>NC_061818.1:27759578-28959578 GCF_021462225.1 Girardinichthys multiradiatus
TTGTTTTCAGGCAGCTGCATCTCTTGCTCAAGGTCGTTTCACAGAGCTGAAATTTAACTTCTCTAAAAGAGGAAAAATCAAGAATGCAAACAATCTGAGCCAAATATGGAATTATTTCCCTGTAAAATGAATCTTTTGCATTTTATCATGATATTGTTGGTAGTATAACACCATAGAATGATTTTTAAAGCACCTGTTTCTCACTAATGCTTGCCTACAAAATCTTTTACTCTCAGATTACTTCTTTAACAACTCTAGTCATTGTTCACTGGGTTGTCCAGTTGGACAGTTTCCATGTTGTCCACATTGTCTCTTGAATCTTTTAAATGCATAATCTCCAGTTTAAGATCCCCGTGTAGTTTTAGGATTTCAGTGATAATTAAGTTACCTGAAAATCCGTATTTTTATGCCATCGTGTACATATTTCTGTTAAATCAGAGCTTTTTCTCTGTTCTTCCCCCATTGTTCTTTGTTATTTTTCTCTTTTTAGTTTTCATTATTGCTAATTTTAGATCCCCTTGTAATTTTAAGACATCCTTTGTATCTAATTTGCCCAAAAACCCATGTTTTTTATTTTTTATTCCATCTATGACAGATCAT
Source organism: Girardinichthys multiradiatus (assembly GCF_021462225.1). Taxonomy (NCBI): domain Eukaryota; kingdom Metazoa; phylum Chordata; class Actinopteri; order Cyprinodontiformes; family Goodeidae; genus Girardinichthys; species Girardinichthys multiradiatus. The sequence continues at coordinate 27,760,179 of NC_061818.1, forward strand.
ACCTGCTCCTTTTACATAGTTCTCCATAAACTTTACCTCCCCTTCTAAGTCAATTAGTTTACTTTGTTTCTCTTTACTTTGCCCCTTTCCCATTTTGAACTAAATTTAGATCCAGTATGTTTTTTAATACCTGGTGTATTCTAAATACTGGATTTATGTATTTGAAAACAGGATGGTGATCAAGAAGTCAGTTGTGGTAAAATCCACTTCAACCCTGTTCAGGTGGGATTTTCTTGCCTACAAGCATCCACAAAGGCTCACCATTTACTATCTGTTTTCAGTTTATATGAAAAGTAAGGACCTAATGGTCATTACGATTCCATTCACTCTTCCACACGTTTTTCAGTCACACTTTTTTTACGCGTTTTACTCTTACTGTAATTACTTTCACAAAAACATAACAGAGGACTCCGCCGTCCTGTGTAGAGTTTAATTAGTCTATTTCAACTAAGGGAGTCTACCCTCCTGCGGAATTTAACTGTCTATTTTAGTTCAACAGAGGACTCCGCCGTCCTGTGTAGAGTTTAATTAGTCTATTTCAACTAAGGGAGTCTACCCTCCTGCGGAATTTAACTGTCTATTTTAGTTCACCTGATAGTGTCTAGAATTGTCAGGGTTTCTCTATACTGTACTATTTTAGGTCATTTGCATTTCATCACTCATTCCTTTTAAATGAAAGACCTACTCACTGGTTCTCTGTGTCCTCGGGAGTACCGTCAGCCGTCAGACCCCAGCCTGTCAGGGAGGGACCAGTCCCGGAAAGGGTATTAGTACTGTGGCCACAGATTTGTCTGGAATCTCACTCACCCACTGGGATCGTCAAGCGTCTTGGTCTCCGGCTCGAAGGACCATTTATGTTAGGTTTAAACACCAAACACTTTCACAATTCTGCACAAAGAAAGACACAGAGAAGTTAGTTCATTTTAACCTGCAGGTGAGAGTGTCTCAGAGGCTGCTCAATTACAATCCTCCAAACACACTCTGAGACAGCCCCTGCTCTCTCTGCCTTTTATTCATAAGAGAAGAGGCCCTGGTTACAAAATGTTCCAAGCACAAAACAGGGAGAGATGCACACTCATATTGATTAGAAACAGCTGCACTGACAGAATGTTCTAGAACATCCTGTCTCTATCTTGCAGCTCTTGTACATATAAGATATAATCACTCTGAACAGCAAGCTTCACTTCTATTAAAGTTAAAACATATATAATCATTAATTAACCCTAACAACCTGGCACCTGCTCACAGTGCCAAAACCACTGGTAAATGGTTTACTGACCATGGTATCACTGTGCTCAATTGGCCTGCCAACTCTCCTGACCTGAACCCCATAGAGAATCTGTGGGATATTGTGAAGAGAACGTTGAGACACTCAAGACCCAACACTCTGGATGAGCTAAAGGCCGCTATCGAAGCATCCTGGGCCTCCATAAGAACTCAGCAGTGCCACAGGCTGATTGCCTCCATGCCACAACGCATTGAAGCAGTCATTTCTGCAAAAGGATTCCCGACCAAGTATTGAGTGCATAACTGTACATGATTATTTGAAGGTTGACGTTTTTTGTATTAAAAACACTTTTCCTTTATTGGTCGGATGAAATATGCTAATTTTGTGAGATAGGAATTTTGGGTTTTCATGAGCTGTATGCCAAAATCATCCGTATTAAGACAATAAAAGACCTGAAATATTTCAGTTACTGTGCAATGAATCTAAAATATATGAATGTTAAATTTTCATCATGACATTATGGAAAATAATGAACTTCATCACAATATGCTAATATTTTGAGAAGGACCTGTATTACTTTAAGTGCTGATAACACTAAATCTCTGATGTACATGTTTCAATATCAGCTGAGGCCAACCTTCCACTAGTACCAAAGTGGGTCCTAATCAATACATTGGACTGAAGGATAGTCGCTACTCCTCCTCGCCCAGTATTATATGAAAATGTTAATGATTAGAAGGAATTGACTCATTTATTCTAACATAATCCTCTTGTTGCAGTAGTGCAGAAACCTACAGTCAGGTTTCTGAGACAAAATAAATCAATCTGATTATCACAAATCAAGTCACTAACTCAAGTGCTACAAACAGCAAGTTTCAGAGATGTAACTAAGTATTAAAAGCCTTGCATCCCTCATTATTTGTTGGCAACATTTTTTTGTGGTGCTAGTGGCATTTTTGGACAGTAATAAGACAGGAAATGGGCAGAGAGTAAAAAGGGAAAGACATGCAGCAAGGGTCCCAAAGCTGGCAATCAAACCACAGACAGTAATGTTGAGTATACGCTCCATCGCTATGCCTTGAGCCACCTCTTTTGTCTAAGAATTGCTTCTGTCCATTTATGTGAATTCTTTTGACAAATGCATTAATATTTTTTGCTGAAGGTGTCTCTTTATTGCATTGGGAATTTTCATTTAGTGTATAAACGTTTTTTGGTTTAAAAATCATAAGTCATTCTACCATGTAGAAGAAGACTAAGTTGCATTGAACTTTCTTGTAGTTTTAGTTTTCATTCCATAAAACCTTGTATTACTGTACAGTACGTTTGAGCACTCTTAAAAGGTAAATTAAAAAAACTGACAAGCAGAGCTAGTTTGCTTTGGTCTATGAACATTTGCATGTTAATGAGTGTGATTGGGTGAATGTGGCTGAGGTGGTAGGGGTTCGTCTTGTAACCGGTGGGGTGCCGGTTTGAACACCTGCTCCGTCCGTCACTCGTTGTGTCCTTAGCCAAGACACTTAACCCACCTTGCCTGCTGATGGTGGTTAGAGGGTCCGGTTCTGTCAGTCTTTCCCAGGGCAACTGTAGCTACAATATAGCCTACCACTGTCACTGTGTGAATGGGTGGATGACTAAAGCGCTTAGGGCTCTTCGGACTAGATGTATATGGCTATATAAGTGAACACCATTTACCTTTTATCATTGTGTAAACCTCTTTGATTGGTCAGTATTACTGGAAAAGTGCTATATAAATTCAGTCATTTATCATAATTTGGGTTGGTAATAAAAAAATTTTTCTTTTGTTTGTACTTAAGAATTTGGATTTCTAGTAATTATGGAAGAAGCAAATGCCCAAATGTGTTTAATATGTTCAACTACGATTGCATAGTATTGCACAAATACTATACTATTATATTGCACGTATTGTCTAACACATTTCGAAATAAAATTAGGAAACATACTTTTTGAATATAATATTACTGATTAGTAAAATGTTCAGTATGAATCTGATGCTATACAACTATGCTTTGTTTTTTATAAAGCAAATACACTCTAATACAAAACATGATAATGCTTAGTTTTTATTTAGATTTTACAGTGGAAAAATAATTCAACTTTTGATTCATATTTTATGAACTCTGTTGAAAAGCTCCATTAAGGTCTGGTCTCTTATTCAGCAGAATCACTCTGAAAAACAGGAAAAGGAAAAATCAACAATGAATGGTTTGAAGCACTGTAAGAGCTTGCTATAAAGTGAGGAATAAGGGTTGCTTCCACCATGAAAGATATTGAAAATGTTACCTTTCCAGCATCACGGCTCTTGACTCTGAGCTTGTTGACCTGAGACTCAGCGATGTCAGCACGCTCCTGAGCTTCCTCCATCTCATGCTGGACCTTCCTCAGCCTAGACATATGGGTGTTGGCCTGCTCCTCCTGGGAGTTTTGAAATTTCAAGTAATTTAGTTTACATTCAAAGTAAAATGAAGGCTTTATACTGTCCTTACTTAAATGGGGCAGTGTTTGGTGAAGGACAATCAACTATTTCACTTACCGCCTCCTCAGCCTGTCTCTTGTAGGTCTTAACTTTAAGCTGTAGCTTGTCCACAAGGTCCTGAAGCCTTGCCAAATTCTTCTTGTCCTCCTCAGTCTACATAGATCAAGAAAATATTTGTGAAGACTTATACTAAACAACAAGACAAATGAATAGACAAGATGAATATTCTTTTGTATTAGAAGTATTTCAAATGTTTTTAGAAAAAGACTAGTCACCTGGTAGGTCAGCTCCTTAACTCTCCTCTCATATTTGCGGACTCCTTTAACAGCATCAGCTCCACGTCTCTGTTCACCTTCAACTTCAGACTCCAATTCACGAACCTGTTTAAAGGAGTTCAATAAGTAAATAATTTAATATTAATACAAGTTATGTATGAAAACCACAATGTGCATTCACAGAACAAAATATTCACACCCTCTGCTCCAGTTTCTGGAGCTGCTTCTTGCCACCCTTCATGGCGAGGTTCTCAGCCTCATCCAGACGATGCTGCAGGTCTTTGACTGTGACCTCCAGGTTCTTTTTCATCCTCTCCAGGTGAGAACTTGTGTCTTGCTCCTTCTTCAGCTCCTCAGCCATCATGGCAGCCTGAAATGATGGCCGTTTTTTAAATTGCAACCTTTGAGTTTTTGCTAAATTAAACTTGTTTGGTAAGATAATGGTTCAACTAGACAGTGAACTGACATCAGTGATAGCCTTTTTGGCCTTATCCTCAGCGTTTCTTGCTTCCTGAACAGCATCGTCCACTTCACCCTGAACCTGGACCAGATCACTTTCCAGCTTCTTCTTGGTGTTCAGAAGGCTGGTGTTCTGTAAATTAATCAGGGTGATACATTTTGGATGTGTTAGTTTCATAGCTATGAAAGCCCTTATTTCTTGTTACAGACTAAAGCCCAACCTGAGAGTGAAGCAGTCCGACACGCTCACTGGCATCAACCAACTCCTGCTCAGCCACTTTACGTGCTCTTTCTGTCTGCTCCAGAGCGGCTCTAAGCTCCTCAATCTCAGCCACCATCAGACCGTTCCTGCGCTCCACCATGGCCACCTGCTCCTTCATGTCCTCTTGTCCTCTGAGGGCATCATCAAGATGCAGTTGGGCGTCCTAACAACAAAAACAATGATTGAGTCAGACATTTTGGTTGTCTTACATTCTTCTGTTTAAATTGGGCTCTAATGGTGTGTTCCATTTGTACTTGGAAGTGGGAATTTCAAATGGAACGCACCCCTAAACTGGAATTACGAGTCAGACAGTTAGAACAACAGGACCATACCCGACTTCTACAATCAAGATGGCTACTACTTGCATCAACAGTGGAAAACTTTCTTACTGTGACTGTTTTTAGCAGTTCTGTATTTTTTATGAAGTCAGTCGTACACGTACTACATTTCAGTGTTTATAGGAGGCGATGTTTCAATGGTGTTTGTTTGCATGAAATACCACGTGAATACCGCGTTTATTGTCATTGTTATTGTCGTCTGTTACAGTTGCCAGCCATACAATCAAAAACAAGCAAGAAACTTGAACGTTATATTTCGGAGATGACATGAACTCCGACTTACCAGTTCTAACTTCTGAGGTTAATGAAATGCACAATAACACTAAACTCACCTTGAGTTGTCCTTGGACGTTCCTCAGTTGTTTCTGGGCCTCAGCAGCCTGCCTGTTGGCATGGCTCAGCTGAATCTCCATCTCGTTCAGGTCTCCCTCCATCTTCTTCTTGACTCTCAGAGCATCATTCCTGCTCCTGACCTCGGCATCAAGAGTGCTCTGCATGGAGTCAGTCATCCTTTGGCTGTTTCTCTTAATCTGCTCCATTTCTTCATCTTTTTCTGCCAGCTTCCTGTCAATCTCACTCTTGACCTGGTTGAGCTCCAGCTGGACGCGGAGAATCTTAGACTCTTCATGTTCCAGAGTGCCCTTAAAAGGTTTAAATGCATATAAAAATTAGATCACGTGACAATAAAGTGATCTGAACATAAATACATGTATTATGTCATTTAAATGTTTTATTAGCTGGTGAGAAATGTATTACCTCTGCTTCTTCCAGTGCAGCCTGAATTTCAGACTTCTCAGTCTCCACTGTCTTTTTAGCTTTTTCCAGCTCATGGATACTCTTTCCAGTCTCACCTATCTGTTCAGTCAGATCTGAGATCTCCTCTGAAGTGAAAAATAAATAGAATGAAGTGAAAAAGAAAATCTGCCAAATATGACTTTAAAGAATGACATTTAAAAATGGATGATTTTCTTTCAGGCTCATAAGAAATGTCACAACTAAAGCTAAAAATGGCATCTATCTGTTTAAATTAGGTTTTGTTAAATTTCTTCTGCATATTTAAGAATGACGTACGCTGCAGGTTCTTGTTCTCTCTCTTCATGGTCTCAAGCTGATCAAGCGCCTCTTCATAGGAGTTCTTCATCTTGAACAGCTCAGTGCTCAGAGAACGAGCCTCCATTTGGGCTCCTTCCAGCTCAGCCTGGCTCTCCTCATACTTCTGCTTCCACTCTGCCAGGACCTGGAAAAGTAAGAATTTATTAAGAATATGCATTTATCTGCATAAATCTGCTTTTCTTGTAAAATTACTGTACCTTGTCAAAGTTCCTCTGCTTCTTGTCAAGGTTGGCAGCCAGAGAATTAGCTCTCTCCACATCAATCATGAGGTCCTCCACCTCACCCTGGAGCCTCTGCTTGGTCTTCTCTAAAGAGGCACACTTGGAGTTCACAGCTTCAATGGACTCCTCAGCCTCCTGCAAGCGCTGGGCAAGCTTTTTCCTGTAGTAGAAAGGTGTTTTAATTGTTAAAAGCAGACAATACAAGTTATATGTAATTTCTTTAAGACATTTATTTCAACTCACTTGGCCTCCTCCAGCTCCTCAGTGCGCTGAATAGCATCAGTCTCATATTTGGACCTCCACTGAGCCACCTCACTGTTGGCCTTAGACATGCCTCTCTGCAGCTCAGCCTTGGCCTCCTGCTCCTCCTCAAACTGCTCTCTGAGCAGATCACAGTCATGGCGGGCCGACTGAACAGCATGGGCCAGGGCATTCTTAGCCTGGGAAACACAAAGTTGAGAGTATAATGATTTTCTATTGACCTCCTCATACAATACGATCTTTTTTAAAAAAAAGATACATTTCCAGTCAATAACTAATATTCTGCAAATGACAAACGTTAATGTAAAACCTCATTGGCCGTTTTTATACCTTCACTTCCTCCTCAATGTGTCTCTTGAGCTCCTCAATCTGTTGAGTGAAAGCCTGCTTGCCCCTTGTCAGCTGAGAAACAAGAGATTCTTTCTCCTCAAGCTGTCGACCAAATTCCCCTATGAAAGGCACACATGTATTAATCTTACACATTTTTACAGATAAAATTTGTTAAATTAAGGTTGGGTGTTTTACCATTCTCTGTCTGGAGTCTTGCTTTCTGTGCATTAATGTCATTAAGCTGGCGAACATTTTCATCATTTTTAGCTTTGATTTCACTCAGTTGGTCCTCGAGAGTTCTGCACATTTTCTCCAGATTGCCCTGAAACCAACAGAGACAAATGTTAAAGCTACTTATGAGCCTCAATTTGTATGTCTGAGCACTGCAAAATAGGAACCACCCACTCACCTTTGCCTTGGCAACAGCCTCCATGTTGCTGGACAGGTCATCAATCTCCATCTTGTACTCACTCTTCTCCTTCTCCAGCTTCTGCTTAACACGCTGCAGGTTGTCGATCTGTTCTCCCAGCTCAGCAACGCTGTCGGCCTGCTTCTTGCGAAGAGCTGCTGCTGTGGATTCATGCTGCAGGGTGGCTTCTTCAAGATCACGGCGCAGCTTCTGGAACTCAGCCTCACGCTTCTTGTTCATCTCAATCTGAGCAGCTGTGGCTCCACCAGCCTCCTCAAGCCTCTCGCTGATCTCCTCAAGCTCCCTGGAGAGGTCAGCTCTCTGCTTCTCTACTTTAGCTCTAGCAGCTCTCTCAGCCTCAATCTCCTCTTCTAGCTCCTCAATGCGAGCCTAGGATACAAGTAAATGGAAGTAATATTAAGATCCTTCAATAAAAGAATGAAACAATTTAGCCAAGTGCAATAAAAGTATTTTTTTCACACCTGGAGTTCCTTGATCTTCTTCTGAAGCTGAGCTCCAAGGGACTGTTCATCCTCAATCTTGCTAAGCAGTTGGCTGATTTCAAAGTCCTTCCTGGAATTTATCAAAACAAAGGTTGAGTTGAACATTGTGACATGACACTAACACCATTCTTTGGAAATAAAGAAAGTCTGCATTTACTTCTTGATTTTCTCATCAGACTGCTGCTTGTCATTCTCCAGATCCATGATGGATTCCTGGGCAAGCTTCAGATCTCCTTCAAGCTTCCTCTTGGCTCTCTCAAGGTCCATACGGAGCTTCTTCTCTTGCTCCAGTGAACCCTCAAGCTATCACATAGGAGGTAGATTCAGTTTTATGTATCAAAACCAAAACAGATCATGCTTGTGGCCAAACTATAAAGGTAAATAAACAGTTTTCTTACATCGTCCACTTGCTGTTCCAGCTTTGTCTTGGCCTTGGTCAGAGTGTTGACTTTGTCTTCCTCTGCCTGGAGATCATCCAGTGTTTGCTGATGGGCCTCTTGGAGGGCTTTCTTCTCCTTGGTCAACTTGGCAATGGCCTCATCCTGAGTAGCCATCTCCTCTGTCAGGTTTTTCACCTAAAGGTTGCATGAAATACACAATTTTAAATGAACTCAAGCTATTTAGAGTTGATAAATTTTGTATTTACGTGTATTGTACTCAAATAATAGTGCGTAATATGAACCTTGTTTTCAGTGGCATGTTTCTCCTTCTCCACTTTAGCCAAGGTGAGCTCTAAGTCATCAATGTCCTTCTTCAGCTCAGAGCATTCATCCTCCAGCTTCCTCTTCTTTGCAGTCAGCTCAGCATTGATTTCCTCTTCATCCTCCAGTCTCTCAGTTGTCTCCTTGAGTTTGGCCTCAAGCTGGATCTTGCTCTTAATCAGCCCTTCACATCTTTCCTCAGCATCTGAGAGACCTTCCATTTCCTACAATTAAATGTACATACGAAAGGATATAAAGAGAGCATCAACATCTGATAAACTGTAAATTTTCCCTTTAAAAGAAGAGAATTGTACTAACAGAGGCCACTTGGAGCTGCAAATCATTCTTTTCCTGGAGCAAGGAGACCATCTTCTCCTCCAGTTCCTTCTTTTTGGCCAAAGCAGTAGTCAAGTCTGATTTCATCTTTTCATAGTTCTCCTTCATATTCTGCAGCTCCTTCTCAGTCTCAGCACTCTTCAGCAGAGGCTTGATCTTGAAGTACAGGTTCATCCATGGCCAGTTCTTGACATTCATGAATGAACGGATGTTGTACTGAATACTATAGATAGCCTCTCTGTTTGGAAAATCAGTTTAACAAAAAAAAGGTTATTTCTACTACAGAAGGAGCTGGCTTCAAAAAGGTAATGCAATTCATTTGCAAATATAATACCACTCCAACCTCCTCTCCGTCATCTTAACAAACTCCTTCCTCATGACATATCCTCTGCAGAGAGCCTGAGTCATGGTGACCAGTGAAGCCAGTTTCTCATCTCTCATCTCCTCAAGAGTACCCAGAAGACCAGCTTTAAAGAACACCTATGTAGATATTGCAAATGTATTCAATTTCAGAATTAAATGATGTTCATTGATTTGTTATGCTGTATTTATGTCTTATTTATCTGATGGGAGACATACCTTAGTGTGTCCAAACTTGTACTGAGTATGGTCCACATCAATAGAGCCCAGCAGTTTCTCTGCAGCCTTCTTGTTGTCAATAAACTGTCCCTCAGGGATGACGCTGGCGTTCAATACTTTGTATCTACAAAGTTGATACAAGTATATCAGTTTTTCATGATCTTTACTAAAATGACCAAATATTCAGTTTATATTAAAAACAGCTGCCACCTCTGCTTGAAGTCACCATAAAGGATTCTGCTTGGGAAGCCCTTTCTGCAGATTCTGATGCCCTCCAGTACACCGTTACACCTCAGCTGGTGGATGACCAAGAAGTTCTCCATAAGACCTGGTTGTTGAAAATATATTTAGTCAAAAATAATTCCTCAGTGTCCCTAAACTTTGGATCATTAAAATCAGTAAAAATGGGCATCTTACCTGGGGTCTTTGATTCATTGGGAATCAGACAACGCACAAAGTGAGGATGAGTGCTCCTTAAGTTGGACATCAGCTTGCCCAAGTTCTCCTGTAGATCAGCATTATTACATCAGTCCTTAGATAATTTTAACACACTAGCTTCTCATAGTTCTCTATGAACGTTTACATACCCTGAACAGAGCAGACACAGTCTGGAAGGAACCACCCTTCTTCTTGCCACCCTTCTTTCCAGCAGCAGCCTCAGCTAAAATTATGACATTGTAAACAATGGTTTTAAAACATTACCTGTCCTAAGTTCTCTTTACTGTAACAGTACAATTTCATCAGACATTTTTGCTCCAAAGGCAGGATCAAAAGATGTAATAATAGTGTAAACTTATCACCACATCACTTATCATTTTTGTGGCACAATTTAGGTTACTTTAAATAAAAAAAGCTATAATATACATATATTATTATACATTTGTTTTCTTCAGCACTGATCTATACTTTTAGAAGTTCTATTATTCTCTGTCTATTCAGGGTGTTTCTCATTTGACCTACTCAATTTGGAGTTATCTACTTTTTTTAGTTGTTCTTACCCTCAGCTGCTCCGTGAGTTGCATAGAGAAGACATAGCAGTTTGTTTGCAGACTTCTGGTAGAGCTGAACCACTGAATCGTTCAGTGGGTCCTTGTTCTTGTCCAGCCAGCCAGTGATGTTGTAGTCCACTGTACCAGCATAGTGAACCAGGGAGAAGTGAGCCTCAGCTTTACCCTTTCCAGGCTTTGGCTTCTCAAAGGCTTTGGTCTTGCCAAGATGCTGATCAACCAGCTTGTTCTTGAAAGTTGTATCAGAGGCTTTGGGGAACATACATTCCTCTTCAAGGATGGAGAAGATTCCCAATGGCTGTGAACAATTATGAATTTAAATCAGAACACAAATTTTAAATCAAGCTTCAAATCCATATATATTATTGGAGATGATTACTTTAACCTGACCAATACAGCTACTCACCTTCTCAATGAGCTCGATGCAGGCTGCCAAGTCCATACCAAAGTCAATCAACTCCCACTCAATGCCTTCTTTCTTGTATTCCTCTTGCTCCAGGACAAACATGTGGTGGTTGAAGAACTGTTGCAGTTTCTCATTAGTGAAGTTGATGCAGAGCTGCTCCAAGCTGTTGTACTGTAATTATAGAGATTCAATTAACTTAATTGAAAGTTAGGACATTTTTACAAGACTTTTTAAAATAATTTTTTATTTACTCACATCAAAGATCTCGAATCCAGCAATGTCCAGGACTCCAATGAAGAAGGCTCTTGACTGCTTTGTGTCCAGCATCTCATTGATACGGATGACCATCCACAAGAACATTTTCTCATAGATAGATTTGCACAGAGCGCTGACTGAATTGTTGACCTATATGAAGAAATTCTTTTAAGTAAACTTATCTTAACAGTTGCCATATAACAACAGTTAAGATAAGGTTTGTTATACTTGGATAAAAATAAATTATTGCATCACAGATGGGTTTAATTTACCTGTGGGACAGTTTGACCTTTGGTGACCATCTCATTTCCGACTTTGACTCTTGGGTAGCACAGAGCCTTCAGCATATCAGCTGAGTTCAGACCCAGGAGGTAGGAGATTTTATCAGCCACTTTTGGAAAGAAACATAACACATGGTAAAAATGAATCAATGTTAAACTGATTGTTCAATGTATCTAAAGATATTGGTGATATCTTATAACTTACCCTCAGTGCCATCAGGTTCAGCCTGCTCCTCACGCTGCTTCTGCTTGAACTTCATGGCGCCATGATGCATCACAGCACCAGTGAGCTTGTAGATGTTAAACTTTTCATCAGCAGTGAAGCCCAAGATATCAATAGCAGTCTGTGTAGAAAAGAAAGGTATAAGTACACTACACATGTGTTTTAAGTAAGTCATTTTTAAGACACCAAAATATTATTTTACATCTGTAGCGATGAACTCTTCCACATCATTGATACTCTTGACAGTGATTTCACCCTGGCTGATCATTGGGAAGTCATAGGGGTTGGTGGTGATCAGCAGAGCATCTGAAACAATGGAAACAAAACACTGTAGGTTTTTTATTTTATAAGGTTAAGTTTTGTTAAACTTCAGATTTGAAGTATTTGGTCATTTACCAATGAGCTCAGGCTTGTGGCCTGTCATAAGCTGATAGAAGATATGGTAGCTCCTCTCAGCAGACAGCTGGAAGGTAACACGGGACTTCTCAAGCAGATCTAAGAATTACATGAATACAAGCTGAAACTTTGATAACCATATTAAGTTTTAAACTATAAAATAGAAAAAAATACTTTAAGTGTTGATAACACTTCATTTTTGACGTACATGTTTCAATATCAGCTGAGGCCAGCTTTCCACTAGTACCAAAGTGGATCCTGATGAATTTACCCTAAGCAGAAATACAAGTATGTGTTACTTTGTGCAGAAAATCAACTATTAAATATCAAACACCGTTTTAACATTGTCTTAACTTACAAAACGGGAAGAGTTGTCATTCCTCACTGTCTTGGCATTTCCATAAGCTTCTAGCAGAGGGTTGGCAGCAACAATTTGGTCTTCAAGGGAGCCCTGAGTTTTACAGTTATTTACATGAACATTTCATACATTTAAAGAAAGTATTGAGTTGGCAGTTCTTCTTAAAACGCATAATCACCTGTATTTTGCCAGCAGCTTGTGTCTCCTTTTTGCCACCCAGAGCTGCAATTGTTGCAAAGTACTGGATGACACGCTTGGTGTTGACAGTCTTCCCAGCACCGGATTCTCCGCTGAGGTAGAAGAGATACATTTTCAATTCTCAACTTAATTATTGTGGAGTTTATAAAAGAAAGTCCAATTTAGTGTTTGCTATACTTACGTAATCAGGATAGACTGGTTCTCACGATCTAAAATACAAATAAAGAATCTTTAAAAATGTTTTTTTTTGATGTTACTCTTCATGTGGTCACATTTTATTTTGGCTTTGGTAACCACTAGTAAGTTTGTCCTACCTGTGAGCATGGCCTGATAGCCATTGTCAGAAATGGAGAAGATGTGGGGTGGAGCCTCAATCCTTTTCTTGCCTCTGTATCCTCCTACAACAACAGGATCATACACAGGAAGCCACTTGTAGGGATTCACGACCACACAGAACAACCCGGAGTAGGTCTGTTATAGTAGAAGACATAAACATTAATTCACCAAGAGACATTTAAATGATACATGTTATCATTTTCCTTGAACTAAAGTGCAAACCCACGTAGATCATCCAGGATGCAAAGCGATCCTTCAGGTTATACAGCACACAGGGCTCGTTGAGGTGGGTCATCATGGCCAAGTCCTCAAGCTTGTCAAACTTTGGAGGGTTCCTGGGAAAGATTTCATCCTCTTTGACGGTGACAGTCTAAAACAAAAAGTCGTTTTTTGTATGTTTTATGTTTGCATCTTATAAGAAGATAGTAAGAAAAACTACACAAAAAGAATGCACAATAAAGAAAAACTACTTACCTTTCCTGCATCTGTCTCAACTGTGACTTTGCCACCCTCCCTCTTGGTGACTTTGCACTTGACATACAGATCCTCTGGATCCACCACAAAATATGCGGTTTTGGCATCAAAAGGAGTAGTTTGAGCCTCAATCCTCTCCTTTTCTGACTTCCGGAGGTAAATGGCGGCCGGGCCATACTGCTCCATTTCTGCGTCCGTGCTCATGGTGGCACTTTGGTGGAGCCTGCATAGTTTACAGATGATCTTTCATTATTTAAAAAAGTCTTATTTTAATGTGTGTTTGTGTGTAATTTTAAAAAGATTTTTTAAACATGAAAGCAATTTGCTTACCTTACCACAGGATCCTGACTGAAAACTACAGATGTCTTGTGGAAAGCCCAAAATGCTATAAAAAAGAAAATAACCCATATTAAAAAGTTTTATACAGCTTAACACACAGTATGTTAATATTTTATTCATATATTTTTAACTTTAGTTTTACCATTTAAATATTGCTAGATTGTTTACCAATATATTTAACTACAAATTTACAAACCTGAAAAAAAAAACATACATCTATATTATACATAATTGACTTCTCTCACCTGAGTCAGATGCCTGCCTGATGGCTCAGGCATCTAGAGCGGCTGCTTATATTTGCTCAAGTATGTCTACTCAGCACTAGGGGGTGGCTTAGTTTGGTAAAGAGCAAAATGCTCATCACGTCTTCACTTGCCATTCATGTCCATATTCTGTATATAAGGACATGGTCATTAAATGCAATACTGTCAAGCTATTATGTAACAACATAAATAAATAAATTCAGTTTACCGTTCTTTCGTTTGATTTACAATAATTATTGCTGTATTCAATTAATACATGTGTACACCATAAACAATTTTAAAGATTTTGATTTAGATGCAGAACTGTTTAGTTATTGTTTACTAATAAAAATTGAAGTTTCAACTGATTTTAATGCTTAAGAAATAAAGTACCACTACAGTTCCTATACATACTTTTGTAAAAATTCCAAAATTGTAAATGTTGGGTCTAAAATTGGTTCATAAATATTTACAAGGTCTTATGTTCACAGTTATTTAGTACGACATAGCATGAGTGCAGTGCATGGTTTGCAAAGTGTTTTGCCCATTAAACACCATGATTTATTTAGGCTCTGACTTTAGTTCACACACTTTATGATATGCTCTTGTCTCCATTTTAATTTTATTATCACAGCCAGTGCTGAGTCTCAAGACGTCAGAGGCATCGGAATGTCACCGGTCTACGGTGTCAGGCTGCAAATGCTTCAGACATCTGATATTAATTTTGACACACAGCTATGCCCATTTGTGGCAGTTATATTAAGCTAATTTGAGTTATATCAATTCCAATTTCCCAGCTGAACACATATGCTTGACATTCAGGAGTGTGCAGCTTTTTGTGTTCACATTTAAAAAAACCCTCTCTAAAGTTTCCTCACCACATAGCACCACAAAAACACCTTCAAAGAAAAACTGTCTGGGAATCATTTTGTTAAAGGTAGGAAAAATATATGTGAGAATTCCTGGCATCATAGGTTTAATTTATCATTCTCTTCGCCTGGTTTTAGAAATATACAGTACTTACAAACTGAACACCTTTGGAAATATTTCACTAGATTTTTAATGAGAGATTTTCCATGTCACACTTGTCTTCAACTTGAAATGCAGAATTATTTTATAGGCTGCTATCCTTTTTTAGTTTTTGTCATCCCAGCAAATAAATAATTCAATTCAGTTCAATTTATTATATATAGCGCCAATTCATAACATGTCATCTCAAGGCACTTTACAAAGTCAATTTAATCAAATCATATAGATTTTAAGTCAAGTACATACATTCCAATTAATAATAATTATTAAACAGTGCAGTCAAATTTGTTTTATTATTTGAATTGGTGACAACGTTTTCTAAGGAAAGGAAGCCCAGCTGATTGCATCGAGTCAGTGACTTGCAGCATTAACCCCTTTCTGGATGAGCATGTAGCGACAGTGGGCAGTTGCTTGCATTAAACATGCAGCAGAACCAGGCTCAGTGTAAGCGGCCATCTGCCACAACTGACATGGAGTTTGAGAGGACAGAGCATACAAACAAAAAAACACAGAAGATTTGATGCCTTATTTCGTAAAGAAAGGAAAAACATTGATGGTAGTAGCACCTTCAGTGGCTTCATCTAGGAATGGAAGACAGCTAAGGAGATAAAATGAGTCAGTTTTCAAGTTGAGTGTGAAAGACAGCGCTGTTGGGACCACACAGCCATGGGTGTTCAACACTAAAACTCCGGTACATACTTTCCTGGAACCTTTCAAAATAAAGTGCATTAACCTTCTTCCAGCACAGCCAGGAAATTGGGTAACTGCGGACTTCCTGTGGCGCCAATACCCAAATAAAAGCCCCACCTTTCCACAAGTCTTCCTCTTCCAAACCGATGACCATCGGGTCAGGAGGGAACACAGCGCGCTGAATGTCTTTTGCTGGCAAAAGGACATAAATTCAACTGGACCCAAGGACCGATCATTTGCAAAAGTTAAGTAGAATGAAATACTGTCTGTGTATCCGGTATTTTCATTCATGAACGGAGAAATTAAGGTGTAAGAGTTGCTTACATTTTCTCTTCGAGGCCCCACAGAAGCAAACGGTGTTCCGAGAGAAGCTGTTTCGACAAGCCGAGTCTGGAGGAAAGATGACGGCCGCAACCGTGTTTACGGTAACGAACAGCTGGTCACCTTCTGATCGGGAGAAACTGAGGAAGTTAGCGGGAAGCTAACTCTTTGTTCACGACGGATATCTTCTTCAAACTTCGCCTTGGGACGACATTCCCTCAACAGCTTCAGAGGTTGGGGTTTGGGCAGATTAACAGATTGGTTTAGGATGAAATGATCTAAACGTTTTCATGTTATGAAGTTTGTTTTGTGGAACTCGGCTATCTTGGTGCTAGCATGCTACCTGTAGCACCGAGGCCGGTTGTGTTAAAGCTAAGATAAACTTTATTTAAAGGGTGGTTTTAACCAGAACATTGCTCATAACGCGCCGTCAGCGCTTATGCATTTTAACCCTGGTATTTTAAAGGTATGTGTTGATTCTGGCGCTAAGCTATCTCTAGCTTAGCACTTTAGCTAGCTTCTTTGTTAGCCCAACGGCCAGCCGGTAAATACACGTGTGCTAGCATTAAGGCTAGTCAACAGAAAGGTTGTTAGTTTTCAAGCTAGTGAATTATAGTCCCCGAACATCATTTACTAAAGTTGATAACTAAGTAAACACCATTAAGCCCAATTTCTCCAGAAAGATTTGGCTCTTTTCCAAAATACTCAATAATATTTCTTCAAATATTATTTTAATAAATGAAGGCAGCTAATTAGACACCGTTGAGAATTAGTCATCCAGGAGGTGGGTTTTATTCATCAGATCATTATTTAAAACATTATTTTATTAAAATAATATTTTATCTGATCTTGCATTGTGAAGGGTTGTCTAAAGGTTGCTGATTATTTTCTAAGTTAGTTCCAAAACTAACTTAACTTCACTTCCAGATTCTTCAAGATAATCCTTGGTTCTCAAACATAAACATTGCATGGTAATGTTGCATCACTCTTTTTGGTCATGATTTCTAATCATCTTTAATCAACTTGTTTATATTGTACATAGTCCATTAGTTGTCATTATTCTTTAATTCTGCTTGGTAGTTTAGTTGGATTGTTTTAGCATAGTAAAGAGTTTGTTGATTGAAATATGTTGGACTTTGAGTTGACTTATTTTTGTTAATAAATTCTTGTATTTTAAGAAATTGTGTGAATTCATTCCATATGTGTGCAGAGTTTATGCTGTTCAATAATGCCAGAGCTCGTCTCCCACCTTTCTCTTCTGTCCTAATACCATCGCCTTAATGGGGCTGGTATTCACAAGACAATCCTTAACAGACCGGAATATTTGGTAAAATATTAATATTAAAATATTAATATTAAATAATATTCTCAGATTCATATTTACAACAGTGCATACATAAGTCACAATAAAAGCTAAGTCAGTAGCTATGTCTAGGAGAGAGAGAGGGTTAAACACTGAAAGACAAAGTGTATCTTTTGTAGAAGGAGAACATTAAGTTGTTGGCAGCAGATGCTCAGCCGATGCCCCCTCCAGGATGGTGTCACAGCTAACACAGAGCCAGGCCAGATGTAGGTTCTAAGAAGAGGAAACTGAAAGAGAACATAAAGTTAAAAGCTGAAATAACAGCAAATAACATAAAAATGGAAAAGTAGTATGCGAATATTGCATAGTGAGGGAAAGTGTTTATAATATCCTCCAGTAGCCTAAGCCTATAGCAACATAACTACAGAAATAGCTCAGGATAACCTAAGCCACTCTAATTATAAGCTTTATCAAAAAGGAAAAGTTTAAGCCTAGTCTTAAAAGTCGACAGGTGTCAGTCTCTCAGTCTAAAACTGGGAGTTGGTTCCATTGGTGAGGAGCCTGATAATTAAAGGCTCTTCCTCCTATTCTACTTTTAGAAACTCTAGGAACCACCAGTAAACCTGCAGTCTGAGAACCATTAAGGGCCACGCTTCCTAATGTCTGTACCAGAATATCTGTGGCAAACTGTCAGTATGTTCCCACGCTACAAGCGGCGCAGAAGATGTGGAAAGAGAGGATTAGTGTTTGTCCAACTAAAGCTTACATATCTTCTTGTAGTGTGAACCATCATGGTAACCTACTGTATGAATTACCTTCGGAGTTTGGTATCTTTGAACTCCATTGGTCCCTGGATCACCACTATTAGTGGCTTGTGTCAGGTTTAAATAACATACAATACTTATAACAACACAAAAAGAAGAGAGAGAGAGACAAAGTATTAGTTATTTTACTCGCACGAGGAGAACGGTCAGAGATGTGTTCAGTTACAAGTCTCCCAACTGCTCTGAAACCCATCTAAAAGCTCCCGCTTTTTATTGTCTTTTGGGGGTCCCTAGTTTACAAAAACATTAATCTCTAAAGGATGGGAAAACAACAGCTGCATCGTAAACAGGTCATAAACAACTTTATCCTTTAACAACACATTTCCACAATCCTCTCCATCTTCCAGGGTCAGTTGCCTTTTGTTCAGTGCAATCAGCCTCTCTTTATGACCTCCTCAACTGGACTGCTTCCTTCTCTGCTAGCTCAGCTCCATTTACGATCTTTGCCTGCCGACTAACTCATCACATCCTTTCTCACACATACAGTGCCTTGCGAAAGTATTCGGCCCCTTCAACTTTTCAACCTTTTGCCACATTTCAGGCTTCAAACATAAAGATATAAAATTCAAATTTTTTGTGAAGAATCAACAACAAGTGGGACACAATCGTGAAGTGGAATGAAATTTATTGGATGTGTCAAACTTTTTTAACAAATAAAAAACTGAAAAGTGGGGCGTGCAATATTATTCGGCCCCCTTGTGTTAATACTTTGTAGCGTCACTCTTTGCTGCAATTACAGCTGCAAGTCGCTTGGGGTTTGTCTCTATCAGTTTTGCACATTCAGTGACTGAAATTCTTGCCCATTCTTCCTTGCAAAACAGCTGGAGCTCAGTGAGGTTGGATGGAGAGCGTTAGTGAACAGCAGTAGTCAGCGCATTTCCACAGATTCTTGATTGGATTCAGGTCTGGACTTTGACTTGGCCATTCCAACACCTGGATACGTTTATTTGTGAACCATGCATTGTAGATTTGACTTTATGTTGTGGATCATTGTCTTGTTGGTAGATAAATCTCCGTCCCAGTCTCAGGTCTCTTGCAGACTCCAACAGGTTTTCTTCCAGAATGGTCCTGTATTTGGACCCATCCATCTTCCCATCAATTTTGATCATCTTTTCTGTCCCTGCTGATGAAAAGCAGGCCCAAACCATGATGCTACCACCACCATGTTTGACAGTGGGGATGGTGTGTTCAGGATGATGAGCTGTGTTGCTTTTACATCAAACATATCGTTTGCATTGTGGCCAAACAGTTCAATTTTGGTTTCATCTGACCAGAGCACCTTCTTCCACATGTTTGGTGTGTCTCCCAGGTGGCTTGTGGCAAACTTTAACGAGACTTTTTGAGAAATGGCTTTCTTCTTGACACTCTTCTATAAAGGCCAGATTTGTGCAGTGTACGACTGATTGTTATCCTATGGACAGACTCTCCCACCTCAGCTGTCGATCTCTGCAGTTCATCCATAGTGATCATGGGCCTCTTGGCTGCATCTCTGATCAGTCTTCTCCTTGTTCGAGCTGAAAGTTTAGAGGGACGGCCGGGTCTTGGTAGATTTGCAGTGGTCTGATACTCCTTCCGTTTTAATATGATTGCTTGCACAGTGTTCCTTGTTTAAAGCTTGGGAAATCTTTTTGTATCCAAATCCAGCTTTAAACGTCTCCACAACAGTATCTTGGACCTGCCTGGTGTGTTCCTTGGTCTTCATGATGCTCTCTGCGCTTTGAACAGAACCCTGAGACTATCACAGAGCAGGTGCATTTATACGGAAACTTGATTACACACAGGTGGATTCTATTTATCATCATCAGTCTTTTGGGACAACATTGGATCATTCAGAGATCCTCACTGAACTTCTGGAGTGAGTTTGCTGCACTGAAAGTAAAGGGGCCAAATAATATTGCACGCCCCACTTTTCCGTTTTTTATTTGTTAAAAACGTTTGACATATCCGATAAATTTCATTCCACTTCAAGATTGTGTCCAACTTGTTGATTCTTCACAAAAATTTGAATTTTATATCTTTATGTTTGAAGCCTGAAATGTGGCAAGAGGTTGATCAGTTCAAGGGGGCCGAGTACATTCGCAAGGCACTGTATATTATGGAAAGTTATATAATCAAATAGTCAAGTTAAAGAATAAGAACAATATAAGACAAATCTTTATTCAATTATTCCAACATTTCCCCCCTGTTTGTCTTATATCTGCTCATATTCTCATATCACTTAAACAGCCGCTTCTCTCAGATTTTTAACTGAAAGATTATCTTCAGGAGTACAAAGACAATTATACTCAGAGGTACTTACTGACATTTAAATCACAGAATCATATAGAAATGGATCTGGATACAGGCCAGAAAAGTAGTCAGTCACATCCTCATCATCTTCGTCATCCTGATGTTTAAATAACGGATAGAGTTGTGTAACTCTGTTTTCCATAGGAGAAATAGTTGTGGTGATAAGACGGTTAAACAGAGAACGAAGGCAGGGAATACAACAACATCCACACAATGTCAAAATTGCAGCAAACACTGCAAAGGAAATTATTACTGATGATACTAAAATTTTATACTTCCCAAACATATCCAACCAGGAGTCCCACATCGAGGTGTCTACTCCATAATGCTCTTTCATTTTGCCATTTAGAGATCTCAAACCTTATATGGCTTACGTTAGGCTGCCATCAGCCGCCGTGTTGTTAGGTATAAATGTGCAACATTTTTCTCCAAAAATGGCACAAACTTCTCCTTTTTCAGCTAACAACATGTCCAAAGCAATTCTATTCTGGAATGCCATCAGGGAAGTTGAAGCCAATTGGTCATGGACAGTTTCAAACCTGCTTTGTGTCCAATTTCCTAGTTTTTGTACATTGCAATGGATATAATTGATCCTGTCTACATTTTTGTTCAACGTACACCACCAACAGATACTTGATTCAAATCCTGCAGCTACTTGATCAGTTAATTTATATTCATCTATAGCATCTATGTATGTAGAGTCTCCCTCAGTCTGCCAAGCTGCTTCTCTGCACTTCCTATAACGCCAATCATGTGGATTTAACACTAGATCGTCCATCTGTTACTTCATCTACTAACATAGGATATACTGAAACTGGTAACCATAAAGTAATTAGAGCACAGAGTCCTGTTACTTTTGAAGGTGATCAATCAAACAACCTGTCGTCATCACACCACCACCAAATGTCTCCTCTAGACACTGGTTTAAAACACTTATTTACTTTTACAACTGCAATACACCATACTGCAATGAGATTTCCCAATTTATTACCTCTCTCTGTCATATTTATACATGTATAGTTTCCAGTGGTGACTCGCTTATGGAAAACTGATTTATCCTTATCTCCTCTAATTACAGGAAAAACAGAATCCTTGTGCTACACATTTCATTAGGATTAGTTTGATTCATTACTTCCATCACACAGAGTTGTGGTATCACAGCTGGAATTATTTGTAACAAAAACCTAGGACCCATATATACAACACAATCTCTTTTAGTCCTGTTAGCCGCTTGCTCTACCATCAATAACCAGTTATTATTTGTTCCTGATACTCCAGTAATAACCTGGAACTTAGTCATCTGTGGTTAACTTTTCTAACATAATTTTACTCTCTTCGCTTTGTTACCTGGATTGCATTATCAGCTTTATGGAACTTCAACAACTTCTTTTAATAACTAGCATAAGCAGTGGTGCCCCACTCTGGTGTCCAATTGTTTCCTTCATCAGCTACCATCATGGACCATGAGGTGTCTCTTCTATCATTAGTTAAGTATCATTTATAACTTCTATAATCCTGCCCTTTCCTTCCTCGATTGTCAAGCTAATGAGTGGGATCAGCAACACAGCTATGGTATTAGATTTCACGCACACTTGAATGCCATAAGTATAAGAAGTTTGTTTAGTGCACATAGTTAGGTTATCTTGCCTACCTTGATTTAGCGCTACTTGTTTCATATGACTCATAGCAGGTGTTGTTACATTCTGATTTATCTTGACTGGTTTCCAGAAATACCAGAAAAATAAAAATCAATATGAGAAAAAATATAAATACCCAGCAACGGATTGCATTGCTCATCCATCTAAAAATCATTTTGGCTGAAATTTTTACTCCTCTAAATGGTTCCAGTGTCTTAATTTTCTTCACTGACTTTCGGATCTCTCCAGACTCTAAATGTCTGGGTCCACCCTATTATCAGTCTATAAATCACTTCCCCTGACGGAGCTTTCAACCGAAATTATCTTTTTACAATGTGTAAGGTGAATCCAGGTTGATCTCTCAGCTATTTTACTGCCCTTGCAGTGGTTAATAATACCTAATATGGATCCTCCCACTTAGGTGAAGTACCAATACTTTTATACTCCTTATTAACACCCAGTCTCCTGGTTTCACTAGTTGGTTTTCCTGCTGGGAAATAGAACATTTCTCATAGTTTAAATTTGTTTCTGTTGCTTTTCTAACATACTCCTCATATAATCAGCTAGGTTGGCTTCTTCATCTAACTTCCACTGATTTTTTAACTGTGGTAATCTGTATGGTCTTCCAAATAACGTTTCATAGGGTGTTAACCCTGAGGTGCTTGTAATGTTTAGTTGGAAATAGTTCTATCCGTTTAGAAAATGCATCTACAATGACTAAACATAACTTTTTCCCTTCACTGTGGTTTAGCTCAATAAAATCCATATGAATTGTGTCATGATATGACATCCTGGGACTTGGTTTGTGTTTTTGTGTTAACTGTGTTTAGGTTTATGTTTTCCTTTATTGTTTATTAGTTCCACCTGTCCCCTCTGCCTCCCTGCCAGCTTGTCACACCTGTTCTTAGTTTCTGTGATTACCTGCCTTTGTTTTCTCCCTGTATATTAGTTGGTCTGTGTTCTTTGTTCCCTGCTGGTTTCTCCATCACTGTTCCTCGTCACTACCCTTGTTGATGTTCAGTTTTGCTACGTTGGAGAACTGAGTACTCATGTAGGTTTTTGGCTCTGAACTCGGTTATGTACCTGCAGTGATTTTTGTGACGCTTTTGACGGTTTTGGAATAAAACCTCAAGATTAACTCATCATGCGGCTGCCAAGCTCTTTTCTGCACTTTGGTCCGATTCAAACACTTAACGTGATAAATTGTTTGTAAAGGGTATCTTAGTTTTGCAAATTGTCCCCTTCGTTGTCTTAACTTCCCTTGTGGATAATGTTTTACACATGCTAAACATGTTTTACAAAAAATGTTTTAATAAGAATTTAGAATTTAATCAATATGTTATATAATATTAATATATCTGTCCTACCATTCCCCCCTGTTGAGACATTGTGAAACACGATGGCTCAATATTGCTGCCCATTTATATAGGTTCTTTGGTAGGACAGGTGTATTATCTGGTCAAATATAGTTTTAATCTTTTAATGCAGCTCCATGTTTTCTCCACATTTCTATCTCCTGTAGTGGGCTTTGTTGTTGCATTTCTTTTAACACTATATATTGTCGATATTATGTTGTTTTTCCATTACTAATATTTTGATTTGTCCAGCTGCAGCCTTTCTTGTTGTCTTATCTGCAAATAGTTTGCAGACCTCAATTAGCGCAATTAACTCTGCAGCCTGTGCAGAATAATGTGAAGGTAATTGTTCTGCTTTTAACACTATCTCTTGTCACCAACGCATATCCTGTTTGTGTCTTCCCTCTCTCATCTTTTTTGGAGAAATCATTCACATAAACTATTTTGTGATCCTGCAAATCACTTCTGATTTATTTTATTATTTTTTTTTTTCTAATTCTGCAGTGATAATGCTGAAACTGCATGGGAAACTCTTAAGGTTAAAAGGTGAAACAACAGTATTGTAGCACTGCAACTGTCATTTTAGGCTGCAATTACAGCTCTCACACAATATGGTTGCGCACACACAACACTGTCTAATTTTGAAAAGAAATAGGCTATTATTTTCATTTAATCTCCATGTTGTTGAACCAGAACTGAAGTCATAAAATGTCCCTTGCAATCTACCATCTGAACAAACGGTTTACTATAGTCTGGTAATGCCAAAGCAGTACTGGAAACTAGAACTTGTTTTATGTTGGTAAATGCTTCTTCAGCTTCTACACTCCATTTCAATTTAGACGTCATTTTCAGCTCTTCCTCATACATTAATTTGTTTAATGGAGCTACTATTTCTGCATAATTTGGCACCCAGTTCCTACAATAATTAGTTAGTCCAAGGAAGGACATCATTTGCTTTTTTGTTACTGGTTTTAGAACTTGTAATATTGCAGTCTTTCTTTCTTCTACAATTGTGCGTCCCCCTGCGCTAAGATTGTGGCCTAGGTATTTAACCTCATTTTTACACAACTAAAGTTTCTTTTATTGACTTCGTGTCCCTTTTCTGCTAAATGTTTTAACAATGCTATGGTGTCATTTTTACAGGTCTCCTCATCAGGAGAGGCTAATAGCACATCATCAACATATAATAAACTCTGACTACCTCCTGGAGGGTCAAACTTGACAATACTTGCACTCATTACCTGAAAGTATATAGTTGGACTTTCACAGTAGCCTTGAGGTAGTCTGGTATAAGTATATCTTTGTCCCTCAAAGGTAAATGCAAACCAGAACTGCCTATCTTTCCTGTTGATGGAGCTTGTTTTTTAACTGGAAAAATGGGGGTGTTACATGGTGAATCCTCACATTTTATTATCACCCCTGCAGTTATTAAATTCTTTATTACTGGTTTTATTCCTAGTATCTGAGGTACTAGGAACAATTTCACTTGTTTTCTGTTCTAGTCATGCTAAATCATTATTTTCTCTTATCAGGACAGTCTCTGGCCAGATGTCCCTCTCTCCCACAACACCAACACCCTGAGGTGTTTTTTCTATAATTTGCTCTGCTCACTCCTCCTCTGACACCTGCGGTTTTGTCCTCTGCCTCTAAATCTTTCTCTTCCTCTGTTGCTTTAATAATAAATCTGCCCTTCTTCTTCTTCTTCTTGCTGAAAATAGGTGTTGCCTATTTATTTATTTATTTATTTTATCCTTCATAACTTTTTCTGCATGGAGGGCATGATTTACATAGTCTTCTAGATTTGCTGTGGGGAACCCTATAAAATGTCTCCTTACCCAGGTATTAATTGCATCCCTGGAACCAGCATGTAGTGCATTTTTTAACTGCTGTCAATAAGCTCCTTGCTCGTTTTCATCTTCTTGTAGACCACTATGTATATTCCTATATTCTTCAAATGGTTATTCCTCTTTTTTTTTTTTCACTCTGGCTATTAAAAAGAGTAAAATATTTTTTAAGGTTACACAGAAAAAAACCATGTCATGCCATAAACCTCAGTGACACACTGTATCAACAGCCTTCAGCGTCTCAAAACAATAATAATAAAAAATAAACACAAAGAAAACATACAGCCATGGTGGGGATGGATTTATTCACCAAAAGGACTCATATTAGCCCATCCAATCCTGTCAAACCTCATCAGATCTTTGGTACAAAACAAAACTTTCCACCTACTCTTTTATTCCCTTTCTTCTGTCCTGCTATTCCACTTTGCAAATCCATCAAAAATTACTTCTTAGCCCTCTGACCTTTTCTGCTTTCCACAAAAACGTCCATTCTTTTCTCCTGCATCACATCTCTCTCTTTTTAGTTACTTTTAAGCAATAATCTACATCCTCATAACTTTCTTTGTCCATTTTTCTTAAATCACGTTTACTTTTAATGTACTTTTAATTATTGCATCCTGTAGATTAGCTAATTTCTTTTTTTTAGAGTTTAATCGACCATCATAATTATATGTGGTTATCCATTTATCTAAATATTTTAATTTTTGATCCTGTGCTTCCATAAATTTCTAATCTTTGCATTATTATTCATTTTAGTGTATTTTACTCACCCCTTTTCCCATTTCTTTTATTTAAATTTGGTCCAGCATATAAATACCTAGGGTATTCTAAATGCTGGATTTTTCTGCTCAGTAGTGACAGAAAAAATCTCCTTTTGTGGTAATTCTCACTTCAACTCTTTCGAGTGGAGAATTCTTACCTTTGCTTCCACAAAAGTTAGTCACTTACAATCCCACTGCTTTGGTCTGAGGCAAACCTAGTGGTTTAAATCCTCCATTCATTTCTCACATGCACACATTTAAACGCGGCTTTTTCTTAGTATTTTTTGTTGTTTAAAATACTAAAACACGGATTTTTCTTAGTATTTTTGTTGTTTAAAATACTTAAACGCGGACTCCGCCGTTCTGGAAACACGGAATTTTAGTATTACTTTCTTAATACTTAAGAGGACTCTGTCGTCCCCTATAACCACGGAATTTTCAGTATTTTCACTAATACTTTAAGCAGGACTCCGGCGCACTGCTGTTACCTGTTAGGGCCTAGGATTCACAGGGTTTGTTTACTTCACGCAATGACCCCCAGTCATTCATCACACTTTTGTTTTAAATCCAGATTCACTCACCACTTTGTCCTCTCCTCTCTCTCAGAGTTCCGTCAGCCGTCAGACTCCAGCGGGCGGGCCGAAATCCAGTCCTGGAAAGGGTCTGTGTGTCTCCCTGTTGAAGACAGCCGTGCGCACGGTCTTTTCCTGGAGTCTACCGACCCGCTGGAACCATCAGGCGTAGTTGGAATCCGGCTCGAAAGGACCAAATTAATGTCAGGTTTAAATAACCTACAATACTTATAACAACACAAAAAGAAGAGAGAGAGACAAAGTATTAGTTATTTTACTCGCACGAGGAGAACGGTCAGAGATGTGTCCAGTTACAAGTCTCCCAACCGCTCTGAAACCCATCTAACCGCTCCCTCTTTTTATTGTCTTTTGGGGGTCCCTAGTTTACAAAAACATTAATCTCTAAAGGATGGGAAAACAACAGCTGCATCGTAAACAGGTCATAAACAACTTTATCCTTTAACAACACATTTCCACAATCCTCTCCATCTTCCAGGGTCAGTTGCCTTTTGTTCAGTGCAATAAGCCTCTCTTTATGACCTCCTCAACTGGACTGCTTCCTTCTCTGCTAGCTCAGCTCCATTTACGATCTTTGCCTGCAGACAAACTCATCACATCCTTTCTCACACATATATCATGAAAAGTTATATAATCAAATAGTCAAGTTAAAGAATAAGAACAATATAAGACAAATCTTTATTCAATTATTCCAACAGCTTGTACTTGTTGGCTCAGAATCACTCACGAATAAAATCTTTTTGTTGAGTGATCTTATTTCCACCCATCATTCGGATTTTGTCTTCTTGAATTAGACCTGGCTGAAACCAGGGGACAACAGTGCTGTCTCTGAGCTCCTCCCACCCGGCTACTCTTACCTAAGTACACTGCTAGATCTCGTTGGGAGGCGTTCTCGCTGCTGTGTTCAGCTATAACTTTTGTTGCCGCTCACTGCCTTCCAAAAACTACAGCCACTTTGAACTGTATCGTCCACCAAAATATTCTGACAACTTTATTAAAGAGTTTGCAGAACTACTAGCTGGACTGTTGCCAAAGTATGACAGTCTGCTGTTATGTGATGACTTTAAAGTGGAACTAAACCCGATGTAAAAGCATAACCCTGTCAGACAAATTCTGAAAAATGCCACCAAAGTGGGCAGCGCCAAGGGACACTGAGGTGCACGGCAAAGTGTGAGGATGAGTGAAGGAGGTTAAGTGGGGGTGTGGTTAAAAGGAAATGGGAAAGTGGCACCTAGCTTAATTTGACATATTTAAACATGGAGAGTGAGTCAAGTCAGGTTTATTTATATAGCGCTTTTCAGCAACAAGGCACTCAAGAAAAAAAATAAAGAGAATCGAATGATGGATAAGAAAATGAAAGGGAAATTGGACTGAAAACTTAACTAATAATGTTTAGATAGCAAAGTCAAAGGCCACTCTAAACAAATAAGTTTTTAATCTTGATTTAAAGCAACTTAGGGCTTCAGCGCTTTTACAGTTTTCTGGGAGTTTATTCCAGATTAGTGGAGCATAAGAACTAAAGGCTGCTTCTCCATGTGTGGTTCTGGTTCTGGGTATGCAGAGTAGATTTGAGCGAGAAGACCTGAGAGGTCTGGCTGGTTGATACATTGACAACAAGTCTGTAATGTATTTTGGTGCTAAGCCATTCAGTGATTTATAGACTAACAGAAGTATTTCAAAGTCTATTCTCTGAGCTACAGGGAGCCAGCGTAGGGACTTTAAAACCGGGGTGATGTGCTCCTCTAGTTCTAGTGAGGGCAGCAGCGTTCTGGATCAACTGCAGCTGTCTGATTGACTTTTTAGGCAGACCTGTGAAGACACCGTTGCAGTAATCAATTCTACTAAAGATGAATGCATGAATTAGTTTTTCAAGGTCCTGCTGAGACATTAGTTCTTTAATCCTGGAGATGTTCTTTAGGTGATAGAAGGCCGACCTAGTTACTACCTTTATGTGCCTCTGAAGGTTCAGGTCTGAGTCCATCACTACACCCAGGTTTCGAGCCTGACTGGTGGTTTCTAGCTGTATTAACTGAAGCTGTGTGCTAACTTTTAAATGCTCTTCCTTTGCTCCAAAGATTATTACTTCAGTTTTGTTTTGATTCAGCTGAAGAAAATGTTGGCACATCCATGGATTGATTTTTTTCTAAGCATTTACCGAGCGCTTGAATGGGTTCATGGTCACCTGGTGACATCGTAACGTATAGCTGTGTGTCGTCTGTATAGTTATGATAACTTACGTTGTTGTTTATTAAAATCTGAATTAGGGGGAGCATGTAGATATTGAATAGAAGGGGCCCTAAGATGGACCCTTCAGGAATGCAACATGTGATTTCTGTGGTCTCTGATGTAAAGTTAGCTACTGACACAAACAAGTCCCTGTCCTTCAAGTAGGATTTAAATCAATTGAGTGCTGTACCAGAAAGGCCGACCCAGTTTTTCAGGCGCTCTAATAAATTGGAGTGATCAACAGTGTCAAATGCTGCACTAAGGTCCACAGCACTGTGGTTCTTCCACCGTCTGCATTTATACGGATGTCATTGAACACCTTGACAAGAGCAGTCTCTGTACTGTGGTGAGGAGGAAGCCTGACTGGAAGGCATCAAAACGGTTGGTCATTGTTAGGAAGTTGTTTAGTTGTTGAAACACAGGAAGGCTTTATGGAGCCCACCGGGCCTGTACCTTTCTTAGTTTGAAACGCTGGCTCAAGGCACTGACTCAGTGATGCCCGAAGCCGGTGCTGAGAACTGAACGGGTTTAATTTCTGAGTGGTAAAGTGATGTTAGCAGCATCATTGCTTTATATTATCTTAAGTAAAGCATATGATCGAAGGTATAAAGCATAAAACTCTATGATCAATGCTGACAATTTCACCTCCTGACTCACTACAGGGGTGTGTGTCTGAGTGAGATGGTTTTATACTTGAACATGGGGCTGTGATGTAGATATGTACCAAACTGTACTGTTTCAACCAATGGGAAAATTCAACTGCATTAGCCACTGTTCAACCCAAAGAGGGCAGCACTAAGACGATTTTAGGACAAATATTGCAGAATTAAACAAGTTTATATAAAAATGTAAAAAAATGCACAGTAACATAAAGATAGCAACCTTAAGGCCCAATTTATATGTTTTATCTTAAAAAAAAAATCATTTTGGAATTGGTTCCACTTTAATGTTCAAGTTTTCTGTCCTTCTAACCAACTAGCAATTGAGATTTAAAGCTTTTTGGATTTCTTTAGCTTGATTCAATCAGTGTCAGGGCCCACAGACAGATTTGGTCATACACTGGACCTAATTATCTCTCATGGTCTTCTTGTATCTATTATAGAGTTTTGGGACACACGTATTTCGGACCATTTCACCATCAGATTTGAATCTTCCCCTTTTCCCCTGATAAAGCCTATGCGCCCAGTATCACTCCCTCCACTGCAGGGCAGTTTGCTGCTGCCTTCAGAAGCATTGAATTATACTCCAGACCTTCTTCTGCGTCCTGAAGAATTTATTACTTCTTTCCAGTGCACCTGCACAGAGAGTTTGGACTCCATCGCACCTCTAAAGCGGACTTCTACAAAAATCAAGCCAGACCCCTGGCTCAATAACATCACCCAGGCCATTAGACAGCATTGCAGACAGACAGAATGCAGATGGAAGAAGGACAGGCTTCATGTGTCCCTGGACGTATTTTGAGACTGTCTCTGTAACAATCAAAATGCTGTTAAGCAGGTTAAGTCTCAGTATCTTTCTAATTTAATTTCCAACAGTTGTATTCGGCCAAGGTTCCTATTTACCACCATTCACTCTGTCAATGTTCTGAAATATGCTACACACTACAATAAAGGGATGCACGGTGGCGCAGTTGGTAGCACTGTTGCCTTGCAGCAAGAAGGTCCCACAGTCCAAAGATGGTTGTTTGTGTGTTGCCATGCAATGGACTGGCGACCTGTACAGGGTGTACCCCACATCCCGCCCATAGACTGCTGGAGATAGGCACCAGCTTCCCCTGACCCACTATGGAAGAAGCGGTATAGAAGATGACTGACTGACTTTGTTAATAAAATTGATTCTATCTAGCAAAACATTGCTTGTACATATAGTGCAGTCCAATTATGTGCTCCTATGGAGAACTCTTCTCTCTTTCATCATTTTGAGCTGGTGTCGCTGCCACACCTCTTTCAGGCGGTTGAGGAGACAAGACCTACTAAATGTCCTCTGGACATTATTCCCTCTAAGATGTTCAAACAGTCCTTTGACACCATTGGTCTATTTCTCCTGACTTTCGTTAATAGTTGTCTAAGTTCAGGTTCTGTCTCGTCTGTTTTCAGGCATGGTGTGGTCAGGCCCCTTCTTAAAAAACCTGACTTAGATCCTGCAGTCTTTTCTAATTTTAGGCCAGTTTGCCATTTGTCATTTTTTTCCGAAGTTCTGGAGAGGATTATTTTCATCCAACTACAACCCTTTCTAGAAAATAACATGTTCGAAAAATTTCAGTCTGGCTTCCAATCTAGACATTGCACTGAATCTGCTCTACTCAAAGTACAGAATGATATTCTCTTGTCCCTTGATGCCAAAAAATCTGTTCTGTTGGTGATGCTGGACATTATGGCAGCTTTTGATACTGTGGACCTCCCGGTCCTCATCACACGTCTGGCTCAGCAAATTGGTCTTCAGGGAAAAGTGCTTGAGTGGTTTAAGTCCTATTTAATGGACAGAACATTCTCTGTTATGATAGGTGATCTGGTCTCCTCTTCCTCGACTCCACTGACCTCTGGTGTGCCACAGCAATCCATTCTTGGGCCTGTGCTTTTCTCTATATACATGTTGCCTTTAGGACCTATTATTGTCTGTCATTATCTGTCTTTTCATCTGTATGCAGATGACCTGCAAATCTATCTGCTGGTTGCTCCTAATTCTCCACTCAGTTTAAACTCTACTGACAGCTGCCTGAAGGACGTTAAGCAACGGCTCTCTCAAAACCTTCTCCACCTAAATAATGATAAAACCGAATGGATTTTGTTCAATGCCTCAAGTAAGTCATGTTTTGTTTCACCCAGCCTAGGTCCTTCGGCCCCCACTTCAATCAGGTCGTAAAAAATCTAGTGGTGAAACTTGACTGTTGCCTAAAACTTGACAAACAGGGTCATTCTGCTGTGAAAACAAGCTTTTTCCAGCTTCGTCTGCTGTCTAAAGTAAAGCATCCTGGAGTAGTCTTCACTATGAACTGCACGCCATGTCTGACCTGATTTTATTCAAGACCTATTTATTTGAAAAGGCTTTTGACATTTGTAGTTGTTTTTTTTATGTGTTTGTATTGCTAGTTTTTACTTGACACAATTTCTTTGTTGTATTGTGTTCTGTATTTATTTGTTTTATTTTGTAAAGCATCTTGGCCAATGCAAGGCGCTGTTGAAAGGTGCTATATAAATGTTACTTGATTGATTGAGTGATAAATGCTCACATACTTGATTAGCAACTACAGTACTGTGCAAAAGTTTTAGGCAGGTGTAAAAAATTGCTGTAATTTAAATGAAATTGTTTATTTTTATCAATTTAAATTGTTAAGTAAGCTAACCCAAACATACAGCCAAAATCATTAAGAACTATCTTCAGTGTAAAGAAGAACAAGACATACTGGAAGTGACGGTATGGCCCCCACAGAGCACTGATCTCAACATCATCGAGTGTGTCTGGGATTACATGAAGAGACAGAAGGATGTGAGAAGGTTTGGAATTGGGTCTAACATACAAGTTGAAGGTTTAGATCAAGCTAATATTGTTGATAACTCAGAAGACTCGATTTCCACAGTTATGTCCAATGCTTTCTTACTTACTGAGGATGAAGTAATCATGTGCAGGAGTAGCCAATGATTTTATTGTTATTAGAAACAATTTTATTTAAAACGAATCCCATACAGTTATTACTGCTGAGAACTGAGCGAATGGATGTCTCAACAGAGCTATGACTCTGCGTAACTTTAGCAACTGTACTAAAAAGAAACCTAGGATTATTCTTATTCTCTGCTATAAATAATGATAAATAAGCTCTTCTAGCTTGGAGAAGTGTCTTTTTTATACAACAGTAGACTAATTTCCAGATTAAGTAGGAGTCCTCTAGGTGCATAGAGCACCATTTTCTCTCCAATTTTTCATCATTGTGTTTTAGAGTACGCAGCTCTGAATGAAATCAGGGAGCCAGCCTCCTATGAATAATTACCTTCTTTTTTAAGGGGGCCAAATTGTCTAATGTACAACAAAATGAGGAAGTGATACCATGAACAAGAAAATTAATTTGTGAAAGCAAAGAAACATAATTACTGCTCTGCACTGTGTTGTTCTGTGATAGTGAGGAAATAAATTTACAGCATTGTCTGATAATGATCTACTTTAATAAAAATTTATTTCAGGTGTAGAATGCTCTAGTTAAATTACAGTCAAAGTTTATTAAAAATGGTCAGACATTATAGGAGTATGAGTAAATACTATTATTTCTTTATACTCAATGCCATATGTCAGCACAAGATCCAGAGTATGAAGGCCCAAGTGGGTAGGTTTGTGGATGCTTTGAAGAAAGGCAATACAGTCTAAGATAGTATTAAAGGGTAAATATAGGTTGTCACTTTCAGTGTCAACATGAATGTTTAAATCACCCAGTATAATGAACTTATCTGTATTTAACACTAAATCAGATAAGAAGTGTGAGAACTGATCTAAAAATACAGAATAAGTGCTTGGTGGACAATAAGAAACAACAAACCAAAGTGGTTTTAGTGCTTTGCAATTTGGATGAGAAAAACTAAGGGTTAAATATTCAAAAGAGCTGTTACTTTTAATTGGTCTAGGACTAATCAATACATTGGACTGAAAGATAGTCGCTACTCCTCCTCGCCCGGTATTATATGAAAATTTAAATGATTAGAAGGAATTGACTCATTTATTCTAACATAATCCTCTTGTTGCAGTAGTGCAGAAACCTACAGTCAGGTTTCTGAGACAAAATAAATCAATCTGATTATCACAAATCAAGTCACTAACTCAAGTGCTACAAACAGCAAGTTTCAGAGATGTAACTAAGTATTAAAAGCCTTGCATCCCTCATTATTTGTTGGCAACATTTTTTTGTGGTGCTAGTGGCATTTTTGGACAGTAATCAGACAGGAAATGGGCAGAGAGTGTAAAGGGAAAGACATGCAGCAAGGGTCCCAAAGCTGGCAATGAAACCACAGACAGTAATGTCGAGTATACGCTCCATCGCTATGCCTTGAGCCACCTCTTTTGTCTAAGAATTGCTTCTGTCCATTTATGTGAATTGTTTTGACAAATGCATTAATATTTTTTGCTGAAGGTGTCTCTTTATTGCATTGGCAATTTTCATTTAGTGTATAAACCTTTTTTGGTTTAAAAATCATAAGTCATTCTACCATGTAGAAGAAGACTAAGTTGCATTGAACTTTCTTGTAGTTTTAGTTTTCATTCCATAAAACCTTGTATTACTGTAGAGTACGTTTGAGCACTCTTAAAAGGTAAATTAAAAAAATTGACAAGCAGAGCTAGTTTGCTTTGGTGTATGAACGTTTGCATGTTAATGAGTGTGATTGGGTGAATGTGGCTCAGGTGGTAGGGGTTCGTCTTGTAACCGGTGGGGTGCCGGTTTGAACACCTGCTCTGTCCGTCACTAGTTGTGTCCTTAGCCAAGACACTTAACCCACCTTGCCTTCTGATGGTGGTTAGAGGGCCCGGTTCTGTCAGTCTTTCCCAGGGCAACTGTAGCTACAATATAGCCTACCACTGTCAGTGTGTGAATGGGTGGATGACTAAAGCGCTTAGGGCTCTTCGGACTAGATGTATATGGCTATATAAGTGAACACCATTTACCTTTTATCATTGTGTAAACCTCTTTGATTGGTCAGTATTACTGGAAAAGTGCTATATAAATTCAGTAATTTACCATAATTTGGGTTGGTAATACATTTTTTTTTCTTTTGTTTGTACTTAAGAATTTGGATTTCTAGTAATTATGGAAGAAGCAAATGCCCAAATGTGTTTAATATGTTCAACTACGATTACATAGTATTGCACAAATACTATACTATTATATTGCATGTAATGTCTAACACATTTCGAAATAAAATTAGGAAACAAACATACTTTTTGAATATAATATTACTGATTAGTAAAATGTTCAGTATGAATCTGATGCTTGCTATACAACTATGCTTTGTTTTTTATAAAGCAAATACACTCTAATACAAAACATGATAATGCTTAGTTTTTATTTAGATTTTACAGTGGAAAAATAATTCAACTTTTGATTCATATTTTATGAACTCTGTTGAAAAGCTCCATTAAGGTCTGGTCTCTTATTCAGCAGAATCACTCTGAAAAACAGGAAAAGGAAAAATCAACAATGAATGGTTTGAAGCACTGTATGAGCTTGCTATTAAGTGAGGAATAAGGGTTACTTCCACCATGAAAGATATTGAAAATGTTACCTTTCCAGCATCACGGCTCTTGACTCTGAGCTTGTTGACCTGAGATTCAGCAATGTCAGCACGCTCCTGGGCTTCTTCCATCTCATGCTGGACCTTCCTCAGCCTAGACATATGGGTGTTGGCCTGCTCCTCCTGGGAGTTTTGAAATTTCAAGTAATTTAGTTTACATTCAAAGTAAAATGAAGGCTTTATACTGTCCTTACTTAAATGGGGCAGTGTTTGGTGAAGGACAATCAACTATTTCACTTACCGCCTCCTCAGCCTGTCTCTTGTAGGTCTTAACTTTAAGCTGTAGCTTGTCCACAAGGTCCTGAAGCCTTGCCAAATTCTTCTTGTCCTCCTCAGTCTACAGGGATCAAGAAAATATTTGTGAAGACTTATACTAAACAACAAGACAAATGAATAGACAAGATGAATATTCTTTTGTATTAGAAGTATTTCAAATGTTTTTAGAAAAAGACTAGTCACCTGGTAGGTCAGCTCCTTAACTCTCCTCTCATATTTGCGGACTCCTTTAACAGCATCAGCTCCACGTCTCTGCTCACCTTCAACTTCAGACTCCAATTCACGAACCTGTTTAAAGGGGTTTAATAAGTAAATAATTTAATATTAATACAAGTTATATATGAAAACCACAATGTGCATTCACAGCACAAAATATTCATACCCTCTGCTCCAGTTTCTGGAGCTGCTTCTTGCCACCCTTCATGGCGAGGTTCTCAGCCTCATCCAGGCGATGCTGCAGGTCTTTGACTGTGACCTCCAGGTTCTTTTTCATCCTCTCCAGGTGAGAACTTGTGTCCTGCTCCTTCTTCAGCTCCTCAGCCATCATGGCAGCCTGAAATGATGGGTGTTTTTTAAATTGCAACTTTTGAGTTTTTGCTAAATTAAACTTGTTTGGTAAGATAGTGGTTCAACTAGACAGTGAACTGACATCAGTGATAGCCTTTTTGGCCTTATCCTCAGCGTTTCTTGCTTCCTGAACAGCATCGTCCACTTCACCCTGAACCTGGACCAGATCACTTTCCAGCTTCTTCTTGGTGTTCAGAAGGCTGGTGTTCTGTAAATTAATCAGGGTGATACATTTTAGATGTGTTAGTTTCATAGCTATGAAAGCCCTTATTTCTTGTTAATGACTAAAGCCCAACCTGAGAGTGAAGCAGTCCGACACGCTCACTGGCATCAACCAACTCCTGCTCAGCCACTTTACGTGCTCTTTCTGTCTGCTCCAGAGCGGCTCTAAGCTCCTCAATCTCAGCCACCATCAGACCGTTCCTGCGCTCCACCATGGCCACCTGCTCCTTCATGTCCTCTTGTCCTCTGAGGGCATCATCAAGATGCACTTGGGCGTCCTAACAACAAAAACAATGATTGAGTCAGACATTTTGATTGTCTTACATTCTTCTGTTTAAATTGGGCTCTAATGGTGTGTTCCATTTGTACTTGGAAGTGGGAATTTCAAATGGAACGCACCCCTAAACTGGAATTACGAGTCAGACAGTTAGAACAACAGGACCATACCCGACTTCTACAATCAAGATGGCTACTACTTGCATCAACAGTGGAAAACTTTCTTACTGTGACTGTTTTTAGCAGTTCTGTATTTTTTATGAAGTCAGTCGTACACGTACTACATTTCAGTGTTTATAGGAGGCGATGTTTCAATGGTGTTTGTTTGCATGAAATACCACGTGAATACCGCGTTTATTGTCATTGTTATTGTCGTCTGTTACAGTTGCCAGCCATACAATCAAAAACAAGCAAGAAACTTGAACGTTATATTTCGGAGATGACATGAACTCCGACTTACCAGTTCTAACTTCTGAGGTTAATGAAATGCACAATAACACTAAACTCACCTTGAGTTGTCCTTGGACGTTCCTCAGTTGTTTCTGGGCCTCAGCAGCCTGCCTGTTGGCATGGCTCAGCTGAATCTCCATCTCGTTCAGGTCTCCCTCCATCTTCTTCTTGACTCTCAGAGCATCATTCCTGCTCCTGACCTCGGCATCAAGAGTGCTCTGCATGGAGTCAGTCATCCTTTGGCTGTTTCTCTTAATCTGCTCCATTTCTTCATCTTTTTCTGCCAGCTTCCTGTCAATCTCACTCTTGACCTGGTTGAGCTCCAGCTGGACGCGGAGAATCTTAGACTCTTCATGTTCCAGAGTGCCCTTAAAAGGTTTAAATACATATAAAAATTAGATCACGTGACAATAAAGTGATCTGAACATAAATACATTGTATTATGTCATTTAAATGTTTTATTAGCTGGTGAGAAAGGTATTACCTCTGCTTCTTCCAGTGCAGCCTGAATTTCAGACTTCTCAGTCTCCACTGTCTTTTTAGCTTTTTCCAGCTCATGGATACTCTTTCCAGTCTCACCTATCTGTTCAGTCAGATCTGAGATCTCCTCTGAAGTGAAAAATAAATAGAATGAAGTGAAAAAGAAAATCTGCCAAATATGACTTTAAAGAATGACATTTAAAAATGGATGATTTTCCTTCAGGCTCATAAGAAATGTCACAACTAAAGCTAAAAATGGCATCTATCTGTATAAATTTGGTTTTGTTAAATTTCTTCTGCATATTTAAGAATGACATACGCTGCAGGTTCTTGTTCTCTCTCTTCATGGTCTCCAGCTGATCGAGCGCCTCTTCATAGGAGTTCTTCATCTTGAACAGCTCAGTGCTCAGAGAACGAGCCTCCATTTGGGCTCCTTCCAGCTCAGCCTGGCTCTCCTCATACTTCTGCTTCCACTCTGCCAGGACCTGGAAAAGTAAGAATTTATTAAGAATATGCATTTATCTGCATAAATCTGCTTTTCTTGTAAAATTACTGTACCTTGTCAAAGTTCCTCTGCTTCTTGTCAAGGTTGGCAGCCAGAGAATTAGCTCTCTCCACATCAATCATGAGGTCCTCCACCTCACCCTGGAGCCTCTGCTTGGTCTTCTCTAAAGAGGCACACTTAGAGTTCACAGCTTCAATGGACTCCTCAGCATCCTGCAAACGCTGGGCAAGCTTTTTCATGTAGTGAAGAAGTAGAAAAGGTAAGAAGGTTAGTAGAAACAGACAATAAAAATTACATGTACTTTCTTTAAGAGACATTTATTTGAACTCACTTGGCCTCCTCCAGCTCCTCAGTGCGCTGAATAGCATCAGTCTCATATTTGGACCTCCACTGAGCCACCTCACTGTTGGCCTTAGACATGCCTCTCTGCAGCTCAGCCTTGGCCTCCTGCTCCTCCTCAAACTGCTCTCTGAGCAGATCACAGTCATGGCGGGCCGACTGAACAGCATGGGCCAGGGCATTCTTAGCCTGGGAAACACAAAGTTGAGAGTATAATGATTTTCTATTAACCTCCTCATACAATACAATCTTTTAAAAAAAAAAAGATACATTTCCAGTCAATAAATCATATTCTGCAAATGACAAACGTTAATGTAAAACCTCATTGGCCGTTTTTATACCTTCACTTCCTCCTCAATGTGTCTCTTGAGCTCCTCAATCTGTTGAGTGAAAGCCTGCTTGCCCCTTGTCAGCTGAGAAACAAGAGATTCTTTCTCCTCAAGCTGTCGACCAAATTCACCTATGAAAGGCACACATGTATTAATCTTACACATTTTTACAGATAAAATTTGTTAAATTAAGGTTGGGTGTTTTACCATTCTCTGTCTGGAGTCTTGCTTTCAGTGCATTAATGTCATTCAGCTGGCGAACATTCTCATCATTTTTAGCTTTGATTTCACTCAGTTGGTCCTCGAGAGTTCTGCACATTTTCTCCAGATTGCCCTGAAACCAACAGAGACAAATGTTAAAACTACTTATGAGCCTCAATTTGTATGTCTGAGCACTGCAAAATAGGAACCACCCACTCACCTTTGCCTTGGCAACAGCCTCCATGTTGCTGGACAGGTCATCAATCTCCATCTTGTACTCACTCTTCTCCTTCTCCAGCTTCTGCTTAACACGCTGCAGGTTGTCGATCTGTTCTCCCAGCTCAGCAACGCTGTCGGCCTGCTTCTTGCGAAGAGCTGCTGCTGTGGATTCATGCTGCAGGGTGGCTTCTTCAAGATCACGGCGCAGCTTCTGGAACTCAGCCTCACGCTTCTTGTTCATCTCAATCTGAGCAGCTGTGGCTCCACCAGCCTCCTCAAGCCTCTCGCTGATCTCCTCAAGCTCTCTTGAGAGATCAGCTCTCTGCTTCTCAACTTTAGCTCTAGCAGCTCTCTCAGCCTCAATCTCCTCTTCTAGCTCCTCAATGCGAGCCTAGGATACAAGTAAATGGAAGTAATATTAAGATCCTTCAATAAAAGAATGAAACAATTTAGCCAAGTGCAATAAAAGTATTTTTTTCACACCTGGAGTTCCTTGATCTTCTTCTGAAGCTGAGCTCCAAGGGACTGTTCATCCTCAATCTTGCTAAGCAGTTGGCTGATTTCAAAGTCCTTCCTGGAATTTATCAAAACAAAGGTTGAGTTGAACATTGTGACATGACACTAACACCATTCTTTGGAAATAAAGAAAGTCTGCATTTACTTCTTGATTTTCTCATCAGACTGCTGCTTGTCATTCTCCAGATCCATGATGGATTCCTGGGCCAGCTTCAGATCTCCTTCAAGCTTCCTCTTGGCTCTCTCAAGGTCCATACGGAGCTTCTTCTCTTGCTCCAGTGAACCCTCAAGCTATCACATAGGAGGTAGATTCAGTTTTATGTATCAAAACCAAAACAGATCATGCTTGTGGCCAAACTATAAAGGTAAATAAACAGTTTTCTTACATCATCCACTTGCTGTTCCAGCTTTGTCTTGGCCTTGGTCAGAGTGTTGACTTTGTCTTCCTCTGCCTGGAGATCATCCAGTGTTTGCTGATGGGCCTCTTGGAGGGCTTTCTTCTCCTTGGTCAACTTGGCAATGGCCTCATCCTGAGTAGCCATCTCCTCTGTCAGGTTTTTCACCTAAAGGTTGCATGAAATACACAATTTTAAATGAACTCAAGCTTTTTAGAGTTGATAAATTTTGTATTTACGTGTATTGTACTCAAATAATAGTGCGTAATATTAACCTTGTTTTCAGTGGCATGTTTCTCCTTCTCCACTTTAGCCAAGGTGAGCTCTAAGTCATCAATGTCCTTCTTCAGCTCAGAGCATTCATCCTCCAGCTTCCTCTTCTTTGCAGTCAGCTCAGCATTGATTTCCTCTTCATCCTCC
The DNA here is from genome assembly GCF_021462225.1 of Girardinichthys multiradiatus. Taxonomy (NCBI): domain Eukaryota; kingdom Metazoa; phylum Chordata; class Actinopteri; order Cyprinodontiformes; family Goodeidae; genus Girardinichthys; species Girardinichthys multiradiatus. The sequence goes on from NC_061818.1 coordinate 27,800,536, forward strand.
AGTCTCTCAGTTGTCTCCTTGAGTTTGGCCTCAAGCTGGATCTTGCTCTTAATCAGCCCTTCACATCTTTCCTCAGCATCTGAGAGACCTTCCATTTCCTACAATTAAATGTACATACGAAAGGATATAAAGAGAGCATCAACATCTGATAAACTGTAAATTTTCCCTTTAAAAGAAGAGAATTGTACTAACAGAGGCCACTTGGAGCTGCAAATCATTCTTTTCCTGGAGCAAGGAGACCATCTTCTCCTCCAGTTCCTTCTTTTTAGCCAAAGCAGTAGTCAAGTCTGATTTCATCTTTTCATAGTTCTCCTTCATATTCTGCAGCTCCTTCTCAGTCTCAGCACTCTTCAGCAGAGGCTTGATCTTGAAGTACAGGTTCATCCATGGCCAGTTCTTGACATTCATGAATGAACGGATGTTGTACTGAATACTATAGATAGCCTCTCTGTTTGGAAAATCAGTTTAACAAAAAAAAGGTTATTTCTACTACAGAAGGAGCTGGCTTTAAAAAGGTAATGCAATTCATTTGCAAATATAATACCACTCCAACCTCCTCTCCATCATCTTAACAAACTCCTTCCTCATGACATATCCTCTGCAGAGAGCCTGAGTCATGGTGACCAGTGAAGCCAGTTTCTCATCTCTCATCTCCTCAAGAGTACCCAGAAGACCAGCTTTAAAGAACACCTATGTAGATATTGCAAATGTATTAAATTTCAGAATTAAATGATGTTCATTGATTTGTTATGCTGTATTTATGTCTTATTTATCTGATGGGAGACATACCTTAGTGTGTCCAAACTTGTACTGAGTATGGTCCACATCAATAGAGCCCAGCAGTTTCTCTGCAGCCTTCTTGTTGTCAATAAACTGTCCCTCAGGGATGACGCTGGCGTTCAATACTTTGTATCTACAAAGTTGATACAAGTATATCAGTTTTTCATGATCTTTACTAAAATGACCAAATATTCAGTTTATATTAAAAACAGCAGCCACCTCTGCTTGAAGTCACCATAAAGGATTCTGCTTGGGAAGCCCTTTCTGCAGATTCTGATGCCCTCCAGTACACCGTTACACCTCAGCTGGTGGATGACCAAGAAGTTCTCCATAAGACCTGGTTGTTGAAAATATATTTAGTCAAAAATAATTCCTCAGTGTCCCTAAACTTTGGATCATTAAAATCAGTAAAAATGGGCATCTTACCTGGGGTCTTTGATTCATTGGGAATCAGACAACGCACAAAGTGAGGATGAGTGCTCCTTAAGTTGGACATCAGCTTGCCCAAGTTCTCCTGTAGATCAGCATTATTACATCAGTCCTTAGATAATTTTAACACACTAGCTTCTCATAGTTCTCTATGAACGTTTACATACCCTGAACAGAGCAGACACAGTCTGGAAGGAACCACCCTTCTTCTTGCCACCCTTCTTTCCAGCAGCAGCCTCAGCTAAAATTATGACATTGTAAACAATGGTTTTAAAACATTACCTGTCCTAAGTTCTCTTTACTGTAACAGTACAATTTCATCAGACATTTTTGCTCCAAAGGCAGGATCAAAAGATGTAATAATAGTGTAAACTTATCACCACATCACTTATCATTTTTGTGGCACAATTTAGGTTACTTTAAATAAAAAAAGCTATAATATACATATATTATTATACATTTGTTTTCTTCAGCACTGATCTATACTTTTAGAAGTTCTATTATTCTCTGTCTATTCAGGGTGTTTCTCATTTGACCTACTCAATTTGGGGTTATCTACTTTTTTTAGTTGTTCTTACCCTCAGCTGCTCCGTGAGTTGCATACAGGAAGCATAGCAGTTTGTTTGCAGACTTCTGGTAGAGCTGAACCACTGAATCGTTCAGTGGGTCCTTGTTCTTGTCCAGCCAGCCAGTGATGTTGTAGTCCACTGTACCAGCATAGTGAACCAGGGAGAAGTGAGCCTCAGCTTTGCCCTTTCCAGGCTTTGGCTTCTCAAAGGCTTTGTTCTTGCCAAGATGCTGATCAACCAGCTTGTTCTTGAAAGTTGTATCAGAGGCTTTGGGGAACATACATTCCTCTTCAAGGATGGAGAAGATTCCCAATGGCTGTGAACAATTATGAATTTAAATCAGAACACAAATTTTAAATCAAGCTTCAAATCCATATATATTATTGGAGATGATTACTTTAACCTGACCAATACAGCTACTCACCTTCTCAATGAGCTCGATGCAGGCAGCCAAGTCCATACCAAAGTCAATCAACTCCCACTCAATGCCTTCTTTCTTGTATTCCTCTTGCTCCAGGACAAACATGTGGTGGTTGAAGAACTGTTGCAGTTTCTCATTGGTGAAGTTGATGCAGAGCTGCTCCAAGCTGTTGTACTGTAATTATAGAGATTCAATTAACTTATTTGAAAGTTAGGACATTTTTATAAGACTTTTAAAAATAATTTCTTATTTACTCACATCAAAGATCTCAAATCCAGCAATGTCCAGGACTCCAATGAAGAAGGCTCTTGACTGCTTTGTGTCCAGCATCTCATTGATACGGATGACCATCCACAAGAACATTTTCTCATAGATAGACTTGCACAGAGCGCTGACTGAATTGTTGACCTATATGAAGAAATTCTTTTAAGTAAACTTATCTTAACAGTTGCCATATAACAACAGTTAAGATAAGGTTTGTTATACTTGGATAAAATAAATTATTGCATCACAGATGGGTTTAATTTACCTGAGGGACAGTTTGACCTTTGGTGACCATCTCATTTCCGACTTTGACTCTTGGGTAGCACAGAGCCTTCAGCATATCAGCTGAGTTCAGACCCAGGAGGTAGGAGATTTTATCAGCCACTTTTGGAAAGAAACATAACACATGGTAAAAATGAATCGATGTTAAACTGATTGTTCAATGTATCTAAAGATATTGGTGATATCTTATAACTTACCCTCAGTGCCATCAGGTTCAGCCTGCTCCTCACGCTGCTTCTGCTTGAACTTCATGGTGCCATGATGCATCACAGCACCAGTGAGCTTGTAGATGTTAAACTTTTCATCAGCAGTGAAGCCCAAGATATCAATAGCAGTCTGTGTAGAAAGAAAGGTATAAGTACACTACACATGTGTTTTAAGTAAGTCATTTTTAAGACACCAAAATATTATTTACATCTGTAGCGATGAACTCTTCCACATCATTGATACTCTTGACAGTGATTTCACCCTGGCTGATCATTGGGAAGTCATAGGGGTTGGTGGTGATCAGCAGAGCATCTGAAACAATGGAAACAAAACAGAGCCTTCAAAAAACTGTAGGTTTTTTATTTTATAAGGTTAAGTTTTGTTAAACTTCAGATTTGAAGTATTTGGTCATTTACCAATGAGCTCAGGCTTGTGGCCTGTCATAAGCTGATAGAAGATATGGTAGCTCCTCTCAGCAGACAGCTGGAAGGTAACACGGGACTTCTCAAGCAGATCTAAGAATTACATGAATACAAGCTGAAACTTTGATAACCATATTAAGTTTTAAACTATAAAATAGAAAAAAAATACTTTAAGTGTTGATAACACTTCATTTTTGACGTACATGTTTCAATATCAGCTGAGGCCAGCTTTCCACTAGTACCAAAGTGGATCCTGATGAATTTACCCTAAGCAGAAATACAAGTATGTGTTACTTTGTGCAGAAAATCAACTATTAAATATCAAACACCGTTTTAACATTGTCTTAACTTACAAAACGGGAAGAGTTGTCATTCCTCACTGTCTTGGCATTTCCATAAGCTTCTAGCAGAGGGTTGGCAGCAACAATTTGGTCTTCAAGGGAGCCCTGAGTTTTACAGTTATTTACATGAACATTTCATACATTTAAAGAAAGTATTGAGTTGGCAGTTCTTCTTAAAACGCATAATCACCTGTATTTTGCCAGCAGCTTGTGTCTCCTTTTTGCCACCCAGAGCTGCAATTGTTGCAAAGTACTGGATGACACGCTTGGTGTTGACAGTCTTCCCAGCACCGGATTCTCCGCTGAGGTAGAAGAGATACATTTTCAATTCTCAACTTAATTATTGTGGAGTTTATAAAAGAAAGTCCAATTTAGTGTTTGCTATACTTACGTAATCAGGATAGACTGGTTCTCACGATCTAAAATACAAATAAAGAATCTTTAAAAATGTTTTTTTTGATGTTACTCTTCATGTGGTCACATTTTATTTTGGCTTTGGTAACCACTAGTAAGTTTGTCCTACCTGTGAGCATGGCCTGATAGCCATTGTCAGAAATGGAGAAGATGTGGGGTGGAGCCTCAATCCTTTTCTTGCCTCTGTATCCTCCTACAACAACAGGATCATACACAGGAAGCCACTTGTAGGGATTCACGACCACACAGAACAACCCGGAGTAGGTCTGTTATAGTAGAAGACATAAACATTAATTCACCAAGAGACATTTAAATGATACATGTTATCATTTTCCTTGAACTAAAGTGCAAACCCACGTAGATCATCCAGGATGCAAAGCGATCCTTCAGGTTATACAGCACACAGGGCTCGTTGAGGTGGGTCATCATGGCCAAGTCCTCAAGCTTGTCAAACTTTGGAGGGTTCCTGGGAAAGATTTCATCCTCTTTGACGGTGACAGTCTAAAACAAAAAGTTGTTTTTTGTATGTTTTATGATTGCATCTTATAAGAAGATAGTAAGAAAAACTACACAAAAAGAATGCACAATAAAACAAAACTACTTACCTTTCCTGCATCTGTCTCAACTGTGACTTTGCCACCCTCCCTCTTGGTGACTTTGCACTTGACGTACAGATCCTCTGGATCCACCACAAAATATGCGGTTTTGGCATCAAAAGGAGTAGTTTGAGCCTCAATCCTCTCCTTTTCTGACTTCCGGAGGTAAATGGCGGCCGGGCCATACTGCTCCATTTCTGCGTCCGTGCTCATGGTGGCACTTTGGTGGAGCCTGCATAGTTTACAGATGATCTTTCATTATTTAAAAAAGTCTTATTTTAATGTGTGTTTGTGTGTAATTTTAAAAAGATTTTTTTAAACATGAAAGCGATTTGCTTACCTTACCACAGGATCCTGACTGAAAACTACAGATGTCTTGTGGAAACCCCAAAATGCTATAAAAAAGAAAATAACCCATATTAAAATGTTTTATACACCTTAACACACAGTATGTTAATATTTTATTCATATATTTTCTTAATTCATTTTTACCATTTAAATTTTGCTAGATTGTTTACCAATATATTTAACTACAAATTTACAAACCTGAAGAAAAAAAAAACCATACATCTATATTATACATAATTGACTTCTCTCACCTGAGTCAGATGCCTGCCTGATGGCTCAGGCATCTAGAGCGGCTGCTTATATTTGCTCAAGTATGTCTACTCAGCAGTAGGGGGTGGCTTAGTTTGGTAAAATGCAAAATGCTCATCACGTCTTCACTTGCCATTCATGTCCATATTCTGTATATAAGGACACAATCATTAAATGCAATGGTGTCAAGCTATTATGTAACAACATAAATAAATAAAGTCAGTTTACCCTTCTTTCATTTGATTTACAATAAATATTGCTGAATTGAATTTTATATATGTGTACACCAACAACAATTTTAAAGATTTTGATTTTGATGCAGAACTGTTTAGTTAGTGTTTACTAATACAAATTCAAGTCCCAAAGGATTTTAAGAATGTTTAAGAAATAAAGTACCACTACAGTTCCTATACATACTTTTGTAAAAATTTCTAAATTGTAAATGTTAGGTCTGAAATTGGTTCATAAATATTTACAAGGTCTCATGTTCACAGTTTAAACGACATAGCATGAGTGCAGTGCATGGTTTGCAATGTGTTTTGCCCATTAAACACCAGGATTTATTTAGACTCTGATTTTAGTTCAAACACTTTATGATATGCACTTGTCTCCAATTTAATTTTAATATCACAGCCAGTGCTGAGTCTCAAGAAGTCAGAAGCAACAGAATGTCACCAGTGTACGGTTGCAGGGTGCAGACGCTTCATATGTCTAATATTAATTTCACACACAGCTATGCCCATTTGTGGCAGAGTTAAATTAAACTAAATTGAGTTATATCAATTCCATTTTCTCAGCTGAACACATATGCAAGATGTTCGGGACTGTGTAGCTTTTTTGTGCTCACATGTAAAAATCCCCTCTCTTCATTTTCTTCACCACATTGTACCACAAAAACACCTTCAAAGAGAAACCGTCTCGGAATCATTTTGTTGGTCTTCAAGGGAGCCCTGCAGTAATTCAATTTGTTTTCATTCAGTTCACTTCATTCATAAAGCACCAATTCATAACACATGTCATCTCAAGGCATTTTACAAAGTCAATTTCATCAAATCATACAGATTTTAAGTCATGTACATACATTCCACTTAACCATAACAATCAAACAGTGCTGTCAAATTTATTTTACTATTCAAATTGGTTATAAAGTTTTCTATGGAAAGGAAGCCCAGCGGATTGCATCGAGTCAATGACTTGCAGCGTTCACTCCTCCTGGATGAGAATGTAGCAACAGTGGGCAGTTGCTTGCATTAAACTTGCAGCAGAACCAGGCTCAGTGTAAGTGGCCATCTGCCACAACTGACATGGAGTTTGAGAGGACAGAGCATACACACAAAAGAACACAGAAGAATTCATACCTTCTATGGGAAAGAAAAGAAAAACATTAATGGTAGTATCACTTTTAGTGGCTTCATCTAGTAGGGACACTTTACTGGAGGTCAATTTAATGTTGTCCACATAAAATCAAACTAAGCAGTTTCTCTTTCAACGACTCCGAGCCAAAGTTGATAACTTTCTTTTCTAAATTTAGAAGCAGAAAATTTTAAGTCATCCAAGTTTTTATGTCTTCAAGATATAGTAGATTTACCACAGTTTGGGTTGGTAATTAAACTTTTTTTTTTTTTTTGTAATTAAGAATTTGGATTTCTAATTATTATACTATACTATACTGTTACATAGCACATGTGTTGTCTAACACATTTTGAAAGCAAATGAGGAAACAAACATACTTTTTAAATATAATATAACTGATTAGTAAAATGTTCAGTATGAATCTGATGCTTGCTGTACAACTATGCTGTGTTTTTTATAAAGAAAATACACTAATACATGATATGATAGTGCTTATTTTTTATTTAGGTTTTACAGTGGAAAAATAATTCAACTTTTGATTCATATTTTATGAACTCTGCTGAAAAGCTCCATTAAGGTCTGGTCTCTTATTCAGCAGAATCACTCTGAAAAACAGGGGAAGAACAATCAGCAATGAATGGTTTAAAGCACTGTATGAGCTTGATATAAAAGGAAGGAATAAGGGTTGCTTCCATCATGAAATATATTGAAAATGTTACCTTTCCAGCATCATGGCTCTTGGCTCTGAGCTTGTTGACCTGAGACTCAGCAATGTCAGCACGCTCCTGAACTTCCTCCATCTCATGCTGGACCTTCCTGAGACTGGACATGTGGGTGTTGGCCTGCTCCTCCTGAGAGTTTTGAGAAAACAATTAGTTTAGTGTAAAGTAAACTGAAAGTTTTATACTGTCCTTACTTAAATGGGGCAGTGTTTGGTGAAGGACAATCAACTATTTCACTTACCGCCTCCTCAGCCTGTCTCTTGTAGGTCTTAACTTTAAGCTGTAGCTTGTCCACAAGGTCCCGAAGTCTTGCCAAATTCTTCTTGTCCTCCTCAGTCTACAGGGATCAAGAAAATATTTGTGAAGACTTATACTAAACAACAAGACAAATGAATAGACAAGATGAATATTATTTTGTATTTGTATTTTGTATCATTTGGTTGTCTTAAATTCTTCTGTTTAAATTGGGCTCTAATGGTGTGTTCCAATTGTACTTGGAAGTGGGATTTTCAAATGGAACGCACCCCAAAATTGGAGTTACGAGTCAGACAGTTAGAGCAACAGGACCATACCCAACTTCCACAATCAAGATGGCTGCTACTTGCATCAACAATGGAAAACTTTCTTGCTGTGACTGTTTTTAGCAGTTCTGTATTTTTTATGTAGGTTAATTCTGAGGTTAATGAAAGGCACAATAACACTAAACTCACCTTGTTGGCATGGCTCAGCTGAATCTCCATCTCGTTCAGGTCTCCCTCCATCTTCTTCTTGACTCTCAGAGCATCATTCCTGCTCCTGACCTCGGCATCAAGAGTGCTCTGCATGGAGTCAGTCACCCTTTGGCTGTTTCTCTTAATCTGCTCCATTTCTTCATCTTTTTCTGCCAGCTTCCTGTCAATCTCGCTCTTGACCTGGTTGAGCTCCAGCTGGACGCGGAGAATCTTAGACTCTTCATGTTCCAGAGTGCCCTTAAAAGGTTTAAATACAATAAAGATTAGATCATGTGACAATAAAGTGATCTGAACATAAATACATGTATTATGTCATTTAAATGTTTTATTAGCTGGTGAGAATGGTATTACCTCTGCTTCTTCCGGTGCAGCCTGAATTTCAGACTTCTCAGTCTCCACTGTCTTTTTAGCTTTCTCCAGCTCATGGATACTCTTTCCAGTCTCACCTATCTGTTCAGTCAGATCTGAGATCTCCTCTGAAATGAAAAATAAATGGCCTTGGCAAAAGCCTCCATGTTGCTGGACAGGTCATCAATCTCCATCTTGTACTTATTCTTCTCCTTCTCCAGCTTCTGTTTAACATGCTGCGGGATGTCGATCTGCTCTCCCAGCTCAGCAACGCAGTCGTCCTCTCTATAATCTTAACAAAATCCTTCCTCATGACATATCCTCTGCTATGTTATGCAGTATTTATGTCTTATTTATCTCATGGGAGACATACCTTTTTGTGTCCAAACTTGTACTGAGTATGGTCCACATCAATGGAGCCCAGCAGTTTCTCTGAGGCCTTCTTGTTGTCAATAAACTGTCCCTCAGGGATTCAATTCAATTCAGTTTTATTTATATAGCGCCAATTCACAACACATGTTGTCTCAAGGCACTTCACAACAGTCAGGTACATACATTCCAATTAATGCTAACCATTGAACAGTGCAGTCAAAGTTGGTTATTTATTCAAATTGGATAAAATGTTTTTCTGTCTAAGGAATCCAAGCAGATTGCATCCAGTCAGTGACTTGCAGCATTCACTCCTCCCGGATGAGCATGTAGAGACAGTGGACAGTCACTGGCGTTGACTTTGCAGCAATCTCTCATACTGAGCATGTATGTAGCGACAGCGGAGAGGAAAAATTCCCTTTTAACAGGAAGAAACCTCCAGTAGAACCAGGCTCAGTTTGAGCGGCCATCTGCCACGACCGACTGGGGGTTTGAGAGAACAGAGCAGAGACACAAAGAGAACACAGAAGCACTGATCCAGGAGTACGTTCTATGGGAAGGAAAGGTAAATGTTAATGGATGTAGCTCCTTTAGTTGTTTCACCTAGAAAGAAAGAACAGATCAACTCTGAGCAAGTTTTCAAGGTTAGAGTCTGAAAGAGAGCACATACAGTTAGTTCCAGTTAAGCTCAGTCAATCGCCATCTCTAGGAGAGAGAAAAGGTTAAACACTAAAAGACAGGGCTATGTGGATCATCGGTAGAGGGTGAGCATTAAGTTGTTGCCCGCAGAAGCTCGGACGACTCCCCTCTCCAGAAAGGTGTCACAGGTAGACACACAGCCAGGCCAGATGTAGCTTCTAGGAAGAGAATAGAGAGATCAAGGTTAAAAGCTGAAATAACAGCAAATAATGCAAAATTGGAGAGTAGTGTGAGAATGTAGCGCAGAGGGTGAAAGTGGTCATTATGTCCCCCAACAGCCTAAGCCTATAGCAGCATAACTACACAGATAGTTTCAGTTCAAATTATTTAGTTAAACGGCGCTTATTTACAACGTCGTCTCAAGGCACCCCACAAAGAGTCCAACTGATGGTCATTGTTATACTAAAAACCAGAAGGATTGGGATACCTCTCTCTGTCAGACTGATTATAACCATTGGAAAAGAGAGGGGGTCATACAGGTAGCCGAAATGGAGGGTGTGTTTGCACCTCAGCCATAACTGAGCCGGTTTAGGCTGAACCTGACTCCCCCTCACTCCAACCAACATGGAGGGAGGAAGGCTCCCTCCCTGATAACCTAAGCCACTCTAACTATAAGCTTTATCAAAAAGGAAAGTTTTAAGCCTAGCCTTAAAAGTAGACAGGGTGTCTGCCTCACGGACTAAAACTGGGAACTGGTTCCACAGGAGACGAGCCTGATAGCTAAAGGATCGGCCTCCTATTCTACTTCTAGAGACTCTAGGAACCACCAGTATACCTGCAGTCTGAGAACGAAGTGCCCTGTTAGGAATGTATGGAACAATCAGATCTCTGATGTATGATGGAGCTAGATCATTAAGGGCTTTATATGTGAGGAGGAGAATTTTAAATTCTATTCTGGATTTAAAAGGGAGCCAATGAAGGGAAGCTAAAATAGGAGAAATATGATCTCTCTTTTTAATTTTCATCAGAACTCTTGCTGCAGCATTTTGAATCAGCTGAAGGCTTTTAACTGCATTTTGTGGACATCCTGATAGTAAATAATTACAATAGTCCAGCCTTGAAGTAACAAATGCATGGATTAATCTTTCAGCGTCACTCCTGGACAGGATATTGCTAATTTTGGCAATGTTCCATAGGTGAAAGAAGGAAATCCTAGAAACCTGTTTAATATGGGATTTAAATGACATGTCCTGGTCAAAAGTAACACCAAGGTTTTTTACTTTATTACCGGAGGTCAATTTAATGCCATCCAGGTTAAGTGATTGACTAAGCAGTTTCTTTTTTAAAGACTTCGGTCCAAAGACGACAACTTCTGTCTTGTCTGAATTTAGAAGCAAAATATTTAAAGTCATCCAAGTTTTTATATCTTCAAGACATGCTTGTAGTCTATCTAACTGGTTGGGCTCATCAGGATTTATGGATAAGTAAAGCTGAGTATCATCAGCGTAACAGTGAAAATTTATCCTATGCTGCCTGATAATTTGACCTATTGGAAGCATATATATAGTAAAGAGAATTGGCCCAAGTACTGAACCCTGTGGTACTCCACAATTAACCCTGGAGTTTAAAGTATATTTATCATTTACATGAACAAACTGGAATCTGTCAGACAGATAAGATTTAAACCAGCCTAGCGCTGTTCCCCTAATCCCTACAGCATATTCCAGCCTTTTTAAGAGAATATTATGGTCGACTGTATCAAATGCAGCACTGAGATCTAACAGAACCAGTACAGACACAAGTCCATTATCTGAGGCCATCAGAATATCATTAGTGACTTTCAGAAGAGCTGTTTCTGTGCTATGATGAGCTCTGAAGCCCGACTGAAACTCTTCAAACAGGTCATTGCTGTGTAAATGCTCACACATTTGATTAACAACTACTTTCTCAAGAATTTTAGGTCTGTAATTTTTCAAGTCATCTCGATCAAGCGAAGGATTCTTAAGTAAAGGTTTAATTACAGCTAACTTAAAAGCCTGTGCTACCTAGGATTTTTCTTGTTCTCTTCTATTAATGATGAGAAATAAGCTGTTCTGGCTTGGCGAAGTGTCTTTTTGTACAACAGTAGGCTATTTTTCCAGATTAAGTAGGAATCCTCTAGGTGTGTAGAGCGCCACTTTCTCTCCAATTTTCTAACATTGTGCTTTAAAGTATGCAGCTCTGAATTAAACCAAGGACCTAGTCTCCTATGAATGATTACCTTCTTTTTCAAGGGGGCTGCATTGTCTAATGCATCACGCAATGATGAAGAAACACTATGAACAAAAGAATCAATTTGTGAAGGGGCAGAAACAGAATTATTGCCCTCCACTGTGCTTTTCAGTGATAATGAGGAAATTAAAAGTGGAACAGATTCTTTAAAGGTTGTTACAGCATCGTCTGATAATGATCTACTATAATGAAATTTTCTTTCAGGTGTGGAGTACTCGGTTAAATTAAACCAAAGGTTATTAAGAAATGGTCAGACAGTAAAGGGTTATGAGAAAATATTGTTATGTCTTTACACTCAATGCCATATGTCAGCACAAGGTCCAGAGAATGAAGACAAAGGTGGGTAGGTTTGTTAATGTTTTGAGCAAAGCCAATTCAGTCTAAGATAGCATTAAACGCTATATTTAGGCTATCACTTTCAGCGTCAACATGAATGATAAAATCCCCCATTTTAATAACTTTATCTGTATTTAACACTAAATCTGATAAAAGGTCTGAAAACTGATCTAAAAATTGCGAGTAAGGGCCTGGTGGACGGTACAAAACAACAAACAGAAGTGGTTTTAGTACTTTGTAATTTGGATGAGGAAAACTAAGGATTAAATATTCAAAAGAGTTGTAGCTATTGATTGGTCTGGGACTAATCAATAAATCGGACTGAAAGATGGTTGCTACTCCTCCTCGTCGCTGGTGTCTCTAGTGCCACGTTTTTGACTATGGAGCTGCCAATTGAGTTGGCTTCTCAGCGGGTGTGTTGCTGAGCGGGGATAATCTGTTAGAAACGCAGACGGGTTGGTGGTGACCTGTGGGCTGGGATCTAGGACTATGCTTTCTATGTACCGTCACCCAGCTGGCCTGAGGCCCCGGCTGCGCGGGCTCTGTTGGAGGACTGGTACGGGGAGCTACCCTCGGTGGCTCCGTGCTGGCTAAGGGGCCTCGGCTATCTGCTGGATTTTCAACAGCGCGGAGCCGGGCTTCCAATCCCAACACCCTCGCCTCCAAAGCTACAAAAATGCTACATTTATTACACGTACCATTATCACTAAAGGATGCAGGGGAGTAACTGAACATCTGACACAGAGAGCAGGAGAGAGGAGGAGACTCAGAACGGGTAGCCATGGTGGAGCTAAAGCTAACGCTAAGCTAGCGACCCCTTACCACAACTAGAAAAACCGTGTAAGACACGGAGAGTCCCCAAACGTTAAATACAGCAACAGAAAGTATGTGTTTTAACGTGCTTAGGTATTATAACAAGTCAGAGATATCACAGCAGAGAGAAATCAGATCAAAGAGAGAGCCTTTACACACCAAACAATTCACCAAGTGCAACAGCGAAAACAGGAAGTGACGTTACCCAGAGCTCCAGCCGACAACACTCGACAATGACCCCAAAAAATGACGCTGGCGTTCAATACTTTGTATCTACAAAGTTAATACAACTATATCAGTTTTTTATGATCTTTACTAAAATGACCAAATATTCAGTTTATATTAAAAACAGCCGCCAACTCTGCTTGAAGTCACCATAGAGGATTCTGCTGGGTAAGCCCTTTCTGCAGATTCTGATGCCCTCCAGCACACCATTACACCTCAGCTGGTGGATGACTAAGAAGTTCTCCATAAGACCTGGTTGTTGGAAATATATTTAGTCAAAAATAATTCCTCAGTGTCCCTAAGCTTTAAATCATTCAAATCTGTAAAAGTTGGCATCTTACCTGGGGTCTTTGTTTCATTGGGAATCAGACAATGCACAAAGTGAGGATGAGTGCTCCCCAATTTGGTCATCAGCTACAATTAGTCTCCAGTTTAATTGCAAACAGATGTTCTCTATGGAAGTTTACATACCCCGAACAGAGCAGACACAGTCTGGAAGGTACCACCCTTCTTCATGCCACACTTTTTCCACCAGCAGCCTCAGCTAAATTATGACCTTATAACAATGGTATTAAATTATAACTTGTGCCGCACTCTCTTTACTATAGCAGTACAATTTTATCAAACATTAATTCTAGAAAGGCTTGGACAAGAACAAATTTGTGCTAATAGAGTAAAATTAGCAACACATCACTTATGAATATCATGGCACAATTTAGTTTACTTTAAATAAAAAAAAGCTTTTCAAGATCACAATTCAATAGTTTTAGAACTTCTATCACTCTGCGTCTTTTCAGGGTGTTTCTCATTTTGGATTGTCTGCTTATTTTACTGGTTCTTACCCTCATCTCCGGCATGAGCTGCATACACGAAGCAGAACAGTTTGTTTCCAGACTTCTGGTAGAGCTGAACCACTGAATCATTCAGTGGGTCCTTGTTCTTGTCCAGCCAGTCAGTGATGTTGTAGTCCACTGTACCAGCATAGTGAACCAGGGAGAAGTGAGCCTCAGCTTTGCCCTTTCCAGGCTTTAGCTTCTCAAAGGCCTTGTTCTTGCTAAGATGCTGATCAATCAGCGTGTTCTTGAAAGTCAGAGGGTTTTGGGAACATGCATTCTTCTTCAAGGATGGAAAAGATGCCCAATGGCTGTGAGCAGTTATCAATTTAAATTAGAACACAAATTTCAAATGACACGTCAAATCCATAGAAATTGTTGGAGATGATCACTTTAACCTGACCAATACAGCTACTCACCTTCTCAATGAGCTCAGTGCAGGCAGCAAAGTCCATACCAAAGACAATCAACTCCCACTCAATGCCTTCCTTCTTGTACTCCTCTTGCTCCAGGACAAACATGTGGTGGTTGAAGAGCTGTTGCAGTTTCTCATTGGTGAAGTTGATGCAGAGCTGATCCAAGCTGTTGAACTGTAATAATAGAGATTTGTTTAACTTAATTGCAAGGAATGTTTTTATTTACTCACATCGAAGATCTCGAATCCAGCAATGTCCCAGGCTCCAGTGAAGAAGGCTCTTGCCTGCTTTGTGTCCAGCATCTCATTGATACGGATGACCATCCACAAGAACATTTTCTCATAGATAGATTTGCACAGAGCGCTGACTGCATTTTTGACCTATAGGAAGAAGGTTTCTGTTTTATGTAATAAACTGCCATATAACAGCAGTTAGGATAAATGTAGTTGTGATTGGAAAGAAATAAACCATAGCATCACAGATGGGTTTAATTTACCTGCGGGATGGTCTGACCTTTGGTGACCATCTCATTTCCAACTTTGACTCTTGGGTAGCACAGGGCCTTCAGCATATCAGCTGAGTTCAGACCCAGGAGGTAGGAGATTTTATCAGCCACTTTTGGAAAGAAACATAACATGATGAACATCAAGCAATTTTAAACCAATTTTTCAATCTACAAGATGAGAATGATATTTTATAACTTACCCTCAGTGCCGTCAGGTTCAGCCTGCTCCTCACGCTGCTTCTGCTTGAACTTCATGTTGCCATGATGCATCACAGCACCAGTGAGCTTGTAGATATTACATTTTTCATCAGCACATGTGTTTTAAGTAAATAATTTTTAAGACACCAAAATATTATTTTACATCTGTAGCGATGAACTCCTCCACATCATCGATACTCTTGACAGTGATTTCACCCTGGCTGATCATTGGGAAGTCATAGGGGTTGGTGATAAGCAGAACACCTGAAACAATGGAAACAAAACACTGTAGGTTTTTTATTTTATAAGGTTAAGTTTTGTTAAACTTCCGATTTGAAGTATTTGGTCATTTACCAATGAGCTCAGGCTTGTGGCCTATCATAAGCTGATAGAAGATATGGTAGCTCCTCTCAGCATACAGCTGGAAGGTGACAGAAAACAATGTGGGTTACATTGATAACTGGCGAACATTTTGGAGAAAACCTGGTCTGATCCGGAAAAACGGCATCCATCCCACTTTGGATGGAGCAGCTCTTCTTTCTAGGAATCTTGCCGAATTTATTTGTTCTCCAAAACTCTGACAACCCAGGGTTCAGACCAGGTAGCAGGGTCTTAGTTTAATACCCCTCTCTGCAGCTTTTGTACTGCTACCCACCCATTACCCTATTAAGACAGTGTCTCGCCCACGGCCCATATTGAATAGGTTAAAAAATAATCTAAAAGGAGGAAATCAGGAAAATCTCATAAAAATAAACACAACTCAGACCGAAAAGAAAAATAAAACCATTAAATGTGGCTTGCTGAACATAAGATCTCTCTCTTCAAAGACATTGCTAGTTAGTGACCTGATTTGTGACAATTAGATTGATTGATTTTGCCTCACAGAAACCTGGCTGCAGCAAGAGGATTATGTTACTATAAATGAGTCAACTCCTACTAATTATTTAAATTTTCCCATTCCTCAAAATACTGGGCGAGGAGGAGTAGCAACCATCTTTCAGTCCGATTTATTGATTAGTCCCAGACCAATCAATAGCTACAACTCTTTTGAATATTTAATCCTTAGTTTTCCTCATCCAAATTGCAAAGTACTAAAACCACTTTTGTTTGTTGTTTTGTACCGTTCACCAGGCCCTTACTCGCAATTTTTAGATCAGTTTTCAGACCTTTTAACTGATTTAGTGTTAAATACAGATAAAGTTATTATAGTGGGGGATTTTAACATTCATGTTGACGCTGAAAGTGATAGCCTAAATATAGTGTTTAATGCTATCTTAGACTCAATTGGCTTTGCTCAAAACATTAACAAACCTACCCACCTTTGTCTTCATTCTCTGGACCTTGTGCTGACATATGGCATTGAGTGTAAAGACATAACAATATTTTCTCATAACCCTGTCCTGTCTGACCATTTCTTAATAACCTTTGAGTTTAATTTAACCGAGTACTCCACACCTGAACGAAAATTTCATAAAAGTAGATCATTATCAGGCAATGCTGTAACAACCTTTAAAGAATCTGTTCCACTTTTAATTTCCTCATTATCACTGAAAAGCACAATGGAGGGCAAAAATTCTTTTTCTGCCCCTTCACAAATTGATTCTTTTGTTCATAGTGTTTCTTCATCATTGCGTGATGCATTAGACAATGCAGCCCCCTTGAAAAAGAAGGTAATCATTCATAGGAGGCTGGCTCCTTGGTTTAATTCAGAGCTGCATACTTTAAAGCACAATGTTAGAAAATTGGAGAGAAAATGGCGCTCTACACACCTAGAGGATTCCTACTTAATCTGGAAAAATAGCCTACTGTTGTATAAAAAGACACTTTGCCAAGCCAGAACAGCTTATTTCTCATCATTAATAGAAGAGAACAAGAATAATCCTAGGTTTCTCTTTAGTACAATTGCTAAATTTACACAGAGTCATAGCTCTGTTGAGCCATCCATTCCCTTAGCTCTTAGCAGTCATGACTTTATGGGATTCTTCTTAAATAAAATTGATTCTATTAAAAAGAAAATCTTTGACATACTCCTGAGAGTTCATTTATAACCGTTTTTCTTCCTAAAGTAAAAATTACTTTATTCCTAAAGTCAGATGACAGTCAGGCCTTGATCGAACGTCTGCCACCTATGATATTTTTTAAAGAATAAATAGCAGGAAAAATTACAGACCTATATCCAATCTTCCGTTCTTATCTCAAATTCTTGAGAAAATAGTTGCTAATCAAATGTGTGAGCATTTACACAGCAATGACTTGTTTGAAGAGTTTCAATCAGGTTTCAGAGCTCATCATAGCACTGAAACAGCTCTGCTGAAAGTCACTAATAATATTCTTATGGCCTCAGATAATGGACTTGTGTCTGTAGTTGTCCTGTGTGGAAATATAAATGCCTTATCATTAGTAGCTAAAGCTAAGATATATTTGGGATTTGCTGCTTATAGATTGATTATTATTAGGAGTTTTTAGTTATGGTTTTGAGAGTTAGAAAAATCCTTAAACAGTAGCTTCTGGTGTGGTCACACAATGAGTGTTTATTATTCAAGGTTAAAGCTTGCAGGTGTTTTCTGTCTGTATCGTACGGTGGCCGGGGGGTGCAAAACACTTTTTACAAGTACCGAAACAAATTTACATGTCAGAAAACAAATTTACATTTCAGAAAACAAATTTACATTTCAAAAAACAATTTAACAAGAAGCTAAACAAATTTACATTTCAGAAAACAAATTTACATTTCAGAAAACAAATTTACATTTCAGAAAACATTTTTGCATTTCAGAAAACTAATTTACATTTCAGAAAACAAATTTACATTTCAGAAAACACTTTTACATTTCAGAAAACACTTTTACATTTCAGAAAACAAATTTACATTTCAAAAAACAATTTAACAAGAAGCTAAACAAATTTACATTTCAGAAAACAAATTTACATTTCAGAAAACAAATTTACATTTCAGAAAACACTTTTGCATTTCAGAAAACTAATTTACATTTCAGAAAACAAATTTACATTTGAGAAAACACTTTTGCATTTCAGAAAACACTTTTACATTTCAGAAAATCAACCGGAAAGGGAATGTACCAACGCCGAGGCTGACCCGAAAGTCAGCCTCAGGGGCTGCATCCTTCGAAGGTCGTATTTGTAGGCCGATTATGTTATAGCGCGGCGACGAAGGCTGTCCCAATTCATGAATCCTTCCAAGCAAATGCTGCAGACAAATGTGTCCTTATTTTGACCGATTTGAAGGATGGGTCGTGAGTATCCTTCGCGGCCCATCATTTCCCATCATTCATTGCGGGTCGAAGCGGATTGGTCAAGCAGGTGAAGCCATGGCGGACCATAGCAACAAAAGCTGTGAGTAAATTGTGGGAAATTACACTTTCTGTGACACAAATTAACTTCTACAATGTTTTTAGTGCGGGAATATAACTATGTAGAAATATCTGCTTGATTTATCTAGACATTGCTTAATTTCAAACGTGCTCCGACGTGTTCGGAGTTTTCCGTTCCCGGCATAGTAACTGGCTCACTTCGCCAGCCCTACCGGCGGTGGAGCGAGCTAGCCCGGTAGAGATCTGACCGGATTATCAGCACTAAGCTCCCGCTGACAGTCATCACAGTGAACGTTTAACACAAGTGATTTCTAACAGTTTATGTTAGTATTTTAATTGTTACTGAAAATCAATTTAACATTTCAGGTGATATTAAGGTTAACCTGAATAAATGGACAGTTTTATGTAATCCAACTGTATCGCTGGAGAGTGTGATTGAGAATAAATAAGCTTTTCAATATGAATTTTTAATGAAGAAATTTTTTATATGTTTTAAAAGTTTATTTATAATTCAGTTAGCATTATAATTTCTGATTCCAGGTACACCCGACGAGGAATACACCTCCAAATATATATATATATATAAAATATGTCGACATACATTAGCCATAAAGTTGCTATCTCTTTGTTTATTGGCTAGTTAAATCAAACATCTTTTTTACCTGAACATGATTGTCTCTGGATTGTACCTGGAATCAGAAATTATAATGCTAACTGAATTATAAATAAACTTTTAAAACATATAGAAAATTTCTTCATTAAAAATTCATATTGAAAAGCTTATTTATTCTCAATCACACTCTCCAGCGATACAGTTGGATTACATAAAACTGTCCATTTATTCTGGTTAACCTTAATATCACCTGAAATGTTAAATCGATTTTCAGTAACAATTAAAATAATAACATAAACTGTTAGAAATCACTTGTGTTAAACGTTCACTGTGATGACTGCCAGCGGGAGCTTAGTGCCGATAGTCCGGTCAGATCTCTACCGGGCTAGCTCGCTCCACCGCCGGTAGGGCTGGCGAGGTGAGCCAGTTACTACACCGGGAACGGAAAACTCCGAACACGTCGGAGCACGTTTGAAATTAAGCGATGTCTAGATAAAACAAGCAGATATTTCTACATAGTTATATTCCCGCACTAAAAACATTGTAGAAGTTAATTTGTGTCACAGAAAGTGTAATTTCCCACAATTTACTCACAGCTTTTGTTGCTATGGTCCGCCATGGCTTCACCTGCTTGACCAATCCGCTTCGACCCGCAATGAATGATGGGAAATGATGGGCCGCGAAGGATACTCACGACCCATCCTTCAAATCGGTCAAAATAAGGACACATTTGTCGGCATCATTTGCTCGGAATGATTCATGAATTGGGACAGCCTTCGTCGCCGCGCTGTAACGTAATCGGTCTACAAATACGGCCTTCGAAGGATGCAGCCCCTGAGGCTGACTTCCGGGTCAGCCTCGGCGTTGGTACATTCCCTTTCCGGTTGATTTTCTGAAATGTAAAAGTGTTTTCTGAAATGTAAAAGTGTTTTCTCAAATGTAAATTTGTTTTCTGAAATGTAAAAGTGTTTTCTGAAATGTAAATTTGTTTTCTAAAATGTAAAAGTGTTTTCTGAAATGTAAATTTGTTTTCTGAAGTGTAAATTTGTTTCGGTACTTGTAAAAGTGTTTTGCACCCCCCGGCCATCGTAGTATCGTGAGAAGCCGGCAGTGCATTAGGGAGGCATGGTACTCCTCTCCCTGAAGATTCCTGAAGACGTGTGGGAAACAATTCTTTAATTAAATGATGAAATGTATCTCTGTTTCTTTGATACTGTTGCTGGGGAGACATCCACAGACAGAATGATTGTGTATGTGTACTGCATAGCAGCGTGGGGTATAAAATGTAATGTAACACAGCCCCCAGGGAACACACAGACGTTTCCAGGTACCCGTGTAAGTGTGTGTCTCCTCTCTGAATTCAGATTGGTTTTAATAAACTTGTGGAAACGTACAACTGATCTCTGACTGAGGATTGTCCTTTGGAGTGCTAAATAAAAAGAATCGATGAGAGGTGAGGAGTAATGTAAGAGTTAACTGATGGCCAGTAAAGTTTTCCTACCTCGACACCTGTTAGATCTCGGTGATGCATTTGATACAGTCGATCACAATATTCTCTTAGAAAGGCTGGAATATGCTGTAGGGATCAGGGGAACAGCGCTTGACTGGTTTAAATCGTATTTGTCTGACAGATTCCAGTTTGTTCATGTAAATGATTAATCATCTTTAAACTCCAGGGTTAATTGTGGAGTACCACAGGGTTCAGTACTTGGGCCAATTCTCTTTACTATATATATGCTTCCAATAGGTCAAATTATCAGGCAGCATAGGATAAATCTTCACTGTTATGCTGATGATACTCAGCTTTACTTATCCATAAATCCTGATGAGCCCAACAAGTTAGATAGACTACAAGCATGTCTTGAAGACATAAAAACTTGGATGACTTCAGTCAATTCAGACAAGACAGAAGTTGTCGTCTTTGGACCGAAGTCTTTAAAAACGAAACTGTTTAGTCAATCACTTAACCTGGATGGCATTACATTGACTTCTGGTTTTGACCAGGACATGTAATTTAAATCCCATATTAAACAGGTTTCTAGAATTTCCTTCTTTCACCTCTGGAACATTGCCAAAATTAGCAATATCCTGTCCAGGAGTGACGCTGAAAAACTAATCCATGCATTTGTTACTTCAAGGCTGGACTATTGTAATTCTTTACTATCAGGATGTCCACAAGATGCAGTTAAAAGCCTTCAGCTGATTCAGAATGCTGCAGCAAGAGTTCTGAGGAAAATTAAAAAGAGAGATCATATTTCTCCTATTTTAGCTTCCCTTCATTGGCTCCCTGTTAAATTTAGAATATAATTTAAAATTCTCCTCCTCACAAAGCCCTTAATGATCTAGCTCCATCATACATCAGAGATCTGATTGCTCCATATGTTCCAAACAGAGCACTTCGTTCTCAGACTACAGGTTTACTGGTGGTTCCTAGAGTCTCTAGAAGTAGAATGGGAGGCAGATCCTTTAGTTATCAGGTTTG
Organism: Girardinichthys multiradiatus; assembly: GCF_021462225.1. Taxonomy (NCBI): domain Eukaryota; kingdom Metazoa; phylum Chordata; class Actinopteri; order Cyprinodontiformes; family Goodeidae; genus Girardinichthys; species Girardinichthys multiradiatus. Next base: position 27,822,044 of record NC_061818.1, read on the forward strand.
TCTCCTGTGGAACCAGTTCCCAGTTTTAGTCTGTGTTCCTAGAAGCTACACCTGGCATGGCTCTGTGTCTACCTGTGTCACCTTTCTGGAGAGGGGAATCGTCTGAGCTTCTGCTGGCAACAACTTAATGCTCACCCTCTACAGATGATCCACATAGCCCTGTCTTTTCGTGTTTAACCCTTTCTCTCTCCTAGACATGGCAATTGACTGAGCTTAACTGTAACTCACTGTATGTGCTCTCTTTCAGACTCTAACCTTGAAAACTGGCTCAGAGTTGATCTGTTCTTTCTTTCTAGGTGAAACGACTAAAGGAGCTACATCCATTAACATTTACTTTTCCTTCCCATAGAACGTACTCCTGGATCAGTGCTTCTGTGTTCTCTTTGTGTCTCTGCTCTGTTCTCTCAAACCCCCAGTCGGTCGTGGCAGATGGCCGCTCACACTGAGCCTGGTTCTGCTGGAGGTTTCTTCTTGTTAAAAGGGAGTTTTTCCTCTCCACTGTCACTACATGCATGCTCAGTATGAAGGATTGCTGCAAAGTCAACGCCAGTGACTGTCCACTGTCTCTACATGCTCATCCGGGAGGAGTGAATGCTGCAAGTCACTGACTGGATGCAATCTGCTGGGTTTCCTTAGACAGAAAAACTTTTTATCCAATTTGAATAAATAACTAACTCTGACTGCACTGTTCAATGGTTAGGATTAATTGGAATGTATGTACCTGACTGTTGTGAAGTGCCTTGAGACAACATGTGTTGTGAATTGGCGCTATATAAATAAAACTGAATTGTATTGACACGTGACTTCTCCAGCAGATCTATGATTTACATGAATACAAGCAAAAACGTTAATGTTTAATGGATATTATCCTTAGTGAATGCTCGAAGTTTGCTGCTGCCTACCTGGATGATGTTGTGATTGACAGTAAGTCTTGGGAGGATCACATACAACACCTAAAGGTTGTGATGGCAAAGATCCAGAATGCTGGTTTGACCCTAAATGTGAACAAGTGTGCCTGGGCACAAGAAGAAGTAAAATACCCTGGATAACTTGTTGGACATGGACAAATAAAGCCACAAATTGAAAAGATAAAAGTTATACAAGCAATCCCCAGACCCAAAACAAAGAAGCAAGTGAGGTCATTTTTGGGTTTAGTTGGGTGGTATAGAAGATTTATTCCCCATTTCTCAACTTTGGCAGCTAGTCTGACTGAGTTAACAAAAAAATCTACTTCAAAGATCATGTGAAATGATGACTGTGAACATGCTTTTCAAACCTTAAAGAATCAGATATGTCAAGCTCCTGTGTTGCAGAGTCCTGACTTTACCAAGCCTTTTGTCGTACAAGTGGATGCTTCAATTGTTGGACTTGGAGCAGTACTGGCTCAGGGACAGGCTGGTGAAGAAATGTCTGTCCTTTTCTTGAGTAAGAAGCTCTGAGCGAGAAAAAAAGTACTCTACACTAGAAAAAGAAGGACTGGCAATAAAGTGGCCTGTGGACTCTTTAAAATATTACCTCCTTGGAAGAGAGTTCATTTTACAAACTGATCACAGACCATTGACATGGATGCACTCCAAGCAGCATCAGAATGCCCGAATATTACGTTGGTGCCTTGCCTTCCAGACATACCAGTTCACCATACAGCAATGTCCAGGTAAGAAAAACCTTATTGCTGACTACCTTTCTCGTAGGCCTGAGATTTGTCAACCAGAGGGGGAGGAAATGAGTAAATGTTAAGAAGCACTAAGTTCTTCTTTAACCTTTTTACATTAGTTCCAGTGTGGGATTTATTGCAAACAGTGTGTATTCGTATACTGTTGAATTGTTTGTTTACCATGTGGGTGTGTCTTCTGTGGCAGCCATCTGGAGTTCAGCTAAAGAGGAGGTCTGCCTCAAACCCAGCTCTGATATAGGAAGTGAGCTGATGAGAGCAGGCGTTTGATTGGTTGAAATTGGGTAGAAAGTTAAAGTAATTTAAAAAAATTATTTTACTTGTAAAATATGTATCTGTACACATACCAAGTTGCTAAATGTTTTACTATTGATAAAGAATTGTAAATGTCTTCAATATCAATGTGAAAATTAACTTATTTGTTTCTTTTCCCGCTCTGGAAGACAGAGATGATTGGCTGTTTTGAATTGGGGTGGGGTCTGGAATGTATATAAGATGACTGCTGGATGTCGTAGGGATCTGACTGAAGGACTGCCATTTTGAGAAGTGTTGTGATGGCCTGAAAATTAAACAAAATCAGCTTTGTTTGCTGTACTGCAAAGCCAGAGTAATGTTTTCTTTTCCACACCGACGCCTCTCAGTGTAACAAGCATATTAAGTTTTAAACTATAAAATAGAAAAATACAGGTCCTTCTCAAAATATTAGCATATTGTGATAAAGTTAATTATTTTCCATAATGTCATGATGAAAATTTAACATTCATATATTTTAGATTCATTGCACACTAACTGAAATATTTCAGGTCTTTTATTGTCTTAATACAGATGATTTTGGCATACAGCTCATGAAAACCCAAAATTCCTATCTCACAAAATTAGCATATCATTAAAAGGGTCTCTAAACGAGCTATGAACCTAATCATCTGAATCAATGAGTTAACTCTAAACACCTGCAAAAGATTCTTGAGGCCTTTAAAACTCCCAGCCTGGTTCATCACTCAAAACCCCAATCATGGGTAAGACTGCCGACCTGAGTGCTGTCCAGAAGGCCACTATTGACACCCTCAAGCAAGAGGGTAAGACACAGAAAGACATTTCTGAACGAATAGGCTGTTCCCAGAGTGCTGTATCAAGGCACCTCAGTGGGAAGTCTGTGGGAAGGAAAATGTGTGGCAGAAAACACTGCACAACGAGAAGAGGTGACCGGACCCTGAGGAAGATTGTGGAGAAGGGCCGATTCCAGACCTTGGGGGACCTGCGGAAGCAGTGGACTGAGTCTGGAGTAGAAACATCCAGAGCCACCGTGCACAGGCGTGTGCAGGAAATGGGCTACAGGTTCCGCATTCCCCAGGTCAAGCCACTTTTGAACCAGAAACAGCGGCAGAAGCGCCTGACCTGGGCTACAGAGAAGCAGCACTAGACTGTTGCTCAGTGGTCCAAAGTACTTTTTTCAGATGAAAGCAAATTCTGCATGTCATTCGGAAATCAAGGTGCCAGAGTCTGGAGGAAGACTGGGGAGAAGGAAATGCCAAAATGCCAGAAGTCCAGTGTCAAGTACCCACAGTCAGTGATGGTCTGGGTTGCCGTGTCAGCTGCTGGTGTTGGTCCACTGTGTTTTATCAAGGGCAGGGTCAATGCAGCTAGCTATCAGGAGATTTTGGAGCACTTCATGCTTCCATCTGCTGAAAAGCTTTATGGACATGAAGATTTCATTTTTCAGCACGACCTGGCACCTGCTCACAGTGCCAAAACCACTGGTAAATGGTTTACTGACCATGGTATCACTGTGCTCAATTGGCCTGCCAACTCTCCTGACCTGAACCCCATAGAGAATCTGTGGGATATTGTGAAGAGAACGTTGAGAGACTCAAGACCCAACACTCTGGATGAGCTAAAGGCCGCTATCGAAGCATCCTGGGCCTCCATAAGACCTCAGCAGTGCCACAGGCTGATTGCCTCCATGCCACAACGCATTGAAGCAGTCATTTCTGCAAAAGGATTCCCGACCAAGTATTGAGTGCATAACTGTACATGATTATTTGAAGGTTGACGTTTTTTGTATTAAAAACACTTTTCCTTTATTGGTCGGATGAAATATGCTAATTTTGTGAGATAGGAATTTTGGGTTTTCATGAGCTGTATGCCAAAATCATCCGTATTAAGACAATAAAAGACCTGAAATATTTCAGTTACTGTGCAATGAATCTAAAATATATGAATGTTAAATTTTCATCATGACATTATGGAAAATAATGAACTTCATCACAATATGCTAATATTTTGAGAAGGACCTGTATTACTTTAAGTGCTGATAACACTAAATCTCTGATGTACATGTTTCAATATCAGCTGAGGCCAACCTTCCACTAGTACCAAAGTGGGTCCTAATCAATACATTGGACTGAAGGATAGTCGCTACTCCTCCTCGCCCAGTATTATATGAACATTTTAATGATTAGAAGGAATTGACTCATTTATTCTAACATAATCCTCTTGTTGCAGTAGTGCAGAAACCTACAGTCAGGTTTCTGAGACAAAATAAATCAATCTGATTATCACAAATCAAGTCACTAACTCAAGTGCTACAAACAGCAAGTTTCAGAGATGTAACTAAGTATTAAAAGCCTTGCATCCCTCATTATTTGTTGGCAACATTTTTTTGTGGTGCTAGTGGCATTTTTGGACAGTAATAAGACAGGAAATGGGCAGAGAGTAAAAAGGGAAAGACATGCAGCAAGGGTCCCAAAGCTGGCAATCAAACCACAGACAGTAATGTTGAGTATACGCTCCATCGCTATGCCTTGAGCCACCTCTTTTGTCTAAGAATTGCTTCTGTCCATTTATGTGAATTCTTTTGACAAATGCATTAATATTTTTTGCTGAAGGTGTCTCTTTATTGCATTGGCAATTTTCATTTAGTGTATAAACGTTTTTTGGTTTAAAAATCATAAGTCATTCTACCATGTAGAAGAAGACTAAGTTGCATTGAACTTTCTTGTAGTTTTAGTTTTCATTCCATAAAACCTTGTATTACTGTACAGTACGTTTGAGCACTCTTAAAAGGTAAATTAAAAAAACTGACAAGCAGAGCTAGTTTGCTTTGGTCTATGAACATTTGCATGTTAATGAGTGTGATTGGGTGAATGTGGCTGAGGTGGTAGGGGTTCGTCTTGTAACCGGTGGGGTGCCGGTTTGAACACCTGCTCCGTCCGTCACTCGTTGTGTCCTTAGCCAAGACACTTAACCCACCTTGCCTGCTGATGGTGGTTAGAGGGTCCGGTTCTGTCAGTCTTTCCCAGGGCAACTGTAGCTACAATATAGCCTACCACTGTCAGTGTGTGAATGGGTGGATGACTAAAGCGCTTAGGGCTCTTCGGACTAGATGTATATGGCTATATAAGTGAACACCATTTACCTTTTATCATTGTGTAAACCTCTTTGATTGGTCAGTATTACTGGAAAAGTGCTATATAAATTCAGTCATTTACCATAATTTGGGTTGGTAATACATTTTTTTTTCTTTTGTTTGTACTTAAGAATTTGGATTTCTAGTAATTATGTAAGAAGCAAATGCCCAAATGTGTTTAATATGTTCAACTACGATTACATAGTATTGCACAAATACTATACTATTATATTGCACGTATTGTCTAACACATTTCGAAATAAAATTAGGAAACATACTTTTTGAATATAATATTACTGATTAGTAAAATGTTCAGTATGAATCTGATGCTATACAACTATGCTTTGTTTTTTATAAAGCAAATACACTCTAATACAAAACATGATAATGCTTAGTTTTTATTTAGATTTTACAGTGGAAAAATAATTCAACTTTTGATTCATATTTTATGAACTCTGTTGAAAAGCTCCATTAAGGTCTGGTCTCTTATTCAGCAGAATCACTCTGAAAAACAGGAAAAGGAAAAATCAACAATGAATGGTTTGAAGCACTGTAAGAGCTTGCTATAAAGTGAGGAATAAGAGTTGCTTCCATCATGAAAGATATTGAAAATGTTACCTTTCCAGCATCACGGCTCTTGACTCTGAGCTTGTTGACCTGAGACTCAGCGATGTCAGCACGCTCCTGGGCTTCTTCCATCTCATGCTGGACCTTCCTCAGCCTAGACATATGGGTGTTGGCCTGCTCCTCCTGGGAGTTTTGAAATTTCAAGTAATTTAGTTTACATTCAAAGTAAAATGAAGGCTTTATACTGTCCTTACTTAAATGGGGCAGTGTTTGGTGAAGGACAATCAACTATTTCACTTACCGCCTCCTCAGCCTGTCTCTTGTAGGTCTTAACTTTAAGCTGTAGCTTGTCCACAAGGTCCTGAAGCCTTGCCAAATTCTTCTTGTCCTCCTCAGTCTACATAGATCAAGAAAATATTTGTGAAGACTTATACTAAACAACAAGACAAATGAATAGACAAGATGAATATTCTTTTGTATTAGAAGTATTTCAAATGTTTTTAGAAAAAGACTAGTCACCTGGTAGGTCAGCTCCTTAACTCTCCTCTCATATTTGCGGACTCCTTTAACAGCATCAGCTCCACGTCTCTGCTCACCTTCAACTTCAGACTCCAATTCACGAACCTGTTTAAAGGGGTTTAATAAGTAAATAATTTAATATTAATACAAGTTATATATGAAAACCACAATGTGCATTCACAGCACAAAATATTCATACCCTCTGCTCCAGTTTCTGGAGCTGCTTCTTGCCACCCTTCATGGCGAGGTTCTCAGCCTCATCCAGGCGATGCTGCAGGTCTTTGACTGTGACCTCCAGGTTCTTTTTCATCCTCTCCAGGTGAGAACTTGTGTCCTGCTCCTTCTTCAGCTCCTCAGCCATCATGGCAGCCTGAAATGATGGGTGTTTTTTAAATTGCAACCTTTGAGTTTTTGCTAAATTAAACTTGTTTGGTAAGATAGTGGTTCAACTAGACAGTGAACTGACATCAGTGATAGCCTTTTTGGCCTTATCCTCAGCGTTTCTTGCTTCCTGAACAGCATCGTCCACTTCACCCTGAACCTGGACCAGATCACTTTCCAGCTTCTTCTTGGTGTTCAGAAGGCTGGTGTTCTGTAAATTAATCAGGGTGATACATTTTAGATGTGTTAGTTTCATAGCTTTGAAAGCCCTTATTTCTTGTTAATGACTAAAGCCCAACCTGAGAGTGAAGCAGTCCGACACGCTCACTGGCATCAACCAACTCCTGCTCAGCCACTTTACGTGCTCTTTCTGTCTGCTCCAGAGCGGCTCTAAGCTCTTCAATCTCAGCCACCATCAGACCGTTCCTGCGCTCCACCATGGCCACCTGCTCCTTCATGTCCTCTTGTCCTCTGAGGGCATCATCAAGGTGCAGTTGGGCATCCTAACAACAAAAACAATGATTGAGTCAGACATTTTGGTTGTCATACATTCTTCTGTTTAAAGTGGGCTCTAATGGTGTGTTCCATTTGTACTTGGAAGTGGGAATTTCAAATGGAACGCACCCCTAAACTGGAATTACGAGTCAGACAGTTAGAACAACAGGACCATACCCGACTTCTACAATCAAGATGGCTACTACTTGCATAAACAATGTCAACTTTCTTACTGTGACTGTTTTCAGCAGTTCTGTATTTTTTATGTAAAGTAGTCCGTCACACACGTACTACATTTCAGTATTTATAGGACGTGATGTTTCAATGGTGTTTGTTTACATGAAATACCACGTTAATACCGCGTTTATTGTCATTGTTATTGTCGGCGGTTACAGTTGCCAGCCATACTAACAAAAACAAGCAAGAAACTTGAACGTTATATTTCGGAGACGACATGAACTCCGACTTACCAGTTCTGACTTCTGAGGTTAATGAAATGCACAATAACACTAAACTCACCTTGAGTTGTCCTTGGACGTTCCTCAGTTGTTTCTGGGCCTCAGCAGCCTGCCTGTTGGCATGGCTCAGCTGAATCTCCATCTCGTTCAGGTCTCCCTCCATCTTCTTCTTGACTCTCAGAGCATCATTCCTGCTCCTGACCTCGGCATCAAGAGTGCTCTGCATGGAGTCAGTCATCCTTTGGCTGTTTCTCTTAATCTGCTCCATTTCTTCATCTTTTTCTGCCAGCTTCCTGTCAATCTCACTCTTGACCTGGTTGAGCTCCAGCTGGACGCGGAGAATCTTAGACTCTTCATGTTCCAGAGTGCCCTTAAAAGGTTTAAATGCATATAAAAATTAGATCACGTGACAATAAAGTGATCTGAACATAAATACATTGTATTATGTCATTTAAATGTTTTATTAGCTGGTGAGAAATGTATTACCTCTGCTTCTTCCAGTGCAGCCTGAATTTCAGACTTCTCAGTCTCCACTGTCTTTTTAGCTTTCTCCAGCTCATGGATACTCTTTCCAGTCTCACCTATCTGTTCAGTCAGATCTGAGATCTCCTCTGAAGTGAAAAATAAATAGAATGAAGTGAAAATGAAAATCTGCCAAATATGACTTTAAAGAATGACATTTAAAAATGGATGATTTTCCTTCAGGCTCATAAGAAATGTCACAACTGTAGCTAAAAATGGCCTCTATCTGATTAATTTAGATTTTGTTAAATATTTCTGCATATTTAAGAATGACGTACGCTGCAGGTTCTTGTTCTCTCTCTTCATGGTCTCCAGCTGATCGAGCGCCTCTTCATAGGAGTTCTTCATCTTGAACAGCTCAGTGCTCAGAGAACGAGCCTCCTTTTGGGCTCCTTCCAGCTCAGCCTGGCTCTCCTCATACTTCTGCTTCCACTCTGCCAGGACCTGGAAAAGTAAGAATTTATTAAGAATATGCATTTATCTGCATAAATCTGCTTTTCTTGTAAAATTACTGTACCTTGTCAAAGTTCCTCTGCTTCTTGTCAAGGTTGGCAGCCAGAGAATTAGCTCTCTCCACATCAATCATGAGGTCCTCCACCTCACCCTGGAGCCTCTGCTTGGTCTTCTCTAAAGAGGCGCACTTAGAGTTCACAGCTTCAATGGACTCCTCAGCCTCCTGCAAACGCTGGGCAAGCTTTTTCCTGTAGGGAAGAAGTAGAAAAAGTAAGAAGGTTAGTAGAAACAGACAATAAAAATTACATGTACTTTCTTTAAGAGACATTTATTTGAACTCACTTGGCCTCCTCCAGCTCCTCAGTGCGCTGAATGGCATCAGTCTCATATTTGGACCTCCACTGAGCCACCTCAGTGTTGGCCTTAGACATGCCTCTCTGCAGCTCAGCCTTGGCCTCCTGCTCCTCCTCAAACTGCTCTCTGAGCAGATCACAGTCATGGCGGGCCGACTGAACAGCATGGGCCAGGGCGTTCTTGGCCTGTGAAACACAAAGTTGAGAGTAAAATGATTTCCCACTGATTTCATCATGAGACAATGCTGTGTAAAATGTTTTTTTCTGTTAAACAAGAGAATTAAACAATAAACGTTCATACCTTCACTTCCTCCTCAATGTGTCTCTTGAGCTCCTCAATCTGCTGAGTAAATGCCTGCTTGCCTCTGGTCAGCTGAGAAACAAGAGCTTCTTTCTCCTCAAGCTGACGACCAAACTCACCTGTGAAAGTCACAAATGCATTATTCTGGGACATTTGCAATATATGTAAAACATTGGTTTAAGGTCAGGTCAATTACCATTCTCTGTCTGGAGTCTTGCTTTCAGTGCATTAATGTCATTCAGCTGGCGAACGTTCTCATCATTTTTGGCTTTGATCTCACTCAGCTGGTCCTCAAGAGTCCTGCACATTTTCTCCAGATTGCCCTGAAGCCATAAAACATTATTTTTATACTGGCAAATTTAATAGACAAAACAAAAATAATTTCTAAAGGTGCAAACTTGGTCTCTTACCTTCGCCTTGGCAACAGCCTCCATGTTGCTGGACAGGTCATCAATCTCCATCTTGTACTCACTCTTCTCCTTCTCCAGCTTCTGCTTAACACGCTGCAGGTTGTCGATCTGTTCTCCCAGCTCAGCAACGCTGTCGGCCTGCTTCTTGCGAAGAGCTGCTGCTGTGGATTCATGCTGCAGGGTGGCTTCTTCAAGATCACGGCGCAGCTTCTGGAACTCAGCCTCACGCTTCTTGTTCATCTCAATCTGAGCAGCTGTGGCTCCACCAGCCTCCTCTAGCCTCTCACTGATCTCCTCAAGCTCCCTGGAGAGGTCAGCTCTCTGCTTTTCTACTTTAGCTCTAGCAGCCCTCTCAGCCTCAATCTCCTCTTCTAGCTCCTCAATGCGAGCCTAGGATACAAGTAAATGGAAGTAATATTAAGATCCTTCAATAAAAGAATGAAACAATTTAGCCAAGAGCAATAAAAGTATTTTTTTCACACCTGGAGTTCCTTGATCTTCTTCTGAAGCTGAGCTCCAAGGGACTGTTCATCCTCAATCTTGCTAAGCAGTTGGCTGATTTCAAAGTCCTTCCTGGAATTTATCAAAACAAAGGTTGAGTTGAACATTGTGACATGACACTAACACCATTCTTTGGAAATAAAGAAAGTCTGCATTTACTTCTTGATTTTCTCATCAGACTGCTGCTTGTCATTCTCCAGATCCATGATGGATTCCTGGGCAAGCTTCAGATCTCCTTCAAGCTTCCTCTTGGCTCTCTCAAGGTCCATACGGAGCTTCTTCTCTTGCTCCAGTGAACCCTCAAGCTATCACATAGGAGGTAGATTCAGTTTTATGTATCAAAACAAAAACAGGTCATGCTTGTGGCCAAACTATAAAGGTAAATAAACAGTTTTCTTACATCGTCCACTTGCTGTTCCAGCTTTGTCTTGGCCTTGGTCAGAGTGTTGACTTTGTCTTCCTCTGCCTGGAGATCATCCAGTGTTTGCTGATGGGCCTCTTGGAGGGCTTTCTTCTCCTTGGTCAACTTGGCAATGGCCTCATCCTGAGTAGCCATCTCCTCTGTCAGGTTTTTCACCTAAAGGTTGCATGAAATACACAATTTTAAATGAACTCAAGCTTTTTAGAGTTGATAAATTTTGTATTTACGTGTATTGTACTCAAATAATAGTGCGTAATATGAACCTTGTTTTCAGTGGCATGTTTCTCCTTCTCCACTTTAGCCAAGGTGAGCTCCAAGTCATCAATATCTTTCTTCAGCTCAGAGCATTCATCCTCCAGCTTCCTCTTCTTGGCAGTCAGCTCAGCATTGATTTCCTCTTCATCCTCCAGTCTCTCACTTGTCTCCTTGAGTTTGGCCTCAAGCTGGATCTTGCTCTTAATCAGCCCTTCACATCTTTCCTCAGCATCTGAGAGACCTTCCATTTCCTACAATTAAATGTACATACAAAAGGATATAAAGAGAGCATCAACATCTGATAAACTGTACATTTTCCCTTTAAAAGAAGAGAATTGTACTAACAGAGGCCACTTGGAGCTGCAAATCATTCTTTTCCTGGAGCAAGGAGACCATCTTCTCCTCCAGTTCCTTCTTTTTGGCCAAAGCAGTAGTCAAGTCTGATTTCATCTTTTCATAGTTCTCCTTCATATTCTGCAACTCCTTCTCAGTCTCAGCACTCTTCAGCAGAGGCTTGATCTTGAAGTACAGGTTCATCCATGGCCAGTTCTTGACATTCATGAATGAACGGATGTTGTACTGAATACTATAGATAGCCTCTCTGTTTGGAAAATCAGTTCAACAAAAAAAGGTTATTTCTACTACAGAAGGAGCTGGCTTTAAAAAGGTAATGCAATTCATTTGCAAATATAATACCACTCCAACCTCCTCTCCATCATCTTAACAAACTCCTTCCTCATGACATATCCTCTGCAGAGAGCCTGAGTCATGGTGACCAGTGAAGCCAGTTTCTCATCTCTCATCTCCTCAAGAGTACCCAGAAGACCAGCTTTAAAGAACACCTATGTAGATATTGCAAATGTATTAAATTTCAGAATGAAAGGATGTTCATTGATTTGTTATGCTGTATGTATGTCTTATTTATCTGATGCGAGACATACCTTCGTGTGTCCAAACTTGTACTGAGTGTGGTCCACATCAATGGAGCCCAGCAGTTTCTCTGCAGCCTTCTTGTTGTCAATAAACTGTCCCTCAGGGATGACGCTGGCGTTCAATACTTTGTATCTACAAAGTTGATACAAGTATATCAGTTTTTCATGATCTTTACTAAAATGACCAAATATTCAGTTTATATTAAAAACAGCTGCCACCTCTGCTTGAAGTCACCATAAAGGATTCTGCTTGGGAAGCCCTTTCTGCAGATTCTGATGCCCTCCAGTACACCGTTACACCTCAGCTGGTGGATGACCAAGAAGTTCTCCATAAGACCTGGTTGTTGGAAATATATTTAGTCAAAAATAATTCCTCAGTGTCCTTAAACATTGGATCATTAAAATCAGTAAAAATGGGCATCTTACCTGGGGTCTTTGATTCATTGGGAATCAGACAACGCACAAAGTGAGGATGAGTGCTCCTTAAGTTGGACATCAGCTTGCCCAAGTTCTCCTGTAGATCAGCATTATTACATCAGTCCTTAGATAATTTTAACACACTAGCTTCTCATAGTTCTCTATGAACATTTACATACCCTGAACAGAGCAGACACAGTCTGGAAGGAACCACCCTTCTTCTTGCCACCCTTCTTTCCAGCAGCAGCCTCAGCTAAAATTATGACATTGTAAACAATGGTTTTAAAACATTACTTGTCCTAAGCTCTCTTTACTGTAACAGTACAATTTCATCAGACATTTTTGCTCCAAAGGCAGGATCAAAAGATGTAATAATAGTGTAAACTTATCACCACATCACTTATCATTTTTGTGGCACAATTTAGGTTACTTTAAATAAAAAAAGCTATAATATACATATATTATTATACATTTGTTTTCTTCAGCACTGATCTATACTTTTAGAACTTCTATTATTCTCTGTCTATTCAGGGTGTTTCTCATTTGACCTACTCAATTTGGGGTTATCTACTTTTTTTACTGGTTCTTACCCTCAGCTGCTCCGTGAGCTGCATACAGGTAGCACAGCTGCTTGTTTGCAGACTTCTGGTAGAGCTGAACCACTGAATCGTTCAGTGGGTCCTTGTTCTTGTCCAGCCAGCCAGTGATGTTGTAGTCCACTGTACCAGCATAGTGAACCAGGGAGAAGTGGGCCTCAGCTTTGCCCTTTCCAGGCTTTGGCTTCTCAAAGGCTTTGTTCTTGCCAAGATGCTGATCAACCAGCTTGTTCTTGAAAGTTGTATCAGAGGCTTTGGGGAACATACATTCCTCTTCAAGGATGGAGAAGATTCCCAATGGCTGTGAACAATTATGAATTTAAATCAGAACACAAATTTTAAATCAAGCTTCAAATCCATATATATTATTGGAGATGATTACTTTAACCTGACCAATACAGCTACTCACCTTCTCAATGAGCTCGATGCAGGCTGCCAAGTCCATACCAAAGTCAATCAACTCCCACTCAATGCCTTCTTTCTTGTATTCCTCTTGCTCCAGGACAAACATGTGGTGGTTGAAGAACTGTTGCAGTTTCTCATTAGTGAAGTTGATGCAGAGCTGCTCCAAGCTGTTGTACTGTAATTATAGAGATTTGTTCAAGTTAATTGCAGGTTAGGACTGTTTTATAAGACTTTTGCAAGTTTTTCTTTACTCACATCAAAGATCTCGAATCCAGCAATGTCCAGGACTCCAATGAAGAAGGCTCTTGCCTGCTTTGTGTCCAGCATCTCATTGATACGGATGACCATCCACAAGAACATTTTCTCATAGATAGATTTGCACAGAGCGCTGACTGAATTGTTGACCTATATGAAGAAATTCTTTTAAGTAAACTTATCTTAACAGTTGCCATATAACAACAGTTAAGATAAGGTTTGTTATACTTGGATAAAAATAAACTATTGCATCACAGATGGGTTTAATTTACCTGTGGGACAGTTTGACCTTTGGTGACCATCTCATTTCCGACTTTGACTCTTGGGTAGCACAGAGCCTTCAGCATATCAGCTGAGTTCAGACCCAGGAGGTAGGAGATTTTATCAGCCACTTTTGGAAAGAAACATAACACATGGTAAAAATGAATCAATGTTAAACTGATTGTTCAATGTATCTAAAGATATTGGTGATATCTTATAACTTACCCTCAGTACCGTCAGGTTCAGCCTGCTCCTCACGCTGCTTCTGCTTGAACTTCATGTTGCCATGATGCATCACAGCACCAGTCAGCTTGTAGATGTTGAACTTCTCCTCAGCATTGAAGCCCAAGATGTCAATAGCAGTCTGTGTAGAAAAGAAAGCTTTAAGTACACTACACATGTGTTTTAAGTAAATCATTTTTAAGACACCAAAATACATCTGTAGCGATGAACTCTTCCACATCATCGATACTCTTGACAGTGATTTCACCCTGGCTGATCATTGGGTAGTCATAGGGGTTGGTGGTGATCAGCAGAGCATCTGAAACAATGGAAACAAAACACTGTAGGTTTTTTATTTTATAAGGTTAAGTTTTGTTAAACTTCAGATTTGAAGTATTTGGTCATTTACCAATGAGCTCAGGCTTGTGGCCTGTCATAAGCTGATAGAAGATATGGTAGCTCCTCTCAGCAGACAGCTGGAAGGTAACACGGGACTTCTCAAGCAGATCTAAGAATTACATGAATACAAGCTGAAACTTTGATAACCATATTAAGTTTTAAACTATAAAATAGAAAAAAAATACTTTAAGTGCTGATAACACTTCATTTTTGACGTACATGTTTCAATATCAGCTGAGGACAGCTTTCCACTAGTACCAAAGTGGATCCTGATGAATTTACCCTAAGCAGAAATACAAGTATGTGTTACTTTGTGCAGAAAATCAACTATTAAATATCAAACACAGTTTTAACATTGTCTTAACTTACAAAACGGGAAGAGTTGTCATTCCTCACTGTCTTGGCATTTCCATAAGCTTCTAGCAGAGGGTTGGCAGCAACAATTTGGTCTTCAAGGGAGCCCTGAGTTTTACAGTTATTTACATGAACATTTCATACATTTAAAGAAAGTATTGAGTTGGCAGTTCTTCTTAAAACCCATAATCACCTGTATTTTGCCAGTAGCTTGTGTGTCCTTTTTGCCACCCAGAGCTGCAATTGTTGCAAAGTACTGGATGACACGCTTGGTGTTGACAGTCTTCCCAGCACCGGATTCTCCGCTGAGGTAGAAGAGATACATTTTCAATTCTCAAGTTAATTTTTGTGGAGTTTATAAAAGAAAGTCCAATTTAGTGTTTGCTATACTTACGTAATCAGGATAGACTGGTTCTCACGATCTAAAATACAAATAAAGAATCTTTAAAAATGTTTTTTTTGATGTTACTCTTCATGTGGTCACATTTTATTTTGGCTTTGGTAACCACTAGTAAGTTTGTCCTACCTGTGAGCATGGCCTGATAGCCATTGTCAGAAATGGAGAAGATGTGGGGTGGAGCCTCAATCCTCTTCTTGCCTCTGTATCCTGCTACAACAACAGGATCATACACAGGAAGCCACTTGTAGGGATTCACGACCACACAGAACAACCCGGAGTAGGTCTGTTATAGTAGAAGACATAAACATTAATTCACCAAGAGACATTTAAATGATACATGTTATCATTTTCCTTGAACTAAAGTGCAAACCCACGTAGATCATCCAGGATGCAAAGCGATCCTTCAGGTTATACAGCACACAGGGCTCGTTGAGGTGGGTCATCATGGCCAAGTCCTCAAGCTTGTCAAACTTTGGAGGGTTCCTGGGAAAGATTTCATCCTCTTTGACGGTGACAGTCTAAAACAAAAAGTTGTTTTTTGTATGTTTTATGATTGCATCTTATAAGAAGATAGTAAGAAAAACTACACAAAAAGAATGCACAATAAAACAAAACTACTTACCTTTCCTGCATCTGTCTCAACTGTGACTTTGCCACCCTCCCTCTTGGTGACTTTGCACTTGACATACAGATCCTCTGGATCCACCACAAAATATGCGGTTTTGGCATCAAAAGGAGTAGTTTGAGCCTCAATCCTCTCCTTTTCTGACTTCCGGAGGTAAATGGCGGCCGGGCCATACTGCTCCATTTCTGCGTCCGTGCTCATGGTGGCACTTTGGTGGAGCCTGCATAGTTTACAGATGTCCTTTCATTATTTAAAAAAGTCTTATTTTAATGTGTGTTTGTGTGTATTTTTAAAAAGATTTTTTTAAACATGAAAGCGATTTGCTTACCTTACCACAGGATCCTGACTGAAAACTACAGATGTCTTGTGGAAAGCCCAAAATGCTATAAAAAAGAAAATAACCCATATTAAAAGGTTTTATACAGCTTAACACACAGTATGTTAATATTTTATTCATATATTTTCTTAATTCAGTTTTACCATTTAAATTTTGCTAGATTGTTTACCAATATATTTAACTACAAATTTACAAACCTGAAAAAAACATACATCTATACTATAAATAATTGACTTCTCTCACCTGAGTCCGATGCCTGCCTGATGGCTCAGGCATCTAGAGCTGCTGCTTTTATTTGCTCAAGTATGTCTACTCAGCAGTAGGGCGTGGCTTAGTTTGGTAAAATGCAAAATGCTCATCACGTCTTCACTTGCCATTCATGTCCATATTCTGTATATAAGGACACGATCATTAAATGCAATGACGTCAAGCTATTATGTAACAACATAAATAAATAAAGTCAGTTTACCCTTCTTTCATTTGATTTACAATAAATATTGCTGAATTGAATTTTATATATGTGTACACCAACAACAATTTTAAAGATTTTGATTTTGATGCAGAACTGTTTAGTTAGTGTTTACTAATAAAAATTCAAGTCCCAATTGATTTTAAGAATGCTTAAGAAATAAAGTACCACTACAGTTCCTATACATACTTTTGTAAAAATTTCTAAATTGTAAATGTTAGGTCTGAAATTGGTTCATAAATATTTACAAGGTCTCATGTTCACAGTTTAAACGACATAGCATGAGTGCAGTGCATGGTTTGCAAAGTGTTTTGCCCATTAAACACCAGGATTTATTTAGACTCTGACTTTAGTTCAAACACTTTATGATATGCACTTGTCTCCAATTTAATTTTAATATCACAGCCAGTGCTGAGTCTCAAGAAGTCATAAGCATCAGAATGTCACCAGTGTACGGTTGCAGGGTGCAGATGCTTCATATGTCTAATATTAATTTGACATACAGCTATGCCCATTTGTGGGAGAATTAAATTAAACTAATTTGAGTTATATCAATTCATTTTTCTCAGCTGAACACATATGCAAGATGTTCAGGACTGTGTAGCTTTTTTGTGCTCACATGTAAAAATCCCCTCTCTTCATTTTCTTCACCACATTGTACCACAAAAACACCTTCAAAGAGAAACCGTCTCGGAATCATTTTGTTGGTCTTCAAGGGAGCCCTGCAGTAATTCAATTTGTTTTCATTCAGTTCACTTCATTTATAAAGCACCAATTCATAACACATGTCATCTTTGACTTTACAAAGTCAATTTCATCAAATCATACAGATTTTAAGTCATGTACATACATTCACTTGACCATAACAATCAAACAGTGCTGTCAAATTTATTTTACTATTCAAATTGGTTATAAAGTTTTCTATGGAAAGGAAGCCCAGCGGATTGCATCGAATCAATGACTTAAAGCGTAAAGAGTATCATCAGCATAACAGTGGTTATAACCTTAAAAGCCTGCGGTACATTTCTGTTTACTGAGCATAGATTAATTATATCTAAAATTGGTGTGGTAATCAAAGAGAACACTTCCTTAAATTATTTGATTGGGATTGAGTCTAACATACAAGTTGAAGGTTTAGATGAAGCTAATATTTTTCATAACCAAGAAAACTCCACTGGATTAAAATAATTCAAATATTGTTACCTCCTATGCTGTCTTACTTACTGAGGATGAAGTAATCATGTTCGGGAGTATGCCAATGATTTTATTTTTAATAGAATCATTTTCATTTAAAAGGAATCCCTGTCATTCGTTGTGTCCTTTGCCAAGACAATTCACATGCCTTGCCTGCTGATGGTGGTTAGAGGGCCTGGTTCTGTCAGTCTTCCCCAGGGCAACTGTTGCTACAATATAGCCTACCACTGTCACTGTGTGAATGTGTGTATGAAAGGATGGATGACTAAAGCGCTTAGGTCTCTTCGGACTAGATGAAGCGCTTTACAAGTGAAGGCCATTTACTATTGTGTAAACCTCTTTATATGGTTAGTATTACTGGAAAAGTGCTGTTTAAACTCAAGGATTTACCACAGTTTGGGTTGGTAATCAAACTTTTTTTTTTTTGTTTGTACTTAAGAATTTGGATTTCTAGTTATTATACTATACTATACTGTTACATAGCACATGTGTTGTCTAACACATTTTGAAAGCAAATGAGGAAACAAACATACTTTTTAAATATAATATTACTGATTTGTAAAATGTTCAGTATGAATCTGATGCTTGCTGTACAACTATGCTTTGTTTTTTATAAAGAAAATACACTAATACATAACATGATAGTGCTTAGTTTTTATTTAGGTTTTACAGTGGAAAAATAATTCAACTTTTGATTCATATTTTATGAACTCTGCTGAAAAGCTCCATTAAGGTCTGGTCTCTTATTCAGCAGAATCACTCTGAAAAACAGGGTAAAAACAATCAGCAATGAATGGTTTAAAGCACTGTATGAGCTTGCTATAAAGGGAAGGAATAAGGGTTGCTTCCACCTTGAAAGATATTGAAAATGTTACCTTTCCAGCATCACGGCTCTTGATTCTGAGCTTGTTGACCTGAGACTCAGCGATGTCAGCATGCTCCTGAGCTTCCTCCATCTTATGCTGGACCTTCCTGAGCCTGGACATGTGGGTGTTGGCCTGCTCCTCCTGAGAGTTTTGAGAAAACAATTAGTTTAGTGTAAAGTAAACTGAAGGTTTTATACTGTCCTTACTTAAATGGGGCAGTGTTTGGTGAAGGACAATCAACTATTTCACTTACCGCCTCCTCAGCCTGTCTCTTGTAGGTCTTAACTTTAAGCTGTAGCTTGTCCACAAGGTCCAGAAGTCTTGCCAAATTCTTCTTGTCCTCCTCAGTCTACAGGGATCAAGAAAATATTTGTGAAGACTTATACTAAACAACAAGACAAATGAATAGACAAGATGAATATTATTTTGTATTGGAGGTATTTCAAATGTTTTTAGAAAAAGACTAGTCACCTGGTAGGTCAGCTCCTTAACTCTACTCTCATATTTGCGGACTCCTTTAACAGCATCAGCTCCACGTCTCTGTTCACCTTCAACTTCAGACTCCAATTCACAAACCTCTTTAAAGGTGTTTAATAAGAAAATAATTTAATATTAATACAAGTTATATATGAAAACAATCCAAATCATCCTCTCCAGGTGAGCACTGGTGTCCTGCTCCTTCTTCAGCTCCTCAGCCATCATGGCAGCCTGAAATGATGGGTGTTTTTTAAATTGCAACTTTTGAGTTCTTGCTAAATTAAACTTATGTTTGGTAAGATAGTGGCTCAACTAGACAGCGAACTGACATCAGTGAAAAGCCTTTTTGGCCTTATCCTCAGCGTTTCTTGCTTCCTGAACAGCATCGTCCACTTCACCCTGAACCTGGACCAGATCACTTTCCAGCTTCTTCTTGGTGTTCAGAAGGCTAGTGTTCTGTAAATTAATCAGGGTCATACATTTTAGATGTGTTAGTTTCATAGCTATGAAAGCCCTTATTTCTTGTTAATGACTAAAGCCCAACCTGAGAGTGAAGCAGTCCGACACGCTCACTGGCATCAACCAACTCCTGCTCAGCCACTTTACGTGCTCTTTCTGTCTGCTCCAGAGCGGCTCTAAGCTCCTCAATCTCAGCCACCATCAGACCGTTCCTGCGCTCCACCATGGCCACCTGCTCCTTCATGTCCTCTTGTCCTCTGAGGGCATCATCAAGATGCAGTTGGGCATCGTAACAACAAAAACAATGATTGAGTCAGACATTTTGGTTGTCTTAAATTCTTCTGTTTAAATTGGGCTCTAATGGTGTGTTCCATTTGTACTTGGAAGTGGGAATTTCAAATGGAACGCACCCCTAAACTGGAATTACGAGTCAGACAGTTA
The DNA here is from genome assembly GCF_021462225.1 of Girardinichthys multiradiatus. Lineage (NCBI taxonomy): Eukaryota > Metazoa > Chordata > Actinopteri > Cyprinodontiformes > Goodeidae > Girardinichthys > Girardinichthys multiradiatus. The sequence continues at coordinate 27,841,867 of NC_061818.1, forward strand.
GAACAACAGGACCATACCAGACTTCCACAATCAAGATGGCTACTACTTGCATCAACAGTGGAAAACGTTCTTACTGTGACTGTTTTTAGCAGTTCTGTATTTTTTATGTAAAGTAGTCAGTCGTACACGTACTACATTTTAGTATTTATAGGATGTGATGTTTCAATGGTGTTTGTTTGCATGAAATACCACGTGGATACCATGTTTATTGTCATTGTTATTGTCGGCTGTTTCAGTTGCCAGCCATACTAACAAAAACAAGCAAGAAACGTGAACACTATATTTTGGAGATGACATGAACTCCGACTTACCAGTTCTGACTTCTGAGGTTAATGAAATGCACAATAACACTAAACTCATCTTGAGTTGTCCCTGGACGTTCCTCAGTTGTTTCTGGGCCTCAGCAGCCTGCCTGTTGGCATGGCTCAGCTGAATCTCCATCTCGTTCAGGTGCTCCTGACCTCGGCATCAAGAGTGCTCTGCATGGAGTCAGTCACCCTTTGGCTGTTTCTCTTAATCTGCTCCATTTCTTCATCTTTTTCTGCCAGCTTCGTGTCAATCTCGCTCTTGACCTGGTGGAGCTCCAACTGGACACGGAGAATCTTAGACTCTTCATGTTCCAGAGTGCCCTTAAAAGGTTTAAATGCATATAAAGATTAGATCTTGTGACAATAAAATGATCTGAACATAAGTACATGTATTATGTCATTTAAGTGCTTTATTAGCTGGTGAGAAAGGTATTATCTCTGCTTCTTCCAGTGCAGCCTGAATTTCAGACTTCTCAGTCTCCACTGTCTTTTTAGCTTTCTCCAGCTCATGGATACTCTTTCCAGTCTCACCGACCTGTTCAGTCAGATCTGAGATCTCCTCTGAAATGAAAAATAAATGGCCTTGGCAAAAGCCTCCATCTTGCTGGACAGGTCATCAATCTCCATCTTGTACTAATTCTTCTCCTTCTCCAGCTTCTGCTTAACATGCTGCAGGATGTCGATCTGCTCTCCCAGCTCAGCAACGCAGTCGGCCTCTCTATCATCTTAACAAAATCCTTCCTCATGACATATCCTCTGCTATGTTATGCAGTATTTATGTCTTATTTATCTCATGGGAGACATACCTTTTTGTGTCCAAACTTGTACTGAGTATGGTCCACATCAATGGAGCCCAGCAGTTTCTCTGAGGCCTTCTTGTTGTCAATAAACTGTCCGTCAGGGATTCAATTCAATTCAGTTTTATTTATGTAGCGCCAATTCACAACACATGTTGTCTCAAGGCACTTCAAAACAGTCAGGTACATACATTCCAATTAATCCTAACCATTGATCAGTGCAGTCAAAGTTAGTTATTTATTCAAATTGGATAAAAAATTTTTCTGTCTAAGGAATCCCAGCAGATTGCATCCAGTCAGTGACTTGCAGCATTCACTCCTCCTGGATGAGCATGTGGAGACAGTGGACAGTCACTGGCGTTGACTTTGCAGCAATCCTTCATACTGAGCATGCATGTAGTGACAGTGGAGAGGAAAAACTCCCTTTTAACAAGAAGAAACCTCCAGCAGAACCAGGCTCAGTGTGAGCGGCCATCTGCCACGACCGACTGGGGGTTAGAGAGAACAGAGCAGAGACACAAAGAGAACAAAGAAGCACTGATCCAGGAGTACTTTCTATAGGAAGGGAAAGTAAATGTTAATGGATGTAGCTCCTTTAGTTGTTTCACCTAGAAAGAAAGAACAGATAAACTCTGAGCCAGTTTTCAAGGTTAGAGTCTGAAAGAGAGCACATAGAGTTTGTTACAGTTAAGCTCAGTCAATTGCCATGTCTAGGAGAGAGATAGGATTAAACACTAAAAGACAGGGCTATGTGGATCATCGGTAGAGGGTGAGCATTAAGTTGTTGCCAGCAGAAGCTCGGACGATTCCCCTCTCCAGAAAGGTGTCACAGGTAGACACAGAGCCAGGCCAGGTGTAGCTTCTAGGAAGAGAATAGAGAGAACAAGGTTAAAAGCTGAAATAACAGCAAATAATGCAAAATTGGAGAGTAGTGTGAGAATGTAGCGCAGAGGGTGAAAGTGGTTATTATGTCCTCCAGCAGCCTAAGCCTATAGCAGCATAACTACACAGATAGTTTCAGTTCAGATTATTTAGTTACACCGCGCTTATTTACAATGTTGTCTCACGGCACCCCACAAAGGGTCCAACTGATGGTCATTGTTATACTAAAAACCACAAGGATTGGGATACCTCTCTCTGTCAGACTGATTATAACCATTGGAAAAGAGAGGGGGTCATACAGGCTCCCTCCCTGATAACGTAAGCCACTCTAACTATAAGCTTTATCAAAAAGGAAAGTTTTAAGCCTAGCCTTAAAAGTAGACAGCATGTCTGCCTCACGGACTAAAACTGGGAACTGGTTCCACAGGAGACGAGCCTGATAACTAAAGGATCGGCCTCCTATTCTACTTCTAGAGACTCTAGGAACCACCAGTAAACCTGCAGTCTGAGAACGAAGTGCCCTGTTAGGAACATATGGAACAATCAGATCTCTGATGTATGATGGAGCTAGATCATTAAGGCCTTTATATGTGAGGAGGAGAATTTTAAATTCTATTCTGGATTTAAAAGGGAGCCAATGAAGGGAAGCTAAAATAGGAGAAATATGATCTCTCTTTTTAATTTTCATCAGAACTCTTGCTGCAGCATTCTGAATCAGCTGAAGGCTTTTAACTGCATTTTGTGGACATCCTGATAGTAATGAATTACAATAGTCCAGCCTTGAAGTAACAAATGCATGGACTAGTTTTTCAGCGTCACTCCTGGACAGGATATTTCTAATTTTGGCAATGTTCCGGAGGTGAAAGAAGGAAATCCTAGAAACCTGTTTAATATGGGATATAATTACATGTCCTGGTCAAAAGTAACACCAAGGTTTTTTACTTTATTACCGGAGGTCAATTTAATGCCATCCAGGTTAAGTGATTGACTAAGCAGTTTCTTTTTTAAAGACTTCGGTCCAAAGACGATCACTTCTGTCTTGTCTGAATTTAGAAGCAAAAAATTTAAAGTTATCCAAGTTTTTACATCTTCAAGACATGCTTGTAGTCTATCTAACTGGTTGGGCTCATCAGGATTTATGGATAAGTAAAGCTGAGTATCATCAGCGTAACAGTGAAAATTTATCCTATGCTGCCTGATAATTTGACCTATTGGAAGCATATATATAGTAAAGAGAATTGGCCCAAGTACTGAACCCTGTGGTACTCCACAATTAACCCTGGAGTTTAAAGATGATTTATCATTTACATTAACAAACTGGAATCTGTCAGACAGATAAGATTTAAACCAGCCTAGCGCTGTTCCCCTAATCCCTACAGCATATTCCAGCCTTTTTAAGAGAATATTATGGTCGACTGTATCAAATGCAGCACTGAGATCTAACAGAACCAGTACAGACACAAGTCCATTATCTGAGGCCATAAGAATATCATTAGTGACTTTTAGAAGAGCTGTTTCAGTGCTATGATGAGCTCTGAAGCCTGACAAACTCTTCAAACAGGTCATTGCTGTGTAAATGCTCACACATTTGATTAACAACTACTTTCTCAAGAATTTTAGGTCTGTAATTTTTCAAGTCATCTCGATCAAGCGAAGGATTCTTAAGTAAAGGTTTAATTACAGCTAACTTAAAAGCCTGTGGTACATATCCATTTACTAAAGATAGATTAATCATATCTAAAATGGGTCTGATAATCAGAGGGAACACTTCCTTAAATAATTTGGTTGGGATTGGGTCTAACATAAAAGTTGAAGGTTTAGATGAAGCTAATATTTCTGATAACTCAGGAAGCTTCACAGGATCAAAACAGTCCAAACACAAATCAGGTTCTGCAGTTCTTTCCAATGTTGTCTCACTTGCTGAGGATGAAGTAATCATCTTCGGGAGTATGTCAAAGATTTTCTTTTTAATAGAATCAATTTTATTTAAGAAGAATCCCATAAAGTCATAACTGCTAAGAGCTAAGGGAATGGATGGCTCAACAGAGCTATGACTGTGTGTAAGTTTAGCAACTGTACTAAAGAGAAACCTAGGATTATTCTTGTTCTCTTCTATTAATGATGAGAAATAAGCTGTTCTGGCTTGGCAAAGTGTCTTTTTATACAACAGTAGGCTATTTTTCCAGATTAAGTAGGAATCCTCTAGGTGTGTAGAGCACCACGTTCTCTCCAATTTTCTAACATTGTGCTTTAAAGTATGCAGCTCTGAATTAAACCAAGGAGCTAGCCTCCTATGAATGATTACCTTCTTTTTCAAGGGGGCTGCATTGTCTAATGCATCACGCAATGATGAAGAAACACTATGAACAAAAGAATCAATTTGTGAAGGGGCAGAAACAGAATTATTGCCCTCCACTGTGCTTTTCAGTGATAATGAGGAAATTAAAAGTGGAACAGATTCTTTAAAGGTTGTCACAGCATCGCCTGATAATGATCTACTGTAATGAAATTTTCTTTCAGGTGTGGAGTACTCGGTTAAATTAAACTCAAAGGTTATTAAGAAATAGTCACACAGGACAGGGTTATGAGAAAATATTGTTATGTCTTTACACTCAATGCCATATGTCAGCACAGGGTCCAGAGAATGAAGACAAAGGTGTGTAGGTTTGTTAATGTTTTGAGCAAAGCCAATTGAGTCTAAGATAGCATTAAACGCTATATTTAGGCTATCACTTTCAGCGTCAACATGAATGATAAAATCCCCCACTATAATAACTTTATCTGTATTTAACACTAAATCTGATAAAAGGTCTGAAAACTGATCTAAAAATTGCAAGTAAGGGCCTGGTGGATGGTACAAAACAAAAAACAGAAGTGATTTTAGTGCTTTGCAATTTGGTGAGGAAAACTAAGGATTAAATATTCAAAAGAGCTGTAGCTATTGATTGGTCTTGGACTAATCAATAAATCGGACTGAAAGATGGTTGCTACTCGTCCTCATCGCTGGTGTCTCTAGTGCCACGTTTCTGACTATGGAGCTGCCAATTACTAGAGTTGGCTTCTCAGTGGGTGTGTCGCTGAGAGGGGATAATCTGTTAGAAACGCAGGTTGGTGGTGACCTGTGGGCTGGGATCTAGGACTATGCTTTCTACGTACCGTCACCCATCCGGCCTGAGGCCCCGGCTGCACGGGATCTGCAGGAGGACTGGTACGGGGAACTACCCTCGGTGGCTCTGTGCTGGCTAAGGGGCCTCGGCTATCTGCTGGTTTTTCAACAGCGCGGAGCCGGGCTTCCAATTCCGACACCCTCGCCTCCAAAGCTACAAAAATGCTACATTTATTACACGTACCATTATCACTAAAGGAGGCATAGGAGTAACTGAACATCTGACAAAGAGAGCAGGAAGAGGAGGAGACTCAGAGAGAGAAACAGCAGAACGGGTAGCCATGGTGGAGCTAAAGCTAACGCTAAGCTAACGACCCCTTACCACTACTAGAAAAACCATGTAAGACACAGAGAGTCCCCAAACGTTAAATACAGCAACAGAAAGTATGTGTTTTAACGTGCTTAGGTATTATAACAAGTAAGAGATATCACAGCAGAGAGAAATCAGATCAAAGAGAGAGCCTTTACACCCCACACAATTCACCAAGTGCAACAACGAAAACAGGAAGTGATGTTACCCAGAGCTCCAGCCGACAACACTCGACAATGACCTCAAAAAATGACGCTGGCGTTCAATACTTTGTATCTACAAAGTTGATACAAGTATATCAGTTTTTTATGATCTTTACTAAAATGACCAAATATTCAGTTTATATTAAAAACAGCCGCCACCTCTGCTTGAAGTCACCATAGAGGATTCTGCTGGGGAAGCCCTTTCTGCAGATTCTGATGCCATCCAGCACACCGTTACACCTCAGCTGGTGGATGACCAAGAAGTTCTCCATAAGACCTGATTGTTGGAAATATATTTAGTCAAAAATAATTCCTCAGTGTCCCTAAACTTTAAATCATTCAAATCTGTAAAAGTGTGCATCTTACCTGGGGTCTTTGTTTCATTGGGAATCAGACAATGCACAAAGTGATGATGAGTGCTCCTCAATTTGGTCATCAGCTTGCCCAAGTTCTCCTGTAGATCAGAATCATACAATTAGTCTCCAGTTTAATTGCAAAAGGATGTTCTCTATGAAAGTTTACATACCCCGAACAGAGCAGACACAGTCTGGAAGGAACCACCCTTCTTCATGCCACCCTTTTTCCACCAGCAGCCTCAGCTAAATTATGACCTTATAACAATGGTATTAAATTATAACTTGTGCTGTACTCTCTTTACTGTAGCAGTACAATTCTATCAAACATTAATTCTAGAAAGGCTTGGACAAGAACAAAATTTGTGCTAATAGAGTAAAATTAGCAACACATCACTTATGAATATCATGGCACAATTTAGTTTACTTTAAATACAAGAAAAGCTTTTCAAGATCACAATTCAATAGTTTTAGAACTTCTATCACTCTGCGTCTTTTCAGGGTGTTTCTCATTGTGGATTGTCTGCTTATTTTTCTGGTTCTTACCCTCAGCTCCGGCATGAGCTGCATACACGAAGCAGAGCAGTTTGTTTCCAGACTTCTGGTAGAGCTGAACCACTGAATCGTTCAGTGGGTCCTTGTTCTTGTCCTGCCAGCCAGTGATGTTGTAGTCCACTGTACCAGCATAGTGAACCAGGGAAAAGTGAGCCTCAGCATTGCCCTTTCCAGGCTTTAGCTTCTCAAAGGCCTTGTTCTTGCTAAGATGCTGATCAATCAGCTTGTTCTTGAAAGTCAGAGGGTTTTGGAAACATGCATTCCTCTTCAAGGATGGAGAAGATGCCCAATGGCTGTGAGCAGTTATCAATTTAAATTAGAACACAAATTTCAAATGACGCGTCAAATCCATAGAAATTGTTGGAGATGATCACTTTAACCTGACCAATACAGCTACTCACCTTCTCAATGAGCTCAGTGCAGGCAGCCAAGCCCATACCAAAGACAATCAACTCCCACTCAATGCCTTCCTTCTTGTACTCCTCTTGCTCCAGGACAAACATGTGGTGGTTGAAGAGCTGTTGCAGTTTCTCATTGATGAAGTTGATGCAGAGCTGCTCCAAGCTGTTGAACTGTAATAATAGAGATTTGTTTAACTTAATTGCAAGGAATGTTTTATAAGACCTTTCCAAGTTTTTATTTATTCACATCGAAGATCTCGAATCCAGCAATGTCCCAGGCTCCAGTGAAGAAGGCTCTTGCCTGCTTTGTCTCCAGCATCTCATTGATACGGATGTCCATCCACAAGAACATTTTCTCATAGATAGATTTGCACAGAGCGCTGACTGCATTTTTGACCTATAGGAAGAAGGTTTCTGTTTTATGTAATAAACTGCCATATAACAGCAGTTAGGATAAATGTAGTTGGGATTGGAAAAAAATAAACCATAGCATCACAGATGGGTTTAATTTACCTGCGGGATGGTCTGACCTTTGGTGACCATCTCATTTCCGACTTTGACTCTTGGGTAGCACAGAGGCGTCAGCATATCAGCTGAGTTCAGACCCAGGAGGTAGGAGATTTTATCAGCCACTTTTGGAGAGAAACATAACATGATGAACATAAAGCAATTTTAAACCAATTTTTCAATCTACAAGATGAGAATGATATTTTATAACTTACCCTCAGTGCCGTCAGGTTCAGCCTGCTCCTCATGCTGCTTCTGCTTGAACATCATGTTGCCATGATGCATCACAGCACCGGTGAGCTTGTAGATATTAAATTTTTCATCAGCACATGTGTTTTGAGTACATAATTTTTAAGACACCAAAATATTATTTTACATCTGTAGCGATGAACTCCTCCACATCATCGATACTCTTGACAGTGATTTCACCCTGGCTGATCATTGGGAAGTCATAGGGGTTGGTGGTGATCAGCAGAGCATCTGAAACAATGGAAACAAAACAGTCAGTCAGTCATTTTCTACCGCTTATTCCATAGTGGGTTGCGGGGGAGCTGGTGCCTATCTCCAGCAGTCTATGGGCGAGAGGCGGGGTACACCCTGGACAGATCGCCAGTCCATCGCAGGGCAACACACAAACAACCATGCACACACTCATTCATACACCTAAGGTCAATTTAGAGTGACCAATTAACCTAACAGGCATGTTTTGGGCTGCACGGTGGTGCAGTTGGTAGCACTGTTGCCTTGCAGCAAGAAGATCCTGGGTTCGATTCCCGGCCTGGGGTCTTTCTGCATGGAGTTTGCATGTTCTCCCTGTGCATGCGTGGGTTTTCACCGGGTACTCCGGCTTCCTCCCACAGTCCAAAGACATGCCTGGAAACAAAACAATGTAGGTTTTTTATTTTATAAGGTTAAGTTTTGTTAAACTTCAGATTTGAAGTATTTGGTCATTTACCAATGAGCTCAGGCTTGTGGCCTATCATAAGCTGATAGAAGATATGGTAGCTCCTCTCAGCAGACAGCTGGAAGGTGACAGAAAACAATGTGGGTTACATTGATAACTGGCGAACATTTTGGGGAAAACCTGGTCTGATCCGGAGAGACAGCATCCATCCCACTTTGGATGGAGCAGCTCTTCTTTCTAGGAATCTGGCCGAATTTATTTGTTCTCCAAAACTCTGACAACCCAGGGTTCAGACCAGAAAGCAGGGTCGTTGTTTAATACCCGTCTCTGCAACTTCTGTACTCCTACCCACCCATTACCCTATTAAGACAGTGTCTTGCCCACGGCCCATATTGAATAGGTTAAAAAATCATCTAGAAGGAGGAAATCAGGAAAATCTCATAAAAATAAACACAACTCAGACCGAAAAGAAAAATAAAACAATTAAATGTGGCTTGCTGAACATAAGATCTCTCTCTTCAAAGACATTGCTAGTTAGTGACCTGATTTGTGACAATCAGATTGATTTATTTTGCCTCACAGAAACCTGGCTGCAGCAAGAGGATTATGTTACTATAAATGAGTCAACTCCTACTAATTATTTAAATTTTCACATTCCTCGAAATACTGGGCGAGGAAGAGGAGTAGCAACCATCTTTCAGTCCGATTTATTGATTAGTCCCAGACCAATCAATAGCTACAACTCTTTTGAATATTTAATCCTTAGTTTTCCTCATCCAAATTGCAAAGTACTAAAACCACTTCTGTTTGTTGTTTTGTACCATCCACCAGGCCCTTACTCTCAATTTTTAAATCAGTTTTCAGACCTTTTAACTGATTTAGTGTTAAATACAGATAAAGTTATTATAGTGGGGGATTTTATCATTCATGTTGACGCTGAAAGTGATAGCCTAAATATAGCGTTTAATGCTATCTTAGACTCAATTGGCTTTGCTCAAAACATTAACAAACCTACCCACCTTTGTCTTCATTCTCTGGACCTTGTGCTGATATATGGCATTGAGTGTAAAGACATAACATTTTCTCATAACCCTGTCCTGTCTGACCATTTCTTAGTAACCTGTGAGTTTAATTTAACCAAGTACTCCACACCTGAAATAAATTTTCATTATAATAGATCATTATCAGACAATGCTGTAACAACCTTTAAAGAATCTGTTCCACTTTTAATTTCCTCATTATCACTGAAAAGCACAGTGGAGGGCAATAATTCTGTTTCTGCCCCTTCACAAATTGATTCTTTTGTTCATAGTGTTTCTTCATCATTGCGTGATGCATTAGACAATGCAGCCCCCTTGAAAAAGAAGGTAATCATTCATAGGAGGCTAGCTCCTTGGTTTAATTCAGAGCTGCATACTTTAAAGCACAATGTTAGAAAATTGGAGAGAAAGTGGCGCTCTACACACCTAGAGGATTCCTACTTAATCTGGAAAAATAGCCTACTGTTGTACAAAAAGACACTTCGCCAAGCCAGAACAGCTTATTTCTCATCATTAATAGAAGAGAACAAGAAAAATCCTAGGTTTCTCTTTAGTACAGTTGCTAAACTTACACAGAGTCATAGCTCTGTTGAGCCATCCATTCCCTTAGCTCTTAGCAGTCATGACTTTATGGGATTCTTCTTAAATAAAATTGATTTTATTAAAAAGAAAATCTTTGACATACTCCTGAGAGTTCATTTATAACCATTTTTCTTCCTAAAGTAAAAATTACTTTATCCCTAAAGTCAGATGACAGTCAGGCCTTGATCAAACGTCTGCCACCTATGATATTTTTTAAAGAATAAATAGCAGGAAACATTACAGACCTATATCCAATCTTCTGTTCTTATCTAAAATTCTTGAGAAAATAGTTGCTAATCAAATGTGTGGGCATTTACACAGCAATGACTTTCAGTCAGGTTTCAGAGCTCATCATAGCACATAAACAGCTCTGCTGAAAGTCACTAATGATATTCTTATGGCCTCAGATAATGGACTTGTGTCTTTAGTTGTCCTGTTAGATCTCGGTGATGCATTTGATACAGTCGATCACAATATTCTCTTAGAAAGGCTGGAATATACTGTAGGGATCAGGGGAACAGCGCTAGGCTTGTTTAAATCGTATTTGTCTGACAGATTCCAGTTTGTTCATGTAAATGATACATCATCTTTAAACTCCAGGGTTAATTGTCGAGTACCACAGGGTTCAGTACTTGGGCCAATTCTCTTTACTATATATATGCTTCCAATCGGTCAAATTATCAGGCAGCATAGAATAAATTTTCACTGTTATGCTGATGATTCCCAGCTTTACTTATCCATAAATCCTGATGAGCCCAACAAGTTAGAAAGACTACAAGCATGTCTTGAAGATATAAAAACTTGGATGACTTTAAATTTTTTGCTTCTAAATTCAGACAAGACAGAAGTTGTCATCTTTGGACCGGAGTCTTTAAAAAAGAAACTGCTTAGTCAATCACTTAACCTGGATGGCATTACATTGACTTCTGGTAATAAAGTAAAAACACCTTGGTGTTAGTTTTGACCAGGACATGTCATTTAAATCCCATATTAAACAGGTTTCTAGGATTTCCTTCTTTCACCTCTGGAACATTGCCAAAATTAGCAATATCCTGTCCAGGAGTGACGCTGAAAAACTAATCCATGTATTTGTTACTTCAAGGCTGGACTATTGTAATTCTTTACTATCAGGATGTCCACAAAATGCAGTTAAAAGCCTTCAGCTGATTCAGAATGCTGCAGCAAGAGTTCTGATGAAAATTAAAAAGAGAGATCATATTTCTCCTATTTTAGCTTCCCTTCATTGGCTCCCTTTTAAATCCAGAATAGAATTTAAACATCTCCTCCTCACATATAAAGCCCTTAATGATCAAGCTCCATCATACATCAAAGATCTGATTGTTCCATATGTTCCAAACAGAGCACTTCGTTCTCAGACTGCAGGTTTACTGGTGGTTCCTAGAGTCTCTAGAAGTAGAATGGGAGGCAGATCCTTTAGCTATCAGGCTTGTCTACCTGTGACACCTTTCTGGAGAGGGGAATCGTCCGAGCTTCTGCTGGCAACAACTTAATGCTCACCCTCTACCGATGATCCACGTAGCCCTGACTTTTAGTGTTTAACCCTTTCTCTCTCCTAGACATGGCAATTGACTGAGCTTAACTGGAACTAACCGTATGTGCTCTCTTTCAGACTCTAACCTTGAAAACTGGCTCAGAGTTTATCTGTTCTTTCTTTGTAGGTGAAACAACTAAAGGAGCTACATCCATTAACATTTACTTTTCCTTCCCATAGAAAGGACTCCTGGATCAGTGCTTCTTTGTTCTCTCAAACCCCCAGTCGGTCGTGGCAGATGGCCGCTCACACTGAGCCTGGTTCTGCTGGAGGTTTCTTCCTGTGAAAAGGGAGTTTTTCCTCTTCGCTGTCGCTAAATGCATGCTCAGTATGAGGGATTGCTGCAATGTCAACACCAGTGACTGTCCACTGTCTCTACATGCTCATCCAGGAGGAGTGAATGCTGCAAGTCACTGACTGGATGCAATCTGCTGGGTTTCCCTTAGACAGAAAAACTTTTTATCCAATTTGAATAAATAACTAACTCTGACTGCACTGTTCAATGGTTAGGGTTAATTGGAATGTATGTACCTGACTTTTGTGAAGTGCCTTGAGACAACATGTGTTGTGAATTGGCGCTATATAAATAAAACTGAATTGAATTGAATTGACACGGGACTTCTCCAGCAGATCTAAGATTTACATGAATACAAGCAAAAACATTAATGTTTAATGGATATTATCCTTAGTGACTGCTCAAAGTTTGCTGCTGCCTACCTGGATGATGTTGTGATTGACAGTGAGTCTTGGGAGGATCACATACAACACCTAAAGGTTGTGATGGCAAAGATCCAGAATGCTGGTTTGACCCTAAATGTGAACAAGTGTGCCTGGGCACAAGAAGAAGTAAAATACCCTGGATAACTTGTTGGACATGGACAAATAAAGCCACAAGTTGAAAAGATAAAAGTTATACAAGCAATCCCCAGACCCAAAACAAAGAAGCAAGTGAGGTCATTTTTGGGTTTAGTTGGTGGTATTAAAGATTTATTCCCCATTTCTCAACTTTGGCAGCTAGCCTGACTGAGTTAACAAAAAAATCTACTTCTAAGATCATGTGAAATGATGACTGTGAACATGCTTTTCAAACCTTAAAGAATCAGATATGTCAAGCTCCTGTGTTGCAGAGTCCTGACTTTACCAAGCCTTTTGTCGTACAAGTGGATGCTTCAAATGTTGGAGCAGTACTGGCTCAGGGACAGGCTGGTGAAGAAATGCCTGTCCTTTTCTTGAGTAAGAAGCTCTGAGCGAGAAAAAAAAGTACTCTACAGTAGAAAAAGAAGGACTGGCAATAAAGTGGGCTGTGGACTCTTTAAAATATTACCTCCTTGGAAGAGAGTTTATTTTACAAACTGATCACAGACCATTGACATGGATGCACTCCAAGCAGCATCAGAATGCCCGAATATTACGTTGGTGCCTTGCCTTCCAGCCATACCAGTTCACCATACAGCATTGTCCAGGTAAAAAAAACCTATTGCTGACTACCTTTCTCGTTTGCCTGAGATTTGTCAACCAGAGGGGGAGGAAATGAGTAAATGTCAAGAAGAACTAAGTTCTTCTTTAACCTTTTTACATCAGTTCCAGTGTGGGATTAATTGCAAACAGTGTGTATTCATATACTGTTGAATTGTTTGTTTACCATGTGGGTGTGTCTTCTGTGGCAGCCATCTGGAGTTCAGCTAAAGAGGAGGCCTGCCTCAAACCCAGCTCTGATATAGGAAGTGAGCTGATGAGAGCAGGAGTTTGATTGGTTGAAATTGGGTAGAAAGTCAAAGTAATTTAAAAAAATGATTTGACTTGTAAAATATGTATCTGTACACATACCAAGTTTGCTAAATGTTTTACTATTGATAAAGAATTGTTAATGTCTTCAATATCAATGTGAAAATTAACTTCTTTGTTTCTTTTCCTGCTCTGGAAGACGGAGATGATTGGCTGTTTTGAATTGGGGTGGGGTCTGGAATGTATATAAGATGACTACTGGATGTCGTAGGGATCTGACTGAAGGACTGCCATTTTGAGAAGTGTGGTGATGGCCTGAAAAGTAAACAAAATCAGCTTTGTTTGCTGTACTGCAAAGCCAGAGTAATGTTTTCTTTTCCACACTGATGCCTCTCAGTGTAACAGGCATGTTAAGTTTTAAACTATAAAATAGAAGAATATTACTTTAAGTGCTGATAACACTTAAATATCAGCTGAGGCCAACTTTCTACTAGTACCAAAGTGGGTCCTGATGAATTTACTGTTGGACGATTTGTACATAAATTATCATTGCTTAGGTTAAAAATGTTCTTTATCCTTATGATTTACCATTAAAAGACCTTTTCATTTATTTAGTTTGTTGAACTTTGAGAGAAGTGGTTTGCATACTTTTCACATTTATTTTTGAACTACCTTTATGAACTCTTAACAGAATTGTCATCTTGTCTAAGAGTTTCATTTGGGTGGTTGCTATGCAGACTGAGCAGGAACTTGTGTGCGTGCGAGTTGTTCTGGGAAGAAGGCTGTTCGCATCCCAGCCAATCTTCATGTCCTTGAATGCCAGATGTCGACATATGTGCTGTATCAGTATCTGGACAGAACCAGTTCAGTAAAACTTCTATTTGTGAAACTGTGTGTAGCCACACCCACAATGCTGTAACATGAGTGTTTTTTCCTTTCTTTAATAAAAGGCTGTGACACAGGGCAGCTCCTCTGACAGAGAATGGACTGTCTTTCCCTGGCCAGCCAAAGATAACTTTGACCCACTTGTGTCTTCATCGCATACCTTCTCTGAGTTTATCAGTGTGTCTAACTCTGACGTTTCCCCTGAGCAAGTTACAAGTATGTGTTACTTTGTGCAGCAAATCAACCATTAAATATCAAGCCCCGTTTTAACATTGTCTTAACTTACAAAACGGGAAGAGTTGTCATTCCTCACTGTCTTGGCATTTCCATAAGCTTCTAGCAGAGGGTTGGCAGCAAATATTTGGTCTTCAAGGGAGCCCTGCGTTTTACAGTTGTTTTCAAGCACATTTCATACATTTAAATAAAATTGTTAAGTTGGCAGTTCTTCTTAAAACACATAATCACCTGTATTTTGCCAGCAGCTTGTGGCTACAAGCAAAAACTTTGATAACCATATTAAGTTTTAAACTATAAAATAGAAAAAAAATACTTTAAGTGCTGAAAACACTTCATTTTTGACGTACATGTTTCAATATCAGCTGAGGACAGCTTTCCACTAGTACCAAAGTGGATCCTGATGAATTTACCCTAAGCAGAAATACAAGTATGTGTTACTTTGTGCAGGAAATCAACTATTAAATATCAAACACAATTTTAACATTGTCTTAACTTACAAAACGGGAAGAGTTGTCATTCCTCACTGTCTTGGCATTTCCATAAGCTTCTAGCAGAGGGTTGGCAGCAGCAATTTGGTCTTCAAGGGAGCCCTGAGTTTTACAGTTATTTACATGAATATTTCATAAATTTAAAGAAAGTACTGAGTTGGCAGTTCTTCTTAAAACACATAATCACCTGTATTTTGCCAGCAGCTTGTGTCTCCTTTTTGCCACCCAGAGCTGCAAATGTTGCAAAGTACTGGATGACACGCTTGGTGTTGAAAGCCTTCCCAGCACCAGATTCTCCCCTGAGGTAGAAGAGATACATTTTCAATTCTCAATTTCATTTTTGTGTATTTTATAAAAGAATGACCAATTTAGTGTTTGCAATACTTACGTAATCAGGACAGACTGGTTCTCACAATCTGCAAGGTACATGGTAATGCTTTAGTAGCTGTCTGAATTTCATGTCAACATGGGTTCATGTTTTACTTTCATTTTTTTAATAACACTTGTAGCTTTGATCTTACCTGTGAGCATGAACTGATATTGTCAGAAATGGAGAAGATGTGGGGTGGAGCCTCAATCCTCCTCTTGCCTCTGTATCCTGCTACAACAACAGCATCATACCAAAGGACGGTGGATGTCATCCTCTTTCACAGTTAGGCTCTATTAAAAAACAGGAGTGATCTTTTTTTTCCCAAATAAATTCATTCAATAAACAAATCGGTTTTATTTCTAAATTCAGTGAAAGTGTATTTTCTCAGTGATAGTAGACTCATATAAGTAGAAGGTGGAAGCAGTTTGTAAATGTATATTTAATCAAACCTTTACCTTTCCGCCATCTGTTTCAACAGCGGCTTTGCCACCCTCCCTCTTAACAACTTTGCACTTGAGATACATCTCATCAGTATCCACCATGAAGTAAGCTGTTTTGGCATCAGATGGAGCAGTCTGAGCCTCAATCCTCTCCTTTTCTGTCTTCTGGAGATAAATGGCCGCCGGGCCATAAGCCTCCATCTCTGTGTATGTACTCATTGTGGCACTATTAGTGGGGCCTAAACGTGTGAAAAGCTTTTAATATTACCACAGAGTAATGATAAAGCAAAAGCACGCTCATGAAATCCATAACTGATTCCTGAAAAATTACCTCTGCTGATGCAAACAGAAGTACTTCAGTGTCCTGTGTATGCCAAGATGCTACAAAGTAAAAACGAGTTAGGAAACATTTGATAATTTTTTATATAGTTTAACAAAATATTGTTGTTTTGATATATAATTTTCCATTTCAGGAATTATCAGTGTTTATAGAATTTGATTTAACAGCATTCATCAAAGAATGTTTTCTATTAATTACGTGATATGCTGTAAATCTAACACAAAAAACATATTGGGAAATTTTTCTGCACTCACCTGTCTTAGTTGCCTGCCAGTTAGAGCAGATGCCTGGAGCTGTTGCTTTTATATACAACAGCCCAGTCTCCTTAGAATATGCTCCCCACTCAATTTGGTCAGGAATGCTTGACATTTCACTGCTTGATGTTGATGCTGTTGGAAATAAACAATTGTTTCATATCTCATTTAGGATTACACAGCAAAAGGCTTGTTTAGACTCGGTTTAATTATATCAATCTACAGCAGTAGTACATTGTGAATTCTAAAACAATCAATGTGCCATAGACTAGCATATTTTGTTTACTTAATTTATTTGACAAAAAATCGAGAAGCTACTGAATTTATTGATTAATTTATGAGTCAATTAACTGCTTAGTTTTCCATACATAAATTAATCTTAGCTGTGGCTATAAAGACAAAGTATTGGCAATATTCACAGTTTTCTTACTAGTACATAGCAAAAGTACACTTAAATGTTGATGTGTTAATGTTATTTTAGATTTACCTTGTTTATAGGACAGATATGGTCTTGTTAACTTTGATATCAAAGCAGTTAATGAGCTTTGAATTAATATTATAAATAATATTAATGACCTTAGTGTAAAGAAGAACAGGGTGTGTACTTATATAGTGAGTACTTCATTTAGCATAGTAAATATTGTGAATATTATCAATAAAAAAAAAATCTTGGCTTGTATCCAGGAATAATTTTCATGTTTAAAGTTCTGCATGGACCTGGCTCATAATTTGCTATCTTGTTGTATATGATGATAATATTACCATGGTCAAAAATAAATTCAGCTTAGGCAGGGCACACTGATTCATGTTTGGCAAAGAGGAGGATATATTTATAGTGCACATTTAGATATGTTGATAGCACCATAAAATAAATCATCTCCAGAGCAAATTATTCTGGCAGTTTATTTTTAGATATTAAAAAGTAATTTCAATACAACTATTACAGGATTAAATAAAACAAATGTTATTAAGCATACTTACACAATTGCAGATGATAGATACAGGAAGACAGATGAGCAACAACTAAGCAACAACTTTGCTGTTGTTTCTGGTAAAATAACATTTCTCAAATATTTTGGGATATCATGAGAAGAATGGGGGTAACAGCACTGTCGCCTTATAACAATAGGGTGTTTTTGTTTGTCACAGTTTTTGGATTTGTTAGATTAATCTGGTGTGTAGACAGAAACGCTTCTTTGTTGCTTAGATGGTATTAGTATGAATGAAATATTAATCTTTGTCAGTTTAAATATTGATTTTGGTTGTTCTTTTTCTGGGATTGAATGATGTTACAACATACTATTTCAATGATTTTCAAAAACAACAATTTGATGTGCAAGTTTGAATCAACTGTTGCTTTTCTCTGATCCAAGGGTCAACATTAAATTGAACATACACCCACTCTATCATTTGGTTAAATCCCTCTAAATCCCTCTTTTTATTGCCATTAACAAGGTACTGGCATAATTCTGAATGGCTACTTGAACACTATTCTAATCAGAAATGGTAGAGCTAATTTTAACTGGTCAGTTTCCTAGCACTTTAAAGCCTAGTCCATATTGTTTTAAATAGTTGGAGGTTGAGCCCACTCCAGGAACTTAATGTTAGCCTGCTTTATCCATTCTTAGACCAGTTTTAATGTACAAGTCCGGGATCATTGCACTGTTGAAACGACCAGTTGTAAACAAATTCAAATGTCTCTTTGTTGATTTAATGAAAAGTGAAACAATTTAGAAGTAGCCTTTCTTCTTCATAATTCTATCCCGTGTGTAGTGCACCAGTACCATAGGAAAAAAAAAAAAAGAAAACATTGCATAAAGCTACCACTACCTTGCACAAATGTTTGTACGTTGTTCTTCCATTTCAACCAGGAAAGACTGACAGTTAGAGTTTATTAATGAAAGATTATTTATTTGGCGCTAAGAATGAAGTGGGTTTGAATAATGATCTTAGGATTATTATTAGTTACGTCTTCCCTCCCTGGGATCCGATCCTGGTGGTGGCATAGGCCTTGGTATATCGGAAGGAGTTGGGAGCCAATGGTGGAGAAGGGGTGGAAGAGGGTCAAAGCTCAGCAGAAGAGCGGTGTCTTCCATGCAGAAGGTTTTTAAAAGTGATGCCCTGGGAGATGATTGGCCGAGGAGAAGTGCGGCCCTGCCATTTATTGGAGCACCCAGTGAGGAGTGATTGGACGCGGCGGGGGTGGTGAGTCTTCCATGTTGAATTTTTGTTTAAACTCCATTTGAAAGCATTCCCTTGACTCCACCAAACAAATTTTTGTTATAATGGCTAAACAACTCAGCATTTGTCTCACGATAAAAAGTGTTTACCGAAGGCATTTGTTTTGTATCTGTGGGTTACAGTTTTCATTTGTGTTTGCAGATGTTGACTTTTGAGCAGGAGCTTCTTACTTGTCAGCAATCACGTAGTCCGCATTACTGTAAAGCTTGCCTCTCTGTGGGCAGTGGTGTTCCAGCATCGTCCAGATTATGCCAGGCTTGGGCTTTGGTTGTTCATTGGATGTTTTTGAACATACCGACCAATTTTCCTTCATCAGTTTTGTCAATTTGGGCCATATGGTTAAAACGTAGACACAGTTGTATTTCAACAGCACAGTAATCCCAAAGACACATCAAAACTAGTTTTGGATGGATAAAGCAGTCTAATTCTAAGTTTTTAGAGTGCGTTTCCCATCTCCATTCCTAACCATATTGAAAATGTATGGACTATTCTTTAAGCCGGTTTTAGTAAAATACATTTTTGGGTGTTCAAATTCACATCCGTGATGATAGTATGTTACCTTTTAAACAGAACTGTAACTTCTTTTAGCTGATGTAACAAATGCAGACTTCTAAACATGTCTTTTCATGAACTTTAGTTGTAACACATCATGTTACTGAACACAAAACTGAGTCAAGTCTTCATATAGAAACTGATCAGGTTCATGATTAGGATGATTATTTTATCAATAACTAATTCACCTACTCCAACTAACTTTTCAGTAGCATGGGCAACTCATAAAATGAATGTGTTGCAATCATAACTAAATCAAGCTAAGCTAAATTTTTATTTCTTTTGGAATAATTGAGAATGTTTTACTCACAACCCAGTTTTACTTTATGTCTGATTTCCATAAAGCTTTGAGTGTCAGATAATTTTTTATGTTTTTCACTTTTTTATGTCTTGCTTGAATAGGTTTTAATCAGAAATCCATATTCATGTAGATGTTGACAATTGCAGACACATATGTATCTAAAGCTCTGTTTAAAACCACCTATTTTGACCCTACCGCTACAGACTATCTACCTTTCCCCTGTTTCCAAAACCTGTAAGAAATATGTTATTTCAAAACAAGTCATTACCAATTTATTAAACAAAATATGTAAAAACTGATGAACTTGATGAGTGTAACTGTTATGATTCTGGCCTATCTGCCTGCTCTGCTCTCACTCATGCAATCAACTCATCTGCTTCACCTGTCTGCTGCTGCGCAATCACCGTCATGCCACACACCTGTGGAGCAGTTATATACAGCCATCTGACAGGCAGACGGTGCCAGATTTTCGAAAACATTTGTGAGTAGTTATCCAGCGTTCCTTCCTGACTGATCTTGTTCTCTGACCTTGCCTTGCCTCACGGATTTTGCCTTCTTGCCTGCCCCTTGTCTGACGGATTGGATTTCTGGATTTCAACTCTGTTTTCTGCCTCTGGTTTTCTGCCTCTGCCTGCCCCTTGTCTGACGCCTCTAGCCCTGGAATTTGACCCTGTTTCTGTCCCTAGATTTACGCCTCAGCCTAACCACTGGTTTATTCAGCCTGAGCCCGCCTGGCTCTCTAGTCCGCCTGGAATTATTGTCAAGAGGACAATCACAGCTCTGTGTGTTCCTGTCACAGCTTCAGCTGATTCCTCGGAGGATTTGGATCAGTCAGCAATCCGCCTTCAGTCTGTTTGACGCTTCCTCATTAACTGTCTGGATCACTTCCTCCTCTGGATTCTGTGCCTCATACCCAAACTGAGAAGGATAATGGCTTTATCTAACTCCTTGCAAATCCTGAGTTTTATTCAGCCACTAACTAGTCTCTCTGTTCTCAGTGGTTCCTGGAGGCTGACTGCTGTTCTCCTGCTCTCTGATCCTGAGTTTCTGAATAAACCTTTTAACTTATCACTTTGTGTTTGGCTGAATTTGGGTTCTCTGTCTCTGGTCGTGATAGTAAAATCTGGCCAAAAGATGGACCCATCGCCAGCACAGCAGTGGCGCATTAATGTTGATCTCTCTATTGCCCGTCTAGTTTCCGGCATGGAGGAAATCATTTCTATGCTGCGCTCCATGATTCCTTCCTCCACCTCAGCGCTCTCACAGCCTGTTGCCCCCAGAGTTCCTGATCTTTCCGCTGTGGTAAGAGAACCTAGACTCACGCCTCCTGAGCTGTTTAAGGGAGATCCTGACCAGTGCCGTGCTTTTCTTACTCAGTGTGAGATTCATTTGAGCTTCAGCCATCTTCGTTCCCTTCTGAGCGCTCTAAGGTGGCGTTTGTTATTTCCCTGCTCTCTGGAAAGGCTAAGCAATGGGGCACTGCTGAGTGGCAAAATGGTTCGGTCACGTGTGCTTCTTATTCTGCATTCTCCAAGGAGCTCATCAGGGTTTTTGATCCAGTTCTTCCTAATCGGGAAGCTGCCAGAGGTTTACTCTCCATTAAACAGGGAGAGAGAAGCGTCACATCTTATATCATTGACTTTCATTTATTGGCAGCAGACAGTTTTTGGAACGAGCATGCTAAAATGGATGCTTTCATACAAGGTCTTAATGAGAACATCAAGGATGAACTTGCTACCCGGGACTACCCTGCCTCCCTTCACCAACTTGAGGACCTGGCAACCCGCATCGATTTGCGGCTCACAAAAAGGAGGAGGGAGAGGCTTCATTGGGGGGGTTAAACATTCTTCAACTCACAGTCCTGTTCCCCACCTAGAACCCAAGGGTCTAACTTGTGTTTTTATTGTGGTGGACAGGGTCATGTTGCCTTTGTTGTGGAATTTTCTTATCAAAGTGGGTAGAAGTTGACTCATAACAAGAGAAAATCCGGACTTTGTCTTTATAAGTTTTATTCAAAGGCATCAGCATTTGAATGACTCTGTCACAAAGCAAGTCAGTTGAACAGAGCCCCGATCAACATTTACACACAGTATTTATACCAGAACATGACAGTGTTATCTCAACTGCAAAGAGTCTGTATTTTACGACCCTAGACCCTTCTCGGGTTCAAAGGTGACAAGGTTACCTAGGAACAACCATCTACTCTCCCAAAGGCATCACCCTAAAAAATGGCCTTAACCATTAAACTTCTGATAATGACTTTTACAGCTTTCTCCAATAACACAGAGGTTCAGAGGGAGTGAGGTAACCCAAAGGTCATACACTGTGGAATGTTTTAAAAAGAATTTCCATCACACCTTCAAGTGTCTGTTAAAAGCCCAGGCTCAGTAGAGGTGAGGAGAACTCTACTGAGCCGAAGTCTGTCTCCTCATGCTCATTTCTTGCAACCATTCAAGTGTCTTCTACTTCTCATCAGGTGTCAGTGTTCATTGACTCAGGGGCGGACATAGAGTTTATGGATGAGTCGTTCGCCAGGGACCATGACATCAAGCTCCTTCCCACGTCTGTCACCCGTAACGTTCTGGCATTGGATGGTCATAGTATCAACAGTTCACACTACAAAACAGAGGTAATAAGACTCACGCTGGGGGGCAATCATCGGGACGAAGTCACATTCCGGATCATCAACTCACCTAAACTACCCATTGTTTTAGGGGCCTCCTGGTTACAAAAGCACAACCCCCACATTGACTGGCAAGCCAAAGAGATATTGGGCTGGGCTAAGTCCTGCTCGGCCACTTGTCTGTCTTCTGCTTCTACATATATTATTCCGGAGAATGACATTGAGGAGACATACCCCGATCTGTCTAAGGTGCCGCCCGAATATCATACGTTTAAGGAGGTTTTTAACAAGTCCAGGGCCACGGCACTTCCACCTCATAGACCCTATGACTGCGCCATTGAGCTCCTACCAGGCACTTCTCCCCCTAGGGGTCGATTGTATTCATTGTCAGGACCAGAGAACCAAGCCATGAGGAAGTATGTTGAAGAGTC
This sequence comes from Girardinichthys multiradiatus, assembly GCF_021462225.1. NCBI lineage: Eukaryota > Metazoa > Chordata > Actinopteri > Cyprinodontiformes > Goodeidae > Girardinichthys > Girardinichthys multiradiatus. Next base: position 27,864,314 of record NC_061818.1, read on the forward strand.
ACTAAAAGCTGGTATTATCAGACATTCTTCTTCTCCAGCAGGGGCAGGCTTCTTCTTTGTGGGAAAGGAGGATGGTTCCTTGAGACCATGTATCAACTACAGGGGTTTAAACGACATCACCATCAAGAACTGATACCCTCTACCACTTATGAACACTGCTTTCGACCAGATTCAAGACACCAAGATCTTCTCTAAGTTGGATTTGAGAAACGCTTACCACCTTGTTCGTATCAAGGAGGGGGATGAATGGAAGACGGCATTTAACACTCTCACTGGTCACTATGAGTACTGTGTAATGCCTTTTGGTTTAACCAATGCCCCTGCAGTTTTTCAGGCATTGGTGAAGGATGTCCTGAGGGACATGGTTGGACAGTTTGCTTTTGTTTACCTTGACGACATTCTGATTTATTCCCAGGATCTGGAAACTCACAGAAGTCATGTTCGGACCGTTCTCCTCCGTCTTCTTCAAAATCATCTGTTTGTCAAAGCTGAAAAGTGTGAGTTTCACACCACTACCACTTCAATCCTTGGATTCATCATTTCTCCAGACCAAGTCATAGTGGACCCCTCCAAAGTCAAGGCGGTCTTGGAATGGCCTTCTCCTACCGACCGCAAACAGCTTCAAAGGTTTCTGGAGTTTGCTAATTTTTACAGACAATTAATCAGGAATTATGGCCTCACAGCAGCCCCTCTTAATGCTCTCACATCATCTAAGACAAGGTTTGTTTGGAACAAGACGGCAGAAAGAGCTTTTGTCAAGCTCAAAGGATTATTTACATCTGCTCCTGTTCTACGGTCCCCTAACCCCGATAAACAGTTCATTGTGGAGGTTGACGCCTCAAACACAGGGGTAGGAGCAGTCCTAAGCCAAAGAAATTCTGATGATCGTATTAACCCATGTGCCTTCTTTTCTAGGACTTTGTCCCAAGCAGAACACAATTATGATGTGGGGGACTGAGAACTTTTGGCAGTCAAGTTGGCTCTCGGGGAGTGGAGGCATTGGCTAGAGGGGGCTAAGGAACCGTTTCTTGTATGGACAGATCATAAGAAGCTGGAGTACCTGAGATCAGCGAAGCGCCTTAATCCCAGGCAGGCAAGGTGGGCTTTATTTTATGGAAGATTCAACTTCTCTCTGTCTTTCAGACCTGGAGTCAAAAATGGCTAACCGGATGCCCTGTCCAGAATACAGGAACCCTCCGAGTCACAGGCCTCTGGGGAGGATGAATTTATTCTCAGTGAGACTCTCTGTCACCATGTTGGAGTTGGAGGGAGAGGTTAGAGATGCCACCAAAGACCTCCCTATCCCAACTTCATGCCCACCTGACTGGTGTTTTGTCCCAGAGCGCCTCGTACCCAAGGTGCTTAATTCATGCCATAATTCACATCTGTTCTGTCATCCTGGTATCAGCAGGACGTTGCAGATGGTCCGAACTTTGTCAAAGATGTCACAGATTACATCACGGCCTGTACTCAATGTTCCCAAGCCAAGTCTTCTCGTTGCCCTCCTGCTGGACTCTTGCATCCCCTGCCCACTCCTCCTCATCCCTGGTCACATTTCGTCACAGGTTTGCCAGTTTCTATTGGCTTCACAGTTCTGTTAACTGTCATCGACAGATTTTCAAAGATGGTTCACCTAGTTCCTCTCAAGAAGCTGCCTTCAGCCAAGGAAATGGGGGACATTCTGGCACGTGAGGTTTTTCGCCTTCATGGCATACCCACAGACATTGTCTCAGACAGAGGGCCCCAGTTTGTGTCACGTTTCTGGAAAGAGTTTTGTTCAATCTACCTTCCACATGTCCCGGATCAAGCCCTATGTGGTGTCCCGTCTCGGGCCCACCTCTGGGCCCCCTCCACCTGCCCTGCTTCTTGCTGATGGCCCAGTCTACACTGTCCGGCGCATCATCCGGTCCAGACGGCAGGGACGTGGCATACGTTATCTGGTGGATTGGGAGGGCTATGGTCCTGAGGAGAGGTCCTGGATTCCTGCACGATTCATCGTGGACAAAACCCTCATCCAGGATTTCCACTGCCTCCATCTTGATCAGCCTCGGGGTCCGTCCGGAGCTGGACCTTGAGGAGGGGGTACTGTTATGATTCTGGCCCGTCTGCCTGCTCTGCTCTCACTCATGCAATCAACTCATCTGCTACACCTGTCTGCTGCTGTGCTGCTGCGCAATCACCATCATGCCACACAGCTGTGGAGCTGCAGTTATATACAGCCATCTGACAGGCAGACGGTGCCAGATGTTTGAAAACATTTGTGAGTATTTATCCAGCATTCCTTCCTGACTGATCTTGTTCTCTGACCTTACCTTGCCTCACGGATTTTGCCTTCTTGTCTGCCCCTTGTCTGACGGATTGGATTTCTGGATTTCAACTCTGTTTTCTGCCTCTGGTTTTCTGCCTCTGCCTGCCCCTTGTCTGACGCCTCTAGCCCTGGAATTTGACCCTGTTTCTGTCCCTGGATTTACGCCTCAGCCTAACCACTGGTTTATTCAGCCTGAGCCCGCCTGGCTCTCTAGTCCGCCTGGAATTATTGTCAAGAGGACAATCACAGCTCTCTGTGTTCCTGTCACAGCTTCAGCTGATTCCTCGAAGGATTTGGATGAGTCGGCAATCCGCCTTCAGTCTGTTGGGACGCTTCCTCATTAACTGTCTGGATCACTTCCTCCTCTGGATTCTGTGCCTCATACCCAAACTGAGAAGGTTAGTGGCTTTATCTAACTCCTTGCAAATCCTGAGTTTTATTCAGCCACTAACTAGTCTCTCTGTTCTCAGTGGTTCCTGGAAGCTGACTGCTGTTCTCCTGCTCTCTGATCCTGAGTTTCTGAATAAACCTTTTAACTTATCAGTTTGTGTTTGGCTGAATTTGGGTTCTCTGTCTCTGGTCGTGATAGTAACAATAAAGTTGACCTTTATGTTGCATGTTACAATAATCGTAGCTTTCTACTGGTGCTGTCAGTGCTCCATTTAGCCCTAGTAATCATCATATGTTAAATATATGAACTAATTCTTAGGATCAATGAGATTCTTTTGACTGTTTCATGTCTTTTTAATGTATTTTAATCTGTATTTCAGTTTTTGCATATTCATTCTGACTGTTCGACACATACTTGAGTTAGACATGGCCTTCTTGTATGGCTCCGTACAATTAGAGGCATATAAAACCTGAGAGTGCCGCTTACTTTAACGACCACCCAATGTTGACAGTGTTTTAGGGATGTTTCACAGCTACTGGCTGCTCTTCATCAATAATTAATCTGCTGTAGTACATTTTTAAAGGTTTTTTCAAATAATTATCCTTGACTATGGTGATATATATGCATGCCTTGTCTCAATGTCTACATGTTCTTAACACTCTGTATCACAGGGCATTATGTTTACATCAGTCATCCATCACTGTTCCTTATATTAACAAGTTAAATAGTGATGTTGAGAGATTTCATTTCATTTACAGAACACGCCTACAACTTCAAAGATGTATTACTTTTTATTGGGAAGCAAACAACAAATAGGACAAATTAACAGAAAACCTCAGAGTGCACCTCAGTTTTTTTAGTCCCTGCTGCTGAAAAACATCCCCACAGCATGATGCTGCCACCACCATGTTTTACTGTCAGGATGGTGCTCTCGGGGTAATGGTGTGTGTCGGGTTTGCTCCAGACATTGTGTTTCCCTTGGTGGTCAAGAAGTTAGATTTTTGTCCCATCTGACCAGATCACCTTTCTCCATACATTTGGAGAGTCGCCCACATGACTTTATCAGGGTTACCATTGGTCTCTGTGCTGCCTCTCTGATAAATGCCCTTTCTATTTGATGATGGGTTTGATGATGCTCTAGAGAAACATAAAAATTTTTTATATTTTTTATGACCCCACCCTGACTTGTACATCTCAACAACTTTGTCCTTGACTTGTTTGGAGAGTTCTTTGTTCTTTATCATGTGATTCATCTTGCTTAGTGGTGTCGCAGCTTCTGGGGGCTTTCAGAAAAGGTGTTTTTTATACTGACAGATCACGTGATGCTTACATTGCACACAGGTGAACTTTAATTTACTAATTATGTAACTTTTGAAGGTAATTGGTTGCACCAAAACCTTTTAGACGTTTTATAACAAAGGGGATGTATACATTTGCACATACAAGTTTTAAGAGTTTTACTTTTCTTCAAATATTTTTATTAATATATAGTTTTTTCTTTTAACTTCACCAACTTAGAGAGTTTTGTGCAGATCAATCACAGACGATAAATTAGAGGTTGCAATGTAACATAATAGATAAAAAGCCAAGGGGGTGGATACTTTTGCAGATTGCTTTTAAGCAATACATGTAATATCAGAAAACCCTTTAGTTTTTCCCTAAATTGTGCAACATTCGCAAGGAAAATGCATTTTTGGGTTGAATATCAGAGTTGAGAATGTGTGTTGTGCCCCTAAAAAAACTACCAGATTTTCTCCAGCAAACAGCTCTTAGTGGAGATGGTGTCAAATAGCATCTCCCTAACTGGAAAATCAGAGCTTCTCATTGTCCAAGGCAATCTCAATGCAAAGAGATATTAAGATAAAATTTTGCAACCAGTGGAAATCCTATTCAGTATCTCTACTCTTTAGGACCAGACTCTATCTTCCAAGATGTCAATGCTTGCCCACACACATTTATCAGAAACTACCTCCAGGAGTGGAGTGAATGGAATGCCCTGCCTACAGCCCTGACCTCAACACTTGATCAGCTTGGGTGTGCTGTTTGTGCTAGAGTAACAAAAACAACTAGAATGCCTTACTGATGACAAAGGCTGGTTGAAAAAAGTTATAACAACCCCTGGCAGTGTGTCACTAAGATTTTTATAAGCATATAAAAGAGGCGCCGATCTGTTGTCATTTTGTATGATTCTTCCAACCACTACTGAGGCCCCTGTTTTTTTTAATGAATAAGGTGTTAAAATGCCAACATTTTCTGAGAGGGTTTTATGGTTTTGGGACACAGAATTTTGTATGTTTTTCATGGGTGGACTTACATACTCAACTCTACAGCTCAACCTACAAATGCAGTTTTCCTATAGACCATTAAAATTCAAAATCAATCTAGTTTCACCCAAGATCACCTGGTGAAACGCTATAATATCTGAATAATTATAGCTGCCACATCTCCCTCAACAACCTGGAGAGGGGAAACACCTATGGGAGAATGCTCTTCATTGACTACAGCTCAGCTATCAATCCCATAATCCCATCCGAGGTAATAACCAAGCTCACCACCCTGGGAATGGAAAAGTCCATCTGCTGCTGGATATTGGAGTTTCTTACAAACAGACCACAGGCGTTGAGAATCAGCAGACACCTCACCTCCACACTAGTCCTCAGCACTGGTGCACCTCTGGGCTGTGTTTTCAGTCCACTTCTCTACTCACTTCATGTATGATTGTACTGCCAGGCACAGCTCAAACGTTATCCTCAAGTTTGCTGATGACACCACCATCTTGGGCCTTATTACAGATAATGACAAGAGTGCCTACAGGAATGAGGTGAAATCACTGACCCGTTGGTGTCATGAAAATAACCTCTCTCTGATAATCAGCAAAACTAAGGAGATATTAGTGGACTTTAGGAGACATTCCCCCATCTATATTAATAACACTCAGGTAAAGCAGGTCAGCAGCTTCAAGTTCCTCAGCATTCACATGAATGAGGACTTATCCTGGACAGTAAATGCAGACCCTGTGGTCAAGAAAGCTCGGCGGAGACTCTACTTCCTGAGAAGACTGAAGAAATTCCGTATGAACACCAGCATCCTCACAAACTTAATCTGGTGCATTATTAAGAGCCTGCTGATGGGCTGTATCACAGTGTGGTATGGGAACTGTACCCTTCAGAGATAGAAAGCACTACAGAGGGTGGTGTGAACGTCAGAGGCCATCACTGGCAGCAGTCTCCCCCCATCCAGAACATCTACACTGAAAAAAAGGAAACTGGCATCTGTTGAATCCATGCAAACGTCTTTATTAACTTTAACAAGATTGTTTTATGTACTGAACGAAAATGTAATTGCATTGTGTAGATACTACATAATATACATAGTCTGTGTTTTAACATGTTCAATTCATCTTGGGATAAAGTGAATCACTCATGTTAGTACAAGGTTTCTCGCGATATTGCTCTCCTAAAACGAGAAAGTTTAAAAGAAAATCCCGCCCAACGGTATCTGACTCCTTTACATCCCCAACTAAGCAAGTGCAAGGTGCAGCTCAGCTCGGTAAGTATGGAATCTATTTCAGTATTAACTAAGCAGCGATGTTTAATATATTCTTGGATAGCAACATGAAAGACCCGTTTTTAAGGGATATATTCTTGTCGCGCTGTTTAATGGGCCTATCCAGAGTTTCAGCTGCCATTAGTAAATGCGCCACTTTCTGTACAAGCTAACTTTTTGTTGCTAACTAAATGTTCCTTACTTGTTAAATCTAACAGACTAGGACATAAAGAGGCAGAATGAATGACTTTGTATAAATAAGCTGTGCCATATTTCGTGCTGTTGCGACGGCGTTTGTAAAGTTATTAACGTTAAGGCGTGGCTCCCTTGTAGTTTTTCACCATGCTAATGCTGTTTGCTAAATTAGCATATGCTCTCAAATATTTGATGTTTAGTTGACTAGCGTTGTTGGACAACCAGGAGCACATCTAGTGTTTCTGGCCATTTTTCCGACAGTACAGGGATTACTTAATGGGGCCATTAATGGGTACATTTTCGTTTGCTCATGTATTTAATGTTGGCTGCAGTCATATTAGTAAGAGGCGGGAAAAAGACGCTTTGTCCATCACCAAAGGCTCTGGCTTGAGAGCAGGTACTCTGTAAGCGGAGGGATACGGGATTCTCATTTTTCCCTCAAACCTAATCAAATACACAATCTAAAAACTTCAAAATGCTGTTGTGGACACTTTGTGACCTGCACATTCACCACGCTATGAAATAATAACGTATAATTATGTAATATTACGAGACATGAAGCAAATACTCGTAACTACATTCCTAGGACGGGTGTAGCTGTACACCACGCGCGCTTTTGAAATCCCTCCGCACAGCATCCGTCTCTGGAATGTAGTTCAGGTTCTGTGCGAAGTTCTGTTTCCCGAACTTCTTTAGGTTTTGGCTAGAAAACAACTACGTCTCGTGATGTTACGTTATTATTTTATAGCGTGGTAATTATGTAGTTCACAACTGTTCCACGAGAGCGTTTTTGAGTTGGTGGATTGTGGATTTGAGGCAAAGGTAAAAGTTCCGTTCACTGCATTGTTTTTTGTTGCTGTTTTTGCTGCAGATTGACAGACCAAATCCATCTATGGATATCCTGTTGTCAAGTCTTTTGCTGTGGACTCTAGTGTTTGTGGTGGTGAGATAAGTTTTTGTTTTATATAATCCAATGTAGAAGATGTATGAATTCTACTTTTAGAAACTGTTTTTTTTTTTCATTGTTAAGGAGATAAATAGATGCTGCATATGTGCTTTATATTGAAAAGTGTTCTTAATATTGTCTACACCCTCAGGTATGTTAATAAATGAAGTAACTTTTCAAGAAATGTCACAAGAACGTAAATACAAGTATAAATATACAGAACGTATAAAAAAATCATTAACTTTTCAGTTAATTATTTTTTTCATTAACTGATATATAGACTTTTTAGCAGCTTGTCATGCATTATTAAATCAAAAACATTTGGTCGATTTCTTATCAGATACTAATCCATTATTTTCCTTTTTCTTCTTTTCAGTGAATGATGCTGTGAATGTGGCCCTGTAAAGCATGCCCCTCAGTTCTACCAAGTAGGTCTAAAGTATTAAGTCATTATAGAGTAAAAACATAGATATCATGGGAATAATCGTTTTCCATGTCCTCATTTAAGCTGCAATTTTAGGACATGGAATGCACTTTTGATTCATTTGAATAGAGTTCATGTGTCTGAAAGCCGTCGTCAATAAGAGAGCCGTATATTTAGTTGCCATTTATGTCCTTGCAAAGATCTTGTCTTTGAAAGGAATTATTGGGCTCATATTTATACACACTTGAAGAAAAATTAGGTGGTAACTTGCCCATTTTTTGATTGCAACTTTCAAATGAAAATCTTTGAAACACTTGAATTCCATAAGAGCGGAACACATAATTCATATTCAATAACAAATTTTAAACCTGAAATCATAACAATAGCTAATGCTGTTCCACTGGAATCTGTGGAAACCCCTGTTGATGACAGTGTTTTTAATTTATTTTTTTCCAATTTCTGTCTTTCTTTTGACAACTTGTTAAAATGTTATGTGTTGTAATAACCTTTCAGGATGACATTGATACTACCACGGAGAGTCTCATAAGAGGACTCTGCATTTTCCTCATCGAGGACCCTGATGACCTTATGCAGGAGTACATGGTAAGTTTGTGTAAACATAGGCAATATGCTAAGCACAATATTTTAATAATGTTACTTGGATTCAAGTTTAAGTTATTTACCATTTTAAAGGTTCAATATCACTGGGGTGTAAAGCAGTATTTTCCAGTTACTTAAGAATAAACTGAATAGGTTTTTGTGATTTATCTATCTATCTCTCTATCTCTAGATATATATATATATCTATATATATCTATATACATATATATATATATGTATGGTGTGGGTGGGTATCTGTATAAAATTTTACTTTGAGGCATTCATGCAATTATTTCATAGTTGCTTAGTGTGCCACTGTGTGCTTTTATATTTTTTTCATATTTTATACAGTTTTGCCTCAATTACTGCTCTGGGTGTGTTCATCTTTTAGGAAATGGCATGTTTTATTTGATTATTAAATTAGTTGATTATTTAATCGATTAAATGGAATTAACCCAATTGTTTCAACCCTACTGTAAAGGATAAAAGATCTAAATGTGTTTTAAAAAAAATCTAAAAAGAAATTCTTGTTTTATCACCAGGACATGACTAATTCTACTACACCGCAGTGCCATAGAAGCAACAACTGTTGGAATCTACATATCTAGAGGAACTCCCAACAGTGACAATAAGTGCAATGTGTGCATCAAACTCCATTTATAATATAATGCTGTTCTACAACGGATGTAAAATGTGCCATTTTGACAGTTCGTCCAGGTTATAGAATATAATGTGTGGGTAGGGAGGGGTGGTGGGATCTGATACCAGTTTTGTTGTACGTATTGGAGCAATGTGTGCATCAATACACCATTTATAATGTAATGCTGTGCCAGTTTGACTGTTCTTCCAGGTTATAAAATAAAATGACCGCACCAATGAGCCAATGCAATAATTGTTAATGAGCGTTTCCATTTAAAAACAAACTGACATTTCATGTGTGTGGGGGTCCAGATACCAGTTTTGTTGAACGTTTTGGTGCAAATTCTTTTTAATCAATACACCATTTATAATGGCTGTAAAATGTGCCATTTTAACTTTTTGCAAGTCATTGAATAAAAGCTTTTATTGTGTCAAAATGTTTTCTAAATGTTAACTTATTTGGTGGGGGGAAAGTGGGTAACAAGATGTTGAAAATAGATTGTAGAATACAACTTAATTTGCATTTAAAATTTGGTTTTAATTTAGAATAAGGTTTATTTTTTGAGTAACATTTATTTTTGAAATTTTTAATGATATTAAAGTATTAACATTATCAAGGTGTCATGACTGAGTTGTGCTGAAGTCAAATGACAAAAGTGAAATGATAGAAGAACTTAATTTATTCAAACATATTTTAATCATTTTGTAGTAACATAAAATACTTGTGTTTACTGAATATAACAACTTTGTGTTAAATGAACACAACAGTGTAGATTGCTGCCAAAGTAAAAACTTTGTGTGCAACCAATGTCCACTATTGAATTGAGTAAATCCAATGCATTATTTTTTTCAGTGTACCACAGCCGGTGTCTGCGTAAAACACGCAGCATCATCAAGGACCACACTCACCTAGCTGAAGGACTTTTCCGGCAGGTGTTACAGGTGCCTACCAGCACTTACAAAAAGAAAGACAGTTATTGTCCACAAGCTGTCAGACTACTGAACTCTGGACAATAATACTGCACCAAACCACATTTGTGACACTTTATTAGCTTATTGTTGCTGCACGATGTGTACTTTTTAATTGAACACCATTATTACTTTTGTTTTTATAGTGAGTTAAATGGTTCGTCTTATCCCAGCCATTTCATTGCATTGTTGACTGTGTGTTAACCTGCAAATGACAAATAAACCACTACAATACAATACAATATAATTTAACTTTTTTTCTTAACACAATATTACAACACCTTTTCACTTGTTTTACAAGTACACCTGTAGTTGCCAGAATTTGTTAGACTACATGAGCAGACTTACTTTACATTCCTTGTTTTAGTTAACTGAAATGATAATTGGTTATTAGAACACTGCAGCTAAATGGTACTGGTGTTTTTAGTGTGACCTTAAAGTTCAACTCTGTAATGTGATGCAAATGATATGACGCAGTGTTAAACTCTTTTTAGTCACAGAAGTGCAGGTGGTCCTGAATGTGCCCCTCTCAGCATCTTTCTAAAAATGGCATTGGTTTCTGTTTTAATGACTGATCCATGTGCAGGGGCTGCCTGGTCAAGGGTTAATGGGCTCCATTTGCTTTCACTTTTTTACAGATGGGCACACTAAATGTGCTGGTTGAGGCCATTCCAGATCACAATGGAACCATAAAGCTTTGTAAAGTCAATAAATGAAAACTGAAATTCCTGCAGTATATAGTGATCAAAAGGCACACAGAAAACCTTTGATCATGTTTAGAATTTAGAACTTTGTTTAAGAAAACAAGGGCGTTAAATTTTTCTTTACAAAGAAATAAATGCCCGAAACGATATTCTCCAGTTGTTGAATCCTATCATTAAATGTGCAATCCAAGTCAAAAGCAGTTTGTGAACATGTTTAGAGTTGCTCAGTCAAACCCAAGAGCTTCCTTAATGGTGCACATAAAAGAGTGCAGGGATGGTCATTGGCTTATGTACCTCTTTGAGTGTAGATATAGCAGGGACCATACTGTATTTCATTAAAGGGAACACAATATGCACCAGTCTCCGGTCAACATGAATTTTCCCTTCATTTAGCTTCAGCTGCATTTTTAAGTATGTGTGGATTGATTTGTGACAAACAGGTGCGAGAAGCATTTTGAGAAATTATAGAGTTAGAGTCATAAAACCCTTTGAATTAATGTTTTGGTATGCCACTATATTATCTGGCGCTTTGCCAGCTCCCAAAAAGTTACCATCTCTCAAGAATTGCTTTTTTAATTAATAACTGATTTCAGTCTTGTAATTTCAAACATTTAAATATGTTTTGCAATTTTAGAACTAATGATCATTTACATGTCAAAGGCACACAGAGTTAAGATATCACCAACCACATCCTTTTGCGCGTCAAACATTTATTTCCTTTATAAGATTTTTAGTGTCCACAAGTTTTTTTACTCTACTTTTTGTGGTTGTAAAACACAAGCTCCTTGCCCTACAAAGAGAGTTCAGGACATTCCGAAATTTGAGTCATTTAAGGAATCGTTAAATCTTTTAGTAAAAATCAAAATCTCACATAGTTGCACATATTTGTTACATCTAAGGTTGCCTTACTGTCATTAACATTAGCAACATTATATTGCAGATCTTAACAAGGTTAATCAGTTTGTGGTTGGCTTTTTACAAAAATAGAAACACATCCATCCCTAAATCTCTTCCTAGCATGGAAACTGCTGTGGGGGAGATATCAAGTTTTATTGGTCGCCTGGCCAATTTATTTCATGACTGCTCACATTTTCAAACAGGGAACAAGCTAGAGCAGCATGATCCAAAATAGGACGACATCTGCCAATGTGGCCTCGTGTGTCAGGGTGCAAAACAGATGACAGAGGAATTTTCAGTACTTATAAGGTGGACCATGTGGACATTGACCCCTTTAATGACTCATTTGTGTCTCCTGTTTTAACTACAGCTACATGTTCAGTTTTACCAGTTGGTAGTGTAGCCAGTGAATATAAAATATCTTGCTGATACAGTAAGTGTTTGAAAAGTCTTTGCATTTTTTTGTTGGTTTGGCTTTTATTTTATGTCCCTTTTTCCTGAAAGAGCATTGCTTTACAGTAGATGTAAAATGGCATGATTAATTTTATGTAAGAGTGTGTTTGGTGCTAAAGTATATATAATCGAAAATAATTAAGCTTTTTATATTTTAAAAATAGTGGAGCATGATCCATTTTACATTAAAGGCATTAAATAAATTGTTACCTAAAAACCTAATTTAATATTTGTTACATTCCAAACATTTTGGAAAACGTCTTTGCGTTTTAACCTCCAAATTGTGTCTCTAAAGATGTTCTAGTTACAGTTTTATCTTGTGCACTGCAGCTTCCAAGCAATTCAGTTTATTTCTTCATCAGGTTGTTTAGTCTGTTGCAGTGATGATTTGATTGCTTGCCAGTTCAGAAAGGTAATGTTGATTTCAAAGCATGAGTTAGAAAAATACTTAAAAATTCTAATGGAACTTGGTTTTTGAATGTAAATATAAAAATATTGTGAAAGAAAATGTTTCCCTTGCCCTTTTTAAAAAAAAGAAAAACATGTTGCTTTGCTTGTATTATTTTAGGATGTTTTATAACTAAATACATAGTTTACTATGTATTATACTATGTAAATACATAGTTTACTATGTGGTGTGGAGTATATTATAATACGTTTTTCTGTAAAGTCTTTTGGTTTCTGGTTTTGCACCAATAGTCAGAGGTTTACATATATGTAATTGGTTGGTTTTTAAGGTATTTGAGCACTTATTTTGAAAATGACCCCTGTCATTGTCAGTAATAATTGTTTTTGCAGTTAGTGGGTAAACCAACACCTCTCCAACTTAGTTTAAAGTAAAATTATTTTTGTCTAATATGTACAATGTTATTTCTATTTGTTTGAATAAGTATTTTTGATATGAAGTAACTGACATCATTTTACAAATGATTAAGTAAAAGGTGTTGGCATTTTCTATTTCTCTACCAGCTTTGTATCACATAAAATATATCTTTTGGTTACATTTGTGGGTAGATTAATATTTAAACTCCAAAATATTAATGCTATTTATTCTTTAAAAAATATCATAGGTGGCAGACGTTCGATCAAGACCTGACTGTCATCTGACTTTAGGGATAAAGTAATTTTTACTTTAGGAAGAAAAATGGTTATAAATGAATTGTCTCATTATCCGTGGCAGGACACAGACAGGGTAGCCAACAACGAGATCGCACATACACATAACATAAGAAACCAGCGGGGAACAACGGAAACAAACAGGCTTAAATAGAAAACTGAACAGTAGGGGGAACCAATGACAAACATGACAAGACAATCAGGGGAAAACATAGAACAGGTTCAATTCAATTCAGTTTATTTATATAGCGCCAATTCACAACAGTCATCTCAAGGCACTTCACAAAAGTCAGGTACATACATTCCAATTAATCCTAACCATTGAACAGTGCAGTCAGATTCAGTTATTTATTCAAATTGGATAAAAAGTTTTTCTATCAAAGGAAACCCAGCAGATTGCATCGAGTCAGAGACTTGTAGCATTCCCTCCTCCTGGATGAGCAAGTAGCGACAGTGGACAGTCACTGGCGTCGACTTTGAAGCAATCCCTGATACTGAGCATGCATGTAGCGACAGTGGAGAGGAAAAACTCCCTTTTAACAGGAAGAAACCTCCAGCAGAACCAGGCTCAGTGTGAGCGGCCATCTTCCACGACCGACTGGGGGTTTGAGAGAACAGAGCAGAGACACAAAAATAACACAGAAGCACTGATCCAGGAGTCCTTTCTATGGGAAGGAAAAGTGAATGTTAATGGATGTAGCTCCTTTAGTCGTTTCACCTAGAAAGAAAGAACAGATAAACTCTGAGCCAGTTTTCAAGGTTAGAGTCTGAAAGAGAGCATATATAGCCTTAAACGTAGACGGGGTGTCTTCCTGACGGACCAAAACCGGGAGCTGGTTCCACAGGGGACGCGCCTAATAACTAAAGGATCTGCCTCCCATTCTACTTCTAGAGACTCTTGGGACCACCAGTAAACCTGCAGTCTAAGAACAAAGTGCTCTGTTTGGAACATATGGAACAATCAGATCTCTGATGTATGATGGAGCTAGATCATTAAAGGCTTTATATGTGAGAAGGAGAATTTTAAATTCTATTCTGGATTTAACAGGGAGCCAATGAAGGGAAGCTAAAATAGGTGAAATATGATCTCTCTTTTTAATTTTCATCAGAACTCTTGCTGCAGCATTCTGAATCAGCTGAAGGCTTTTAACTGTATTTTGTGGACATTCTGATAGTAAAGAATTACAATATAGTCCAGCCTTGAAGTAACAAATGCATGGACTAGTTTTTCAGCGTCACTCCTGGACAAGGTATTGCTAATTTTGGCAATGTTCCAGAGGTGAAAGAAGGAAATCCTAGAAACGTGTTTAATATGGGATTTAAATGACATGTCCTGGTCAAAAGTAACACCAAGGTTTTTTACTTTATTACCGGAGGTCAATTTAATGCCATCCAGGTTAAGTGATTGACTAAGCAGTTTCTTTTTTAAAGAATCCGGTCCAAAGACGACAACTTCTGTCTTGTCTGAATCGTCTGAAGTCATCCAAGTTTTTATGTCTTCAAGACATGCTTGTAGTCTATCTAACTCGTTGGCCTAGCGCTGTTCCCCTGATCCCTACAGCATATTCCAGCCTTTCTAAGAGAATATTGTGATCGACTGTATCAAATGCATCACTGAGGTCTAACAGGACAAGTACAGACACAAGTCCATTATCTGAGGCCATAAGAATATCATTAGTGACTTTCAGCAGAGCTGTTTCAGTGCTATGATGAGCTCTGAAGCCTGACGGAAACTCTTCAAACAGGTCATTGCTGTGTAAATGCTCACACATTTGATTAGCAACTATTTTCTCAAGAATTTTAGATAAGAACAGAAGATTGGATATAGGTCTGTAATTTTTCCTGCTATTTATTCTTTAAAAAATATCATAGGTGGCAGACGTTCGATCAAGGCCTGACTGTCATCTGACTTTAGGGATAAAGTAATTTTTACTTTAGGAAGAAAAATGGTTATAAATGAACTCTCAGGAGTATGTCAAAGATTTTCTTTTTAATAGAATCAATTTTATTTAAGAAGAATCCTATAAAGTAATGACTGCTAAGAGCTAAGGGAATGGATGGCTCAACAGAGCTATGACTGTGTAAGTTTAGCAACTGTACTAAAGAGAAACCTAGGATTATTCTTGTTCTCTTCTATTAATGATGAGAAATAAGCTGTTCTGGCTTGGCGAAGTGTCTTTTTATACAACAGTAGGCTATTTTTCCAGATTAAGTAGGAATCCTCACGGGGTGTAGGGCGCCATTTTCTCTCCAATTTTCTAACATTGTGCTTTAAAGTATGCAGCTCTGAATTAAACGAGGAAGCCAGCCTCCCATGAATAATTACCTTCTTTTTCAAGGGGGCTGCATTGTCTAATGCATCACGCAATGATGAAGAAACACTATGAACAAGAGAATCAATTTGTGAACGGGCCGAAACAGAATTATTGCCCTCCATTGTGCTTTTCAGTAATAATGAGGAAATTAAAAGTGGAACAGATTCTTTAAAGGTTGTTACAGCATTGTCTGATAATGATCTACTATAATGAAATTTTCTTTAAGGTGTGGTGTACCCGGTTAAATTAAACTCAAAGTTTATTAAAAAATGGTCAGACAGGACAGGGTTAAGAGAAAATATTGTTATGTCTTTACACTCAATGCCACATGTCAGCACAAGGTCCAGAGAATGAAGACAAAGGTGGGTAGGTTTGTTAATGTTTTGAGCAAAGCCAATTGAGTCTAAGATAGCATTAAAGGCTATATTTAGGTTTGTTTCAACATGAATGATAAAATCCTCCACTACAATAAACTTATCTGTATTTAACACTAAATCAGATAAAAGGTCTGAAAACTGATCTAAAAATTGAGAGTAAGGGCCTGGTGGACGGTACATAACAACAAACAGAAGTGGTTTTAGTGCTTTGCAATTTGGATGAGGAAAACTAAGGATTCAATATTCAAAAGAGTTGTAGCTATTGATTGGTCTGGAACTAATCAATAAATCGGACTGAAAGATGGTTGCTACTCCTCCTCCTCGCCCAGTATTTTGAGGAATGTGTAAATTTAAATAATTAGTAGGAGTTGACTCATTTATAGTAACATAATCCTCTTGCTGCAGCCAGGTTTCTGTGAGGGAAAATAAATCACTGATTGTCACAAATCAGGTCACTAACTAGCAAAGTCTTTGAAGGGAGATATCTTATGTTCAGTAGGCCACATTTAATTGTTCTAGTTTTCTTTTTAGTCAGAGTTGTGTTTATTTTTATGAGATTTCCTCCTTTTAGATTATTTTTCAATCTATTAAATTTTGGCCGTAGGCGAGACACTGTCTTAATAGGGTAATGGCTGGGTAGCAGTACAGAAGCTGCAGAGAGGAGTGTTAAACTACGACCCTGCTTCCTGGTCTTAACCCTGGGTTGTTAGAGATTTGAAGAACTAATAGATTCGGCCAGATAAGCCCAAACCTGCACCCCAAGCCCAGGTGTAGGCTTGGGGTGCAGAAAACAAAGGACCAGACCAGGTAATATTACAAAAACACAAGCAGATAGTTCTAAAGTTATCGTTCAAGATAGTAAACAAAACAAAGTGAGTGGCATTACATTTTACAGAAATTATTTATTGAAATGGTACATTATATTATACCCATTTAACAGCTTGTTCATATTATATGAACTGCATTGAATGTCCCAAAATGGAGGCTGTCGCTTATTCACTTTCAGACTGGAAGACAAGAGGAAAAAAAATAATGAATCAGTACCTGATGCACACATGTAGGGTGACAAGTACATCTGATATTGTGAGATAAAAAGATACAGGTCCTTCTCAAAAAATTAGCATATTGTGATAAAGTTCATTATTTTCCATAATGTCATGATGAAAATTTAACATTCATATATTTTAGATTCATTGCACACTAACTGAAATATTTCAGGTCTTTTATTGTCTTAATACGGATGATTTTGGCATACAGCTCGTGAAAACCCAAAATTCCTATCTCACAAAATTAGCATATCATTAAAAGGGTCTCTAAACGAGCTATGAACCTAATCATCTGAATCAACGGGTTAACTCTAAACACCTGCAAAAGATTCCTGAGGCCTTTAAAACTCCCAGCCTGGTTCATCACTCAAAACCCCAATCATGGGTAAGACTGCCAACCTGACTGCTGTCCAGAAGGCCACTATTGACACCCTCAAGCAAGAGGGTAAGACACAGAAAGAAATTTCTGAACAAATAGGCTGTTCCCAGAGTGCTGTATCAAGGCACCTCAGTGGGAAGTCTGTGGGAAGGAAAAAGTGTGGCAGAAAACGCTGCACAACGAGAAGAGGTGACCGGACCCTGAGGAAGATTGTGGAGAAGGGCCGATTCCAGACTTTGGGGGACCTGCGGAAGCAGTGGACTGAGTCTGGAGTAGAAACATCCAGAGCCACCGTGCACAGGCGTGTGCAGGAAATGGGCTACAGGTGCCGCATTCCCCAGACCTGGGCTACAGAGAAGCAGCACTGGACTGTTGCTCAGTGGTCCAAAGTACTTTTTTCGGATGAAAGCAAATTCTGCATGTCATTCGGAAATCAAGGTGCCAGAGTCTGGAGGAAGACTGGGGAGAAGGAAATGCCAAAATGCCAGAAGTCCAGTGTCAAGTACCCACAGTCAGTGATGGTCTGGGGTGCCGTGTCAGCTGCTGGTGTTGGTCCACTGTGTTTTATCAAGGGCAGGGTCAATGCAGCTAGCTATCAGGAGATTTTGGAGCACTTCATGCTTCCATCTGCTGAAAAGCTTTATGGACATGAAGATTTCATTTTTCAGCACGACCTGGCACCTGCTCACAGTGCCAAAACCACTGGTAAATGGTTTACTGACCATGGTATAACTGTGCTCAATTGGCCTGCCAACTCTCCTGACCTGAACCCCATAGAGAATCTGTGGGATATTGTGAAGAGAACGTTGAGAGACTCAAGACCCAACACTCTGGATGAGCTAAAGGCCGCTATTGAAGCATCCTGGGCCTCCATAAGACCTCGGCAGTGCCACAGGCTGATTGCCTCCATGCCACGCCGCATTGAAGCAGTCATTTCTGCAAAAGGATTCCCGACCAAGTATTGAGTGCATAACTGTACATGATTATTTGAAGGTTGACGTTTTTTGTATTAAAAACACTTTTCTTTTATTGGTCAGATGAAATATGCTAATTTTGTGAGATAGGAATTTTGGGTTTTCATGAGCTGTATGCCAAAATCATCCGTATTAAGACAATGAAAGACCTGAAATATTTCAGTTAGTGTGCAATGAATCTAAAATATATGAATGTTAAATTTTCATCATTACATTATAGAAAATAATGAACTTTATCACAATATGCTAATATTTTGAGAAGGACCTGTAGAAAGAATTTAACTCAAAAATCCAAACTGATTTTGACATCTCACCTTTCCAGCATCACGGCTCTTGGCTCTGAGCTTGTTGACCTGAGACTCAGCGATGTCAGCACGCTCCTGAGCTTCCTCCATCTCATGCTGGACCTTCCTGAGCCTGGACATGTGGGTGTTGGCCTGCTCCTCCTGAGAGTTTTGAGAAAACAATTGGTTTAGTTTACATTCAAAGTAAACTGAAGGCTTTATACTGTCCTTACTTAAATGGGGCAGTGTTTGGTGAAGGACAATCAACTATTTCACTTACAGCCTCCTCAGCCTGTCTCTTGTAAGCCTTCACTTTAAGCTGCAGCTTGTCCACCAGATCCTGAAGTCTTGCCAAATTCTTCTTGTCCTCCTCAGTCTACAGAGATCAAGAAAATATTTGTGAAGAGAAATAAATAGACAAGATGAATATTCTTTTGTATTGGTGGTATTTCAAATGTTTTTAGAAAAAGACTAGTCACCTGGTAGGTCAGCTCCTTAACTCTCCTCTCATATTTGCGGACTCCTTTAACAGCATCAGCTCCACGCCGCTGCTCACCTTCAACTTCAGCCTCCAGCTCACGAACCTGTTTAAAGGTGTTTAATAAGTAAATAATTTAATATTAATACAAGTTATATATGAAAACCACAATGTGCATTCACAGCACAAAATATTCATACCCTCTGCTCCAGTTTCTGGAGCTGCTTCTTGCCACCCTTCATGGCAAGATTCTCAGCCTCATCCAGGCGATGCTGCAGGTCCTTGACTGTGACCTCCAGGTTCTTCTTCATCCTCTCCAGGTGAGCACTGGTGTCCTGCTCCTTCTTCAGCTCCTCAGCCATCATGGCAGCCTGAAATGATGGGTATTTTTTAAATTGCAACTTTTGAGTTCTTGCAAAATTAAACTTATGTTTGGTAAGATAGTGGTTCAACTAGACAGTGAACTGACATCAGTAATAGCCTTTTTGGCCTTATCCTCAGCGTTTCTTGCTTCCTGAACAGCATCGTCCACTTCACCCTGAACCTGTACCAGATCACTTTCCAGCTTCTTCTTGGTGTTCAGAAGGCTGGTGTTCTGTAAATTAATCAGGGTGATACATTTTAGATGTGTTAGTTTCATAGCTATGAAAGCCCTTATTTCTTGTTAATGACTAAAGCCCAACCTGAGAGTGAAGCAGTCCGACACGCTCACTGGCATCAACCAACTCCTGCTCAGCCACTTTACGTGCTCTTTCTGTCTGCTCCAGAGCGGCTCTAAGCTCCTCAATCTCAGCCACCATCAGACCGTTCCTGCGCTCCACCATGGCCACCTGCTCCTTCATGTCCTCTTGTCCTCTGAGGGCATCATCAAGGTGCAGTTGGGCGTCCTAACAACAAAAACAATGATTGAGTCAGACATTTTGGTTGTCTTACATTCTTCTGTTTAAATTGGGCTCTAATGGTGTGTTCCATTTGTACTTGGAAGTGGGAATTTCAAATGGAACGCACCCCTAAACTGGAATTACGAGTCAGACAGTTAGAACAACAGGACCATACCCGACTTCTACAATCAAGATGGCTACTACTTGCATAAACAGTGTCAACTTTCTTACTGTGACTGTTTTCAGCAGTTCTGTATTTTTTATGTAAAGTAGTCCGTCACACACGTACTGCATTTCAGTATTTATAGGACGTGATGTTTCAATGGTGTTTGTTTACATGAAATACCATGTTAATACCGCGTTTATTGTCATTGTTATTGTCGGCTGTTACAGTTGCCAGCCATACTAACAAAAACAAGCAAGAAACTTGAACGTTATATTTCGGAGACGACATGAACTCCGACTTACCAGTTCTGACTTCTGAGGTTAATGAAATGCACAATAACACTAAACTCACCTTGAGTTGTCCTTGGACGTTCCTCAGTTGTTTCTGGGCCTCAGCAGCCTGCCTGTTGGCATGGCTCAGCTGAATCTCCATCTCGTTCAGGTCTCCCTCCATCTTCTTCTTGACTCTCAGAGCATCATTCCTGCTCCTGACCTCGGCATCAAGAGTGCTCTGCATGGAGTCAGTCATCCTTTGGCTGTTTCTCTTAATCTGCTCCATTTCTTCATCTTTTTCTGCCAGCTTCCTGTCAATCTCGCTCTTGACCTGGTTGAGCTCCAGCTGGATGCGGAGAATCTTAGACTCTTCATGTTCCAGAGTGCCCTTAAAAGGTTTAAATACAATAAAGATTAGATCTTGTGACAATAAAGTGATCTGAACATACATACATGTATTATGTCATTTAAATGTTTTATTAGCTGGTGAGAAAGGTATTACCTCTGCTTCTTCCAGTGCAGCCTGAATTTCAGACTTCTCAGTCTCCACTGTCTTTTTAGCTTTCTCCAGCTCATGGATACTCTTTCCAGTCTCACCGATCTGTTCAGTCAGATCTGAGATCTCCTCTGAAGTGAAAAATAAAAAAGAATGAAGTGAAAATATGACTTTAAAGACTGAGATTTTAAAATGGATGATGTTCTTTTAGGCTTATAAGAAATGTCACAACTGCAGCTAAACATCGCCTCTATCTGATTGATTTAGATTTTGTTAAATTTTTCTGCATATTTAAGAATGACGTACGCTGCAGGTTCTTGTTCTCTCTCTTCATGGTCTCCAGCTGATCCAGCGCCTCTTCATAGGAGTTCTTCATCTTGAACAGCTCAGTGCTCAGAGAACGAGCCTCCTTTTGGGCTCCTTCCAGCTCAGCCTGGCTCTCCTCATACTTTTGCTTCCACTCTGCCAGGACCTGGAAAAATAAGAATTTATTAAGAATATGCATTTATCTGCATAAATCTGCTTTTCTTGTAAAATTACTATACCTTGTCAAAGTTCCTCTGCTTCTTGTCAAGGTTGGCAGCCAGAGCATTAGCTCTCTCCACATCAATCATGAGGTCCTCCACCTCACCCTGGAGCCTCTGCTTGGTCTTCTCCAAAGAGGCACACTTGGAGTTCACAGCTTCAATGGACTCCTCAGCCTCCTGCAAGCGCTGGGCAAGCTTTTTCCTGTAGTGAACAGGTAGAAAAAGTAATAAGGTTTATTGGTAAAACCAGACAAAAAAATTTACATGTATTTTCTTGAAGACAAAGTTATTTGAACTCACTTGCCCTCCTCCAGCTCCTCAGTGCGTTGAATGGCATCAGTCTCATATTTGGACCTCCACTGAGCCACCTCACTGTTGGCCTTAGACATGCCTCTCTGCAGCTCAGCCTTGGCCTCCTGCTCCTCCTCAAACTGCTCTCTGAGCAGATCACAGTCATGGCGGGCCGACTGAACAGCATGGGCCAGGGCATTCTTAGCCTGGGAAACACAAAGTTGAGAGTAAAATGATTTCCCACTGATGTCAACATGAGACAATGCTGTGTAAAACGTTTTTTTCTGTTAAACAAGAGAATTAAACAATAAACTTTCATACCTTCACTTCCTCCTCAATGTGTCTCCTGAGCTCCTCAATCTGCTGAGTGAAAGCCTGCTTGCCTCTTGTCAGCTGAGAAACAAGAGATTCTTTCTCCTCAAGCTGCCGACCAAATTCACCTGTGAAAGTCACAAATGCATTATTCTGGGACATTTGCAGTCTATGTAAAACATTGGTTTAAGGTCAGGTCAGTTACCATTCTCTGTCTGGAGTCTTGCTTTCTGTGCATTAATGTCATACAGTTGGCGAACATTCTCATCATTTTTAGCTTTGATTTCACTCAGTTGGTCTTCAAGAGTCCTGCACATTTTCTCCAGATTGCCCTGAAGCCATAAAACATTAATTTTATACTGGCAAATTTAATAGACAAAACAAAAATAATTTCTAAAGGTGCAAACTTGGTCTCTTACCTTTGCCTTGGCAACAGCCTCCATGTTGCTGGACAGGTCATCAATCTCCATCTTGTACTCACTCTTCTCCTTCTCCAGCTTCTGCTTAACACGCTGCAGGTTGTCGATCTGTTCTCCCAGCTCAGCAACGCTGTCGGCCTGCTTCTTGCGAAGAGCTGCTGCGGTGGATTCATGCTGCAGGGTGGATTCTTCAAGGTCCCTGCGCAACTTCTGGAACTCAGCCTCACGCTTCTTGTTCATCTCAATCTGAGCAGCGGTTGCTCCTCCAGCTTCCTCAAGCCTCTCACTGATCTCCTCCAGCTCTCTTGAGAGATCAGCTCTCTGCTTCTCAACCTTAGCCCGAGCAGCTCTCTCAGCCTCAATCTCCTCTTCTAGCTCCTCAATGCGAGCCTAGGATACAAGTAAATGGAAGTAATATTAAGATCCTTCAATAAAGTTTTGTAAAGAGTGAAACCAAAACAGGCCAAATGGGAACAAATTTTATTATGTTTGCCTGGAGCTCCTTGATCTTTTTCTGAAGCTGAGCACCAAGCGACTGTTCATCTTCTATCTTGCTGAGAAGTTGGCTGATTTCAAAGTCCTTCCTGGAATTCAAGAATAAAGGCAGGTTAATTTTGTGTACACATTAATTGAGAATGTTCAAAACTAAAGAAAGTCTGCATTTACTTCTTGATTTTCTCATCAGACTGCTGCTTGTCATTCTCCAGATCCATGATGGATTCCTGGGCCAGCTTCAGATCTCCTTCAAGCTTCCTCTTGGCTCTCTCAAGGTCCATACGGAGCTTCTTCTCTTGCTCCAGTGAACCCTCAAGCTATCACATAAGAGGTAGATTCAGTTTTATGTATCAAAACAAAAAAATGGGTCATACTTGTGGCCAAACTATAAAGGCAAATAAACAGTTTTCTTACATCGTCCACTTGCTGTTCCAGCTTTGTCTTGGCCTTGGTCAGAGTGTTGACTTTGTCTTCCTCTGTCTGGAGATCATCCAGTGTTTGCTGATGGGCCTCTTGGAGGGCTTTCTTCTCCTTGGTCAACTTGGCAATGGCCTCATCCTGAGTAGCCATCTCCTCTGTCAGGTTTTTCACCTAAAGGTTATTGAAATGCACATTTAAAACAATTATACATTTAAATTACATACTAAAAGGGCATATCAAACTTTTGGTTGTGTTTGAATGTGTGCACATGTCTACTTGATGAGGACCTTATTTTCAGTGGCATGTTTCTCCTTCTCCACTTTAGCCAAGGTGAGCTCTAAGTCATCAATGTCCTTCTTCAGCTCAGAGCATTCATCCTCCAGCTTCCTCTTCTTTGCAGTCAGCTCAGCATTGATTTCCTCTTCATCCTCCAGTCTCTCAGTTGTCTCCTTGAGTTTGGCCTCAAGCTGGATCTTGCTCTTAATCAGCCCTTCACATCTTTCCTCTGCATCTGAAAGGCTCTCAACTTCCTATGATTTGTAGTGATTGGAAAATATGTGGTCAATGTTCTGCTAAGAAACTGATATATTAGAAAGATTAGATATTTGCCTACTCACTGCAGCCACTTGGAGCTGCAAGTCATTCTTCTCCTGGAGCAAGGAGACCATCTTCTCCTCCAGTTCCTTCTTTTTGGCCAAAGCAGTAGTCAAGTCTGATTTCATCTTGTCATAGTTCTCCTTCATCTGCTGCAGCTCCTTCTCAGTCTCAGCGCTCTTCAGGAGAGGCTTGATCTTGAAGTACAGAGTCATCCATGGCCAGTTCTTCACATTCATGAATGAACGGATGTTGTACTGGATGGTGTAGATAGCCTCTCTGAGAAAAAAGTCCAATCATCAAAGCAAATCCTTAATATTACCTCAGAGACACCCAAGCATAAGAATTTCATGCTAGTCTCTTGAATATTTTAATGCAATCCAACCTCCTCTCCATCATCTTAACAAACTCCTTCCTCATGACATATCCTCTGCAGAGAGCCTGAGTCATGGTGACCAGCTCAGCCAGTTTCTCATCTCTCATCTCCTCAAGAGTTCCCAGAAGACCAGCTTTGAAGAACACCTATATTGATATTGGAAAAACATTGCCAGTCAGAACACATGGATACAGAATCAGAATCAGAATCAGAAAATCTTTATTGCCAAGTACGTTTTTGGACATACAAGGAATTTGTTTTGGCGTAGTCGGTGCAATACAATACAAATTAAACAGTATAAAAATATCTACAATATAATATAAATATATGTGCACAGAGGGATAGTTTCAAGCTATGGCAACGATATAATCTTGGTCAAACATACCTTAGTGTGTCCAAACTTGTACTGAGTATGGTCCACATCAATAGAGCCCAGCAGTTTCTCTGAAGCCTTCTTGTTGTCAATAAACTGTCCCTCAGGGATGACGCTGGCATTCAATACTTTGTATCTACAAGCGAAAATGTGGAAGTTGTTTTTTCCATCTTGACATAAGAAATTATTTGTTTATATTCAGGAAGGAAAGAGCAGCCACCTCTGCTTGAAGTCACCATAGAGGATTCTGCTGGGGAAGCCCTTTCTGCAGATTCTGATGCCCTCCAGTACACCGTTACACCTCAGCTGGTGGATGACCAAGAAGTTCTCCATAAGACCTGGTTGTTGGAAATATATTTAGTCAAAAATAATTCCTCAGTGTCCCTAAACTTTGGATCATTAAAATCAGTAAAAATGGGCATCTTACCTGGGGTCTTTGATTCATTGGGAATCAGGCAACGCACAAAGTGAGGATGAGTGCTCCTCAAGTTGGTCATCAGCTTGCCCAAGTTCTCCTGTAGATCAGCATCATAAAATCAACCTTCAGTTGAATTGTAACAGGAGGTTCTCATAGTTCTCTATGAACGTTTACATACCCTGAACAGAGCAGACACAGTCTGGAAGGAACCACCCTTCTTCTTCCCACCCTTCTTTCCACCAGCAGCCTCAGCTAAAATTATGACATGATAACAATGCTATTAAATCATCACTTGTGCCGCGCTCGCTTTAGTGAAGCAGTACAATTTCATCAGACTAGATAAGCTAAGACACAAATAGAAGTTGTAATAAAGTAGTAACACATCATATATCATTTTAAGAGGCAGAGAGGTGACATTAAATTTAAAACACAAATAAAAGGAGCAGTGAAAGATGTTTCTTGTTTTCCTTTTATAGGACATCATAGGCTATCATTCTGTGTGGCTGAGTGTTTATCAGTTGATTGATTGATCTATTCAATTTGGGGTTATCTGTTTATTCTACTGGTTCTTACCCTCAGCTCCTGCATGAGCTGCATACAGGAAGCAGAGCAGTTTGTTTGCAGACTTCTGGTAGAGCTGAACCACTGAATCGTTCAGTGGGTCCTTGTTCTTGTCCAGCCAGCCAGTGATGTTGTAGTCCACTGTACCAGCATAGTGAACCAGGGAGAAGTGAGCCTCAGCTTTGCCCTTTCCAGGCTTTGGCTTCTCAAAGGCCTTGTTCTTGCCAAGATGCTGATCAACCAGCTTGTTCTTGAAAGTTGTATCGGAGGCTTTGGGGAACATGCATTCCTCTTCAAGGATGGAGAAGATGCCTAATGGCTGTGAAGAAATGGCAGTTAAAATTAAAATGTAAATTTCCATAATAAATTAATGCAAATTGTATGAAAACTCATGTAAGCAGTTGAATATAAATACATTTAAACAGCTACTCACCTTCTCAATGAGCTCAATGCAGGCTGCCAAGTCCATACCAAAGTCAATGAATTCCCACTCAATGCCTTCTTTCTTGTATTCCTCTTGCTCCAGGACAAACATGTGGTGGTTGAAGAACTGTTGCAGTTTCTCATTCGTGAAGTTGATGCAGAGCTGTTCCAAGCTGTTGTACTGTATTAATAGAATTTTATTGATTTCATAGCAAAATAGGACTAACTTGAAAAAAAATAATTCATAGATTTTCTTTACTCACATCAAAGATCTCGAATCCAGCAATGTCCAGGACTCCAATGAAGAAGGCTCTTGACTGCTTTGTGTCCAGCATCTCATTGATACGGATGACCATCCACAAGAACATTTTCTCATAGATAGATTTGCACAGAGCGCTGACTGAATTGTTGACCTATAAGAAGAAATTGTCTGTTTTATGTAATAAACTACCATATAACAACAGTTAGGATAAATGTAGTTATGCTTGGATAAAAATAAACCATAGCATCACAGATGGGTTTAATTTACCTGTGGGACAGTTTGACCTTTGGTGACCATCTCATTTCCGACTTTGACTCTTGGGTAGCACAGAGCCTTCAGCATATCAGCTGAGTTCAGACCCAGGAGGTAGGCGATTTTATCAGCCACTTTTGGAAAGAAACATAACACATGGTAAAAATGAATCAATGTTAAACTGATTGTTCAATGTATCTAAAGATATTGGTGATATCTTAAAACTTACCCTCAGTACCGTCAGGTTCAGCCTGCTCCTCACGCTGCTTCTGCTTGAACTTCATGTTGCCATGATGGATTACAGCACCAGTGAGCTTGTAGATGTTAAACTTTTCATCAGCAGTGAAGCCCAAGATATCAATAGCAGTCTGTGTAGAAAAGAAAGGTATAAGTACACTACACATGTGTTTTAAGTAAATCATTTTTAAGACACCAAAGTATTAATTTACATCTGTAGCGATGAACTCTTCCACATCATCGATACTCTTGACAGTGATTTCACCCTGGCTGACCATTGGGTAGTCATAGGGGTTGGTGGTAATCAGCAGAGCATCTGAAACAATGGAAACAAAACACTATAGGTTTTTTATTTTATAAGGTTAAGTTTTGTTAAACTTCAGATTTGAAGTATTTGGTCATTTACCAATGAGCTCAGGCTTGTGGCCTGTCATAAGCTGATAGAAGATATGGTAGCTCCTCTCAGCAGACAGCTGGAAGGTAACACGGGACTTCTCAAGCAGATCTAAGAATTACATGAATACAAGCAAAAACTTTGATAACCATATTAAGTTTTAAACTATAAAATAGAAAAAAAATACTTCAAGTGCTGAAAACACTTCATTTTTGACGTACATGTTTCTATATCAGCTGAGGACAGTTTTCCACTAGTACCAAAGTGGATCCTGATGAATTTACCCTAAGCAGAAATACAAGTATGTGTTACTTTGTGCAGGAAATCAACCATTAAATATCAAACACAATTTTAACATTGTCTTAACTTACAAAACGGGAAGAGTTGTCATTCCTCACTGTCTTGGCATTTCCATAAGCTTCTAGCAGAGGGTTGGCAGCAACAATTTGGTCTTCAAGGGAGCCCTGAGTTTTACAGTTATTTACATGAATATTTCATAAATTTAAAGAAAGTACTGAGTTGGCAGTTCTTCTTAAAACGCATAATCACCTGTATTTTGCCAGCAGCTTGTGTCTCCTTTTTGCCACCCAGAGCTGCAATTGTTGCAAAGTACTGGATGACACGCTTGGTGTTGACAGTCTTCCCAGCACCAGATTCTCCGCTGTCATAGAAGAGACACATTTTCAATTCTCAACTTCATTTTTGTGTAGTTTATAAATGAAAGTCCAATTTAGTGATTGTAATACTTACGTAATCAGGATAGACTGGTTCTCACGATCTGCAAGGTACACGGTAATGCTTTAGTAGCTGTCTGAATTTCATGTCAACATTGGTTCATGTTTTACTTTCATTTTTTGAATAACACTTGTAGCTTTGATCTTACCAGTGAGCATGAACTGATAGGCATTGTCAGAGATGGAGAAGATGTGGGGTGGAGCCTCAATCCTCTTCTTGCCTCTGTATGCTCCTACAACAACAGCATCATACACTGGAAGCCACTTGTAGGGATTCACGACCACACAGAACAACCCGGAGTATGTCTGTTATAGTAGAAGACATAAACAATGTTTAACCATTTTCATGCATACACAGACATGATTTTTCCTTTTAAACCCCTTTTCATAAAGTATGTAACTCACGTAGATCATCCATGATGCATAACGCTCTTTGAGGTTATACAACACACAAGGCTCATTGAGGTGGGTCATCATGGCCATGTCCTCAATTTTATCGAACTTTGGAGGATTCCTGGGGTGGATGTCATCCTCTTTTACAGTTACGCTCTATTAAAAAACAGGAGTGATTTTTTTTTTCCAAATAAGTTCATTCAATAAACAAATCGGTTTTATTTCTAAATTCAGTGAAAATGTATTTTCTCAGTGATAGTAGACTCATATAAATACAAGGTTGAAGCAGTTTGTAAATGTATATTTAATCAGATTTACCTTTCCTCCATCTGTTTCAACAGTTGCTTTGCCACCCTCCCTCTTCACAACTTTGCACTTGAGATACATCTCATCAGCATCCACCACAAAGTAAGCTGTTTTGGCATCAAATGGAGCAGTCTGAGCCTCAATCCTCTCCTTTTCTGTCTTCCGGAGGTAAATGGCTGCAGGGCCATAAGCCTCCATCTCTGCGTCTGTACTCATGGTGGCAATTTAGTCGATGCTGAAATTGACAGTCCAAATGAGTCCATAATAGTGTTAGCATATTCACATGCTTTGGTTATTATTAATTATTTCTCAATTGTAATATCTATTTCACATTTAAATTAGCATTATTTGTTTGTTCTTCAGTGTCCTGCTTATTATTCATTCCTCGATTAAATAAAATAATGTGTTATTGGCTGACCTGTAAAGATGCTGGGAAAGAAAATACCCAAGCATTAACATTTCTATCTGAGATTTTTGTCAAGTTTAGAGATACAAATAATGAAAAAGCAAACACCAGATGGAGCCAAATTTTTTTTCATTTAATTGGTGAAATTCTGGGCACTCTTATTTTTGGGTTCTCTACAATTAGTGAAATAACAAGACCCTAATAGCGGTTTTCATGACTACATGAGACTAGAACTCTAATGGAATGTGATCAAGTTGATGGATATGTAAAGGTAGCTCTACTTTAAAACTACGGGCAAAATGCAACACAACAATCTACTTCATAAACAAGAGCATAAAGTAATATCATAGTGAATACACTCACCTGTGACAGCAGCCTATCAGTTCAAGCAGAAGTGTGGAGTTGCCTCATTTATAGAGGGTGGGAGTGCCTGGTCAGCAGATGCCACTCACCCAGTTTGGTCATGAGCTCTAATCATCCTGTTGCTTTTTTTGTGGCGGAGATGTTTGTAGAAATGAAATGTACCTTCCTCATAGGTTCAGCTTTGAAACTAGCTTTTTGTCATATCATACACCTATAACGATTTTATGGGATGGCAAATACTGATTGGAGGAAAATCTACAATAATTTTGTAAGAGGTAAAATGTAAAAAACTAAGATCCTCAATGTTAGGGCACAATATGCAAAAAAAATTAAAAAAGGATTTCAGCATGACAAAGGCTTGCTTAAAGGATTTCTAATGACAGTGTTGTATAAATAATTAAAGACAATTAGGCAGATGGTCATGCATCAATGCTTCAAATTAAGAGCCACAAATGTTGCAAAATATGGTCCACTACTGCCTCCACATGAGGAAACAGAAGTGCTGACTAAATAAAATAATTCTCTGAACACTCTAGAACATGGTTTCTTTATGAGTCCAATAAATACAGATTTTTATTTAAGAAATATTAAAAACCAAGACATGTCCTGAACATTAAAACCTTTCTTTACAGTTGTAAGCTGCTTTGGGATTTAGTTTTGGAAAGATGTTCAAGTTCCACTGGTTTTCAGGTGTCGAGCACATTAACATATGAAAACTTCAGCCTGCTGCAAAGCTTACCCTGCAATTCAAGTTATAATGGAGCTCTAGCAGCATATATATATATTGTTATAGTTATAACAGTGTATTACTATTACAATATACAAATATGTATATATACATATATATATATATATATATATATATATATATATATATATATATATAAATATATATATATATATATGCAATTATATGGGCAAAGGTTGTACTAAAGTTGGGGTAAATTGATCTCTTATTGGAATAATATTAATTAAAACGGATGTTTTTAAGTACAAGCTTTCACTAAATCTTTAAAGAATAATAAAATGTGTGCATGCGTGAGGTAATACACTTAAAGGAAACTTCTAAATACATATTCTTCTTTACAGATGCAATTGAAGTAAAATATTAAATTGAAATGAAATCACTTTATTAATAGGCATGACTTTGGTACTTTTTAATGACCTATTGCAGAAATGCACATGGCACTTAAGCTTGGAAATGTGGCCAAAACGCTTGTAGTCTCCAGTTACTGGATGCTGGTGAATCTGACATTTCTGTAGTAAATCTATATATGAGGTCTTACCCATAAATGTTTAGCTGCCACCAGTTGTCACCCTACATGGACATGAAAGCAGGTGGCATTTTGCACAGGATATTGCTCAAAATAAGTTCCTCCCATGGGAAAATGAATGTTCTCCAGCTGCCTTATGTAATCAAGACTGGCACCTGCTAAAGACACATCATCAAAGGCTTCTAGTAAAACTTAAGTTCCAACCTAAAACTATTTTGAGCTTCACCATCCAGCCATAAAAACATTTCATATGAATGGAACAAATGGAAATGCTTCCTCTACTATTAATAGACAAAGGATTTTTTTTTTATTTTGCTGGCTAGAAAATGCAAAATTCAACTGATTGTAATGTATATATATTTATAGAATGATCCACTATTGAAACTAAATTACAGTGCTCATGACTCCAAAGGGATTTTTAGGGGCTAAAACATGGTTTAGTATCAGGTTTGAAATTAGTATTAATTGTTATAAAAAAAAAAAAGCTTGGGGAATTCATTTTGTAAACGGAATCCCCCCCATAAAGTCAGTTTTGATATAATGATCTGAAAACCGATAAAAAAGACAATGGGGGCAAATGCAAACTGCAGCCAGAAAAGTTATGGTCAAAACTAAAATAAAGGGCAGTGCTAAACACCATGCTCCTCCACTTCAGTACTTCGTTTCATAGTATTTAACACTTATCAGAATGTTTATCAAACTGACTTGTTTTTCCCTAAGATGCCAGGTCCCCCTGCTACCATTAACACGTTTTGGATTTTCTTTGGGTAAAAAACGAGTACACTTTTATGGATTTGAGATGGGGATTTCTTTTGCTGCTTGCATTTCAAGGACATGTCTTCCTGTCACCATACACTCCCTTTAGAGGCATACAAAAGCGCTGTGAAATCAAGTACTCCCCCTTTATTAAAGCCCACCAAGGCGCAAAGATGAAAGGTCACCAAAAGCATGCATGGAGACATTATTCTGTTCCAAGATTCCAGGTCAAGCCTCAGCTTTTTTTCCATGAGACAGACTTGAAGGACTTGGCAACGCAGTGTTTGTTGCTTGTGACATCTCAAATAGGACATTGCTAGGATGCAAGGAGGGACTGGGCCATTTATATGTAGTAAGCAGAATTTGATTCGCCTTATGTATTCATGGGAGGTAGATACCATTATATTAACATTTTGTTTTACTGTTCTTTATTTTATGTTAATGCCTTTTATAATCCTCTATAATTGTCTAAATCTATTTTATGCATCTGGTGGAGTATTCAAATGTAATATAAATCATAAACAGACAATCAAAAAAACATCTGATAATTGCTGTTAATGGGCAGTGTGCAAACAGGTGGGTCATTGTCATGTCAGACAATACTGGATGGTAGGGTTGGTATTATTTCAGGAATCTACATTGAAGATTCAAAGCAGATTTAAACAAAACAATTTTGATAACACTTGTCCAGTATATTGTGTGCTTCATTGCCACTGCTGTTTAATCTACAAAAGCCTATATTGTTGAGGGCTCCACGTCATTCCACAAAAAAATGACAAGATCATGAAAGCCAATCACAATTCTCATCTTTATTGTACCAAGAAACATATCCAAACAACCAGCTTATATTTTATAAACTCCGCTGAAAGGACTTCAGTAAATGATGACTCTTACTCTGCAGAATCCGACTGACAAACAAGAGCACGGAAATCAATTAGTTATTATGAAATTTCAAAGTTAGGATTTTATTTGGTGACTTATGTAAACGCAGTGTCATAAAGAAATATACTTAGTAAAAAAACAATGTTACCTTTCCAGCATCACGGCTCTTGACTCTGAGCTTGTTGACCTGAGACTCAGCGATGTCAGCACGCTCCTGAGCTTCCTCCATCTCATGCTGGACCTTCCTGAGCCTGGACATGTGGGTGTTGGCCTGCTCCTCCTGAGAAATAAATTGGTCAGTTGTTGAAGTAGATACTTACCCAATATATGTGAATATTGTAATATTTTTTTGATTTGTTAAAATACAAAATATTTCAAATAAAACATTTGACTTACAGCCTCCTCAGCCTGTCTCTTGTAAGCCTTGACTTTAAGCTGCAGCTTGTCCACCAGATCCTGAAGTCTGGTAATGTTCTTCTTGTCCTCCTCAGTCTAGAGATGTAACACGGATATATGGTAGGCGCTGACAACAACATAAAAAGTTACTGTAAAAGCTAAAAATTACCTGGTAGGTCAGCTCCTTGACTCTCCTCTCATATTTGCGGACTCCTTTAACAGCATCAGCTCCACGTCTCTGCTCACCTTCAACCTCAGACTCCAATTCACGAACCTTTTTTGTGGTAAGAAATTCAAATCTTTCAATAAAAATATGCCTTGGGATCACTTGATATTGTATGGCAAATGTATTGATTGTTCTCTTTGAATTAGATAATTTCAAAGGTATTACAGCTCATACCCTCTGCTCCAGTTTCTGGAGCTGTTTCTTCCCACCCTTCATGGCGAGGTTCTCAGCCTCATCCAGGCGATGCTGCAGGTCTTTGACTGTGACCTCCAGGTTCTTCTTCATCCTCTCCAGGTGAGCGCTGGTGTCTTGCTCCTTCTTCAGCTCCTCAGCCATCATGGCAGCCTGAAACAATGGTTTGTCTCAAGTTTTGATTAAAAATTAACAACTAAAACCCAGTTAATAAATACAGAAAAGGGATTAAATTATATGGTTTCTAAGAAGTAAACTGACATCAGTGATAGCCTTTTTGGCCTTATCCTCAGCGTTTCTTGCTTCCTGAACGGCATCATCCACTTCACCCTGAACCTGTACCAGATCACTTTCCAGCTTCTTCTTGGTGTTCAGAAGGCTGGTGTTCTGTAAATTAATCAGGGTGATACATTTTAGATGTGTTAGTTTCATAGCTATGAAAGCCCTTATTTCTTGTTAATGACTAAAGCCCAACCTGAGAGTGAAGCAGTCCGACACGCTCACTGGCATCAACCAACTCCTGCTCAGCCACTTTACGTGCTCTTTCTGTCTGCTCCAGAGCGGCTCTAAGCTCCTCAATCTCAGCCACCATCAGACCGTTCCTGCGCTCCACCATGGCCACCTGCTCCTTCATGTCCTCTTGTCCTCTGAGGGCATCATCAAGGTGCAGTTGGGCATCCTAAAAGAAACTGTCTGTCAGAAATATTTTTTCTATAAAACATCTGTTAAATTTGTGCTTCAACACTAAACTCACCTTGAGTTGTCCTTGGACGTTCCTCAGTTGTTTCTGGGCCTCAGCAGCCTGCCTGTTGGCATGGCTAAGCTGAATCTCCATCTCGTTCAGGTCTCCCTCCATCTTCTTCTTGACTCTCAGAGCATCATTCCTGCTCCTGACCTCGGCATCAAGAGTGCTCTGCATGGAGTCAATCACCCTTTGGCTGTTTCTCTTGATCTGCTCCATTTCTTCATCTTTTTCTGCCAGCTTCCTGTCAATCTCACTCTTGACCTGGTTGAGCTCCAGCTGGACGCGGAGAATCTTAGACTCTTCATGTTCCAGAGTGCCCTTAAAAAGATTTAAACAAAGAGCAAGATTAGCTGTAAGAAAAATAAAGTGATTTGAAAATGCATATTTTATGTAATACATCAATTAAATGGTTCATTAATTAGTGAGAAAGGTATTACCTCTGCTTCTTCCAGTGCAGCCTGAATTTCAGACTTCTCAGTCTCCACAGTCTTTTTAGCTTTCTCCAGCTCATGGATACTCTTTCCAGTCTCACCTATCTGTTCAGTCAGATCTGAGATCTCCTCTGCAATGAAAAATAAATAAAATATTACTAACAAAAAAGAAATATATAATTGTTAGTTTTCTTTTAAGTGAATAAGCAATATTGCTGTTGCAGTACTGCATGAAAATTAGGTTGCTTCATTCTTTACGCATAATTAATAATGACGTACGCTGCAGGTTCTTGTTCTCTCTCTTCATGGTCTCCAGCTGATCCAGCGCCTCTTCATAGGAGTTCTTCATCTTGAACAGCTCAGTGCTCAGAGAACGAGCCTCCTTTAGGGCTCCTTCCAGCTCAGCCTGGCTCTCCTCATACTTCTGCTTCCACTCTGCCAGGACCTACATTCGCATGGATCAGGTCACTCATTTTCAGGTCTTGCCTTGGGTGAAGATAGTTTTGGATTCAAGAACAGCATCTTACCTTGTCAAAGTTCCTCTGCTTCTTGTCAAGGTTGGCAGCCAGAGAATTAGCTCTCTCCACATCAATCATGAGGTCCTCCACCTCACCCTGGAGCCTCTGCTTGGTCTTCTCTAAAGAGGCACACTTAGAGTTCACAGCTTCAATGGACTCCTCAGCATCCTGCAAACGCTGGGCAAGCTTTTTCATGTAGTGAAGAAGTAGAAAAGGTAAGAAGGTTAGTAGAAACAGACAATAAAAAATACATGTACTTTCTTTAAGAGACATTTATTTGAACTCACTTGGCCTCCTCCAGCTCCTCAGTACGCTGAATGGCATCAGTCTCATATTTGGACTTCCACTGAGCCACCTCACTGTTGGCCTTAGACATGCCTCTCTGCAGCTCAGCCTTGGCCTCCTGCTCCTCCTCAAACTGCTCTCTGAGCAGATCACAGTCATGGCGGGCCGACTGAACAGCATGGGCCAGGGCATTCTTAGCCTGGGAAACACAAAGTTGAGAGTATAATGATTTTCTATTGACTTCCACATACGAGACATTGCTGTGTAAAACCTTTTTAAAATTGTTCTGTTAAACTAAAGAGTTGAACAATAAACTGCCATACCTTCACTTCCTCCTCAATGTGTCTCTTGAGCTCCTCAATCTGCTGAGTGAAAGCCTGCTTGCCCCTTGTCAGCTGAGAAACAAGAGATTCTTTCTCCTCAAGCTGTCGACCAAATTCACCTATGAAAGGCACACATGTATTAATCTTACACATTTTTACAGATAAAATTTGTTAAATTAAGGTTGGGTGTTTTACCATTCTCTGTCTGGAGTCTTGCTTTCTGTGCATTAATGTCATTCAGCTGGCGAACATTCTCATCATTTTTAGCTTTGATTTCACTCAGTTGGTCTTCAAGAGTCCTGCACATTTTCTCCAGATTGCCCTGATGTCATAAAACATACATTTTATACTGGCAAATTTAGTTAAACTTTCTTTATTAAATTTTCAACTGTTTGATACACAGTATTGATCATTGGAACAATGAAAAGGCAGTAACCTCAAAGATGAAGGACAAAAATAATTGCAAGCTGTTCTACCTCAACCGCCAACTCCCCCTCCCATACTTTTAACTAAAGCTGCAAACTTAGAAATATTAATATTAAGGGAATTATATAAATAGAAATACATTTTTTTATGTAGGTCTATTGAGAGTTTCCAAAAGTGTTTCAGGTCAAATCATACCGGCAAATTTAATAGACAAAACAAAAATAATTTCTAAAGGTGCAAACTTGGTCTCTTACCTTTGCCTTGGCAACAGCCTCCATGTTGCTGGACAGGTCATCAATCTCCATCTTGTACTCACTCTTCTCCTTCTCCAGCTTCTGCTTAACACGCTGCAGGTTGTCGATCTGTTCTCCCAGCTCAGCAACGCTGTCGGCCTGCTTCTTGCGAAGAGCTGCTGCTGTGGATTCATGCTGCAGGGTGGCTTCTTCAAGATCACGGCGCAGCTTCTGGAACTCAGCCTCACGCTTCTTGTTCATCTCAATCTGAGCAGCTGTGGCTCCACCAGCCTCCTCAAGCCTCTCACTGATCTCCTCAAGCTCCCTGGAGAGGTCAGCTCTCTGCTTCTCTACTTTAGCTCGAGCAGACCTCTCAGCCTCAATCTCCTCTTCTAGCTCCTCAATGCGAGCCTAGAATACAAGTAAATTAAATGGCTAAGATCGTTTTGTAAAGAGTGAAACCAAAACAGGCCAAATGGGAACAAATTTTATTATGTTTGCCTGGAGTTCCTTGATCTTTTTCTGAAGCTGAGCTCCAAGCGACTGTTCATCCTCTATCTTGCTAAGGAGCTGACTGATTTCAAAGTCCTTTCTGGAATTCAAGAATAAAGGCAGGTTAATTTTGTGTACACATTAATTGAGAATGTTCAAAACTAAAGAAAGTCTGCATTTACTTCTTGATTTTCTCATCAGACTGCTGCTTGTCATTCTCCAGATCCATGATGGATTCCTGGGCCAGCTTCAGATCTCCTTCAAGCTTCCTCTTGGCTCTCTCAAGGTCCATACGGAGCTTCTTCTCTTGCTCCAGTGAACCCTCAAGCTATCACATAGGAGGTAGATTCAGTTTTATGTATCAAAACAAAAACAGGTCATACTTGTGGCCAAACTATAAAGGTAAATAAACAGTTTTCTTACATCGTCCACTTGCTGTTCCAGCTTTGTCTTGGCCTTGGTCAGAGTGTTGACTTTGTCTTCCTCTGCCTGGAGATCATCTAGTGTTTGCTGATGTGCCTCTTGGAGGGCTTTCTTCTCCTTGGTCAACTTGGCAATGGCCTCATCCTGAGTAGCCATCTCCTCTGTCAGGTTTTTCACCTAAAGGTTGCATGAAATACACAATTTTAAATGAACTCAAGCTTTTTAGAGTTGATAAATTTTGTATTTACGTGTATTGTACTCAAATAATAGTGCGTAATATTAACCTTGTTTTCAGTGGCATGTTTCTCCTTCTCCACTTTAGCCAAGGTGAGCTCTAAGTCATCAATGTCCTTCTTCAGCTCAGAGCATTCATCCTCCAGCTTCCTCTTCTTTGCAGTCAGCTCAGCATTGATTTCCTCTTCATCCTCCAGTCTCTCACTTGTCTCCTTGAGTTTGGCCTCAAGCTGGATCTTGCTCTTAATCAGCCCTTCACATCTTTCCTCAGCATCTGAAAGGTTCTCAACTTCCTATGATTTGTAGTGATTGGAAAATATGTGGTCAATGTTCTTCTGAGAAACTGATATTTTAGAAAGATTAGATATTTGCCTACTTACTGATGCCACTTGGAGCTGCAAGTCATTCTTCTCCTGGAGCAAGGAGACCATCTTCTCCTCCAGTTCCTTCTTTTTGGCCAAAGCTGTAGTCAAGTCTGATTTCATCTTTTCATAGTTCTCCTTCATATTCTGCAACTCCTTCTCAGTCTCAGCACTCTTCAGCAGAGGCTTGATCTTGAAGTACAGGTTCATCCATGGCCAGTTCTTGACATTCATGAATGAACGGATGTTGTACTGAATACTATAGATAGCCTCTCTGTTTGGAAAATCAGTTTAACAAAAAAAAGGTTATTTCTACTACAGAAGGAGCTGGCTTTAAAAAGGTAATGCAATTCATTTGCAAATATAATACCACTCCAACCTCCTCTCCATCATCTTAACAAACTCCTTCCTCATGACATATCCTCTGCAGAGAGCCTGAGTCATGGTGACCAGTGAAGCCAGTTTCTCATCTCTCATCTCCTCAAGAGTACCCAGAAGACCAGCCTTGAAGAACACCTATACAGATATTGCAAATGTATTAAATTTCAGAATGAAAGGATGTTCATTGATTTGTTATGCTGTATTTATGTCTTATTTATCTGATGCGAGACATACCTTAGTGTGTCCAAACTTGTACTGAGTGTGGTCCACATCAATGGAGCCCAGCAGTTTCTCTGCAGCCTTCTTGTTGTCAATAAACTGTCCCTCAGGGATGACGCTGGCGTTCAATACTTTGTATCTACAAAGTTGATACAAGTATATCAGTTTTTTATGATCTTTACTAAAATGACCAAATATTCAGTTTATATTAAAAACAGCTGCCACCTCTGCTTGAAATCACCATAGAGGATTCTGCTTGGGAAGCCCTTTCTGCAGATTCTGATGCCCTCCAGTACACCGTTACACCTCAGCTGGTGGATGACCAAGAGGTTCTCCATAAGACCTGGTTGTTGGAAATATATTTAGTCAAAAATAATTCCTCAGTGTCCTTAAACTTTGGATCATTAAAATCAGTAAAAATGGGCATCTTACCTGGGGTCTTTGATTCATTGGGAATCAGACAACGCACAAAGTGAGGATGAGTGCTCCTCAAGTTGGTCATCAGCTTGCCCAAGTTCTCCTGTAGATCAGAATCATAAAATCAACCTTCAGTTGAATTGTAACAGGAGGTTCTCATAGTTCTCTATGAACGTTTACGTACCCTGAACAGAGCAGACACAGTCTGGAAGGAACCACCCTTCTTCTTGCCACCCTTCTTTCCACCACCAGATTCTGTTTTAAAAACAAATGAATAGCTGAATAGTTTGATTTACAGAAGCTACGTTTTTGAATGGTCCAATTTAAACAGCTCATGCCTTGCTTACAAAACAGTCTCATACTGGATATACTCCGACGCAAAATGAAATCTTTCCTGTCATATCTTACTAAATAAATATCTAGATGCTTTCTGAATCTGACCTAACATGTGGCTCTCTGTTCTGTTAAATTAAACGTAGTTTATGTTTTTAGTCCATAAATATGTCATAACTAGGCTATTAATGTATTAAAGAGCACCTTTAAGCACAGTATATCTGTGTTTTAATTAATAAAACTGTAAATATATAAGTGCCTGAAGGAGTTTTACATAATTAATTTATGCTTTATATACATGCAATCTTACCCTCAGCTCCTGCATGAGCTACATAGAGAAGACATAGCAGTTTGTTTGCAGACTTCTGGTAGAGCTGAACCACTGAATCATTCAGTGGGTCCTTGTTCTTGTCCAGCCAGCCAGTGATGTTGTAGTCCACTGTACCAGCATAGTGAACCAGGGAGAAGTGAGCCTCAGCTTTGCCCTTTCCAGGCTTTGGTTTCTCAAAGGCCTTGGTCTTGCCAAGATGCTGATCAACCAGCTTGTTCTTGAAAGTTGTATCCGAAGCTTTGGGGAACATGCATTCCTCTTCAAGGATGGAGAAGATTCCCATAGGCTGAGAACAATGGTTAATTCAAATTAAAACTTGAACTTAAATAAAATGTCACCTAAATTTATGTAAACATTCGGAGTTGATTAATTTAAGCTCACTGAATGATGCAGCTACTTACCTTCTCAATGAGCTCGATGCAGGCAGCCAAGTCCATACCAAAGTCAATGAACTCCCACTCAATGCCTTCTTTCTTGTATTCCTCTTGCTCCAGGACAAACATGTGGTGGTTGAAGAACTGTTGCAGTTTCTCATTAGTGAAGTTGATGCAGAGCTGCTCCAAGCTGTTGTACTGTAATTATAGAGATTCAATTAACTTAATTGCAAGTTAGGACATTTTTATAAGACTTTTTAAAATATTTTTTTATTTACTCACATCAAAGATCTCGAATCCAGCAATGTCCAGGACTCCAATGAAGAAGGCTCTTGCCTGCTTTGTGTCCAGCATCTCATTGATACGGATGACCATCCACAAGAACATTTTCTCATAGATAGATTTGCACAGAGCGCTGACTGAATTGTTGACCTGGAAGAAGTAATTGCCCGTTTTATGTAATAAACTCCTTTATAGCAACTGTTAAGCTTTTTGAGGTTTTGTTATATTTGAACAAGAATAAATCATAGCATCACAGATGGGTTTAATTTACCTGTGGGACGGTCTGACCTTTGGTGACCATCTCATTTCCGACTTTGACTCTTGGGTAGCACAGAGCCTTCAGCATATCAGCTGAGTTCAGACCCAGGAGGTAGGCGATTTTATCAGCCACTTTTGGAAAAAAGACAGTTATTGTTCAACAAAAGCCAACTTGACATTACACTATGAAGCATTGCATTTGGAAACTAGATAAAAATTGTGTAATGTTTGCTTGTACCCTCATTGCCATCAGGTTCAGCCTGCTCCTCACGCTGCTTCTGCTTGAACTTCATGTTGCCATGATGCATTACAGCACCAGTGAGCTTGTAGATGTTAAACTTTTCATCAGCAGTGAAGCCCAAAATATCAATTGCAGTCTACAATAGATTTGAAGCATGTCATTGAACTTCAAAACACACCTTGAAAAGCAGGATTTATATCAGCTAAACATACAAACTTACATCTGTTGCAATGAACTCCTCAGTATCATTTATGCTCTTGACAGTCACCTCACCCTGACTGATCATGTGATAGTCAAAGGGATTGGTGGTGATCAACAAAACCTCTGTAAATGATTAGAAGAAATAACTATAACAGGCATGGTGTGTTTTTTCATCCAAACGTTGCAAGCAAATTATCTAATATTATACCCAGCAGCTCAGGCTTGTGGCCTGTCATCAGCTGATAGAAGATATGGTAGCTCCTCTCAGCAGACAGCTGGAAGGTGACACGGGACTTCTCAAGCAGATCTAAATTTTACAGATCAGTGTAAGAAAACAATATACTTCATAATATATTTCATCACACATTAGTTGTGCATGTCTTTAAATGTTTTCCAAACAGCATTATACTGCACCTAAATCAAAACCCATTCAAACATGACACAATAATTTGTCAAAATGACTTACATGTTTCAATATCTGCTGAGGCCAGTTTGCTAGTGGCTCCGAAATGGATTCTGATGAATTTACCCTAAACATGTCACACTGTTAGAATTCTCAATATTCAACTCAAAATCATTGACTTTCTTTCTGACCCCTAATACTTACAAAACGAGAGGAGTTGTCATTCCTCACAGTTTTGGCATTACCATAGGCCTCCAGCAGAGGGTTTGCTGCAATGATCTGATCCTCCAGTGAACCCTGTCAAGTGTAAATTCAATTTATTTAAGTAAATATTATCCTAACAGATGATTCTTTGACCTTTGTACCCTTAAAGGAAAGCATACCTGTATCTTTCCTGACGCCGGCTCTGCCTTCTTAGATCCAGTCACTGCAATTGTTGCAAAATACTGGATGACACGCTTGGTGTTAACAGTCTTTCCAGCACCAGATTCTCCACTAAGGGACAGGAACATTTGATAATTTATATTGTTTACTCACATTATTACACTTCTGCACATCTAAATAAACATCAAATAATTTTTTTTATTACTTACGTGATGAGGATGGACTGGTTCTCACGATCTGAAAGAAACATTAATGTTTATTTACATTCACGCTGTTTCATGCAGCAAAATTGAATCACCGTCTGTCACTGTATGACATCTTACCAGTAAGCATGAACTGATAGGCATTGTCGGAGACAGAGAAGATGTGAGGGGGTGCCTCAATCCTCTTCTTGCCTC
Source organism: Girardinichthys multiradiatus (assembly GCF_021462225.1). Taxonomy (NCBI): domain Eukaryota; kingdom Metazoa; phylum Chordata; class Actinopteri; order Cyprinodontiformes; family Goodeidae; genus Girardinichthys; species Girardinichthys multiradiatus. The sequence continues at coordinate 27,906,146 of NC_061818.1, forward strand.
TATAAGCCACAACAACTTCAGCATCGTACACTGGAAGCCACTTGTAGGGGTTCACGACGACACAAAACAAGCCAGAGTAAGTCTGAAAAAACAGAAATATTCCTTCTTGAAATTATAGTCTATATTTGAGTTTGTACTTTTGATGTATTATGGTGATTTATTCATTCTAAATTCTCACATAGATCATCCAAGATGCAAAACGATCTTTGAGGTTATACAGCACACAGGGCTCATTGAGGTGGGTCATCATGGCCATGTCCTCAATTTTGTCAAACTTTGGAGGGTTCCTGGGATGAAGGTCATCCTCTTTCACCGTGACAGTCTGAAAAGAAAACAAGCTTTCACAAATGTGTTTAAAATATAACATGCAGTGGGAATGAGAAAATGCTAGAAAATTATAGAATTGAACAAAACTGAACCCACCTTCCCTCCATCTATCTCAACAGTGGCTTTGCCACCCTCCCTCTTCGTAACTTTGCACTTGAGATACATCTCATCAGCATCCACCACAAAGTAAGCTGTTTTGGCATCAAATGGAGCAGTCTGAGCCTCTATCCTCTCTCTTTCTGGCTTGCGGAGGTAAATGGCCGCTGGACCATAAGCCTCCATCTCTGCATCTGTGCTCATTTTGGCACGTTTTCAGCCCTGCAAAAAGAATGACTTTTATTTTAATCCTTAATCCTACATATTGTCATGAAATTTTTATGATAATTTCAGCCCATTTTAAAAATATTAAAATGTTTTTTTAGATATTATTTATATTTATATCATTGGATATATATCCTACCTGCGTCCCAGCTGAGTTACCCGGATATGATGATGTCTAAAGGTGCTATCAAAGAAAGATTTATATAATTATTTAAATATAAAAAAAACACAGCATGCTCCCCTTCCTACATCCTACTGCATTAAAGACGTACTGCTTGACATATAGCATCAAACATTATTGTATAAAATGTTGTTACAAATAAACCCTTTATGTCCTTCTGAAAATCTTTCCTCAAAATACTTTCTCAAATTTTTTAAATCTTAAAATCTTTCATTTGAATCTTCATTTAATCCTGGACTAATTAGGGAGTTGTTTCATTTCAAATAATTCAGATCAGCATTACAAAGAATCACTTGACATGACAAAGGTGACAAGAAAAAGAAGATGAAATTAATAACTTAAAGCAAAGTACCAGTATTGGTTAATGTAAACAACAAATGACTTACCTGTGAGTGATGCCTATCAGTTCTCAGTGGAGTCTGGGGCTACTGCTTTTATACAGGCTGAAAATGCCTGGTCAGCAGCAGTCTGTCTCTCGATTTGGTCAAGCATCCTTGTCATCTTAAGACCCATCGTGTGAGATTTCAGCATCACTCTGCTATTTATTGATATAACATTTACTAGCTTTCAAACTAAAGCCTTTTTAAACAAAACTGAATTACTTTATTGATAAATCAAGATAATTCAGAACATGTGTAAAAAAACAAATGATGAATGAACAAATGAAACTAATGAATTGGAATAAAAAGTAAATAAGGCAGCAAAACATTAACACTGTAGTTTTAAAACAGTATGCCCTGAGTTCTATAATATACAATAATAATGACAGCAAGAAATAATTACAATTTTTAATTGCTCTATTTGGGATCAAGTCACATGACCATCCATTTTGGATCCAATAATGTGTTGCCCATAGTCAAATCTCAGTAAATGTCACCTGTATCAAGTGGCAAAGTTTGTCCAGATTTCAAATATTTTTAACAAAACTTCATAGCATACTGTTTTCTTAAGACATGCATGTTTCTCATATAAGCATGTGTCATTTGCTCATGAAACATAAGTCTGACAGTAATCTTGAAAGTATGTCCAGAAATAGATACTAAGACAAATGTGTACTTAAATAAATAATTTACACAAATAAATTTCAAATCTTACTAACTTAAATGAGATTAACTTTAAAGAACTGATAACCTTGTAGTGAAAAGCTATGCCTTCTTATGCTGGCAAATAAACAAGCCTGCAGCCAAGAACAGAAATTCATTTGGGGAAGCTCCCAAGTGGTGCTGGTATACAGTTGCAGGACACTGGCACAGCTCATATTCCTCTTATAAAACTGAATGTAAGGCCTTTCCTTAAAGTTCAAGCGGTGTTACACCTTGCCTTAAAAGGGGTAGAAGAACATTTGGCAACAGGGTGAGAGAAGACCTAAAATAAGTACCACTCATATGTCAAAGATGTTTATCCTCATGCAGCAATTGATTCTAAGGATATTGTTGCTGTTGTGGACAGTTAGTATCCTTGCAAAAATATGCAACTTTGATTGTGATCCTTTACTGGCCAAAGCTTGAGAAATATGCATGAAAACAACTGCCTAAATGGTTTTCAAAGGGATTAATAATACTAAGGACAATAGATCGGTGATATTTATTAGACTTTAGAACAGTTTCTATTATTAAGGTGGTACAAAAAGAAACAATTTGTTCTATTTATCTGACTTGTTTATTGCACTTTTCATTGTATTTCTTATTTAGATTGTATTTAACAGCATTACTTTTTATCTGAGAGTACAACAAAGGAGTTGTCTTTGTATTGTTTATTCTTGTATGACAGTTGATTAATTATTTACTTTTCTGACTTACTTTAAATAGAAAAGTAACATTTTGCGATAACCATTCATATTGATCTTGGTATTATATTTATTTTTGTCCCATAGACATAAACATTTTTGTCTTAAAGCAATAAGCTGTGTCAGTGTTTGCAGAAGTACAGTTTTCTTTAGTTTTGTTGTTTCTTAAAATTTATAGAGTTGATACAAAGATTTATGTAAGTATGTTGAGAAGTATATTGTTGTTTACAGTTAAAACAGCATTTCCCTCATGATGTTTGAAAAAAGGTTATCCAAACTGATGAAATCATAACAAAATGACAATTATGAAGGTTAAACCTTTCCTTGATGGCTCAGAACAGAAGATTCAAATTGTCAATATGCTTACATCAGGTTACTATGTTGTTAAAAAGTTAAAGTTTTCATGTTTCATCATTGTCAATATCATCAGGAATACTAAAACCTGCACAAAAGTCATTATATTTTAAGCTTTTTTTGGCACCACTGGCCTTTATTTATTATTAGTTGGAAAGGAAGTAGAGCAGAGACTAATAGAAAAGACCCAGGACTTGAAATTGAAACTGGGACAGCTGCATCATTCGCAGCCTCAGTACAGGTCCTTCTCAAAATATTAGCATATTGTGATAAAGTTCATTATTTTCCATAATGTCATGATGAAAATTTAACATTCATATATTTTAGATTCATTGCACACTAACTGAAATATTTCAGGTCTTTTATTGTCTTAATACGGATGATTTTGGCATACAGCTCATGAAAACCCAAAATTCCTATCTCACAAAATTAGCATATTTCATCCGACCAATAAAAGAAAAGTGTTTTTAATACAAAAAACGTCAACCTTCAAATAATCATGTACAGTTATGCACTCAATACTTGGTCGGGAATCCTTTTGCAGAAATGACTGCTTCAATGCGGTGTGGCATGGAGGCAATCAGCCTGTGGCACTGCCGAGGTCTTATGGAGGCCCAGGATGCTTCGATAGCGGCCTTTAGCTCATCCAGAGTGTTGGGTCTTGAGTCTCTCAATGTTCTCTTCACAATATCCCACAGATTCTCTATGGGGTTCAGGTCAGGAGAGTTGGCAGGCCAATTGAACACAGTGATACCATGGTCAGTAAACCATTTACCAGTGGTTTTGGCACTGTGAGCAGGTGCCAGATCGTGCTGAAAAATAAAATCTTCATCTCCATAAAGCTTTTCAGCAGATGGAAGCATGAAGTGCTCCAAAATCTCCTGATAGCTAGCTGCATTGACCCTGCCCTTGATAAAACACAGTGGACCAACACCAGCAGCTGACACGGCACCCCAGACCATCACTGACTATGGGTACTTGACACTGGAATTCTGGCATTTTGGCATTTCCTTCTCCCCAGTCTTCCTCCAGACTCTGGCACATTGATTTCCGAATGACATGCAGAATTTGCTTTCATCCGAAAAAAGTACTTTGGACCACTGACCAACAGTCCAGTGCTGCTTCTCTGTAGCCCAAGTCTGGGGAATGCGGCACCTGTAGCCCATTTCCTGCACACGCCTGTGCACGGTGGCTCTGGATGTTTCTACTCCAGACTCAGTCCACTGCTTCCGCAAGTCCCCCAAGGTCTGGAATCGCCCCTTCTCCACAATCTTCCTCAGGGTCCGGTCACCTCTTCTCGTTGTGCAGCGTTTTCTGCCACACTTTTTCCTTCCCACAGACTTCCTACTGAGGTGCCTTGATACAGCACTCTGGGAACAGCCTATTTGTTCAGAAATGTCTTTCTGTGTCTTACCCTCTTGCTTGAGGGTGTCAATAGTGGCCTTCTGGACAGCAGTCAAGTTGGCAGTCTTACCCATGATTGGGGTTTTGAGTGATGAACCAGGCTGGGAGTTTTAAAGGCCTCAGGAATCTTTTGCAGGTGTTTAGAGTTAACTCGTTGATTCAGATGATTAGGTTCATAGCTCGTTTAGAGACCCTTTTAATGATATGCTAATTTTGTGACATAGGAATTTTGGGTTTTCATGAGCTGTATGCCAAAATCATCCGTATTAAGACAATAAAAGACCTGAAATATTTAAGTTAGTGTGCAATGAATCCAAAATATATGAATGTTAAATTTTCATCATGACATTATGGAAAATATTGAACTTTACCACAATATGCTAATATTTTGAGAAGGACCTGTATATGATCCACCTGCATACAGTACAGACCAAACGTTTGGACACACCTTCTCATTAAAAGAGTTTTCTTTATTTTCATGACTATGAATATTGTAGCTTCACACTGAAGGCATCAAAACTATGAATTAACACATGTGGAATTATATACTGAACAAAAAAGTGTGAAACAACTCAAAATATGTCTTATATTCTAGGTTCTGCAAAGTAGCCACCTTTTGCTTTGATTACTGCTCTGCACACTCTTGACATTCTGTTGATGAGCTTCAAGAGGTAGTCACCTGAAATGGTTTTCCAACAGTCTTGAAGGAGTTCCCAGAGATGCTTAGCACTTGTTGGCCCTTTTGCCTTCACTCTGCGGTCCAGCTCACCCAAAACCATCTCGATTGGGTTCAGGTCCGGTGACTGTGGAGGCCAGGTCATCTGGCGCAGCATCCCATCACTCTCTTTCTTGGTCAAATAGCCCTTACACAGCCTGGAGGTGTGTTTGGGATCATTGTCCTGTTGAAAAATAAATGATGGTCCAACTAAACGCAAACCGGATGGAATAGCATGCTGCTGCAAGATGCTGTGGTAGCCATGCAGGTTCAGTATGCCTTCAGTTTTGAATAAATCCCCAACAGTGTCACCAGCAAAGCAACCCGACACCATCACACCTCCTCCTCCATGCTTCACGGTGGGAACCAGGCATGTAGAGTCCATCCGTTCACCTCTTCTGCGCCGCACAAAGACTCGGTGGTTGGAACCAAAGATCTCAAACTTGGACTCATCAGACCAAAGCACAGATTTCCACTGGTCTAATGTCCATTCCTTGCGTTCTTTAGCCCAAACAAGTCTCTTCTGCTTGTTGCCTGTCCTCAGCAGTGGTTTCCTAGCAGCTATTTTACCATGAAGGCCTGATTCACACAGTCTCCTCTTAACAGTTGTTCTAGAGATGTGTCTGCTGCTAGAACTCTGTGTAGCATTGACCTGTTCTCTAATCTGAGCTGCTGTTAACCTGCGATTTCTGAGGCTGGTGACTCGGATGAACTTATCGTCCGCAGCAGAGGTGACTCTTGGTCTTCCTTTCCTGGGGCGGTCCTCATGTGAACCAGTTTCTTTGTAGTGCTTGATGGTTTTTGCGACTGCACTTGGGGACACTTTCAAAGTTTTCCCAATTGTTCGGACTGACTGACCTTAATTTCTCAAAGTAATGATGGCCACTTGTTTTTCTTTACTTATCTGCTTTTTTCTTGCCATAATACAAATTCTAACAGTCTATTCAGTAGGACTATCAGCTGTGTACTGTATCCACCTCCTGCACAACACAACTGATGGTCCCAACCCCATTTATAAGGCTTGAAATTCCACTTATTAAACCTGACAGGGGACACCTGTGACATGAAACCCATTTCAGGTGACTACCTCTTGAAGCTCATCAACAGAATGTCAAGAGTGTGCGGAGCAGTAATCAAAGTAAAAGGTGGCTACTTTGAAGAACCTAGAATATAAGACATATTTTCAATTGTATCAAACTTTTTTGTTCAGTATATAATTCCACATTTGTTAATTCATAGTTTTGATGCCTTCAGTGTGAAGCTACAATATTCATAGTCATGAAAATAAAGAAAACTCTTTGAATGAGAAGGTGTGTCCAAACTTTTGGTCTGTACTGTATGTTAAAGTATGTTAAATTATTTCGAACTCTTTGCCATAAAAATTGACGTATATCCTGTAGAATTCAAGTAAAAAACAAACATGTTTATTAGAGGAAAACATGTTTTAATAATTGTAATCACGTTATTGCACAAATATTCAAGCCGTTAAACTAACAAAGAGTCTATACTTCCTGAAACAGCTCAAGAAGTACAAGCTACCACATTATGTGGTAGCTTGTACTTCTACACAGTCATTAAGTCTGTCAAGTGTTCGTCCATCGCTGTGTGGTTTGGCTCCTTGGTTTAATTCAGAGCTGCATACTTTAAAGCACAATGTTAGAAAATTGGAGAGAAAATGGCGCTCTACACACCTAGAGGATTCCTACTTAATCTGGAAAAATAGCCTACTGTTGTATAAAAAGACACATCGCCAATCTTGAACAGCTTATTTCTCATCATTAATAGAAGAGAACAAGAAAAGAAAGAAGAGGTTTCTCTTTAGTACAGTTGCTAAACTTACACAGAGTCATAGCTCTGTTGAGCCATCCATTCCCTTAGCTCTCAGGAGTCATGACTTTATGGGATTCTTCTTAAATAAAATTGATTCTATTAACAAGAAAATCTTTGACATACTCCCGAAGATGATTACTTCATCCTCAGCAAGTGAGACAACATTGGAAATAACTGCAGAACCTGATTTGTGTTTGGACTGTTTAGATCCTGTGAAGCTTCCTGAGTTATCAGAAATATTAGTTTCATCTAAACCTTCAACTTTTATGTTAGACCCAATCCCAATCAAAATATTTAAGGAAGTGTTCCCTCTGATTACCAGCCCCATTTTAGATATGATTAATCTATCTTTAGTAAATGGATATGTACCATAGGCTTTTAAGTTAGCTGTAATTAAACTTTTACTTAAGAAACCTTTGCTTGATCGAGATGACTTGAAAAAATATAGAACTATATCCAATCTTCCATTCTTATCTAAGATTTTTGAGAAAATAGTTGCTCATCAAATGTGTGAGCATTTACACAGCAATGACCTGTTTGAAGAGTTTCAGTCAGGCTTCAGAGCTCATCATAGCACTGAAACAGCTCTGCTGAAAGTCACTAATGATATTCTTATGGCCTCAGATAATGGACTTGTGTCTGTTCTGGTTCTGTTAGATCTCAGTGCTGCATTTGATACAGTCGATCACAATATTCTCTTAAAAAGGCTGGAATATGCTGTAGGGATCAGGGGAACAGCGCTAGGCTGGTTTAAATCTTATCTGTCTGACAGATTCCAGTTTGTTCATGTAAATGATAAATCATCTTTCAACTCTAGGGTTAATTGTGGAGTACCACAGGGTTCAGTACTTGGGCCAATTCTCTTTACTATATATATTCTTCCAATAGGTCAAATTATCAGGCAGCATAGGATAAAGTTTCACTGTTACGCTGATGATACTCAGCTTTACTTATCCATAAATCCTGATGAGCCCAACCAGTTAGATAGACTACAAGCATGTCTTGAAGATATAAAAACTTGGATGACTTTAAATTTTTTGCTTCTAAATTCAGACAAGACAGAAGTTGTCGTCTTTGGACCGAAGTCTTTAAAAAAGAAACTGCTTAGTCAATCACTTAACCTGGATGGCATTAACTTGACCTCCGGTAATAAAGTAAAAAACCTTGGTGTTACTTTTGACCAGGACATGTCATTTAAATCCTATATTAAACAGGTTTCTAGGATTTCCTTCTTTCACCTCTGGAACATTGCCAAAATTAGAAATATCCTATCCAGGAGTGACGCTGAAAAACGAGTCCATGCATTTGTTACTTCAAGGCTGGACTATTGTAATTCTTTACTATGAGGATGTCCACAAAATACAGTTAAAAGCCTTCAGCTGATTCAAAATGCTGCAGCAAGAGTTCTGATGAAAATTAAAAAGAGAGATCATATTTCTCCTATTTTAGCTTCCCTTCATTGGCTCCCTGTTAAATTTAGAATAGAATTTAAAATTCTCCTCCTCACATATAAAGCCCTTAATGATCTAGCTCCATCATACATCAGAGATCTGATGGTTCCATATGTTCCTAACAGAGCACTTTGTTCTCAGACTGCAGGTTTACTGGTGGTTCCTAGAGTCTGTAGAAGTAGAATGAGAGGCAGATCTTTTAATTATCAGGCTCCTCTCCTGTGGAACCAGCTCCCAGTTTTAGTCCGTGAGGCAGACACCCTGTCTACTTTTAAGGCGAGGCTTAAAACTTTCTTTTTTGATAAAGCTTATAGTTCGAGTGGCTTAGTTTATTAGGGAGGGAGCCTTCCTCCCTCCCTGTTGGTTGGAGTAAGGGGAGTCAGGTTTAGCCTAAACGGCTCAGTTATGGTTGAGGTGCAAACACACCCTCCATTTCTGCTACCTGTATGACCCCTTCTCTTTTCCAATGGTTATAATCAGTCTGACAGAGAGAGGTATCCCAATCCTTGTGGTTTTTAGTATAACAATGACCATCAGTGGGACCCTTTGTGGGGTGCCTTGAGACGACATTGTTGTAAATAAGCGCCGTTTAACTAAATAATCTGAACTGAAACTATCTGTGTAGTTATGCTGCTATAGGCTTAGGCTGCTGGAGGACATAACGACCACTTTCACCCTCTTCGCTACATTCTCACGCTACTCTCCAGTTTTGAATTATTTGCTGTTATTTCAGCTTTTAACCCTGTTCTCTCTATTCTCTTCCTAGAAGCTACACCTGGCCTGGCTCTGTGTCTACCTGTGACACCTTTCTGGAGAGGGGAATCGTCCGAGCTTCTGCTGGCAACAACTTAATGCTCACCCTCTACCGATGATCCACATAGCCCTGTATTTTAGTGTTTAATCCTATCTCTCTCCTAGACATGGCGATTGACTGAGCTTTTACTGTAACTAACTCTATGTCCTCTCTTTCAGACTCTAACCTTGAAAACTGGCTCAGAGTTTATCTGTTCTTTCTTTCTAGGTGAAACAACTAAAGGAGCTATATCCATTAACATTTACTTTCCCTTCCTATAGAAAGTACTCCTGGATCAGTGCTTCTTTGTTCTCTTTGTGTCTCTGCTCTGTTCTCTCAAACCCCCAGTCAGTTGTGGCAGATGGCCGCTTACACTGAGCCTGGTTCTGCTGGAGGTCTCTTCCTGTTAAAAGGGAGTTTTTCCTCTCTGCTGTCGCTACATGCATGCTCAGTATGAGGGACTGCTGCAAAGTCAACGCCAGTGACTGTCCACTGTCTCTACATGCTCATCCGGTAGGAGGGAATGCTGCACGTCACTGACTGGATGCAATCTGCTGGGATTCCTTAGATAGAAAAACTTTTTATCCAATTTGAATAAAAAGCTAACTCCGACTGCACTGTTCAATGGTTAGGATTAATTGGAATGTATGAACCTGACTTTTGTGAAGTGCCTTGAGACAACATGTGTTGTGAATTGGCGCTATATAAATAAAACTGAATTGAATTGAATAAAGTCTATACGCCATAAACACTTGAAATTGAAGTCAAATTTCTTGTTTGTGCACACAATCGTGGGCAATAACATTCATTCTGATTCTCATACTTGGTTGAAGTACATTTTGATTCAATTTCAGCATCAGTATTCTTGAGTTTATGGCTACCATCAATTAAATTGAATCTAATTAACCTGATATATTCCTAACTGAGTTTTTCCTGACATTTTCTCATTTGCATCCTTTGTCTAAAGCCATAGTTTGCTGTGAAATTACAAAAAGTCGAAAGGATATCAGTGTGTAAAGGTATCAGCAAGAGAAGGGTATAAAAAAATCCAGTGTCATGCAAACACCATGGCTCAGTGTAGGCAGTCACCAATAATTGGAAAACATAATGGGACATACAAAAACGGGACATTTCTGATAAAAAGACATGATGTGTATTTTTAACAGTTTTGGTGACATGATTGAAACAGTCAATACTGCCCATAGGCAAACACTGAAGGAGCTTCAAAAATTTCAAATAAGTACTGGTTGTGTTCTGCATGTGACAACAATCTCCTGTCATCTCCACCTGTCTAGAAGTAGTTAGTAGAAGTAATAGGGTTCCAAGGCATAATTTGTTTTTTCAGAAAAATACATCCAGGCTTGGCTAGAATTTCTCAAAACCCTGTACAAGAATGTATCTTGGCCAGGTGAAATCAAACTGGAACGTTTGGACCATATCTCCAAAAGTTATGTTTGGCACCAAAACATGACTAATAGTAGGCTATACCATAGCGACAGTAAAAATGGTGGTGGCAACATCAAGCTCTTACTTTTCTGCAGGACTTAAGGACTTGCAATGAAGTTGCTCTCAAGGTGAAGGATGTTTTTGACAAATACCTTCAATTGTCTGCTAGAAAGCAGAAGATGAAAAAGGGTTTTAGTTTTCAGCATTACAGTCTAAATCAACAAAAGATTGGCTTTATAAGAGGAAATTAAAGTCTTGAAATGGTCTAAACACAGTTCAGAAAAAAGTTATGTTGGGTCACCTCAAGGTGACTGTAGACAATAGACATCTACACAATCTGATAGATTCGCAGAAATGGCAAGTAGAGAAAAATTACCAAGTTAGGGTTTGGTATGTTGTTACACTGTTCCAAAGACTTAATGCTGAAGTTGCATCCAAAGCTGCTATAACAAAGTCTTAATAAAAAGGTAACCACAATTATGCAACCAGACAATTTTTTTTATATGTTTTTCCTTCTAACAGTTTTTTTTTTTTTCAGATGACTTGCACAGGATGAAGGCCATTTTATAATAAAAAATTCTTAAAATTATTTATCATATTTTTATTTTTTAAATTACAAAATTTGGCATTTTTACAGGGTTGTGTAGTCTTTCAAGAGTCAGCGAAAATGTTTAAAACTTATAAATAGCCCAGAAATAAAAAAAAACTCTTTTTTGGGATTATGAGCAATCCTGAATAAATGTGACTATATTAAAACATTAGACTACAGCTGTCTTTATTGTACCTTACAGAATAGAAAAAATATTAAAAATGTTGTCAAAATGAAGGAGCAGCATCAGTGTAAGTTAACGGTTTACTGTGTATTGCAGTAATTGGCCTTTTCCCTTTTTAACTCCCTTTCCTCTTTTACACCCACCACCAGCTGGTGGCAGTATTAAACCCTGTCGTTGGGACAACAAACAGCAGAAAAACTACAAACTTTCCACAGGTTTGTAGTTTTTTTGACTGCGCTTGCGTACTTTGTAGCGGTAACCGGAAGTTACATGGAGGACTACACGCCTTGAGCTCGCAAGCTAGTTTAGCCTTTCGAAAGTTAGCATAGAGTTTTAACTGTCGTAGTCGTTTTCTTTACGAAGAAATGCCTTCCTTAAATGGAAAAACTGACGTTATATTTGTAAGTTATACAAAAGAGAATATTATATAATATCTCTCACTATTTCTAACATTAATTGTATCTAGTTAGCGTAAACCTAGCTCGACTGGGTGCATAAGATTAAGAGAGACAGCTTTTTTTAAAATAAAGTAATACTTTTTTATCAAGACACCGTAATAATACAAAAAAATGTAAATTCAAGTTCACTGTTGCTGTAATACCTAATTTAGGCAAATACTTAATATTTTGCTGTGATGTACTAACAACAAACGTCACTCTTTCGTATATTTTAGCTTACAGCGTCATTTGTGTTGTATTACTTTTGTTTTTATAGGAGGATGATGATCTTCCTTATGAAGAGGAGATTATCAGGAATCCATACTCAGTCAAGTGTTGGATGCGCTACATTGAATTCAAACAGAATGGACCCAAATCCACGCTGAACATGATATATGAACGGGCTCTGAAGGAATTGCCTGGAAGGTAACTTACACGTCAAGGCTGTGATTAGGACAGTTGTGTGTTAATGAAAGATAATTGCACACTCTGATTTTGATCTTCTCTTTTTTTAATCAAAATTTGCCTTAATTTGTACAGCTATAAGTTGTGGTACAATTATTTGAGAGAAAGGAGAAAACAAGTCAAAGGAAAATGCATTATAGATCCAGCCTATGAGGAGGTCAATAACTGTCACGAAAGGGCACTCGTGTTTATGCACAAGGTAATAATGTCTCAAAATGAACCAATTTCACGTAAAATAAAGATCACTCATACAATAGACCACATTGCGTGAGTTTGGGCATCGTTTTTGGAGCTAACCAAGAATTCTCTCCATAATATTAGATGCCCAGGATATGGATTGATTACTGTCAGTTCGTCGTGTCACAGTGTAAGATCACAAGAAGTCGGAGAACGTTTGACAGGGCTCTGAGAGCGCTACCTGTAACCCAGCACCCACGGATCTGGCCTTTGTATCTGCGATTCGCTCATAATCTGCCGCTGCCTGAGACAGCCCTACGGGTGTATCGAAGGTACCTTAAGGTGAGATCTTAGTGCACAATAAATTTCTGCAAAACAGCAGTCATTTAAGAATTCATGCAATCATCAGCTTTACAGACACTTTTAGTAATTTCACTCAGGTAAAAGGTAAAATAAATTAAAAAAGCATTGTTCTAAAGGTAACATTATGTTCTAGAGATTTAAGCGCAATATTTTACTACATAGTTCAAAGTATACCATCTTCTCTTTATGCCTTCCAGCTATCTCCAGAGAATGCAGAGGACTACATAGACTACTTGCGGTCCGTTGGTCGCTTGGATGAAGCAGCTGTGCGATTAGCAGCAATTGTAAATGATGAAAGCTTCGTGTCCAAAGAGGGCAAGTCTAACTATCAGGTAAAATCTAATTTCATGTCAAGCACCACCGAGTGTGTCTGTATTAGGCTGATCATAATAACATATGAAACCTTATTGTACATGTATTTTTATGTTTTTGTTCAGCTGTGGCACGAGTTGTGTGACCTGATCTCTCAGAATCCTGATAAAGTGACCTCTTTAAATGTTGGAGCTATTATACGTGGAGGCCTCACACGCTTCACAGACCAACTTGGAAAACTTTGGTGCTCTTTGGCTGACTATTACATCAGGAGTGGACACTTTGAGAAAGTGTGTTTTTGCTCAATAGGTTCTATTTTAATGCATAAATAAGTTTTTGTAATAATTTATTTTCTGACTTTTGCTGTATATTTCCATATTTGGTTTCTTTCGGTTGTTTGAAAGGGAATGCATGATGTATCAATTTAATTGTCTTTGTATTCTCAGGCACGGGATGTTTATGAGGAAGCCATCCTTACTGTGGTTACGGTAAGGGATTTCACACAAGTGTTTGATAGCTATGCTCAGTTTGAGGAAAGCATGATTGCCGCAAAGATGGAGACCACTGCTGAGATGGGACAAGAGGAGGAAGGTTTGTGTTATTTAGGTAACATTGATAACACATCTTTCTTTCACAGTTTCACATATGAATGGCTTAATTCTTTCCCCGCCTCTAACCAGATGACATAGACCTGGAACTTCGACTGGCACGCTTTGAGCAGCTAATTGCCCGGCGACCACTTCTGCTCAACAGTGTACTACTGAGGCAGAACCCCCATAATGTCCATGAGTGGCAAAAGCGAGTAAAACTTCATGAAGGAAATCCACGACAGGTAGATTTTAGGACCTGTATGCATTTTCACAAAACCATTTATGTACCAACTACTGTGTCACTTGGAGTACTCATGAATACATGAAAAATGTGTTCACTCCAGATCATCAACACATACACTGAGGCAGTACAGACAGTGGATCCAATGAAGGCCACCGGCAAACCTCATTGTCTCTGGGTTTCTTTTGCTAAATTCTATGAGGAAAATGAACAGCTGGATGACGTAAGTCTTTCCTTAGTGGTTATTTAGACTCTTTGAACTTCTGATGAAATTTGTTTTTCTTTTAATTTATTTGTTTCATATTTCTTGACTTAGGCCAGGACGATCTTTGAGAAAGCTACTAAAGTGAACTACAAACAGGTGGATGACCTCGCTGCAGTTTGGTGTGAATATGGAGAGATGGAGCTTCGCCATGAGAACTATGATCAGGCACTACGCATACTGAGGGTAACATGGTTCTGTTAGATATTTTGGGTAATACAGGGGCTGTGTGTGCATGATCACATTTGTAAATTTTTTATCCTTTATGCCTTTTTTTGCCTCTTTTTCTTCTCATTTGTCGGTCGAGATATGGAAGAGACTGACACATAAAAAGGATTTTTAAGATGGCAAACATTTTAAAAATCTTACGTGATTTCCTTTCAGAGCAATATTTCTACAGTCATGCAAATTTAAATTATCTTTTTTGCCCGTATTGTCTGATTTTTATCAATTCAGTATATTAGCATTGGTTTACAATAAATGTTATCGATTGTTCCAATCAATAACAGTGCAGTTTTTTCTGTGTAGTATTATTTGAGTGTAGTATTATTTGTTAGATCCCAGTTTGTAAAAGTTTTATTTCAACTTAGATCAGCAGATTATGGTCAATCTGAACTATAAATCACTTTCACTTCATAAGCTTGCATGGGACAACAGGTAATATTAGAGAGATAACAGAAAAAGACTGCAACCGCACTTTACTTAGGAAGGAGGGGGACATCTGCCTCAACCCACTGGGGATCCAGTAGATTAAAAGGGAGATGGAAGCAAACACAAAAGCATCAAGCTGGGGAGAAACAGTGAAGAGGTTGAAGTGGAGAGAACTTGACCTATTGAAAAGTATTTTTTTACGATACATTTATCTAGATGTCTGATAATATGTCGTAAAATTATATTCAGACTCTAAGCAGGAAACAAAAGACAGAGAAAGCAAAGGAGCATGATGCAGTGCTAGTGAGAAGCACCTTGATGCACTATAAAGTAGATGCTTAGCGACATCTATTGGCAAGTTTAGGAATGCAAAAATACTAACGTGTTTTCAAATGTTTTTAAGGAATGTCTTTGGACTTGGTAACAAATGAAACAGAGAAATAAGAAAAACATCAAAAGAATGTTATGTATTATTTTATATTTTGTCTGGAAACATTGAGTGTGCAGATGTCTCGTTGTGTTTGGTTGTACTAATTGTACTCTTAATGACACAAACAAGAATAGATGCATGATTGCTCAGATATTGTGAAACTTCTTAACTTATTGAATAATAAATCTTGGCATATTATAAAATGCAGGCAAATATAATTAAATACTCATATCTAAAGCAAGTGAAATTAATCATACTATTCTTTGGCATGTTGCAGATATATTGTGGCTTGAATACTAATGTTATATTTTTGTATTAGAAAGCTACAGCAATCCCATCTAAGAAAGCAGAGTACTTTGATTCATCCGAGCCAGTACAAAACAGAGTTTACAAGTCCCTGAAGGTCTGGTCGATGTTAGCAGACCTGGAGGAAAGTCTTGGCACTTTCCAGGTATGTATATGAATATCTAGGTGATGACAAACCTCAGAATCAGATCTATAGTTTTCTTATCCCCTTTTCCCTGTTATTCTGTTTTTAATCATCAGTCTACAAAAGCAGTGTATGATCGAATTATTGATCTACGCATTGCCACTCCTCAAATTGTCATCAATTATGCCATGTTCCTTGAAGAACACAACTACTTTGAGGAAAGCTTTAAGGTAAGAACATTTGATCCAGTTCTCTGTAAAATGTCTTTTATTACTCATTTTTTTATTTTTCTTAGATCACTTTGACAATATTTATGTTGCTCCTTTCCTTTGAAGGCTTATGAGCGAGGGATCGCTCTCTTCAAGTGGCCCAACGTTTATGACATCTGGAACACTTATCTCACCAAGTTCATTGATCGTTATGGCGGCAAAAAGTTGGAGCGAGCTAGAGATTTATTTGAACAAGCCCTGGATGGCTGTCCTGCCAAGTTTGCTAAGAGTAAATAGCTTTCATAGCATTACTGGAAAAAAAAAAGATCATTAAATTTTGTGTTGTTTTTCTATCTGTAAAATGGTTTGAATCAATGTTTTTTTTTTAGCCATTTATCTATTGTATGCCAAACTGGAAGAGGAGTATGGATTGGCACGACACGCCATGGCTGTCTATGAAAGAGCAACACAGGCAGTGGAAACTGAAGAGAGACACCATATGTTTAATATCTACATCAAGAGAGCAGCGGAAATCTATGGAGTTACATACACCAGAGCTATTTACCAGAAGGCTATTGAGGTGAAGTACTGTTTTTATTGGCATAAAACAATACTTGGAAGGGTTTCTTCTAATTTTTCTGCAGCGTATACCTCATCAAAGTCACAGGGTTCCCAAGAAAGTTCTGTATTCACAAAATCATTTATTTAAACTTGATACCTGAAAAATCTTTAACAACCAAACCAGCAATTATGCTAAACCTTTTTACCTTTTTAGGAATGTTGGAAATAATGAACATCATAGTAGTTGCACTTCCAATGTAAAAGGCCAAGGCTAGTAAGTGTAATTGCAATAATTATTGTGAGTATTGGTCACTGAACTACTGTGCTAAGTTTGCCTGGAACAATACGTTTGTAATATTTATTTAATTCAGATATTACATTATAATCTTATAATACTACTGTTCCGTATTTGCTGAAATTACAGATATCTGAGGATTACCTTTTGTACTTTCCCAGGTTCTTCCTGATGAGCATTCGAGGGACATGTGTATGAGATTTGCTGACATGGAGTGCAAACTTGGTGAGATTGACCGTGCCAGAGCAATCTACTCCTACTGCTCTCAGATCTGTGACCCAAGGGTGAGAAAAGACACCTTTTAACATTTTCTCACCAAACTGCTGGGACATTTTTTTTATTTCTTTTGAAATCTTTATCATATTTTAGGTGACAGCCAATTTCTGGCAGACCTGGAAGGAATTTGAGATCCGCCATGGAAATGAGGACACCATTAGGGAGATGTTGAGGATCAAACGCAGTGTCCAGGCTACATACAACACTCAGGTCAACTTCATGTCCTCTCAAATGCTGAAGGCTTCAACAAGCTCTACAGGCACTGGTAAGAAATAGCAGATTTGATAGTTGGACCATCAGTTGTGTGTTCCCTTCGTTTATATTGTTAGTATTTGTAGCTTGTTAATTCCTAGCTCATGGATAGCTGTAATAATTTTACTATTGTTGAAAGGCTATCCTTTTTTTGTATTATTTAAAATTTTATATTTTAAGCCATGCACAGTCAGGTTACATGCAAGGGCAGAGCATAATAACTGCCATCAGACGTTTTATAAATATATATTTTAAAAAAAACAACTTTCCGCTGTGCTTTTTCATGATCTGTAAAGAGCATTTGATTGTGTAAATTTTGGCCTTCTCTTTCAATGTTGGAAACATATACGCTATAGTGACTGTATAAAATTGGTTTTCAAGCTATCCAACAGGGAGAACACAGTCTTTAGACCTCTGATGTTACCAAACCTAAATAGTCAAAATAAAGCAGAAACATCCAAGTGTTACCATCAAGGGTCAATCTTGGAACAAATTATTGTTTTCTATTAAAATAAAGTAAGCACATCATTAATACCCATGAGGGTAACTTGCATACCTGTAGAGACATAAAATATAAGTGAATCTACAGTTCTGCTTAAAATTATTCAAACCCTTGATAAATTTAGATTTAAAATGATTTAATTTCAACCAAAACGTTTATTTCTGGTGGGAAATTAAACAGGCAAAACAATGTAAAAGAAATATCAATTTTGAAACAAAAAAAAAAACAATTTACCATTTTATTTACATTTTATTTAAAAAAATAGTTTGCCAAAAATTATTTAGCCTCTTCTCCGTGAATAACTGAAGCATTTTGGCTGTAATACAGCAATAAAAGCCCTTTTTACAGTTGCTAAAAAGATTTTTGGCATGTTTCTGCCTTATTTTGGTCATTTACCTTTAGTGACGAGCTCTAAGTGTTTGAGGTTGAAAGGCCTCCCTGCCATTACCATAATATTTAGTTCCTTCCATGGATTCTCTATTAGATTCAAGTCAGGAATTTGAGTCACACCGAAACGTTAATAGTACTTCCAGTCAGAAGAAAGGTTTTGGGAAAACCCAATTTTTAATCACAACAAAACTGAAACAATTCAATTCAAAAATACTTTATTAATCCCAAAGGGAAATTAATTGTAGTTGTCGCTCATTATGAAGGTTTCTTCAAAGAGCCGTTGTAGATGCTGATGGCTGTGGGCAGGAAGGATCTGGGGGGGAATTACACTGCTCTAAGTATTTCTTATTTGGTATCAGTTTCAGATCTTGCTCCTGGCCAAATGGGAATTGATGATATGAAAATGTTGGAGCAGAAAGCTCAGCAACTTGCTGCAGAGGCTGAGCAGGATAAGCCCAAACCCAAAGAAAAAATTCTATTTGTCAGGTTTGTTATTCATATTCTGACTGGCTGATTAGTAATTTAATATAGGCTTTCATTAAATCCACTCACTTTCAATAAATCACTATTTTCCTTTTCCATTTGCACAGGAGTGACACATCTCGAAGCGAGTTGGCTGAGCTTTCCAAACAAGCAAATCCTGATGAGATAAACATTGATGAGGATGAGGATGAAGATGACGAGGACCAAGGACCTGATGGTTAGTGTGAAACAGATTAAAAGTAGGGAAACAAGGCATTTCTGTAGACGTCTTTGAGTCATTAAAATTCAAATTTCTGTGTTTTTTGTCTTTACAGAGGTGCAGCTTGAGCAGAAGAGTGTTCCAACAGCTGTGTTTGGGGGCCTTAAGGATGACTAAAAAATTACTCAATGAATTTTGCAAAGATCCAGACTTCTGTAATATTTCAGTGGCTACATGTTTTAGATTAGGAGGAATGTTTAGATATATCATTAGTCTAATACAGACAGCCTAAAAAATTAGTAGACGCGTTGTCCTTTTAAAATTCTGTTTTTTTGGTGAGGAGGTGTATCTCTTTTGACCACAGGTCAGTGATTCTTAAACATGAAACCCAACATGCTTGTGTAAATGGGACTTTCATATGACATTGCTCACACTTAAACCAGATGTATTTAACTTTATTTCGGGAAAATATTTTGGAAAAAGAAATAAATGCATTTAATACATATTTTTTACCAGTACAAAATTTAAAGACCTTTATTTGACTGGAAGTTATGTGCCAGAACACATAAGGAACGAACATTCTTTCATCAGCTTAACGCATTTCTAAGTGAAGCAATACACTTTTGCATTCATGGCTTTAATGTCACAATTGGTAATTTAAAGAATTTCCAAAAAGTTGAAAAAATTTATTTTAATTCTAATTTTTCAAATGTTTGGTTCAAGCTGCAGTTGCATACTGTATAAGCATTAAACCGTTTGTAGTTGAATGCTGGGATTATGTAAAGTTTCAATCAGTAAATGCTGTTATAGAGAGCAGTTTGGTTTCTCTTTTGTTCTAATTACATGATCCATTTGCTCATTATTCATATAGATTTAATGTAATAATGCCATAAAATGGGATACAGAGGCAATACTTAAATCTGAAAATAAATTTGGTATTTTCTTACAAATGTCTTGAAAGCAGAGTTGCTCAATGTATGAGTTGTAAGCACCCCAACATTGGATTCAAACTTTGACCTGTATTAAATACTGACTTGGAATAGTTTTATAATTGTTTAGAATAGCTGAGACGTAATCCTCTTATAAAGTTACTACAGCATGCTGTCTAGACCATTTGTGAGCATCATGTGATGACGTGCTCTTGGGTCTGCTGTTTACCGAGGCTGTAGGTGCTGCAGGAAATGGCTATTTTGCCGTCATTGCCTGACATAAAAGTACATTTGTTTTTTTTTGCTGGAATGATATATTTTAGTGTACAAAATGATAAAGATGGGGAAGTATCAAAAAAATTTAATAAAATACACCATGTTGTGATGGGTCCATTAGCTTCTAACTAAAATATATTTAATTTCTGCATATATATATCCATTCACAATAGAGCAGTTTCCTACCAAGTTAGTTAATATGACAGACTATTTTAATAAAATATTGTGAATTAACTCCAGCAAAACACACCGCTGCAATATTGCAATTCATTATATTCAGTTCTGGGTTGGAGGAAACTTGCTTGTTGACTTCCTTTTAGCATGTTTTACTGTGTCCTTTTGTATATGATTACGATTATTTTGAATTCAGTACTTTGGCTTTGTTAATGGAGTTTGTAACACTTTAAAAAGTAATACTACAAGGATTGCACTCCTCTCCCCTCGGGTTCAACCACATACCAAATGCACCTGTAGCAAAACTACCACCACACCTCTACCTGCTGTCTGCTTGCACAAGGAGGGCCCGCCCTCATTGTGCAGGCTCAATTTCTATTGGCCGGTGGGGTGAGCGAGCGATTCCAGTGTGGAGCACCTGGTGGTCACTCATCGGCTGGACTAAAGTGGAGCTGTGTACGGTGAAGTGACAACGCAGCAATGCGGACGAAGAGGGGCAGAAACAAGAGGGAATAGTCCGGCTTTCTGGAGCATCTCGGCATCTTTTAGCTTCGTTCGGTGGTAAACTGTAACTGTAACGGACATTTTTGTCGCAGAGAAGTACATTAGCTGGCTTTGAAGCAAGACCGGGGCGGATATTTCCCGAGGAAAACCTGGAACCACATCCGTATTCCCAGCCCTGCGGTCGTGTGGAATACTGACCTGAAATAATGATTGCCTGAGGATTTTTATACCTTCTTGAATACCTTTTTTTTTTGCCCGCATCGCTTGCTATTTTTTTTTTTCTTTTTACAGTGTCGCTATGGTGGACTCCCCCACTAAGAAGAAGACTTTTTTGGTCCGAGACATAAAGCCATTGGATTTGTATGACTGCAGTAAATCAAAAATATGTGCAAGTGTAGGATGGCTGCTGGCGAAGTCCTACGGGAGTTCAGGTAGGGTTTTTTTTTTTGTTTTTTTGTTCGGGCCTGGTGGCTTAAAATCCAGTTTTACTCAGGACCATCATTCTTTTGTTTTCTGGTAATGTGTTTACATTATATTAGTGAAACGCACATGCTCTGAAAGCAACTGCAGTGCTTGTGTTGTTCGGTGATTTTAGCACAAAGAGCCGCAGTTGAAAAGAGGACGCTGGCACTGTATGCATTTTTGGACTGTGACACATGTCATTTGTTCTGTTTCTATGGGTATGTATGTAAGAGGAACGGGCCTCCTCATGTAGGCCTCCCTTATCAAGCTAACCACTCTGTTCTAATACCAGTCCTGAGGTCTGAAATGACAGGCTACACAGACATGGTACACAGGGCATTTGTGTTCTCAAATATGTTCTTTCATCTGTGACAATGGCAGTTTACACCGGACAGACTAAACTATAGTCTCTGCTGTATTTATTACCAATGCATATAAATTAAATCCAGTGTTTGGAAGTATTCAGCATTATTCTATGGCAACTTAATTTACTAGACGTTCTCCTCCAGTATCTTCAGTCAGTAAAATTCCTGATTGACAAACCACTCAGTCACTGTGATGCAAAAAAAAAAACTTCCAACGTTATATAAGTAGTATTTTACACACCACACAAAGATCTATGTTTGGGTTGCTTGAAATATTGTCAGTTTTAACCCTGATATGTTGACACGTGGGTTTGTTTTAGAATACCAGCTTGGAAAAGATTATAACTTCAGGAAAGGAGACACCATACGTGCCTTTTCATTCCAGTTGATTTTACAAGACTACTTTCTCACCAGTCAAATGATATGTCATTGACTTGAAGGTAATGTAATCGTATGTTCTAAAAAGGGTTGGAGAAGATCACAAGTGTTGCTCATCTGGCCAGTAAAGGTTTTTTTTTTGTGAACTCCGTTTTTCTTCAGTAATTTAACCTTTGTGTTACACAATCACACACAGGTCTTGGGTATAAGACTGCAGGCTGTTGCCACCTTTGTGTACTCAATTTAGCACCTTAGCCACACCCTATGGTCAAAGTCATGTCAAGCCACAGGGATATGACAACAAACACTCATCATGTTTAGTTTCTGTCTTAATCAACTCAGTAGCCTTGATGATAGTCATGCAAATTCAGGGTGACATCACCAGATCCTTTCCCAGAAATTCAGCTGGTTAGGAAGGGTAGCCAAGGAGGAGCCAGGCTAGGTCATCTTAGCTTTTCAAGCTCAATTAACTTGATTAAAGTAACAACAGGCAACATTTTAAAACATTTCTAATGAACCAGTGTGTTAAATAAATCAAGTTCTTTTTAAGATATGTGGCAAAACCAAATGCTCTGTCATCTAATATATAAGCTACTCAAACATAAATCTCTATTTAGTTATGAAATGCTTAAAGGGTTGAATTAAAATATTTATGTTGGCACTAAAAAAAGGTATTAAGGCTTAGAGACCAGGACAGCCAGAAGGTTGAACAAAATCCCACCATCAGTATTCATTTATGCCTAAACAAAGTAGCATGGAGGGTAATGATTAAAAAGCTAAAGCAATGAAATGAAATTCCAATTTCCTGTTTTACCTTTAGGCAAGGACTGGCAGGTGTGTGGCTTTTATACATAGGAGATTATAACATTCATTAGTGAACTTGTATTCTAAATATGTAGCAAAACAACTGATCCAGCTTGAAGGTTGAGGGGGGAAATGATTGACTAATTATCTAAGGGTGACTCAAGCTAGTTTGTTCCATTAGGCTGGAATGAAACTCGAGACTTACCTGTTTAGGCTAGGAGGAAGCTTGTTTTTAATAAGCAACACTTACAGGCCTTCAGTTTTTCTCCTGAGTTCACGCCATTGGTTTAAACTGTGCGTCAGTGTTATGTCTATTTTACTGCCGTTAAGTAAAACCAGGGTGTACTTTAAAACAAAAAAATTGTTAAATTGTGATAAATAGTAAAATCTTGGAAAAACCAACCAGTGTTAGTTTTATGGTCCAGATGAAATACAGGCTCATGAGGATGTATGCTTGTTGTTAGTGTTCAGTCAGAATGTTTAAATTGTGTACAAGGTGATATTCCTTAAGGCCAATCCCTGGACACGGTTGCTGTATTTTATTTTGTATTTCAGTGGCTCCAAGCCAGTTTTTCCCTTTGCCAAGTCATGCTGCCATTTTGTGCCTATATATTCCCATTTCTAACCTATAAACAAATCATTGTCTATCCATGGTCTTGAACCATTTTTTATCAGTGTTAATGGAAAAAACAAAATGGAACTTAAAAAACTCGCTTAACAAGGAGAACGATGACAATCAAAGTGGCACTTTTATTAAATTACTGCAAGATCAGTGTAAATTTAATTGTAGTTAGGTATTTTCATGAGTGGTAGACATGTTATGGTATAAATAAGTATAAGAACATTCACTCTACTTATTAAAGGTCCAAGTAGGCTTTAAGTAATTGCATCCAGATATATTTTAGCGTTTGATTCTAACATCTCTTTAAAGTTCTAGCATCTCTTTATATTGCATCTCAATTATTTTTATATTTACTTGCCTTCTCCTCTAGTGTTGTCCTGTTTACTTCTGAAGTGGCTGTAATGTAATCACTTTCACTCTGTAGGATGTTATTCAGTGTACACCGGCCCTTTAATGCAATTAAGCCTACTGTGCTGCAGTGGAGCAGTGCCTGTGTTAATGTTACAGGATATGATGGGCTTTCAGGGATAGCATGTTTATGGTAAGTGGATCTTTGAGGGCATGTGAAGACGAGGAGCTTCATTTGTTGTGTGCTTTATCTCCCAATCAGACTGTGGTCCAGAGATCAATAGCTGATTGCTGTCTACGCCATTTTAGCCTCTGACCAATAAAGAAAAGGTACTCCTTTTGTTTTGTTTTTTTTCTTAAAATAAATTAACAGTAATATTTTAACTCACAGACCTGGCCACTGCACATTGATAGTGATGTCGATCAGGGTGTGCTGCATTTTGAAACATTCTGAAATAAAGTTATTAAAAATGAGCTAAGGTGACCTCCTTGATGCCATTTTTCTGAGTTTGAGTGGTTACATGGAGTGTGGGCTGCTAAAATTGCTCTTCTGACTAAAGCTAAAGGTTTTTGCGTAACAGAACAGTACCTACTTTGTTCTTAAAATAAAACCAGATAATCATATGTGTTTGATCTTTTCAACCACATGATGAACATTTAAAACAACAAGCAGGAATACACTGGGTGTCACTGAATTATTTAGTAAATAGCAGAGTTCCTGAAAGTTTTCAGTTGGCATCTTGTCTTCTAAAGGGATCATGAAGCCTTCTTAAAATCAGCGTACATTTTTATTCTTAAAGGGTAATAACACAAAGGCCGCTGGTTCTTGCTGAGCTATTTCATTCTGAAGAACCTTACTCACCTTGAACATTTGCTAGGTGCTAATGCTTTGTATAGAAGCCTGTCTTGCTGTGTGTTATGAGCACTTTGAGACATGTGGTGATGTTCTATGACCCAGCCAGTATACAAGCTCAATCAGTCAATGAAAAGGGACATGTCTCCTGTTACCTAACTTTGCATGTCAGTTTCAGATACCAGCTAACAGAGCAAACCTGACTGCAGCGTTGCTTGTAAACTATAACAGTTCCACTAGACCTTTTTAAAACTTGTCCAATTTTACATAAATAACTGTTTTGCATATCTGCTCAGTTGCTTCTTCTCCCAGTCTGAATAGTAAGAAGTCAGTGAGCTGTTGGGGTTGTCAGGGTTTACCATGTTTCATGCTCAGATGGAAAGTTGCTGGACTACTTTTTACCTGGACTGATCTGCCAGTGGTACTGACTGAGTCAATAAACTTTGCACACGTTTGACTTTTGCCTGTTCACTCAAACCAATAGATAAAGCACTGACTCCATGACCTGTAAAAATGACAGGGAGGTTCTTGCACCAGTTTAAGCAAATACGTATTTTTGTAAAAATGAAAATACATTCAAAGAGTTGTATTTTATTCAGTGTTATGTTAGCTTTTCTTGTCTTTTTACCATTATTTATACAGCTTTAAGCTGCATTTTTTTCATACCTTCCCATCGGTTTGCTGTCATTACTTGAGGTTTATGTAGTAAAAATTTGACTTATGGGCAGTTCTTTATGGACCTGCTACTTGAAACTTGTACCTAGTTTTATATTTAATATGTCATGGACTGTCATTGTTTATGGTAAGTCACACAGGGAAATTAGTTTCATAACAGTCTTTCTCATATCACCAAGTTGTGGCATTTGCATCTGCTTTGCCATCTAGGGGAGTTTTTAGCACATCCTTCCCGGGACCTATTTTTCTTACATATACATTAATTACTTCAGCTTTCTGTTTTTTTAATATGGAAAAGAATATAACAAGTTATGATCAGTTTTAGACTCAAAGTTTATAATATGTTTTCTGTTTTTATGACTGATTTTTCAATTTCTGAAGACCTTTTAAACTCTTAGACACTTAAGAAGGTTTATACAGACACACAAATGGATTTGGTGAAACTGGTTTCTTTGTGGGTTTGTCAAATACAGTCATAAAACATTTGGTGTAGGATAATTGTAATAGTTTAGGTCTTAAGTAGTCATTGACCAGTCTAAAAGCATTGTCTACAATTACACCTAACAAAATCTTTTAACAAAATAATCTACTATTAATAATCTATTTACTTTTAAGTTATTCAGATTTGCAGGGGAGAGGTCTGTCACCACTCGTGGTGCGTTATCTGTTAGTGGGAAATGGGAAGTTAAAACATTTGGTTTGTTGCTTATGTTTGGATTCTTTTAATTTTTTTTATTTGACATTTCTCTTTAATGTTCTTTCCAGTAAGCTTAGTCATTTAAAATGTAGAAAGTGTTATTTATGTATTTTTGTGTTTTAATTTGAATCATAAGTTTAAAAATCAATTTCTGTCAGTTGTTTAATACCCAAATTAATATGCAGCTACAGAAGAACAGAATTATGATGTAAATTTTGGCGTCCGCTATTGTTCTGGATGTTACTTTACTTGGGCTTTTGAGACTGTCGTATTTTTTTTTGGTCAAGCAAATGTGATAAAATTGCGCCTGCGATCAGTAAACATGGCAAAGAAACTTGTATCTGCCTGAAAGCAACTTTTTAAACTAGCCAACATGTTTGTGTTCATCCTTGCCTGAAGAGTTAGTTAAAATTGGTAAGAGTGAGCATTTTTGTTTTTAAATTTTTAGACTTATGCTTTGGTGTAATAAAAAAACCATAGATGCCAAGCGACTGTTGATTGAAGTTTTTTGTTAATTATTAAGGGAAGTCATGAAATACAGGGGTTGGACAATGAAACTGAAACACCTGTCATTTTAGTGTGGGAGGTTTCATGGCTAAATTGGACCAGCCTGGTAACCAGTCTTCATTGATTGCACATTGCACCAGTAAGAGCAGAGTGTGAAGGTTCAATTAGCAGGGTAAGAGCACAGTTTTGCTCAAAATATTGAAATGCACACAACATTATGGGTGACATACCAGAGTTCAAAAAAGGACAAATTGTTGGTGCACGTCTTGCTGGTGCATCTGTGACCAAGACAGCAAGTCTTTGTGATGTATCAAGAGCCACGGTATCCAGGGTAATGTCAGCATACCACCAAGAAGGACGAACCACATCCAGAACTGTCCGTTGGGAGCTCCACAGGGTCAATATACACGGCCGGGCTGCTATAGCCAAACCTTTGGTCACTCATGCCAATGCCAAACGTTGGTTTCAATGGTGCAAGGAGCACAAATCTTGGTCTGTGGACAATATGAAACATGTATTGTTCTCTGATGAGTCCACCTTTACTGTTTTCCCCACATCCGGGAGAGTTACGGTGTGGAGAAGCCCCAAAGTACCACCCAGACTGTAGCATGCCCAGAGTGAAGCATGGGGGTGGATGGGTGATGGTTTAGGCTGCCATGTCATGGCTTTCCCTTTGCCCAATATGTGTGCTAGATGGACTGCCAAGGACTACCGAACCATTCTTGAGGACCATGTGCATCCAATGGTTCAAACATTGTATCCTGAAGGCGGTGCCGTGTATCAGGATGACAATGCACCAATACACACAACAAGATTGATTTGATGAACATGAAAGTGAAGTTGAACATCTCCCATGGCCTGCACAGTCACCAGATCCAATAGGCTTTGAGTTGTGTGTAAAATAATTTTGTTGTTGCAAAACGTGTTTTGTTTATTTATGGCTAAATTAAATGTGCCTTCTGCCACTTGTTAAAGTGTAGTTTTGCTAATTTAGTTGAATGGCTCATCTAAAAATTCCTCAGGCCTGTTTGTTTTTTTGTTTGTGAGCAGGTGTGGTTAACAGTGCACCACTTCTTCGACCTCTGTTGAATCTTCCTAAAGGTGTTTCCTGGTTAAACAGGATCCTAGATTTGCCCTTTTTGTATTTTGCTTTGTTCATGTTTTATTTTTATTTCAAAGGTGATTTAAGATAGCCGGTTTATGCAAATTATTTGCCGAGTGATTTTTTTTTTTTTTTAGTCACTGTTTTCCAGTTTGTTACATTGACCTTTACCAACAATGACTGTTACCAAGCGATAGTTTTAAAATTCTAATCAGTCTAATCAATATCTGTTTTTCTCCATCAATAGAAAATGTCCCTGCAGAGCTGCGTGACCCCTTCTACTGTGACCAGTATGAACAGGAGCATCTCAAACCTCCAGTCACGCGCCTGCTGCAGTCCTCAGAGTTATATTGTCGCACCTACAGCATTATTATTGGGAGTACTGGATCTGAGGCACAGCCCAAAGACAACATCGCCCTGCTGCAGCTCCTCACGCAGAGAGGCATAGTCGCCAAAGATCAGGAAGCCACAGTTACTGAGGCAGACCTTCAACATAAACCCATCAAAATGGTAATGTCTGATATGTAATTCGCCAAACTCTTTCAGTACTTTTTGTGCAGAATATAAATATTTGTGGGATTAAAGCAGGATATACCTTTAAAAGCCACCTGAATTTGCCTGCACGTCTACATGTGGTACTAAAATTAAATACATATCCTATGGTTTTCAAAGTGTCCACAATCTGACTGGTCACGTCGCGTTTCATCCGACTTCTACGTTATTGTCCTGGCTCCGACTACGCATCCAAACAGACTTTTCTACAGAAGTAGCAGCCACTGCTTCACAAAATGCCATTGTTAATAGATGGACTCTCTGTTTTCATACCTTTGTCTTGTTATTATGTGGTCCTAATATTGCATTGCCCAACAAGTTAAAAGATGATACACAGACGCCGACATTCGTTTTTGTTTCCGTAAACTGTGCGTTTGGGTCGTTATGGGGTCCTGAACCGTTCTGACTGAAGTCCGATGGTAGCTGTGATTAAATAGTAGTGTAAACCACCATGCAAAAAAACGGATTTCAGCAAAAAATCAGAAATGAGCTTCAAGACCTGCAGTGTGATTGTAGCCTTCCTTGCTCAACCCACTGCCCACAAACTCCAGTGTTAGTGTTCAAATTGAGAAAAGTAATGTAAGGAACAGTGGTACGTTGTGTGCACAGTTTCCTTATTCTTATATTTTTGCATTAGGTTTATTTACTGAAACCAACTCTGTTATTTAGAAATCTGCAGAAAAAAACAGGTCAGGATCACTTGGTTGCTGTTATTGGGCCATGTTTAGGTTTTGATTCTGGGGATTAAAGGACATCAAAAAGACCCTTCAGCCATTCAGCCCTTCCCCCAACGCCGTATACTTCCTCAACTGATCTTAAAACATGAGTGGTTCCAGCTGCGAGGACAACGGCATGACTACTTTACTTTCAGGGTGTGAGAGGGAGATGGAGTATATGTACAATTGATCCAGATCACAACAAAAGCTAGAGATTTCTAGTGAAACTTTAGCTCCTGTGTTGAGAGAATACAATGAGCTGGCTCAGTGAGTTTAAATCAAGAGAAACAGGTTTGTCCTCTTAGCCACTGGCAAAAGATCTCTATATGTCTTTCAGTCTTGTAACATTATATTGCTCCAAACTCTTCACCCGGAAAATGATTACAAACTACATTTATTAAATCCTAAAAATTGAATTTCTGTATACAGTTTGTATTTGGCTGATGAAATTTGAAACCGCTTACAGTAGAATTGGTATTAGCCTTACTTTTCACTCTGATCAGAAAGACCCCAAATCTGTGCACATACACGCTGTTTTTGAAAGTGATGGCCTCCTCAGGGATTTGTTGTGTACAGTGTTGTGTTGTTAGCTCCCCTGCAGCTGAATGCTTGGTACCACATCTTGTACTGTACACCTGATGACTGCACCGTTTTTTCCTTTCCTTTTTCACTAGTCATTTGTTGCATCTCAACAACATAAAAATGAAACTCCTTTGGAAGCTAGGGCTGTTCACGTATGGTAATTTACATGAACCAAACAGAGATGGCTCAATGCAGTGCCAATATGTGCTTACACACAACAAAAGCAGGAATGCTCAATCACAGGACTGACATTGTCATTGGGTATAGTACAGTCCTGCTATGTTTGCCTCCATATGCAGCACTTCGAGTTTGCGTGACCTGGGCAAAGGATGCTTATTAGGCATACGAGTTGATGTTTAAAAGGAGCTAGTTTTCTGATGGTGAGCTAAATCATGAGCTTGGATCAATATGCCCTTTTCTAAGCCGAAACGGTTCTGGGAGAAAGCTGGTTAGTACACATTTCTTTTTCCTTAATTTTAGTTTCTTTACCCTTTTTTTGATAATTTTAATTTACATCGAATCCCTGTTTGCTCTTTAAAGCTGGATCCTTATTCTAGTAGAGAGACGTCCTAAGCAGTTCACGGCTGTATAAAGCTGTTTACTGTGTTATTTACCCATTAACATACATCTGTACAGTTGTTCTTTTTCTTTACATAAAGCACCTTTCGGCATCATGCTTGTACCATGGCAAGTGCATTGGAACATCAAGAGTTTTCTTAAACCTCATACAAGCTTTCTGATAATTACCATTGGTGTAGATAGTTTAGGCTTTATTTCATACTGTTTCACTAAAACACATTAAACAACTAACCATTTTAAATGAAAGCAAAAAGGTAGCTAAATTTAAAGACACAGGTATCTGTTGTTCATGGTCCTTTAATGCACAATATTTAATTTCTTCTGCCCAGTTAAGTTAGGTCTTTCTAGTTGAGACAATGCCTGGTCGGTTTCTGATGCTGCTGCAGTTGCTATGTGCTACTTTAGTGTATGATCCCCCAGTTACTGACTGCTCTCTGAGTTTGTCTGCGAGTGACTGGCAATGCAGCTTGTATGGCAAGTGAAGAAAGTGGGTCATGCTGCAGTGTTACAGGGATGGAGCATCAGTGTGGGCCCTGGCCAGTAAAACAGCTTTGCAGCAGTGGCAATCTGCTACAGGTTGACTGTTTAAGGCTTCACATTTTTCTAGATTAAATGCATGGTTATGCTTGTCACCAATACTACTGTCAAGTAATCTGCCTTCTCATTGTTGGTTTCTTTTGGATAAGTAAAGGTTGTTGCCTTAATGCTGTTTACTAATGTTTGTGAAATTAGGTTTACATTTAAATCCAAACACAACAGATCAAATAAAGTGGCTGTTGTTTTGGCTCGTCTTGATGCACCTACCTATACCTAAGGTGGAGTATTTGTAATCTGCATAAAAGAGAGACATAGCCACTCTGTTATTTATTTTTATATATATATATATAAATATAGAAAAAAAGGTTATTTGTTTTGTCGTGATCAGGTCTTATGTATTTTTAGTGACTGAGGTTCTATAAATATTTGGGTTGTCCTGCTTGCATCTGCCCAGCCCCCATCACTCCTCCATTTGAGGATAAAGATCTTTGAAGATTACACATAATCCACTACATAGGGTGAATGTCGTCATTCATGATTGGTTGACATCCCAGAGATGACCAATGACCCCCTCTATACCCCGGTTTGTCTCATGTTGAGTGCCCAATTACAGTGCTCTTGAAACAATAATTGTGCCACAAAATGCTCTCTGTGATGCCTTTACTTCAGTAAATCTGAGCTGAACAACCATGTGCTTTATAACAGGAGTTATGCTGCTGGGATTGTGAAATTAGAGGTGTGACTTCTTACCCAACAGCCTTGTTGTCTAGCCAGCTGTTCCTCTCATCTTCACGTTGGGTGGTTGCAACAAAAACCCTGTAGTCACACCTTGAACGAGTTTTACAAACTCTGATATTAACAGTGAAGATGTGATTAATGTTAACTATAATGTATCTAGATTTTACTCTGGTCCGCTGTTTCTTTCGTAGTGCCAGGGACACTTCGGCAGGTTTTTGGTCAAGTGAACATCAGTCAAGAGTTTAGCTGGAAACAGAAGTGGCAGATTATCAGAAACGCTAACCATCATCTTGCATCATTTATTTTTCTTTGGTCTGTTGCTGCTCTGAACATAATTGGTTTTCAATTCAATTTGGTTTTATTTATATAGCGCTAATTCACAACACATGTCGTCTCAAGGCACTTCACAAAGTCAATTTGCTAGAATCATACAGATTTCAAGTCGGGTACACACATTCCAAATATTCCTAACTATCAAACTGCAGTTGGATTCAGTTTATTATTCAAATTGATTAAAGGGTTTTTTATCTAAGGAAATTTTGGTAATTAAGCTTTGAAATGTGCCCCAAATTTGGTGTAAATTCATTTTGAGCTATATTACCTTATGTAAGTGTACACTTCATATACATATGAGTATTAACCTCTTTTCCAAAATCCCTAGTTGGGCCCCAGGCCTGCTTGATCCCCCTGTTTGTCTCCCCATCATACAGGAACAAGGCAGGGATGGGGGATGGGGTTAAGTCATATTTCAGACAAAATCCCCTCAACATGAATTTGTCTGATGATATAACTTTTTCTTACTTTCGTTAACAAAGATCACATACGAGCAGTTTTTTTTCTCCCAAATTATGTTTTAAATGTTAACGGGATTAATCGGTGTTTATTTTTTCTCTCTACAAGATATTGCAGAAGTGCAGGATGTTTCAGAGCTGAGAATCGGGGCTAAGCCAGGAGCACAGATAAGTACTGCAGTCAGGCTTGTACTCGGATGCATTATGGGTCAGCTGGTTGGTTGTTATGGTGATCTGGCAGGCTCAGAGCTGTGTGCTGGAGTAGCTTCTCTCTTTACTCATTAGGGAACCTTGTGATTTAGCTTAGCAAACTCCCCTGGGTCTGCAGTGGCAAATCCGCAAGTGGCTACAACTCATTCGTCCTGTTTCATTTAGCTTTTTTATTGTCTTAAATTATCTTCCACTGTCATTTGAAAACTACAGAACAACACAGCAAAGGTTTTATAGATCTTAATTACATTTCTGTACTTTATTCTAATTTTTTCTAGAATATTTCTCTTTTGAGTATGTCTTACAGTATACATTTTAAATACTTCTTGTTTTCTTTTTTTTATTACTTATTGTACTGTGCATGAATAAAATGATGAGTACATTTTACTGCATATTTTAATTGTATGACAGTACATGAATCTATTAGATCAATAAGCAAATTTGGGAATAATGATGTGCATAGTATTTTATGTAATATTGATGTTGGTTAACAGCACCATGCGAACATTTATCAAATCCTTTCAATTTCTTGATACCCAACATATCATGGCATTTGTAAAGTCACCCTTTGTATTTGCTGAAAAGGCAAGCCGTATTTCATGAACACAGAAGTGACAGCCTCCTATTTTGTCAACAGTATTTGGAGGGCAAACCAGCTATGGCCGCAATCCTTGCAGTGAATGACACATCGACAGAGCTTGCCCCAAAACTATCTGACAAGCCTTTCCTGGCATAGCCTGCTCTGCCAGGGGTCTGCCCAGGTCAGCGCTTTGCAGCCGGGTTCTGTAGGCAGACATGTATATCGCGCTCATTTGCACAGCTAAACTGCTACTAGTCCCTATCTGGGCAAGCATAAAAGGCTGGCAAAGAATGTCTGGCAACTGAGGTAGAATTTGTTAGTATTTAAAGGGTCAAGGTATTGATTTTCACAGATTAGGCTCAAACGTGTGGATTAAATGAGTAGGCCTTTGGCTGGAATGGATTGCTTTTTGACCAGTCTTTTCTCTACTAAGTTAAAATGAATACTCATCCCTAAGGGCTTTTGCAGTGAACTATTCAGGAGGGAGATATACTGATGACTACTAAAAAAATAAAGACTGAAACAGAAACAAATTTAGAAACACATTATAGATTTGAGGCAAAGGCTTTCTTGATAAAGGACAATGAGCTATTAAAAGAATAACATTACATAGAAAATTATTTTAAGCTTTTTAAACTTTTTTGATAATTAGATAACTCTATAAAGTCTAGTCCAAATGTAAATTTCTCGTTTCTGGAAATATACTAATGAATAAAAACAATAGGTATGAAATTTGAATAAACGCTATCAAAATAGGTTAAGAAAGTTTAAGTTGTAACGCTGCGGTGCAAACAGAGCACAGCTTCTAACAAGTTAACAGGTTTAAAGAATTAACATTCTCGCTTTGACTGAGCTGTTAATGTTGGTACTACATTTTAATGAGCTCAGAGTATTTGATCAGACTCTGTAAGGGTCTCCTGTGCATGAAGAAAAAACCTAAAGGTCATGGTTTTAAATATAAATATGTTTGTATTTATGTTCTAAAATTTATTTCATAATAATATTTATTGTAATAAAAATAACACAATTATGTGTTCTTGTCGTCAAGTAACAGCCTCTTATTTCATCTGGCATATCCTGCATGTTTGTTTTAAATGAGCCATATTGAAATGTTTTACTGTGCAAAAGGTAAGTCAATTAAAGGGAAAGTAGCTGAAGAATGACAGTTCCAGGTCTTGTGTGTTATCATATTACAGGTCTGCTGCCTATTTAATGATTTAATGGATGCACAAACATGGGTCCAAAGTTCACCCACATCTACTATTGTCTGTGTTTGCCTGGTGAAAAAGTTTGTTGAAAGTTTTTGCTGGTCAACCACTGGATTGTAGTGACCTCTAGAGGATACTGCCAGTATACAATGAAAAGGGCTGCAGCACACGAGATAATATCCGCTGTGAAGTAAACACTGTCTTTCAAAACTAATCAAGCGATTTTCCAGCAATATTGGTTTCTCTAATTGGTTGTCGCCTTATCTTTTTCCTTTGGGATGTTTGCAGAGTGCTCATCTGGCCGTGATAGATGCCTTGATGACAGTGGGAGCCATAGAGACTGTGACTGCACTGAAGACATGTGGCTCTGCTGATCTTCTAGACGGAGCTGCCAGTTGGGAGGATGCTCTGCTTCATTGGGTTAATGCGGTAAGGAGCAATTCAGAAGAAACACGGCATGTTTTAAATTCACATTTTTGTTGTATTTCCCAGGTTTCTGTTGCAGACGATGTAGTATTTATTTAATATTTTCTAGTAATGTATGACTTATTGTATGTTTTATTAAAAATATCTATGATTGGTATGGATTTTAAGAGTTGTTATATTCTGTTCTTAGTTAAACCAGAAGCTGCGAGAACGTACAGAAGGAGCTCAGAATGACTCGCCTCAGTCAGCAGCAGAACCCCAAGCTGTTGAGCCTTCTGTGAGTACTGCAGATATCCAGAACAACATTCAGCACATAAACCTTTATAATCTGTTTTAGGATAATTCAAAAGAGTTCTGTTTAAATGGGAAGAAAGAACATTTGCCAAAAGAAGCACAATCCTGAAATGGTGTTTTTGGGAGCAACCAGATATTTTCGCTTTTGCAAATCAATTTTTTTTTATTTTGTTTTTCGAGGTGCAGTTAACTCTGGTAATCTGAAGAGGTTAAAGTGCGCTTCAGTAATGGCCAGTACTTATACTAATGTCATGAAGACTAGTTTATGCCTTTTTAAAGATAAAATACTCCAGTTTACACAAGAACTGCTTTTTTTTTTTCTCCATTGGAACAAAAACTGTTTATAGAAATGCTGAATCCGTAAAATCTTTTTTATAAAATAAATCAACAGAGCAACAGGAGAAAAAAACACAAATGTAGGGTAAAATTAAACCTCTGCAAACCTTACAAGCAGAGTTTTACCAACTCAAATATTGAGCACCTGATAAGCAAATTTCCTTTGCAATTTTAAGAAACATTTGTGATCTCTTGTCCGGTTTGTCTTGTTCTTCTACTGCATACTTAATAGCTGTCCCTGTGCTCCTGTTTTCCATTCCTCTTTCTTTGTCTATTTTTTTTGTTACTTTTTCCTTTGCTTTGACAGTGTCCTACACGCTGGTATTGGAAACTTGTTCCTGTAAGTTCCCTCCTTTTCTCTGCATCCTCCCTATCCGTCCATCCTTCCAGTGTCCTCATCAAATTTCTCAAAATTTTGATCAGGTTGGTTTTTTGTTTTTAAATCCCCATGAGCTGGTTTGAGTTTGCATTTTGCATCAAATATATTTGTCTGCACTGAACAGCAACTGCAGTATAAAACTAATGCTGTTGCAGGACGGGGCCAAAAGTTATTATTTATAAAGGCATGAGTGATGCATGAATCATTGTTTAAAAAAAGCTGGACTTTGAAGCTGCCATGTGTAAACTGGTTTCTCAGGTGCTGTGTGTTTGCGTGGGGTTTTATCAGAGATGAGTTTAGTCAGATGGCCCCTGCTTTGTTTTTTCTGCAGTTAGACCTGAAATGTTTTCTCTCTCCTACTTCTCTACCTCTTGAGACCCTCTTGACCCCATTTCTCGACTTCTTTTAGCACCGATTTAGTGTTTGTCTTCTGTCACCAACTCAACCATGCTCATCCCATTTTGCATTTCCTTAGCATGACTTTTTGTTTGTCCTCTTTGTCTCACAAAGTAATTCCTGACGTGTCATAAGCAACACTAAGTCATAAAATTAGGGGTGCCCATTTGTGTTTTTAAAATTTTTACTTTGAATTTTAATAAAAACATTAACAAATACATAATCTGATTCTGGCATTTGTAAAGTCACAGTATTTCATTTGATTTTCTTGTTTGTGTATTTTGTAGCTCCGATACAGGAAGGATAAAATTCCGTTCAAAGTGAAGCCGATCTTTCCAGAGGTGAAGGAAGTTAAAGACCTCTCCAGTGGTTGTGCTCTGGCTGCTGTCATACATTACTATTACCCTGGGCTACTAAGACTTGAAGGTACTAACACGCTTTTTTAACCTGTGCATTAAGAGGCTTTTCAGCAGGATGCAAATAATAACTCAAAAGTTGGTGAAGGGTCAGCTTTTTTCCAGATTATGAAAACAGACTAATGCCACACAGGCATGTACTTCAGTCTTATTAAAGTACTTTTATCTGGAGCAAAACCGATAAAATCAGACCTTCAACAACAAGAGCCGTCAGGTATACTCTGCCACATCCAAAAACCACAAACAGGACAAAGAGGGAGATGTTACTCACAAGGAATCCAGTATTTGTTTTAATTTCCTGTTGGGGTTAATAAAATATATTTGAAGTTGAATTTAATTTAGAGCAACTTTGCTCCTCACCAGCAATAAAAGCATGGTCCAATAGTGTTTCGCCAGCTGTTTAATTAATTATATAAATGAGGACAAAACACAATGTTCTGTTTTTTAACCTAATAACAATAAGAGATCTATAAAGATTCAAATTATTAGTGAAACATATTTGGTAAGTTAACAACAGATGAAATTGAACTTAAAATAATGAAAAGCTTGATCTTAAGTGTCACGTTTAGCAAAAGACAAAAAGAAAGACTTGTTCTTTATGCTTAACAAGTTTAATATAAATGAATAGTTAAAATAATCTGTGTATTTTTACATCTAGAGAACACAAAACATGAATGATGATGGGTCTAGACATTTAGAAGTTTTTTTGAAAGCTATTAATTTATTTTCAACCTGCCATGGATTCTCCTTGGCCTGCTCACAGAAGAAATGCAAATCAGCAACCATTCACCTGGTTTACACCTGTGAGGATGTTCACACTTCAGTCCCACTGATGTGGGTACAGTGAAGTCAGCATCTTATTTTAAGCTTCTAGTTCAATAATTAAATGAATGAAACAGCTCTTCAAATAGCTACCTCAGAAACCACAGGCTGTTTACTTATGTCAGCTCATAATTAAATTCATTTTTTATAGCCCCAGTTTACAACAAATGTGATCTCAGGGCACTTTACAAAAGAAAGTAAAATCAGTACAATTGACAGTAAGATTTCAAGTCAATTACATACATTCCAAATTGATTCTAGTTATTCATTCAGTTTATATAATGATAACAGGCCATGCCTGGAAAGGTAACATTTTTACTCCTGTGTGCAAGATGTTTCAATGAAGGACTCCATGTCAGCAGCAGACAGCCTGTACAACCTGCAGTTCATCCTTGAGTTCTGTGACAGCTGTTTGAAGGGCTGCTGTCACCTGGCACTGGAGGACATGCTATACACACCACAGGAG
Organism: Girardinichthys multiradiatus; assembly: GCF_021462225.1. Lineage (NCBI taxonomy): Eukaryota > Metazoa > Chordata > Actinopteri > Cyprinodontiformes > Goodeidae > Girardinichthys > Girardinichthys multiradiatus. The sequence continues at coordinate 27,943,776 of NC_061818.1, forward strand.
CTTCAGGTACCCTCTCTATCATTATTTGACTTGTACATTAAACAATGCATTATAGTTCTGATGTCTGGCGTAATGTGTCATCCTGTAGCTCAATTTTCTGAGTTTCCTGTCTGAGCTGCTTTACTGGTTAGAAGTGCAAAGGCCAGAATTTGTTCAGCCAATAGATACGTTAGGTAAGTGTCACAGGTTTGTGTTCACCGTTACCCCAGGATAGAATTTAATTGGTCTTACATAGTCATAATGGGGGTCTCCCATTTCATCAGATGGATCCACACCAGTGACACAACATGGCATCAGTGGTAACAGGTACAAAAATATCTGAATTTGAGTTTAGAAGTTATCAAACAATTGTTGAGAATGTTTGTTTAAGCTAGACTAAAACTACATTTTTCCACTTTTCAGTACTTCTCCTTCCATCTTCAAGAAGCCTTTTCTCCCCATTTCATCTTCTGCATCAGGTACAAAGGCAGCACTTGTCACCATTAAGTCAATCAGTTTGATACCCCTATTTTCCTCAGTCATTTTCTTTGTTTCAGTTGTTTTGTGGTGTTGTTTACTTATTTTTGTACAGTTTTGTTTTCCATTGATATTTATTTTGAATATTGTGTGCATCCCTGTGATGTTTGCATGCCTTTACATGTTTGTCTGTGTCCCATTGTACTCAGGACCTTTGACTCAGTCTACCTCAATGTCTCATATAGAAGGAGTTGGAAAGACATGGAGCAAGAAACCCCTCAGGTAGTGCCAAAACATAAAAAAACTGTTAAGTCAACTACTTTAATTTTAGTTTAACTTGCTTTTCACCTTTTCCTAGCCGGCCCTTGTCAGCAGTGTCCTTCAGCATTCCTTTTGGTCTCGACAGCGATGTAGATATAGTGATGGGCAACCCTGTAATAACCCGCTCTATGAGCTCAGATCAACTTAACCCAGCAGGCCAAAACATGAATCAGAAATACACTCCTGCTGAAGACATCAGTCATTTGGTTGGTAAAGCCCCTGGACCAAATGGTCCACAGAGGGCATCATGGGCCTCACAGACTCCTGTTATCCCAAGGCTGGCTGAGGAGAATGGACTTGAGACAAGTGAAACTGGTGAGCTGCCTACCATTGAAGAGGCTCTCCAAATAATTTACAATGAAGGCAAGATGGAACCTCGATTACACCCTGATGGTGCTCCTGATGGCTTCTACCTCCACTCACCTGATGATTCTGTTAGTTCTAGATATGATAGCAATCTGGCACCCATTAGCTGCTCTGCCCCTACACGTTCAGGAATGATGTACCAGCCTAAAGAGTCCATGGAGCCAGTTCGTACCAGAAACACCCCAGGATGTTCACGGGATGACGACTCAGTCTTGAGAGATGGCAGTGTAGATTCAGATGCCTTAGAAGACCTGCCAAAAGCCCAATCGACTCCAAACACACCAGCTTCCCGTCCAAATTCTGTCATTGGCTATATTAAGGACGCACCTGACAGTGGAGTGAAGATGACCAACTTTGCGGAGCGCAAAAAGAGACATAACATGGATTCTCCTAAAGCTAGCGAACCATCTTCCGCTCAGGTGACCACATGGGCACAAAAGTCTGAAGAAAGCCCGAGCAAGAGCCCACAACTAAATAATGAGATGTCTGAACTAGGAGCTCGGCTTGAAGAAAAGCGAAAAGCCATTGAAGCCCAGAAAAAACGCATTGAGGCAATTTTTGCAAAGCACCGCCAAAAGCTGGGGGAACGTGCCTTTATACAGTTAAAAAATGAGCAGTATGAGGTTGGCAGTGGAGAGAAAGGAGAAAATGGTCAAGTTAGTGCCTCATCCACAGAGGAGGATCTCTCATGTTTGGCTTTGGAGGAAGGGCTTGCTCGAATGGAGGAAGAGAAAGAACAAGCTCAACAGGGCCTCTTTGTGGCATATGGATTAAGTGTTGGAGAAGGACCTGTTCTCATAAATGAGGGCAGTCAGTTTAAAGAAAAGGCAGCTTTGCCAGGGCCGAAGAGCTCTGGGACACCTGGTGAAAAAATGGGAGCTCCTTTAGGAGATTATAACAATGCTGTGTCCAAGTTAACCGCTGCGCTGTCCTCCCTGCAAACGGACATGCAGCGGCTGAGTGACCAGCAAAATCAACTCGTCAAGAAGACACCTGCAGCATCCACAAACCAATCCTGGGTTATTCCTGCCAAACCTAAACCTTCCAGTCCAGCTCCTCCACGCCTCTCACGAGAATCCACCCGTGGTTTAAACGTAACCTCCTCCTCTCCATCACCATCCCGCAAAATGACAAACCATACCGCTCCTCCAAAATCTCAAGTTCATCGGAGAGCTCAGTCTGTACCCCCTAAAAGTCCGAAACACAGTCGCCAAATGGACACAAAATTTCCAACCTTGTCAAGGGTTCTCACCCCACCTCAGAATGTGGACCGCATCCCTCATCTTCGTCGAGTAAATCCTTGGCAGTCTCAAGTTCAGACTTCATCATCCTTTTCTATAGGGGACTCTGGCAGCCTGGATGAGCTGCGCTCATTTGGAGCGACTCCTATCCCCACACCTTCATTGACTCCTATACCAACTCCACCTCCGCATACTGCAGCAGATGACACCCTGTCAGAAGTAGGCTCCAATGATGGACAGAGTATTTTTAGCATGGACATGGAGGCAGGGCGCTTTATCAGTCCTCTGATAAAGAAAGAAGGCCTTGCTAGTGCAGGCTGCAGCTCTGGTGCCCCTTCAGAGTGCTCCTTTGAGAGTGAAGCCCCTGCTGGAGTGTCAAATGGCAATCGCAGTAGTTTAATAGAGAGTTCTCTCTCTGCTTTGGGAGCAGAGAGGGAGGAGGATGATCAAGTGCCTGATGCATTATCAGATTCAATGAGTGACCGAACTGAGCCAGAATGGAACGCAGGAGTTGTTTTGTTTTTTAAGGTTGGTATTACCTCACTTTGTTCTGTTAAATCATGTTTTATTTGAGTGCATTCATGCTTATTCACCACTACTTGTTGTCCGGATGATAGGATGATAAGGACCGACCAGAGGATGAAATGGCACAGCGAAAAAAAGCTCTGCTTGACAAACAGCAAAGGAGAACAGAAAAGATGAAGAGACGCAAACTTGAGCAGGAAAAGGAAAAAGAATCAAAGTAAGACTTCATTATTTTTCCTCTTATATACACTGCTCAAAAAAAATAAAGGGAACACTCAAATAACACATCCTAGATCTGAATGAATGAAATATTCTTATTGAATGCTTCGTTCTGTACAAAGCTGAATGTGCCGACAACAAAATCACACAAAAATCATCAATGGAAATCAAATTTATTAACCAATGGAGGCCTGGATTTGGAGTCATACACAAAATTAAAGTGGAAAAACACACTACAGGCTGATCCAACTTTTATGTAATGTCCTTAAAACAAATCAAAATGAGGCTCAGTATTGTGTGTGGCCTCCACGTGCCTGTATGACCTCCCTACAACACTTGGGCATGCTCCTGATGAGACGGATGGTCTTCTGAGGCATCTCCTCCCAGACCTGGACTAAAGCATCCGCCAACTCCTGGACAGTCTGTGGTGCAACATGACGTTGGTGGATGGAGCGAGACATGATGTCCCAGATGTGCTCAATCGGATTCAGGTCTGGGGAACAGGCGGGCCAGTCCATAGCTTCAATGTCTTCATCTTGCAGGAACTGCTGACACACTCCAGCCACATGAGGTCTAGCATTGTCCTGCATTAGGAGGAACCCAGGGGCAAGCGCACCAGCATATGGTCTCACAAGGGGTCTGAGGATCTCATCTCGGTACCTAATGGCAGTCAGGCTACCTCTGGCGAGCACATTGAGGACCATGCAGCCCTCCAAAGAAATGCCACCCCACACCATTACGGACCCACTGCCTGTCATGCTGAAGGATGTTGCAGGCAGCAGATCGCTCTCCACGGTGTCTCCAGACTCTGTCACGTCTGTCACATGTGCTCAGTGTGAACCTGCTTTCATCTGTGAAGAGTACAGGGCGCCAGTGGCGAATTTGCCAATCCTGGTGTTCTCTGGCAAATGCCAAGCGTCCTGCACGGTGTTGGGCTGTGAGCACAACCCCCATTTGTGGACGTCGGGCCCCATGGAGTCGGTTTCTAACCGTTTGTGCAGACACATGCACATTTGTGGCCTGCTGGAGGTCATTTTGCAGGGCTCTGGCAGTGCTCCTCCTGTTCCTCCTTGCACAAAGGTGGAAGTAGCGGTCCTGCTGCTGGGTTGTTGCCCTCCTGCGGCCTCCTCCACGTCTCTTGGTGTACTGGCCTGTCTCCTGGTAGCACCTCCAGGCTCTGGACACTACGCTGACAGACACAGCAAACCTTCTTGCCACAGCTCGCATTGATGTGCCATCCTGGATGAGCTGCACTACCTGAGCCACTTGTGTGGGTTGTAGAGTCCGTCTCATGCTACCACGAGTGTGAAAGCACCACCAACATTCAAAAGTGACCAAAACATCAGCCAGAAAGCATCGGTACTGAGAAGTGGTCTGTGGTCCCCACCTGCAGAACCACTCCTTTATTGAGTGTGTCTTGATAATTACCAAATATTTCCTCCTGTTGTCTATTCCATTTGAACAACAACTGTGAAATTGATTGTCAATCATTGTTGCTTCCTAAGTGGACAGTTTAATTTCACAGAAGTTTGATTTACTTGGAGTTATATTGTGTTGTTTAAGTGTTCTCTTTATTGTTTTGAGCAGTGTACTTGGATGCATTAACAGATATGGACAGAAATAGCAGTGCATACGATAAAAACACTTCAAGGTTAATCAGCGTTCCTAAGTGATGATAGTACAGACATACAATGGATATATATTTTTTAGGTAATGGTTTTTAATTCATTCAATTCAATTCAAAAATACTTTATTAATCCCAAAGGGAAATTAAATGTTGTAGCTCATATTATTCAGGTTTCTTCAAAGAGCCGTTGTAGATGCTGATGGCTGTGGGCAGGAAGGATCTCCTGTAGCGCTCCGTCTTACAGCAGATTTGAAGAAGCCTTTGACTGAAGACACTCTGTTGTTGTAGGACAGTCTGATGAAGAGGATGCTCAGGGTTCTCCATTATGTTCTTCATTTTATGAAGAATCCATCTTTCCACAATGATCTCCAGAGGAGTCCCCAGAACAGAGCCAGCCTTTTTTATCAGCTTGTTGAGCATTTTTAAGTCCCTGGCTCTGATGCTGCTTCCTCAGCAGATGATGGTAGAAGAGATCACACTTTCCACATCAGACTTATAGAAGATATGCAGCATCTTGCTGCAAATACCAAAGGACCTAAGCTTCCTCAAGAAGTACAGTCTGCTCTGTCCCTTCTTGTAGATGGCTTCACAGTTGCATCTCCATTCTAGTCTGTTGTCCAGGTGAACACCGAGGTATTTATACTCCTCCACCACCTCCACTTCTTCTCCCATGATAGAAATAGTTTTTGACTTATTCCTGTTTCTCTTAAAATCTACAATCATCTCCTTTATTTTAGTCACGTTCAAAATGAGATGATTGTTTCCACACCATGCCACAAAGCGGTCCACCACCTTCCTGTACTCAGCTTCTTGTCCATCTCTGATCCACCAACGACTGCAGAATCATCCCGAGTATTTCTGCAGATGTCAGGAGTCTGTCTTGTACTGGAAGTCTGAGGTGTACAAAGTGAAGAGGAATGGTGAGAGTACAGTCCCCTGTGGTGCTCCTGTGCTGCTGACTACCTGGTTAGACTCACAACCCTTCAGTCTCACAAACTGGTCTGTTTGTCAGGTAGTCTTTGATCCAGGAGATTGTTGAGGCCTCCACTTGAGTCTTCTGGAGTTTCTGACAAAGCAAATCAGGTTGGATTGTGTTAAATGCACTGGAGAAATCAAAGAACATGATCCTCACAGTGCTACTGGCTTTGTCCAGATGACAGTGGGTTTGTTGAAGCAGGTTTATGATGGCATCTTCAACTCCTACTCCACAGCGATAAGCAAACTGAAGGGGGTCCTGATGGTTTACTGTTTGCTTACTCGGGTGGGCCAACAGGAGTCTCTCTAGGACTTTCATGATGTGAGATGTCAGGGCAACAGGTCTATAGTCATTGAGGACTGGTGGGTGAGTTTTCTTTGGTACCGGAACAAGACAGGAGGTCTTCCACAACACAAGAACCTTCTTCTGGGCCAGGCTAAAGTTGAAGAGGTGCTGCAGAATTCCACACAGCTGCTCTGCACAGGCCTTCAGGACTCTAGGGCTGGCATGATCTGGACCTGCAGCCTTATTCCGATTCAGTCTCTCCAGTTGCATCTTCACTTGACTTCTTGAGACACAAAGGTGGAAGGGGGAAGCAAAGAAAGTATCAGCATCTTCTGATATGGTTGAAGGCAAACATGTAGAAGCAGAAGGGTCTAGGGCTGAGGTGGAAGATAAAAAATGTGAGGTGTTACTGGACAGCTGTGGGTCCTGTGGGTCAAAGGAAGATGGAATGTCTGTTTGGCTGTGAGCAGGAGAGGAGGATGCAAAGCTTGTTTCTGAACTGAACCTATTGAAGAATGTGTTCAATTCATTGGCTCTGTCCAGACCTCCATCGGTCTGATCATCCTTCTGCTTGAAGCCTGTGATCTTCTTCATCCCTGTCCACACATCTCTGATATTGTTTTGCTGGAGCTTGCTCTCCAGCTTCTTCTTGTACACCTCCTTGCTGTCTCTTATCTTGACTTTAAGTTGCTTCTGTAAACTCCTCAATAATTCTCTGTCTCCCTCTCTGAAGGCTCTTTTTTTTCTTGTTAAGCAGGTCCTTCAGGTCACTGGTGATCCAAGGTTTGTTATTGGGGAAGCATCTCACGGTTCTGGTGGGGATGATGTTATCCACACAGACGTTTATATAGTCTGTTACACACTCAGTCATGGCATTGATGTCCTCTCCATGGGGCTGGCACAGTGCGTCCCAGTCTGTACCCTCAAAGCAACCTTGCAGAGCTTCTTCAGCTTCCTGTGACCATTTTCTCACAGTCCTCTTTATTACAGGTTGCCTCTGAACAAGGGGCTTATATTTCGAGTAGAGAAAAACAAGATTGTGATCTGATTTGCCTAGAGGAGGTCTTGCTGTAGAGATGTATGAGTCCTTGACATTTGCATAAAACAGATCCAATATTTTGTTTTTTCTGGTAGAGCAGCTGACAAACTGTTGAAACATTGGAAGTGTAGCAGAGAGTGAAGCATGGTTAAAATCACCAGAAATTGCCACAAAAGCATTGGGGTTTTGTGTCTGTAGCTTAGCAACAACTGAGCTGATGGCATCACATGCAGCGTTGGCAACAGCGGAAGGTGGAACGTAAACAGTTGCCAAAATAACACTGGTGAACTCTCTGGGTAAATAATATGGACGAAAATTTACTGCCAACAGTTCAATATCTGGACTGCAGAGATGACACTTCACAGTTACATGTCCTGGATTACACCATCTGTTGATACTGCCAGTCCACCTCCTTTACATTTGCCGCTCCTCTTTAAATCTCTGTCTGCTCGTATGGTTAAAAAGCCCTGCAGAGAGACGCTGGAGTCGGGGATATGATCCTGCAGCCATGTCTCAGTAAAACACATGATACTGCATGCCCGGTACTCTGGCTGGGTCCTTTGTAGGGCTTGGAGTTCATCCAACTTGTTTCCCAACTCACATTTCCCATCATAATCAACGGAAGAGATGGTTTGAACTTCCTCCTTCTCTCTCTTCTCTTAGCTCCTGCTCTGCATCCACGGCGTCTCCTTTTCAACTCATCAGGGATCTGGGGTTGTAGTTGAAGTATTATTTGAGCTTTTGAGATATTAATCAGCTGCTCCCGGTTGTAAGAAACAACCCCGTTGCTATGGCAATGCATCATAACAAATGTCCAAAAATAGAAGGTATTAGGAAAAATCCTCCAAGCTGCACAGCATCTGACACCGGAGAGGACAGTTGTCCAAAAAAAAAAAAGAAAATCATATTTGCGTGTGTAATTTTTGTATTGTCAGTAATCATACATTTTGATGTTGTATTCCATATCTCACTCTGCTTTTAGCAAACCCCAGTGGATGATCATTGAAGGCTGGAGCAATAAGAATGAAGAAACACCCCAGACCCCAACCACCCCACCAGCAGAAGGGACTCCCCAGCGCAGAGGAGACTTCACCAGGCAGGAGTATGAGAGGCGACAGCAACTGAAGATTATGGAAGATCTGGACAAAGTGCTGAGGCAGAAACCCACCACAGTCCGTGGTGTAAAGAAACAGAGACCTAAGACAGTTTTCAGAGATGATTCAGTCTTGTCCAATAGTCCTGTCAAGGGTAAATGCTTTTGACACTACCACCATAATTTTTATATAGTTACCTTATCTCTGCTCTTGCTTTTTATTGTAATGTGCTCCGGTTCTCTCTGTAGGAAATAGACTGAACAAAGTGTACTCCCACTCAACGATGAACCTGTCCTCAATGGCTAATGACTCTCGAGGTCTGACTGTCAGGAAATCTCCAAGGTAACCTGCACAGAGATGATGGTGGAGGTTTATTTATGTGGGGGCTTTAAAAGTTGGAGCTGTGGATATTTGCTGTTGGAAGTTCAAAGAACATCACAATAAATGTCAGAGAAAGAGAACCTGGATAATGGATTTTTACAATGACCATGTATTTGCTTGTGTTTATCCGTCTCTAGCTGCACTTGCTTTGGTAATTATCAGGTGCAAAGGTGATTGGGACAAATAATGTCTGTAATAAACTTCTGTGACTAAACCTTTGTTTTAGCCAATCACACTCTCCCTCTCGGTCACGGCTAATGTCACCAGGGCGAATGAGTGCCCAGAATGGTGAAAAGGACTGGGAAAATGGTTCCACCATTTCCTCCCCAGCCTCCATCCCAGAATACACTGGTCAGTGACAAGTTTGAGGCTAAAGATTGTTTAAATAAAAAAAGTGAGCACTGTTTTATATTTAGAACAGAATACCATGTGTGAAAACTGTTTTTCAGGACCAAAGCTATACAAGGAACCTAGCTTTAAGTCCAACAAGTTCATCATCCATAATGCGATCACTCGGTGCTGCCTGGCTGGCAAGGTCAATGAACCACAAAAAAACAAGATTGTGGAGGTAAACAATGCTGTAATGTCACAGTCCTACTAATATGCCCACGCTACCATGGTTAACATTCTAACACTTACCAACTCTTTTTCTCTGTTGATGTTTGGCTTTTCAGGAAATGGAAAAAAGCACAGCCAACCACTTCCTAATCCTCTTCCGAGATACCAGTTGCCAGTTCAGAGCAGTTTACACCATGAACTCTGAAACTGAGGAGATGGTACGGCTCACTGGCATTGGCCCACGTAACATCACACCTGAGATGGTGGAGTCTATTTACAAGTATAGCTCGGACCGTAAACAGTTCACTGTCATCCCGTCCAAAACCATGTCAATGAGTGTTGACGCCTTCACTATCCCTAACCACTTCTGGCAGAAGCGCCCAGGAACTCCTAAAAAGCTTAGCACTCCAAAATAAAGATTTGCCTAAAGTTGGGACGGATGATATTTTTCAGGAAATCAACCCAAATTGACTCAGCTTCTTTTTTATTTTGGTTTCCTGGCCAGTGTGGAGTGTCAGATTGTTGTGTTGGAAAAAATGGCATGACTGCTCTGATATTGGTCAATTATCAACTTGGACCCGGAGAACCAAACAGGTAAAAGAGAGAAAAATGAGACAATAGAAAATTAGTCAATCGCTCCTTAAATGTAAGTAAAATAATTAATCTACAGAGATTCTAACAGGCTCTGCATGATCCACTCAGATTGTAAAATGTGATGGGACAAATTTCATTTGGATAAAAAAAAAAAAACTACTCTTTTCCCCTTTTCTCCTCATGCCTTGCCTTACCTTGCCATGTCTGAGTCATGTTTTTTGACTCGAAAAGGGAGGGGGAAATTACACTACCTTGGCCCGCACAACAGTAGTTTGGGCAAACGCAGCTCCCACTTCCTCTCAGTTTTGCCAGGATTTCCTTTTGCTGCCTTTTCTTCTTCCAGGGCTCCGTTTCCCTCCAGTCTACTGAGACAAAAGGCTCAGCTGTGATTGGAAATGTATAGGTAGTTAACGCTGCTCTCATCTGAATGTAGGGCGCACACTACCCGCTCTTTGTCAGGACCAGAAAATACATGTACCATCATAGGTGGTCCCACAGTGGACTGCACTGTCAGAGGCTACTTCCACTGCAGATCATTTGACGCATAAGAAACTGCTTGTGCCCCATACTTTCTGCACTCCAGTCCAACTCTTCTTCAGCCGTAGACATCTGGATGTCTTTTTGATACTTTTTTGACATGTTTTGCTAGCCACTGATTGAGTATTTGGGAGCTGGTATAAGAAAAAATCTTCTGTGATGTTTATGTCTTCATTTGCTTTTTCGTGGAAATAATACTTGAGAAAACGGAAAAAAGACAGACATGAAGGAGGGCTTCGTGTTTCTCAGTACCAGAATAAAGCTCTGTATGACAATGATAATCAGTCTTAATTTAATATATTCTGAATGCTGAATTCATTTTTTGATGATTTGTAAAAATTAAGTTGACCTTTGTAAGCTACAAATAAGCTAGCCTGCTGCTTAAGCATTAGTAAGATGTATGTTTGAGATGACGGTGAGTGAATGAGAATGAATATGAGTTGTTCAACAGGAGAAATTGCTGATTCTGTTTTAGGATAAATAAATCCTTTAGGTCACTGATCTTGTTTCCAAATGCATTATTCCCTGTTTATATGTCCAGGCATATGAACAGTAGGTTTCTTAATGAAGGATCATTTTGGACTGTAACAGCCCTCGTCTACCCCACAGTCTCTTGAGACTCCTTCATGTACAACTGGGGAATGTAAAATGCCAAGTTTTGTTTCACAGAAAAAAAAAACTCCAGAATTGTTTGTTTGATTAATTTAATATTGTCACAAAATCTTGCAAATTAGCTTTTTGTTTGCAGTCTTGCAGCACTACCACAGTTGCCATAGGGCAGCTATGTTCTTTTAAAATCACAGAATGCCTCCATGTAATGTGGTGATTGAAGGGGATTCCTGTGGATGAAATGTTGAAATCGTAAATGAGAAATAAACTGTTTAAAGAAGTGTTTGTCGGGTATTGCATGTAGATTAAATGGATATTTGTATTTATGTACTTGTGAAGCTGCATATGTGGTAGTAAAGACCATATATTGATTCTGTGCAATTCTCCCCAAAGTTCCCTACATCACCCAGAGGTATATTTATTTCCTTTTGATTTATTTGACACATTTATTTTTTAGTTTGAGGTTCTACTTTGTCCTTTTCTCACCATTTCTTCTCTGTTGCTTTTTTTAAAAATTAGGGTTATGTGTCAAATTTTCATTTCAAAGAAAATGTCATACATTTGTTTTGTTTCTTCTGTTTTCTAATCTGTGCCAGCACATTTTGTATGTTTATTTCATCAAGTGACTCCTTGGCAACTGGACCAGAAAAATAAAATCCTTTTTAAATCATCCATATAGATTTATTTTTATATATCTGTATAATCATACTTATTTTTTAAGACATAGAATCTGCATGTAGACGGGAGACCTTTTTTTTTTTTTTTTTTAAGAGATTATCCTGCAAAGTGAACATTCTCTATGCACTTAAGTGAAACAAAAGTTATTCGTAGACACAAGATTACTTGCCTTTATTAACAGTGTATTTTATTTGCATTTGAACAGTTTTGCTTTTCCAGTTTATATAAAGTAAGATGATGCTTGGATCCTAATTTTTACAACTCTGCCAAAAGAGTACAGGATTATTTGGTTGTGGTAACACTGATAGAAACCTTCTCATAGCATGATCCATCATCTTCATAGAACATCTTTGAAGTTGATGACAAACCGCAACGCCGTCCTAGTGCTTGCCATGCAGCATCTCCGCAATTAGAGAGTTGCAGGGTAAATCTCTAAGGAGGTGGCGCTGGTACAAATAGTCCTCGACTTGCAAGCTAATGCTGCGTACTTCTGGGAGACGAAGAAGCAACTGCCCAAACTTGTCTGAGTGTCCCGGGTGTCTTTGCTGGGTATGTTCCATGAGAGCCCTGTTCACCCTCTCCTGAGTCTGCTCTACTTGTCTGCGGTTCTGCACTGACTTCACATCTGATGCATTCAAAAACAAAAATGGTTTGAGCACTGACAGCAGTTGCGTTTATGACAGACAATATGGTCAAAGATAAATACATGACTTTAATGTGTTAAAATTAACTAGTTTAACAACTGTATTTGAATAAAAACACTAACCTGGGTTGAATAGGACAAGGTATTTAAGACAGACAAACTCATGCCTGTCAAACTGGAGTGCCTTAAGTTTGAATACAAGGTCTTGGGTCCTTGATACTAAGCTACTTAATGTCGTTCCAGCCTGGGAAATAATGGTTGACACTTCAATCTGCGTCAGAATAAACCATAGTTAGTAATCAAATACGTGAGTGATGAAAATAAGCACAATTATTCTAAAACTGTCGAGTGCAAGATTGCAGCTCTTAGTGCAATGTGTGTCTTATACTTAACCTGTTGACCTGTGACCAGATAAATACAACCTTCTTTGCCGTAAGTGACTTGTCTGCAGAGGTGATCTAGGACCAGCAGCTCACTCCAACAGCTTTGCAGCAGCACCATCTGATCATCCACCTATCAGAAGCACCATGTTGTAGTGTAAATTAAAGACTAAAACCCCCAGTGCACAGGAAAATACAGAACTCCAGGAGTTACTATAGATATAATGCTGCTGCTAATGGGTATGTGTGTATATTCTAGTAAAGCAACGTTTTCTCACCTTGAGCTCTTTGAAGAGATTGCTGTTTCTGGCCCACTCCACAAGTCCAAATAGAGTCTGGTCAGCTATTTTGCACATGATACTGAATGTATTTAGACAGTCATGCTTTCCTCGATTGGCCTGCTCCCTTTGTAGACTAGCCAGGACTTTGGTGCATAGCTGACCCTCATCTTGTTCACCCTCCAAAAGCTGGTTAAGAAACCTGGGAGGAGAGGTCGGTGGAGGAGTTGTTGATGTCTGAGTCGCAGCCTGGGAAATAGCAGGGGCTGAGCTTGGTGTGCAGCAGGGGGATGTTGCTGGTGTTAACGAATGTTTTGGGTTTGAATGGACTGGATAGTGTGAGGGAACTGGGCTATAGCTAAAGCTGGGCTTCCCTTTACCCTGTGAGTGTTCAGGGACGGCGCAACAAAGTCCACGGAAAGGCATGGATGGAGGTGTTAGCACTCGATGATTGCTGATTGTACAGTCCAGAGTTATAGGTTGACAACTTTGCTCCATTCCAGATGGATACACAATGTGGGATAAATGAAGAGCAGCAGAAGATGATAAATTGCTTGTTGGGCCACTTATCCGGTGAAAGTCATTTGAAGACTGGGGACCAGGTGTTTGCCTAGTGCCTAACTTAATTCTGTAGGGATCAGTATTCGCCTTTTGCTGTTTCATCTGCCTGTCCCGTCTGTACAGGTGCCCAAATTTATTCCTGCCACCTCTCATACGATCTGCTCGTACAGCTGAAGGCAGAACAGAAGTCATATTTAAAAGGGTTTTAACCAGGATTTAAAGCATCTTTGGCAAAAGTTTGAAAATGTTTGTCAGTGCCTAAATGCAGTAACACACTAAATTAAGGTATTATACTAAACCCACAATACACATTCCTTGTACGTAAATTTAGCTGACTCTAGAATGATTTATTACTTTACCAAGAGATTTGCAAGAACTGGAGGTTTTTTTGTTTTTTTTTAACATCACTATGGAAAAATTTGGCCCACTCTTTTAATTTTCCTATCTCAATCCAGGCTTTGACTAGGCCATTCCAAAACTTTAATTTTTGCTTGCTATTCTGGGATGGCCTTGCTGGTGTCCTTTAAATGCCCTTCTGTGTAATCCAAGTCTGTTTGAGGTTACAAACTAAAGTCATACATGTACATGAAGAACATGCAAACTCTATGCAGAAAGACCCCTGGCCAGTCGAACACAGGACCTTCTTGCTGCAAGTCAACAGTGCTACCAAATATGCCACTGTGCAGCAGCAAAAGTTCCACTTTTGTTTTATCTGTCTACACAATATTTTCCCAAAAATCATGAAGATGCTTTTTTGGTAAATGTGAAACAGGCATTTGGATTTTGTTGGCCAGCACTGCTTTTTATCCCTATAGGTTTTATTTTGCCCAGATTTTTTTAATATGGAACAATGAGCACCGCCGTCAATCAGATATAATTAATGATTTTTTAAAGGGGGTAATTTATTTTCACAAAAGATCAGATTGGTTTTGGTAAGCATGTTTCCCTTAATAGATGAAATCCTGCATTTAGTACATACTCAGGTTATCTTTGTCTGATATTACAATTAATTTGAGGATCTGAAAAACTTTAAGTATAACAAAAAAAAATGTTGAAGAATACATCTGTAATAGCAGAAATGCTTTTACACAACCTTGCGTGTCACAAAGAAGCAGAAATCATGTTAAAAGTGGTGAGAGCTTAAATACCTTCTTTCCTCATGCCTACAGCCAAACACTTCTGGAAGCGGCAGAAAGGACAGCGCTTTCTTTGGGAAAGGTTCATTGGGCAGCTTTGTTGCTCTGAACAGGTATAATGCTTGTTATTCTGCACTGAGCGTTTAAAGAAGCCCTGTGAGAGAAAGAAACATTGCTAGTACATGGCTTCTGTGCTAGGCGAAAAACTAATAAATTTGGATGCCCTTGATCACAGAAAGACAGCAAATCAACAGCTTATCCCATACCTTGCAACTCTCACAGGTAAGCAGTCCATAGTGGTATCCTGATACTTTGTCACCACAAACCGGACAGCTCTCCTCTGACTCTGGCCTGCTGCCTGCTGCAGTCTTTTGTTCCTGAGCTGCCCAAAAGCCAGCAGAAACATTAAACGTTTCATTTTTTTTTTTTTGACACTGATTATGGGTGAAGAAATGTAGTAAGATCAATGCCGTTGACATGAAATGAGGTTTATTGCTCAGCTGTGGAGAGAACATTGAATAGTGCAGGACCATCCCTCTGTTGCACAAAGTACCTTATCACTCATCTAGATTTGTTCGACTCTGATAACATGTATGACCCTTACATAATTTCTAGACCCTGTAACAAGTGAAAACTGTTGCATTTACTTTAAAGTTTCAAAAAAACAAAATATTTTTAAGTAATTATTTTCTATGCAAAACAAACAAGGTGTTTTAAAGGCACTCATTGTTTTTTGTCAGCAATACATGTACATTTTATGAAATAATTAATATAAAAAGTATTTTTACAGATCCAATAAACGTGCAATCTATCTTGTACTCACGTGTTGATGAGCCCTCCTGTATTAATAAAACTTCTGGATGGTTACCAGAGTAATGGGTAGGAGGCTGGGGCTGTTGTACGAAAAAACCATCTATGTCCATCTTCTTTGGACATGCACTTCTCAGTCAGCTCAGTTTGATCTTCATTGTTGCAAAGCCCAGGAGACAAGACAGTCACAACGGGACAGCCAGAAAAAAGCCAGGCAGTGGTCAGGCCCAGCAACTTTGATGGACTGACAAGTGTTGGAGGCCCACATTTGGACTTTGGTCCTTAGTGGGTGTCATAAAACCTCTCCTGATTGGCACTCCTAACCAGTCAGTATGTCAGCAAGCAAGCTAGTCGACCGACCCCGTCATGGGAGACAGATAGCCACCTGCTGGAATCCTACTAAAGTGAAATCACTTCTGGATCACTGAACCATTCTGAAACCCAGCAGATAAGATAAGAGCCCATTAAACAGAACACAGGACCACTGCCAAACTACAGACATTCTGAATTTATGTCAGGTTCTCTTGTAATCCTGTTTTTTAGGCTTTGCTAATTGTGGAAAAAAGGTGAAGGAGCACCAAAATTACATTTAAGCACAAGCACTGTACTTTCCAAAACATACTATAACATTCTATCCGGCTTCCTGCAAAAATGTGCAGTGCATAAAAATTTCAGAAACACCGCAATAAAATTGCTCATTAATTTACTAAAATGCGAATTCAGATTTTCCATTTGCTTGCTAAAGTCTCAGCTACTTCATTTGCTAAATTTTTTTATTAGTGTTCAGTGTAAGAGTAGAGTTAGTTCTTTACTGCACTGAGCATCAGAGGTTTTGCAAAAATCAGTTGTTTCTAAATGTCACCAACACTGATGATAAGTGTGTTTAGGTGTTAAGGAGAGTTTGATATTCTCTGAAAGATTTGTTTATGTTTGGTGTGATAAAACACCCTTCCAAGATTCATTCTTACCTTTTATAATCTCATACGAGGTCACCATAAAACCCTTAACTATACTCTAGCTGTTGCATAGAAAACAATTTCTGCAAAAACATCTGGTTATAAATGTTTTAATGCACTGCCCGTTATATTTTCTAGTCATCAGTCAGTCATTTTCTACCGCTTATTCCATAGTGGGTCGCGGGGAAGCTGGTGCCTATCTCCAGCAGTCTATGGGCGAGAGGCAGGGTACACCCTGGACAGGTCGCCAGTCCATCACAGGGCAACACACAAACAACCATGCACACACTCATTCATACACCTAAGGGCAATTTAGAGAGACCAATTAACCTAACAGGCATGTCTTTGGACTGTGGGAGGAAGCCGGAGTACCCGGTGAGAACCCACGCATGCACGGAGAGAACATGCAAACTCCATGCAGGAAGACCCCCAGCTGGGAATCAAACCCAGGACCTTCTTGTTGCAAGGCAACAGTGCTACCAACTGCACCACTGCCACCAATATTTTCTATTGAACATTAAACATTTAATTTTAGTGGAAACCTGTTGAAAGAACATAGTAGCAACTTTTTTAATATTTTGCCGTGTATTTGAAAAGCAAGCATTTATTTAAAACTGTATGGTTACAGTAATTTGTATATAAATGAAAGGGACATATTTTTCCTGCAGAGTAGCAATATTGCAAAGATAAGGCTATACTCCCATTTAGTTCTACAGAAAATGTATAAATTGAGATTTGGTAAATTAGTCCAACATTTTTCAGGGTCAGCTGAGGTTAGACAAACACCAAACTTCAAACCAATAAATGTGTTATTGCATTGCAGTATATAACAGGTTGTATAACAAAATTTGAATATATTATCTTAACCTTCCAGACAATGCTGCTAGTGATAAGATACGCTCAAACACATGAACCTAAACTGATCCAGTCGCATAGTGACGTCAACAACCTAGGGCAACATAAGTGAATGGTTAACAAGGCAACTTTCAAATATTATATATAATTTCAAAATAAGTTCTCGATTTTCTTTCTTAAATTAAATATTCAACATAAGGTTGCATGTATATAATTTTCCTAAAATTGCTTCATAAAAGGTTTTTATGGAATCCAGGTTGCATGAACTTGTTCGACCTTAGTAGTGCCATCTTTTGGTTTGGATGTGCAAAGCTCTAGTATACATATCTTTACCCATTTGCTTTTTAGCATGTCTAAAATCATTCAAAAATACAGGACTTGAAGAATAAAACAATTGCTGCAAAAGACTACTTTATTTTCCAACAACACCAAAAATGAAAGCAAACACAAAAGTTAAACTACAAAATTCTTGTAATCATGTATTTGTTGTTTGTGTATTCAAATAGGGGTTATATTTTATTTTAGGTGAAGTTTAGCCACACCATAGGCATTTCCTGCAGTGATCTATGCAAAGGATGTGTCCTAGGGATAGGGGGGTTGACCTTGTCACTCACTGCCGGAGCACACTGGATCCCCCTCAACAACGTACCACACCTCACTGTGTCTGTTTTTCTTGGGCTTTGGACTGCCAGAGAAACATTAAAAAAACACACAGAAATGTTAGAATATGAGTTCCATACACTAGGCTTGTTTTAAACTTTGTTTCCAATTGTTGTCATTTTATTACCTGTCATATCCGGCTGTGTAGTGGAATCCTTTCCTGTACTGTGCTCTGGCAGTGTCAAGAGCGGTGGAGAGTTCCTTAGAGTACTTATTATCAGAAAAGGTGTGCATCATTTCTCCATGGCTGAGCACATAGACATTCATAGCTGGCATCTCTTGGATGTAAACCTGCAAGTCAGCAAATTTTCCTGATCAGCCGGAGCCAAAAGAATGATCTCAGAGAAAAAGATTAAAGCTTCATCATAAGGTTTACAGCATTATTAGTTGGTTTTGGGGGATTCATCTGATATTCCTCTGGCAGCAAGAAACTCATGGTATAGACATCCCTCTTAAAAATGCTCTTTTCCGGAATTTTCATAAGAACAGGAGCAGTCATATTGATTTTTTGGCCTGCAAGAGAACACAAATCACAACAAAATATTGCAAATTGCATTTATTTACCAAAAAGCAAATACATATATTGTGTCAATATACAAAACAATTGGGTTAAATAAAATTCAAAATTTAGACAGAACCCATATTTACAATGAGTGAAAAATGACCTCAATCTTTCAATATGTCAAATCAAACCATTCACTGACAACTTTTGGATGAAAGACACCAAAGAAATGAGATCAAATGTTTTCTGCAGTGTGTTCTGTATGCAAATTTTATGTTGATGTTACCTCTATTGTTGTTTATGTGTGTTTTATTCTTCAAATTAAATCTTTTGTCTCAGCAATAGCTGTAAAAAACAGGATGAGTGAAAACAATGGTATGCTCCAGTCACATACTAACCTTTATCATTTTCACCAGTGATATACCCATACAGTCGCCAAAAAGATGGTACCATCATCAATTCCATAGAGAAGGTGGTGTAATCAGTTGAAACCCATTTCACAGAGTCATAATGACGCACCTGAAACATTTTGTGTCATATTTGAAAACACTCTCCACCAAACAATGATAGATATAGGCACCAGACAATGAATGCGCTTCCAAACATATATGCACCATTTTCATTTTTATTCAATTTGTTCTCAGAGACTCGCACCTCATATTTAGGGGTCTTGCAAATCAAGTCAAACAGCAGGCACTGCTCTGTCTCACGACAGAATTCCAGCAGGGAAGAGTTTCTGTAAAGTCAGAAAATAAATAATATTTTCTATGCATACATAAGAACATGTTAAAGGACTAACTACTTGTGGCAGATGCTGAGTTAAAGCGTTACTGAGTTAAACATTCATACCCAACTTTTGCCTCAGCTGTTAGAACCAGCAGAAGACCAATAAAACCTGAAAGACAAATCTTGAGACACACATGTGAAGTTTTTTTTTCTTTTTCTTTACTAAATTGAACTTTAATGCATTTCAGGTAACCAAGAACAGTGGTAATGTAAAAATGTACTTACATTGCAGCTCAGTGTTGAGCTGTCAGTGTCCCAAACAGGAATCTCCTTACACTGACCCAAAGCAAGTATTTATTCCCCTCTGGTTATGAAAGGAAAACAAGCCACTCCCTTAACTCCTAACTCAAACCAGACAACAGAGAGGCAGGACAAATCTCCAGAAATATAAGAATGTGGAAATACTTGTCTCATTTATATGTTTTGGAACCTAGCCTTTTTATAAAATAAAACTACAGATATTCACATAACTTAACATAACTTCACAGAACGTTGAAGAAAGTCCTTTGGTTGACTTCAGACAATGTGACATAAAGGTCAACAACAGTAACCTTGACTGTCACATTATGCAGTCATCAAACCAATAACAATTATGCACCATATTCCTGTCTCTTTGGACTAACAAGAGAAGTGTGATTTTCTTCTGGCTGTACTGTAGCTTCTGGCAGAAATGCACAAATGCTTTTTTAAACCAGAAATACCAAAAAATCTAAATATGATCTTTCTAAAAGTTCAATTTGCTTTAAATATTACCAGATATTTCTTTCTTGTTTCTCCTGCCAAGACATAATTAAGTGGGCACAGCTTGTTGGATTGACACTTTATTTTACAAAGATAAATAAGTACATTGTTATGACAGAACATTCTCTGATTGTCTTGTTCACACGCAGTTTTATTTAACAATGGACTGTAGACAAAATATTTTAAAAACACCTCGGATCAGGTTCGCAAGTAGACTAAAGGAATTAGTAACACTGATAAGACCTTTTCTAAAACTCTCACAATACCTGTTTTGTTCCTGCAGGACACCCAATCTGAACTGGGAGACAGAATGGTCAGCTACGCCCATGTGTATAATGGACAAGAAACTATTATGCAACTGAAAATACTAAAAGATAGTAAGAATGTTAATAATTAATATAAATTTTAAATATATAAATATAGCTAAAATATTCAGTAGGGAAGCAGTTACTACCACTGTGGGCTCCATCCTCACCGACCACTGGAGTTTGAGGCTAGCCCCTCACAACCATTTAAGAATTAGGTGGGTGAAGAAGATGGATGGAAGGACAAATGGATGAGTCTTCTTTTTTTTTTCTAAACTGACACAATGAAAAAACTATATATAACAATGTTACATTTGAACAAAATCAATATAAGTAAGAAATAAGAGCTCAACGAAATACAAATATCTACAATTGACAGCATCTCTTAGTGTTGCAAGGCACATTTTTTGAAGTTTTCATAACACTGAAAAAAACTACTGTCAGCAGAATGGTTTGTGTTATAATGTGTACTTTTTCAATGATGAAATGTTATTTTAACAAGTGTGGGTGCTTCTAGGGAATGTATTACCACACTCCCTATTCTTGCAGAAAGGAAACCTCTTAAAAAATTACAATTGCAATAAAATGATCACACAACAGGGGTGTCACATTCATTATTTTAACTCCAGGGAGAACTATACCTGTTACAGTGACTGATTAATTTTTCTTTTGTTCAAATGATTCAGGGAGCAGGAGATGTTTCAAACCTTTTGGCAAAGACAAACAGCTGTTAAACATCTAATTCAAATAAATATATGCTTCTTTGTCCAACAGTTTGCCCAACCCTTAATCAAGGAAAATAACTGGAAAAAACTGGTTTAGAGCAGTTTAAATTGCATACTAGTGGGGATATGTAGATGTTATGTAACCTTCCAGAAAGGCGTGATTGATTTTGCTTTTGTCACTGAGAAAAAGGATAGAAATGAAAACACTCCCAGGGTTACAAAAAAACACGTGGCAGTTTTTCCTAATCCTAAAACAAAGTATTTATATGAACTAAAAGTGCAAATATAATGTCATGTAACGTGTTTCATAAAGGTCCAGTGGTTGTGCAAGTTACTGCATTGTTTTGGCCTTCTGGGAGCAGTGAAGCTGAGTCATTAATAAATTCACTAGCACCATCTGTTCTTTATCCATATGAAACTCAACATGGGAACTTCTTTTTTTTTTTAATCTTTAACACTTCTCTGTGACACAGCTGACCCTGAAAATGATCTCTTTTGGCATCAGCTGTAAAATATACATTGATTTTTGATATTTATTAACCTAATTTTACTTTGGGCTTTGGATAATGTGTTGGGAGTAAATAATTGTTATTATAACTTCAATTAAGATAGCTTTTTGAGAATTGTTGGAAATAATTATTATTGTGATTACTGTAAGGCCAGAAATATTCATATAGGCTTAAATGTTAATTATACATTAGTCCTTACTTTGACAAGATCAAGGCCTGTTACCTTTTTAGTATAATGACTGACGGTAGCTGGTAGTCTCATTTTGCCAGCAATAATAGGATTGCATTGTCTAAAAAGCATAAAAAGGATTGCATTGTTTGATAGCACTCTCTGGGCTGAATAACAACATTCAAAACACTGGGAAAGTCCAAGAAACACTGTTAAGCTTCAAGAAGGAGAATTGGAGATTCAAACAAAATGGCGTCATTTGAGCCATCTCATTAACAACAGCAGATTCCAACATGATCAGGTTAAACAACTGTATGCAAGTACTAGTTATTCATCCTTGCTACCACTTTGGTAAGGTGTGAAAGACACAAGCTATTCTATATTTTACATTTTCATGGACTGACAAGATGTGGATGAACCAAAAAGCCCCTGTTTCAAAACAAACCCCTTCAAACCAGACTGAAATCTGCTGCTGCTCACATGTAAAAGCCCAATATCATCTGGAGAAAGGTTCTATGGTCAGACAAGACAAACATTCAGTTCTTTGGTCTACATTATAACAAAAGGTATATTTTTAAGGTGTCAAACTTAGACCTTTGGACCTCAAAATGCCATAGCCACAGTCAAGCATGGTGGTGGTAGAATCATGCTAGTGTCATTTCACATTTCACAGTAATAATTTCATTGCTTCTGACAGTGAGTCCATTACTTCTTTTTTGAAAAAGTACGAAGAACATAGAAGAAATTCACAAATGTTATCTATACAATATGACTGCTAGACACTCTGGTAACATACCTAAGTAATTGAAAGTGATCTTGGGGAACTAGTGCAAAAAATAAGATTTCAAAACATAAAATACTTAATAAAAACTACTTTGCTCACCTCAGTGCTTTCAGTAAAATGCTCTGGTGATGGACATTATATTTTTTGAAGAGAAAGAGGAAGTTTCCTGAACCCTAACCCTATAATTCTGGTGTCATTTAAAAGTGCTAAATGTCCTCTACAGAGAACAAACTAAACAGTTAGCATGTATTCAGCATGCTTGGACCTTTTTAGCATGGCCTTTGTTCACATTTGTTTACATGAATGACAGGAGCCAGACAGATTTCATTTGAGAAGTGTTATATAGATACAATAAGATATTGGGAGCACATCTCAACAAAGGAGAAACTAACTCCACCTGGGGTAACAGTAAGCTATTATTTTACCAGATTACAGGAGGGAGGGTTGAACATGAACTGTATTATTACACTGAAAATAACATTTGATTCAATTGTTAAACTGGGACTATAACTATTGTATTTGTTCATTCTCTGGACCTTGTGCTGACATATGGCATTGAGTGTAAAGACATAACAATATTTTCTCTTAACCCTGTCCTGTCTGACCATTTTTTAATAACCTTTGAGTTTAATTTAACTGAGTACTCCACACCTGAAAGAAAATTTCATTATAGTAGATTTTATCAGACAATGCTGTAACAACTTTTAAAGAATCTGTTCCACTTTTTATTTCCTCATTATCACAGAAAAGCACAATAGAGGGCAATAATTTTGTTTCTTCCCCTTCACAAATTGATTCTCTTGTTCATATTGTTACTTCATCATTGTGTGGTGCATTAGACAATGCAGCCCCCTTGAAAAAGAAGGTAATTATTCATAGGAGGCTAGCTCCTTGGTTTAAATCAGAGCTGCGTACTTTAAATCAGAATCAGAATCAGCTTTATTGCCAAGTTCGTACATACAAACAAGGAATTTGACTCCGGTACACTTTGCTCTTTTGTTCTGTTTTTGCATTACAGAATATACATATTTACAATGTACAATATACAATGTACAATGCAATATTCTGCATTACAGAATATACAAATGTACAATTTACAATGTACAATATACACATATCTAATAGAAAAGGTGGATTTGCAACATCTGTATGCTGTTGTTCTGTACTGTATTGAATGTTCAACAGAGAAGCAGCCTGGGGGAAGAAACTGTCTCTGTGGCGGCTGCTTTTAGTAAACAGTGCTCTGTAGCGGCGGCCTGAAGGTAAAACTCTAAACAGTTTATGTGCAGGGTGTGTGGGGGTCTGCAGAGATTTTGGCAGCTCTTTTCTTGACCCTAGACCTGTATAAGTCCTGGATGGAGGGAAGGTCAGCCCTGATTATTCTCTCTGCAGTCCTGATTATTCGTTGCAGTCTGGACCTGTCCTGTTTTGTGGATGAGCTAAACCACACTGAGATGGATGAAGACAGGACAGATTGAATGATGGCAGTGTAGAAGATGACCAGCAGCTCCTGTGGAAGGTTGAACTTCTTGAGTTGCCTCAGGAAGTACAGTCTCTGCTGGGCCTTCTTTCGAACAGTGTCTATGTGTGAAGACCATCTCAGGTCCTCAGAGATGGTGGTTCCTAAGAACCTGAAGTGGTCCACGGCCGATACAGTGTTGTTGAGGATGGTGAGGGGGGTGTATGGGGGTGGTGTTCTCCGAAAGTCCACCACCATTTCCACAGTCTTGAGTGGGTTGAGTTCCAGGTAGTTCTGACCGCACCAGTGTACCAGCCGATCCACCTGCTGTCTGTATGCTGACTCATTACCGTCCTGGATCAGACCAATGACAGTGGTGTCGTCTGCAAACGTAAGGAGTTTCACGGACGAGTCCGATGAGGTGCAGTCATTTGTGTACAGAGAGAAGAGGAGTGGGGATAGAACACACCCCTGGGGGGCACCAGTACTTATTGATCTGGATCGGGAGAAGATGCTCCCCAGTCTCACCTGCTGCTGTCGGTCCGTCAGGAAGCTGTTGATCCACTGACAGGTGGAGGCTGGGACGTTGAGCTGGGTGAGCTTCTGGTGGAGGATGTCTCGTAAGATAGTGTTGAAGGCCGAGCTGAAGTCTACAAACAGGATCCTGGCGTACGTCCCTGGGTGGTCGAGGTGTTGCAGGATGAAGTGTAGACCTAAGTTAACAGCATCATCTGCCGACCTGTTTGCTCGGTAAGCAAATTGCAGGGGTTCCCGCAGGGGGCCTGTGATGTCTTTCAGGTGCTTCAACACCAGCCGCTCAAAGGAAGTTAGAAAATTGGAGAGAAAATGGCGCTCTACACACCTAGAGGATTCCTACTTACTCTGGAAAAATGGCCTACTGTTGTATAAAAAGACACTTCGCCAATCCAGAACAGCTTATTTCTCATCATTAATAGAAGAGAACAAGAATAATCCTAGGTTTCTCTTTAGTACAGTAGCTAAACTTACAGAGTCATAACTCTGTTGAGCCATCCATTTCCTTAGCTCTCAGGAGTCATGACTTAATAGGATTCTTCCAAAATAAAACTGATTCTATTAAAAAGAAAATTTTTGACATACTCCCGAAGATAATTACTTCATCCTCAGCAAGTGAGACAACATTGGAAAGAACTGTAGAACCTGATCTGTGTTTGGACTGTTTTGATCCTGTGAAGCTTCCTGAGTTATCAGAAATATTAGCTTCATCTAAACCTTCAACTTGTATGTTAGACCCAATCCCAACCAAATTATTTAAGGAAGTGTTCCCACTGATTAACAGCCCCATTTTAGATATGATTAATCTATCTTTAGTAAATGGATATGTACCACAAGCTTTTAAGGTAGCTGTAATTAAACCTTTACTTAAGAAACCTTCGCTTGATCGAGATGACTTGAAAAATTACAGACCTATATCCAATCTTCCATTCTTATCTAAAATTCTTGAGAAAACAGTAGTTAATCAAATGTGTGAACATTTACACAGCAATGACCTGTTTGAAGAGTTTCAGTCAGGCTTCAGAGCTCATCATAGCACTGAAACAGCTCTGCTGAAAGTCACTAATGATATTCTTATGGCCTTAGATAATGGACTTGTGTCTGTTCTGGTTCTGTTAGATCTCAGTGCTGCATTTGATACAGTCGACCATAATATTCTCTTAGAAAGGCTGGAATAAGCTGTAGGGATCAGGGGAACAGCGCTAGGCTGGTTTAAATCTTATCTGTCTGACAGATTCCAGTTTGTTCATGTAAATGATAAATCATCTTTAAACTCCAGGGTTAATTGTGGAGTACCACAGGGTTCAGTACTTGGGCCAATTCTCTTTACTATATATATGCTTTCAATTGGTCAAATTATCAGGCAGCATAGGATACATTTTCACTGTTATGCTGATGATACTCAGCTTTACTTATCCATAAATCCTGATGAGCCCAACCAGTTTGATAGACTACAAGCATGTCTTGAAGATATAAAAACTTGGATGACTTTAAATTTTTTGCTTCTAAATTCAGACAAGACAGAAGTTGTCGTCTTTGGACCGGAGTCTTTAAAAAAGAAACTGCTCAGTCAATCACTTAACCTGGATGGCATTAAATTGACCTCCGATAATAAAGTAAAAAACCTTGGTGTTATTTTTGACTAGGACATGCCATTTAAATCCCATATTAAACAGGTTTCAAGGATTTCCTTCTTTCACCTCTGGAACATTGCCAAAATTAGAAATATCCTGTCCAGGAGTGACGGTGAAAAACTAGTCCATGCATTTGTTACTTCAAGGCTGGACTATTGTAATTGTTTACTATCAGGATGTCCACAAAATGCAGTTAAAAGCCTTCAGCTGATTCAAAATGCTGCAGCAAGAGTTCTGATGAAAATTAAAAAGAGAGATCATATTTCTCCTATTTTAGCTTCCCTTCATTGGCTCCCTGTTAAATCCAGAATAGAATTTAAAATTATCCTCCTTAATGATCTAGCTCCATCATACATCAAAGATCTGATTGTTCCATATGTTCCAAACAGAGCACTTTGTTCTCAGACTGCAGGTTTACTGGTGGTTCCTAGAGTCTCTAGAAGTAGAATGGGAAGCAGATCCTTTAGTTATCAGGCTCCTCTCCTGTGGAACCAGCTCCCAGTTTTAGTCCGTGAGGCAGACACCCTGTCTACTTTTAAGGCTAGGCTTAAAACTTTCCTTTTTGATAAAGCTTATAGTTCGAGTGGTTTAGGTTATCCTGAGCTATCTCTGTAGTTATGCTGCTGTAGGCTTAGGCTGCTGGAGGTTTCGTCCTGTTAAAAGGGAGTTTTTCCTCTCCACTGTTGCTACATACATGCTCAGTATGAGCGACTGGTGCAAAGTCAACGCCAGTGACTGTCCACTGTCTCTACAAGCTCATCCAGGAGGAGTGAATGCTACAAGTCACTGACTGGATGCAATCTGCTGGGTTTCCTAAAATAGAAAAACGTTTTATCCAATTTGAATAAATACCTGAATCTGACTATACTGTTCAATGGTTAGTTATTAATTGGAATGCATGTGCCTGACTTGAAATCTATATGATTCGATTGAATTGACTGCCCATTTTAACGCTACCCACCTTTCACACAATGCAACAGGAAACAACACTCTCCAATTATTTTTACCTCTGCCTTCCTCCCTCCCTGCTGGATGGAGTAAGGGGGAGTCAGGTTTAGCCTAAACCGGCTCAGTTATGGTTGAGGTGCAAACACACCCTCCATTTCTGCTACCTGTATGACCCCTTCTCTTTTCTACTGGTTATAATCATTCTGACAGAGAGAGGTATCCCCAATCCTTGTGGTTTTTAGTATAACAGTGGCCACCAGTGGGCTCTACATGGACACACTTTATCAGTGTATTATTTTACTTAGTACCCCTAAACATGCCCCATTCTAAAATGGCCACACCCAAACGCTAGGGTTAGAGCAGAGCACTAGCGTTCTGGAAAGGCTGCAAGGACCTTGGTTAGAATCCCACAGACTGCCACTTTGGATCCCTGAGCAAGACCCGAAATGCTTCCCGGGCGCTGCACCGCCGCCCACTGCTCCCTAAGGGATGGTTTAATGCAGAGGACATATTTCATTGGAAGTACAATTGCAATGACAAATGCAGCTGTATACTGCAGTAAAATAATCTGCCTCCGGGAGTGATGAACTATCTGTTTTAAGAAATATCACTGACAGTGACAGGAAGTGTAGAGGCAACAAAAGCTCACTCTTTCTGAGCCTAAAAATACGGTTCTCGAAAAAGAACCGTAGTTTCGCTCATTGCTGAACAGAGTAATGGAATGATGAGTCTGCCCTCCAGTGGCGAAAGCAAGAACTGCAACACTAAGTGACATTTTCTGAGTTCGGGGCGGTGTTTTTCATAAAGCACATTTTGAAATATTTAGAATTTTTGTGTACACAGTAGAGGGAAATTTTCGTATTTTAAATAAGATGCCATGAAGTGTTGAAGGATTAAAAACTAAATTTAAAAGATACACAGAATGTCCTTCAGAATGGAAAATGCCCACCAAGAAAAAAACAACATTAACAGTAATGATAATTTTTCCAAAGTTTGTTTAGTTGTCAACCAAAAACTACAACTCTCATAGTGGCTCAATAAACCAACACAGAATGACAAAAATAGTCATATTTATCTTTATGATTAGGTATGCATAGGCAATGGGCTTCTATACCACAGCTTAGATTGGTGAAATTGACATTTTGTTCATAAAAACCTATACAATGGATAATTTGGCATACAGACCATCATAACCCAGAATGCTTAATTCAAATTGGAACTGGATTATTCTTCAATGGAAGAAGATTTGAATCAGTTTGTGGTTTGTCAAACCTTTCTCAGACAAAATTTCCATGGTTATAGGATTAAAATCAGCAGAAAAATCCAGATCAGATAGAACAATATATTGTACAACAGTTTTTAAAATGGACCACGTCTGAGGTGGTCTACATGACTTTTTCTATTTCTTGTGTTATTACAAAATAACAACAATTTCTTTAATAATTTAAGATTTCATTATGCAGTGCAGGATATTCCTGTGCAAACCTGACCAATTTAAATGTATCCTGTACACTATGTCCTATGTGTATGTATATATATATTATTTCATTTGGTCATGAACATTTGTTGATGTTGCCTCTGCTTTTACTTGCTGAACCTCTCATTTGGATGAGTTTTCTATTGTTGGTTTTTGTTCGTTTGCCTTATTGCACTTTAGGATCTTTTATTGTTTTATGTTAAGGGGATGTTTGACCTTGCTATTGCAAGGACTTTAACTTTTAGTATCCTTTTAGTTTTTTGGTACTCCCCCCCAAAACTATACACAAATGCTTATAGTGAATATGCATGCTGTTTACAATGTCTTTCACTGGGCTGTTGTTAGTGATTTTCTTTAATCTGCTGGTGTAACTTTAAGATAAAAACAAAAATCATCTGCAGTGTATTTTAAACGAATGCAGTAAAATTGCTGGCATATCCCTGATATGACCTCTACAATACTAGATTTTTAAAGAAGGCTAAAATATTCTTGACATACCCCAGCCATCCATTATGGGAGAATATTCCCTGCTATCTCTAGGAAGGGGGTACAGGACACCATGATATAGAACAATCAGACTAAAAAAACATATTTATGTTTCTGTCAGCTTGGTGAACTCGAAAATATGAGGAAGAACTTAGATTTCTTCTTCTTTTAATATTGTTGCTGTGTGATTGTTTTTATGTGACTGCTGTCCTCACAACTTTCTCCTCAGAGATAATAAAGTTTATCTTTGACCTTTAACCTTTAATATTCCACCACACTTTAATCAAGCTGTAATAGACTGCCGACCTGTACAGGTTGTACCCCGCCTCTCGCCCATAGACTGCTGGAGATAGGCAACAGCTTCCCCACGACCCACTATGGAATAAGCGGTAGAAAATGACTGACTGACTGACTTTAATCAGGTTATGAACAATGTGCTCTTTGCACATAAAAAACAGATTATGTGCTTATTGGTGACCAACAATAAAAATAAAGTTTCTTTCAACATATGAAATAATTGTTTCTTTTGAGGGTAAGGATTTATTTTTAAATAAACAGAAAAAATGTTGTTATTGGTACCTTTCCTATTATATACTCTAAGAAATTTGTATGTATGTTCTAAAAGTCTTTTTGACTTTATATGTATCATATTTTAGTTGTTACAACGAGCAATGAATGTGAGTAAAAAATAAAAAAAGGAAAGCTACAAGCTTTGACTCACTTAGAGCATAGGGAAAACACCAGTAGATTTAAGTAAGTTATTCCAAACCTTTGGCTTCTCACACTTTGAAGCACAAAATAGCCATAACAGTGTGGCAAGGTTCTTTGAGCTATTTTTTTCTTTTCATTTATCAGAGTTATAAAGAGTCCGCTTTAGGTTTGAGGTCCAACATTGACACTGTGGGGACCATGAGAGTGCTGTTTACAGGTTGCTCCTCCGGCATTGGCTTGGCTGAGGCAGTACGCTTGGCCAAGGATGAGACCAAACAGTTTAAAGGTCAGTTCTTAATGTTCCTTGCTGCACCTAAAAACATATGCAGTAGATAAGGACAAGTATCTAAAATGAGTGACATCCTGTGTGTTTGTCTGAGCCAGTAGTTGCCACAATGAGGGATCCTGAGAAATGTGACCCTTTGGAAAAAGCAGCAGGTGATGCATAAAATAAAGTTGAATGCCTACAGTGAAGAATTCATTAGAGTGCATCAACAGACTTTCCAACTGACAAGTGGATGTCCTTAGTCTGTTTCCTTCGCTAAGGAATGTTCAAAGGGAACATCACTAAACAAGCAGAGATTATTGAAAGAGGACATTGTTTTCTTGTAGTGAGCAATGTCAGTGTTGGCATTGGGCCATTCGAGTGCCAAAGTATTACTAAAATGAAGGAGCTCCTTGACGTCAACCTTTTTGGCCAAGTGAGGTTGGTGACAGAGGTGATGCCAGACATGAAGCAAAGACAGAGTGGCCATGTTGTGGTAATGGGCAGTGTCATGGCAATACAAGGTGTGTTTTTTGACTGAATTTCAGACTAACCTAATAATTGAAAAACACATCTGATGTTGTTATTAACTCTCCTAAAGTTTCCACAAAGGACTTATGTTCAATGACGTCTACTCTGCCTCCAGGGTTGCTCTGGCAGGATTTTGTGAGCATCTGGCAGTACAAGAAATGAAATTTATCATTGAGCGATTACATGTCCTGAACAATACTGCATACTACAGTGGTGGAACCTGGTCCTGTGATGACAGAGTTTGAAAGAAAAGTGTATGAGGATGTGGAGAACATAGATTTGTCTGAGATAGATAAGACTGCCAGAATCTATTTATTTAGTCTAAAAAAGGTCTTCAGAGCATTAGGTCATACACCAGAAGAAGCGGCTGAGGCAAGTGATAACAATGTTCTCCTTAAATCTCAGATTTAAAGATCGCAAATGTCTTTTTCAGTTAAATTTTAAAAAAAAAGACGTTGGCTTGTTCCGATATAAAGTTATTTTCTTTTCCCACTATTTAGCAAACAAATAACGCTTTTTACAGCCAAGGACCAAACGACCAACCAACTGTACATGCCCACGACTGCACTGAAGCATGCAGATCCGACTGGCAGACTCCCCTACAGGCTTTCTATAAGATGATCTTTAAACAAGACAAGTGTTTTTAATGCCACATGGGGGGTTTTGCACATGCTGCACAGGAGGGGAAGTAAAGGCAAGACATTATTGATTAGGGTTCATGCAGTGTACTACACCTTAAAGAGGACTTTTTGGCACGGCGCTGATTTTATAGCTAGTAAAGAAAAGTACACTTATAATGTTATTTTGACAGATTCCCTGCACTGTGACCCAAAATCAGATGTTCATATTTTAAATTATTAAACTACAGATCAATCAACATCACTGCAATCACTTTCAAAGTATTTCTACATCTATTCTTAAAAATCCATTTCTCTTCAGTATGTAACATTTGTTTCCTGTGCAGAATGCATTTTTGTTTTGTTTTGTTTGGAATCCATAAAGCCTGTCTTACATCTGTTACAGTTTTACTGTGTTTAAATGTGTCTTTCACTCAGGCTGCTCAAGGATTATATAGATCATCTCTTAAAAGTAGGTCAACAAATTTTCAATCTGAGCCTTAATCTGTACCAGTTTCCATATTTGCTTATTTTCTCAACTTGTTTATTTTCTTTGTTATTTACATACAAATTATTAAAGTATATTTCACAGCATGTTAAATTAGGAAGGTATTTTAGCCTGTTAAACCTGTCTTACATTTTAAGAAAAGAGATAGAGCCTTTATTTTAAAGTGGACAAAAGTCTATGGCATTATTTATCTTCTTACAGCATCTTATCTGAAGCTATGTGCTGCACATAGGTGTGATGCTGGCGTCTCTGTCTTATTCTAATTACCCCAATGAAGAATACACCGAACCAATAACAGTGTGCCGATACGTTCTGTTGATCCATCTTCTAAGGCACAGCTTTTACATTCACAAACTCCTCCAGTTTTGAGTTTGCAAAACAGAAATTATACATGCATTCTAAAGTCATAACAAATAGCTCTTATATTTCTGCAGAAGACTCTTTTGTGTTTTGGCGATTTCTGCTACTTAACTTACTTTTACCCAATTTGAATAATAAACGGAATCCGACTGCATTGCTTGATGGTGAGGATTAATGGAAATGTATGTACCTGACTTGAAATCTGTATAATGCGACTGAATTGACTTGTGCCTTGAGACGACATGTTTTGTGAATTGGCGCTATGTAAATAAAACTGAATTGAATATTATTATTAATATTACCTTTTGTAAATAAGATGAGAGATCTCAACTCTGTAAGATATAAATTGCATATGCTGTTTTAATATTTTCTTTGGAGCTTTTTCACAGCTAAAAACAAGAAACAACACTAACCAGAATATACTGAAATGTAGTTCCCTATAGTTTTTATTATAAACGTATTAAACAAGTTTGACCAAAAAAAGAAAAACCGCTGAGAAATGTTGTTGACAATGACGTTAAACTACTTTTGAACAATTATAGAAATAATATTAAGATATATCAACATGTGCTGTTGTAACAAGATGACTAAAAAATGTTAATTACAGTCTCAGCTTCAAATAATGCTAAATGAAATACACTTTATTCTGTCATTTTAGTACATAACAATCACTTTAGGAAAATAAGACTTCTTATGCAATGATCTACCCAAAACAAACATATTTACAGTCTGTAACTGAAATTCTGTAATTGAAATGGTGAATGTACAAAACACTTAGTGCGAGCTGGCAGGGAAGTTTTAAGACCAGTTATAAGAAATTAGAACAGTCAGACAAACCAAATGTTTCACCTGCAAATAAAATGCAAACTGGTACTGTAGATCTGTACCTGGTTCTACAATGGACAAGATAACAGGAAAACAAAGATAAACTCAGTTGATAACTCAACTAAAGGCAGTGTTTAGGCAGTGCCACTGTAAAAGGAACAACTAGAAGTGGTGGGGAATTTCATCTCTGCTCATAAGAATGAAATGAAAATGCAAAAGATTCTGTTTTAATATGTTCTGATAAAAGAAGTCTGGGATGTGTACAATATGTTATTGAGATGTGACCCCCCACCCCCACCTATATGCCCAGGTTACATAAAAACAAAATATTTGTTCAGACACAATACAAGTGTTAGCTGAATGACTCTGAGTTTCTTCTTAGAATTATGCAACAACAAAAACGCTACATAGTAGTGTTTTTTCCCCCTCATTCTTTTTTCACCACCACACATCTTTATGGGCCCTGGATGTGTTATCTACTGGAATATGCAAGGGAACCATCCCTCTGCATGCCATAAAAGACCTCCCTGAGGAGTGACAGGGCATCAGCAGTCACAGCCCAGCAGCCCCACCTTCACACCGACCACCACTCCCAACTTGATCTCAGCTGCAACAGTCCATTTAGTCCATTTTAGGTAACGGGGTCAACAATTTCAACAGGTTTGTTGTCTAGTTCGGTCATCTTTTAGTCACCTTAAGGCAGCCATCCAAATGTGTGAAGATAGGAACAGCGGAGGAATGTTTGCAGGGATGAGTGACAAAATAGCAGCGGATATAAGCATAGCTTAATACATCTGAAGTGATGTTTAACAAAGAAAAAAGGTATTTATGCTTTTCCACAAATATACAGAGTAAAACAATAAAAAAAAACATAATGTAAGGACAGTGAAAAGCTGATTTTTAAAGGCCAAAAGTTTTTTTTGTGAAACATAAATAAAACAAATGCTTAATAACTAAAAGGTAATAGATTCAGCAGTAAAACTGTCAGAAAATACTCTAGTGTCAATGAATAGTTATATAAAATAGATGTATCACACTTAATATTTTCTCTGATTTTTTTAAAAGATTATATGTAAAATTCACAGCGATTAAATGCCCCTTATATTATAAATATCCAATGATGTCAAATGTTGTATTTGACGAAGACTTGCCCTTTGAGGCTGGTCAGTTGAAGTGCTTTAAAGACACTCATCTACATTGTTTATAACACTCATATAGAAAGTAATTATTTAAACTCAAACGTGACTACTGTAGAGCAATTTATGAAATGTAGTTGCTAGAACCATTTTAACATTATGATGGCAGTTTATATGAGAGGCTATAACAGAAATTAAACTAAAGAGCAGTTCAGATACATAAAAACAATAAATAAAAATAAACAAATTCCCTTCAACATTTCACTTTTTCTCTGTTCTACTTTTTAAATGTTTGTTAGTTTTTTCAGAGAGTTTCCCTAAGTCTTTGAAATTAAAGTCTTGGTTTTCTTCATATACCTTTTTAATAATAAAAAATAGTCCATCTGTGACAGAATTACTTCATTAAATTGTCTGCAGTTTTTTCAGACAACACACATTTCCCTTTACTTATTTTTTTCTCTGCTGTATTCACTAGCAGACGGTCCTCTTATACACATTGCCAGCCCAAATCCAAAGAAAATCTTGGAAACATGCTGACAGATAAAACACAGACAGACCCTAGAGCCAGTCTAAGAACTCTTTTTTTGCCCAGTTCCTTTTTCAGGTTGAATCGCAATGATCTTCATGCAAACACCTGCATCTTGCCATTGGCCTCTGGGATTTGAGTAATTTGGGTCTGGTTGGTGACAGCAACGGCTGGGCTAGGTGTGGAATCTGACCAGTCAGAGACACAGTGGGGAGAGGGACTGGACCAGTGCTCTGGAGACTCTGGAGAGGGGGTCAGGTAGGGATGCTCACTGGGCAAATTGTGGAAATGCTTGGGTGTGGCATCTAACGTGGATGAATAGCTGTGTTGGGAAGGAGGAGTGGGATAATCATCGTTCCCTGCAGCACTCCCACTTGGCTGGGAGGAAAGGGCCTGAGCTGGCTGGGCTGCTGGCGCTGCTCCTTGGGTGGGCTGAGCAGGAGGCTGAGAGGACTGCTGAGCCAATTGCTGCTGCTGGAAGAATGATGGTTGAGGCTGTGAGGTCTGTGGTGTCGGTGGAGTAGAAGTGCCCATGGGAGCCATGCTTGGCTGGTTAGTAATGTTGTGATTAATAAGCTGCTGTTGCTCTGCAATCGAAGGCAGCTTTACTGGGCTGATGGTGGGTGTGGAAGTAATAGGTGTGGGCTGCAGCATTGGACTGCGGTAGAGCTGCTGTTGGTGCATCAGTATGTTCTGCTGCTGCATTGCTGGGCTCTGGACATGCATGCCTGCCTGGGTACTCTGCACAATATTCACAACCTGCTGACCACACCGAGAGGATGGAGGCATGCGGCTGTGCCAGTCAAATGGCACAGTGACAGGACTGACCATGCCCATGTTGACCCCCAGCTGGCCAGAGTTAAGCACATAACCATGGTTGACATCTGAAGCCATAGAGACACGACCCTGCATGGACATTCCTCCAGCTCCAATGTCATTAATTTGGGCAAGAGAAACAGCGAATGGCCCCCCTCCTTCCAACATGCTAGTGTGTACCATAGGGGTGTTTGGGACAGACATGGAGGAATGGAAAAGACCTGCTGTCTGCATGGCCACCGGTGATGTTGGATTGGTGATGTAACCAGCATTGCTAGCTCCCCCGTGAGGTGAGTCCAGGGAGTCCACTGGGGACAGAGTTACTGAGCTATCCAGTAAGGCACTCTGCATGTCCAGAGTCAGCTTCTTATTACGAGCCTTCACTGACTCCTTCAGACTTGCAGCATGCTGGCCTCCCAAGCTGGAACCTTTAGTCCCAGGCCGACGATTCTTCTTGCCCTGCGGGGTACTCTTCAGACTAGGGAGGAAGGCACTGGGAGGGCACATGAGGGGGGACAGAGTATGCCCCCCTGTGAGTTGGTGTCCAGCTGCTCCATGGCTCTGGGGACTCCTTACTGTGTTGTATTCATCAAGAAGCTGTACAATGTCGTGGTGCATGCGCTCAAGAGCAATGTCTCTTGGCAGTCTGTCCATGTGGTCTGTGATTTCTCTGTTTGCAAAGTGAGCGAGCAGCACTTTCACAGCCTCACAACTACCTTCACGGGCTGCAAGG
Source organism: Girardinichthys multiradiatus (assembly GCF_021462225.1). NCBI lineage: Eukaryota > Metazoa > Chordata > Actinopteri > Cyprinodontiformes > Goodeidae > Girardinichthys > Girardinichthys multiradiatus. The sequence continues at coordinate 27,979,648 of NC_061818.1, forward strand.
AACAGAGGGGTCTCCTCCTGTGAAAACAGTCAAAAAGCATACCAAAATGAAAAAGCTAAACATACACATATATACATATAAAAGCTAAACATTTACAACATGTATGGAATTAATGCTTGTGTTTTTAAAACTACCTTGAGATCTTGCATGTCTTTGTTGGCTCCATTTTTCAGCAGAGCAACCGTCGCATCTACATTGTTTACAGCTCCAGCCCAGTGCAGGGCAGATTTACCTAAGAAACAAACCAATCATTAGGAAACATTGGTTGTGTTTAAGTCTTGACATGAAATTATTGCAAAGGATTTGGAGTTCTGACACTTACCCAATTCATCAACTGCATTAACATCTGCATGACAAGTAATAAGCTCCTCAACCATCCCCTCCACTGCCAGTCGTGCAGCCAGGATCAGTGCAGTAGAGCCATCGTACATGCGGGAGTCTAGATCAGTGGCTCGATTTCGAATCAGAATCTACATGAGTGGAAAGAATTGCATAAAACTTAATTTATACCATACATTTTGGGAAAAAGTGAAAAGTCTTTCTACTGCTGATGTTATAAACAAACACAATGTATTAACGATTGATCACCTGGAAAACACCCTGTGCATCTGCAGCCACAGCAGCATGTAGGGGTGTGCGACCCGTGTTGTCTTGAGCATTAGCGTCTGCCCCGGCATCCAGCAGGCGCTTAGCAGCATCAGCACGTGCATAGCGAGCTGCCAAGTGGAGTGCTGTCTCACCGGTTCGGTCTGTTTGTGCAGCGAGTGATGCACCCTGATAGATTAAGTCAGAGATAATGTTGGCAGAACACTCTTCATTCTCCTCCTCCTCTGTCACCTCAGGTTCTAGGCCGCCTCCACAGAATGATGCCAGCATCAGAGGTGTAAAACCATCTGGGATGTGATCAAGTCAAAAAAGAAGTTATTGTTAATTCAAGTAACCATCACGATAATTTATGAAGAAAGTGTAAAATGTATTTGCAAAATACAACTTGTACCCTTAACTTCTATACCAACCTGGGCCTCGGACATTAACGTCCATGCAGTCACTTTCAAATTCTCCTTGAGGTGGAGTGAGGGCCATTGTGGGTGGTACACGAATGTCTGCAGCTGCGAGATGGTGCTGTGTCCACTGTCTGCAGTCCACGGCATCTTCACTGTCTGAGAGCATGCTTGGCTCCTCAACCTGAATTCATAGAGAGATTTGGTAATATAAATTCTGGTGCTTGTGTCAACTTTGTAAAAAATGTACTGTAAAGAACCTGAGTGACAAACCTTGAGTCGTTTTGCTTCAGGGCAATCTGAATCTTTCCACTGATTACTGTGATCTCCGAGGAGAGATTCCTCAACAGTTTTTGGCATGTGTCTGATGACAAATCAGCAACATAAATCAAAGGAAAACCATTGAAATTCAAAACAGATTCCTACTGCAACAGCAAGCCATTTTGCATTAATAGTAAACTCAATTGACAAATAACTTACTTCATTCCAAGAGCATCCTGACCCACGGGTTCCCTGCGGTTTTTGTTACTGCTGGGTTCCTTCTTTAGAAAGAAGCCTTCAGGGAACCAGAGGGTGCTATGTTCACGCTTTCGACGAGTTATCAACATGCCGATCACAAGGATGACCAAAACAAAAAGAGACGCTATCCCTGCCTGCATCAACTTGACCCAAGTTGGTATCGTTACAACGGTATTCATCGTTTCCCCTGTTGTGGCACAAGAAAACTTTGATTTAAATATATTAGCCCCATTAGAGTAACCCCTCATTCTTATATTAACTCAGGATTCCCACTCACCTCGGGCTTCTTGAAGGGGATACGGGAAGTTGAGCATATCTGTTGCAGATAGGGCTCCCAGATAATCTGCTGCACTGTGAGCTGTAGGGAAACAGTCCTCTATTTCCTGAGAACACAAACGGTTGTCTATCTCAAGATAGACTATGGACCTACAAAAAGGCATAGAAGAAGGTGTTTTTGTCAAGAACATTCTCCATTTAATGATTTGGCTTTTATATTTACTGTGTGTCAGACTGACCCAACAACTTCATGTTGATGTTCGAGTTCTCGCTTGAGGCGTGCCTCTCGACGGGTGTAGGGACGTATCATTGCGTCTCCATTTTGGTCCAACCTGAAGCGTACTGAAGTGTGCAGAATAGCACTTAATTTCTGCAAAAATGCTTTGCTGGTGCTGAGGAGCTTGTCTGGAGGCAAAAGGACTACCAAAACCAAAACACCATCAGCAAGATCTTCTGGAACCTTCTGTGCACAATCTAAGCCATCCCAACTACACTCTGCTGTGTTGCAGCCCTGGTCACACAGACCATCAGCGTAATGGTCGTCGCAGTAGTTTGCATATATTGGACTGGAGAAAACATAGGAACAAGGATCAGCTTAAGTATTCTATGCTTAGATTAAGCAAAAGGAATCAAGTTCATCAATCAAATCAAACTCACTTGCAAACTTTCTCTTTGCTTCTGCAGTCAAAGTTGTCATACAAACAGTCAGCGTTGTTACAGAATTCATCGCAGTGGCTATTGTTGAAGACCCGCCAACAGCGGGGTTCTGCGCAACGAGCCCAGGGATTCACTGCCAGGGAGCAGTCACCACCATCCCAACGACAAGGAAGTGTATTACATTCCTTGTCGCAAACACCATCATTGGCTTTGCTATGACAGTCTGCCTTAGGGCAGGAGAGAGCCGGAAGCTCAGATTTAGTGCTTTCCTCGCACCGTTTCCCCATAAACCCACTTGGACACTGGCAATGAAAAAACGGGAAACTGGTTTCTTCAGTGCAGAGGCCCCCATTCCGGCATGGCTTAGAAGAACACCCGTCATTACTGCGATGCTGGCACTGGGGCCCGCCAAAGCCTGTCAGGCATGCACAGCGCGCTCCCCTTGTGGTGAGGGCACAGCTTCCTCCATTGTAGCAGGACAGCTCCCGACAGGACATGCTCCTTTCACAGGTTGGACCAGTATAACCCTGGAGATAAATATTGTACAAGCAGTTTGTGATTACAACCTTTTAATTCTGTCCTGTCATTTGCAAATTGCAGTATGACATTATATGTTTGAACACTTAAAGAAATTATAAACTTACAAGTTGACATGTACAGGTGTATCCCAGGGGAGAGCTCCTGGTTACAGAACAGGCCCCCCCGTTTTGACAAGGCTGAGATTCACACACACTGAACCTGTTCTGACACCTTCGACCTGAAAGCAATTCATCAGTGGTTAGGTTTTATCTTAGGCAAACATAATACAGTGTGACAGGCCATCCAGAAGGATAATTGTCTAACCTGTGAACCCAGGCTTGCAGACACACAGGTAATCATTGGGCAGCTGGATGCAGTCAAGACTGTCGGTGGTACTACATGGGTTTGAAAGACACTCATTTATGTCTCCCTCACATCTTTCTCCTGTGAAACCAGGTGGACAATTGCAGCGATAACCACCAACTCTGTCTACACAGGTTCCATTATTGAGGCACTTCGAGGGAGCACCGCGCAGCCTCAGCGGTGGGGCACAGTCATCCTCATTGATCTCACAGAGAACACCTTTAAAACAGAATATTATCACACACTAATCAATATAGGTAATAGCTGTTCAACATCGATACTAAACGCTTTAGCATTGTATTATAGGCTTCTGTTGCATTTGTGCTTGCATACCTAGTGTGCCGGGGGGACAGGAGCAAATATAATGTCCTACTAGATCGATACAAGTCCCTCCATTCTGGCATGGATGGGACTGGCATTCATTGATTTCTATCTCGCAGTTCTGTCCAGTATAGCCAGGCATGCACTGTAATGACACGACAAGCACGTAATCTTGAAATATGTGGAAAATAAAAATAAACAAACTAAAATACCCTTGCAAAAATTATCTTTGTTAAATTTTGACACTGAAGAATTTAATAGCTGTAAAGTAGAAGGGTTTTACTTACATCACACTGGTACCCGCCGACATATGACCTGCAGGTGGCACCATTGTGACAAGGTTTGTCTTCACATTGGTCCACTTGAATTTCACAATAGCTTCCAGTGTAGTCAGCAGGGCATTTACAAAAGTGTGTATTGCCAGTGTTGACACAGTGACCACCATGATGGCATAGCTCGTCAGTTTGGATTCCTAATAAGAAAGATATAGATTAAAATATTAGTTAACTCGCTCAGAGCACAGACTCAAAGAGATCAAGAGCATAGAAAAGTAAAATACCCCGCTGGCGAGCCGCTGTTTCACAAGAGACTCTTGGGATGTCACAGTAACGCCCAGACCAACCATTAGAACAATCACAGATGAAAGAAGCATCCTTTTGGCGACAACGTCCTCCATTCTGGCACAGAGATGAGCGTCGGCACAAGTCAACTGGTGTCTGGTCAACCAAAGAACAAAAATCAGAAACAAAGGCAGAAAGACTGGAAATATTACACAAAATTTGAACTGAATTTAAGTTCTTGTACCTGGCACCGGTTGCCTGTATAGCCCTTAGGGCAGGAGCAGCAGAAGGACTCCAGGGCATCTTGACAGATGCCACCATTTAGACAGGGCTGGGAGTCACACTCATTTACTTCATACTGGCAGTGGGAGCCGGTGAAGCCGGAGCGACAGGTGCAGGTATAGCCATTGATTTTGTCTGTGCAGGTCCCTCCATTGAAACAAGAGCTGTCAAGATGTAAAAATAAAAGGAGTTAAAGTTTATACTTTTTATTAGAAAATTCTGTGCAGACTTACCTTAAGCACACACTTACCTTTCAGTGCAATCAGGGATGTTAGTTTCACAGTAGATGCCAGTGAAGCCAGGTGGACAGGTGCATGTGTAAGAGTTAACATAGTCTGTACAGGTGCCTCCATTTTTACAAGGGGAACTCTGACATTCATTTATCTCTTGAGCACATCGGGACCCTGTGAAGCCTGGCAAGCAACTACAGTGGAAGGAGTTCACACCATCTGTACATGAACCTCCACTTAAGCAGGGGTCTGAAAGGACAAGGGGATTAAATGACTTCGGTCAAATACAGTAAATGTACCAATATTGGGACAGACCGGTGCTGACAGATATATTATTTGTGCACAGTATATTTATAATGTCACTTACTGGGAATACAGTCATTAAAATCAGTTTCACAAGTCAGCCCAGTAAATCCTGCCCTACAAGAACACAAAAAGCCTCCAAGCGTGTTGGTGCAGGTCCCACGGTTTTTGCAGGGGTTCGACATGCATTCATTCACATCTATGTTACACAACTGACCTGCAGATTGCAAAAGATCAAAACAATGAGATTTGCTTTGTAAGCCTAAAAACAGATTATCGCTAATCAGTGTAAGTAGTGATGCGACTGAATGGAGTTTCTAACCTTGCCACCCTGGCTGGCAGTTACACTGATAACCCAGGTAGTCTGGGGTGTGGGTGCAGACTGCATGATTGGCACAGGGGTTAGGGACGCAAGGTGTGTCAGCACAGGTAGGTCCGCTATAGGGGAGCTCACACAGACATGTGAAACTTGCGACACCATCCACACAAGTTCCCTTATTCAGACAGGGGCTGGAAGCACATTCATTGATGTTCACCTGGCAGAGGTTACCTGTAAACAGAACCAAACAAATTGTAACACTTTGACCCTACAACTTGTGATGGCTAGATGTAGCCACGTGTTTATCTTCACCACTAGGGTGAGCCACACAACTGAAACTGGAAAGTTTGTTTTTGGCTAAATTGCTCAGCTCTCACCTCTGAACCCTCGTTGACACTTGCAGGTAAAACGATTGAGCAGATCAATGCATGTCCCAGCATTCTGACAAGGACTTGGTAAACAGTCATTTCTGTCCAGGTCACAGTTCTTCCCAACCCATCCAGGTTCACAGTCACAATGGTATCTGAAAACACAGAAGAATAATTAGCAAGCCAAAGATACAAGTTTGTAAAAGTGAACTAATCAAGACTGGAGACCTGTGCTATAAAGCAGGATTAGATGCTGAGGGAGAACTTTTCTGGAAAGTTTGCAGTGTTTAAATATTAACATTCCTATATTATTTGGTGTAATAGCTGGTACTTGTGGTTGAAAAAATATATCCCAGGTGTCCCAAACCTGCTTTATTGAAAAGGCTCTTAATGTACAGTATGACAAGCAGGATTAGTCACAATGTTTTAAAAAGTTAAAGCTATTCATACCCGTTTATGTCCTCCCTGCAGGAGCCATGGACACATGGGCTGCTGCCACACTCATCCACTTGGGAGTAACAGTAAGGGGGCTTAAAGCCTTCAGGACACTGGCAGTGAAATCCATTTTCTTCATCAACACATGTTCCCCCATTTCTGCAGGGGCTAGAGGCACACTCATCTATTTCCACATTACATTTAGGACCTGGATTGAGAGACAACAGACACATGTCAGCATTTCTAGTTTGAAATATGTTTTTTTTACATGAAACTGTGGTTTTTTGTCCAGAGAGAGACTTACCTGTAAAGCCAGGTTTGCAAACACAGTCGTAGCGATTGATGCCATCTTTGCAGATTCCATAATCGCATGGGTTACTGGCACAATCATCAAAGTTCATTTCACAGTTGGTACCTGGGTTTAGAAAGGAGTTTCACATTATTCTATTAAATAAGTCAATGTTTTAATGATGAATGAATGTGTGATTCAGCACATTCCATGACCACTTGAACAATTTGTTGAATAAGATTTATCCTACCTGAAGTTCCATGCTGGCACTGACAGATGTACTTATTGACCCGGTCCACACACTTGCCCCCATTCTGACAAGGATTGCTGTGGCACTCATTAAGCTGGTTCTCACAGCGATAGCCTGTATATCCAGGATCACAATTGCATGTGTAGCTAGCAATGCCATCTATGCAAGTACCATGGTGGCATGGGTCAGGTTGACAGTTGTTGATATTACTCTCACAGAGTCTCCCTTCATAACCTAAAAAGGTAAATTGCATACAAACAGGTTAGGTTTTCTGTGCAACAAGTTGCATTGCAGTTGTTTGTGTTCTCCCCTTGTTCATATTGTCTTCTTTTTGACAGCTTGTCCATTGTTATGTTGAAAATCTTCATTATGCTTCTTTTTCTTCATAAAGTCTTCCTTAATTTTGTGATCTGACCACTACGGTTTCCATTTTACGATGTGTTTGTCTGCATACCATCTAACTGTTGGTTTGTGTTGTGTGTGTAGTGAAATGTTAAGTTGGCCAAATAAAAAAAAAGCACCCTGCACCGCCTTTCCAGTCCTGTGCCTTTGTTCTCAGTGGTCCAGTGAACAATAGACAGCACCATGTCAAACAGGGCCACTTCACTCAACAGAAGGGGCCCACAAACACAGCGAATGCCAAGCAGCTGGCCACTGAAACAATGAAGCAGGCTCCTCCACTGGCATAAGTATAAATAAACATTTTAAAGACACAGTCAGCCAGCTTACACAAACAGATTTTATGACAAACAGTACATGTCATTGTATTGTAACATAGTCCTGTGTTTAAGAATATGGATGTGACTAAATGCAAAAATGCAAGATATTATTGTATGGTATTGGTATTGTGTGGGGTTTTAAGGAATGAACAGATGTCTGGGTGATGACCAAGTCTCTTTTCTTAGCAAACTACTGGTTCTCTGTGACCCCATGATCCTGACAGCCAATGAGGGAAAAGGGGGGATTAGGGGTCACTTGGCCAGCAGACACCCAAAGAAATAATTCACATCCCAAACAATGAATGCTTATTAAGCACAAAATAACTGGTTAAGGATCATCTGCTCCACTGTGTGAGGAGACATTGGACTGTGTAGTGCTAACACCTATCCACTGAGCACAATTAGATAAATAAGCTCTTACCTTCAGCACAGCGGCACTCAAACCCATTGGGCCGGTCGTAGCATTTTGCTCCATTCTGGCAGGGAGTGCTGGCACACTCATCTATGTCAATCTGACACATGGTACCAGTAAACCCTGGGACATGCAAACACAAAGGTTAAGGGTCAGACAGACAGTCCAGTGAAAGGGTCCCTGCCTAGGTCAAAGGGCAGTTAGTAGAGGCCAGTAGTTTGGTTTGTCATGTCTGGTTAAGGTACTTTTAAAAGCTTCTTTACTGGTTAAGGACTTGTGATCTTGGCATTGCAACCAGGACATAGCTGACCATCACAAAGTGGCAATTTTACATATTGTGTGAACAATTTACATTCAATAATAATAATAACAATAACTGTAATAATAATATTAATAATAATAATAATGTCGCAATAGGAAGATTTTCAGAGCTTAGAGAACTGAACAGACTTGAAATCTTTGAACACGGCACCCATTAAGAAGTGAATTGGTGCATTGGTATCACAGTGTTCAGTTGATTAACAGTGTCAAAATGGTTTCTGTGTTTTGGTGCTTGGACTGCTAAAGGCGTGTTAAGAGGAGACAGTGGGATTGTTTTTTTTTTTTTTTCTTTTTGGGACCCCCACACCTCCTCTCCTACTACTTGCTTTAGCTCCACTGTCTCAATAGCTAGATAGAGGGTGAAGTGGGTGGGGGGACGTCTGTCCCAGATGTAAATTGGGGACCTGGAAAAGAATCTCATTAGCAGAACTGCTGTCCCCCCTTAGCACTGCAACCAGGGCAGGATGAGGGAGAGCTGTCCCTTCCACATTCCACAGAGGAGGGAAGCAAGGGTCACAATAGTGCCTTTGTTCAGGCAGGAGGATCTGCAGTCTTTAGCGCAAGCCTTTTTATATGAGTGGTGGCTCTGTATACCATCAGACAGAAGTAGTGTGTAGCCCGTAACTACTTCGGTTTTACATATTTATAAATATGTAATATATATTTAAAATTGTTTCACTATTTAATCAGAATTAGAAATGTTAACAGACAACATGGATCCAAAGAGAAGCAACTCATATTAGAGCAATCCCCTTAAGCCTACCTGGCTGGCAGGTGCACGTGAAGCCGTTGACAACGTCACGACAGCTGCCATCATTCACACATGGGTTGCTTTCACAGTCATCAATGTCAATCTCACAGAAAATCCCCGTGTAGCCTGGAAGATAGAAGTTCAAACTGGATTACTTACTTTGCACATTGTTGCTGGAAATTCAGTATTAATGTAAAAGTAAGTCCATTCAAGAAGGTATGGACAGCATCCTGATTTGAACATGAAGGAAGATCTAGAAGGAACTTTTTGGAATTTTTCTAAACAGGTCTCTGTCAAGTCATGAGATGGACCAAATGATCCCAAGACCATTCCCAGTGGTGCCACTTCACTGACCTGGAATTACCACACCCTGCTGTCCACAAAATGTCCCCTCCCAGGGTCAATGTCCCTTTCACCAGATACATGTTATACATTCTATGTTAGCTAACTATGGAGGGCTACTCCTTTGAGATGAAACAGAATGTGAATGAGAGTGTTGCCCCTGGGGAGAGGCTAGCGTGGAATCAGAAATAATCAGGAGCTCGACATGAGCTTTGCTAGGCTGACGATGAGAACGGTGATGAGGAAGGTCCTGTCTCTGGAAATTAAGGTGGGGGTGGGGGACTGAGCTCTGGGAAAAAGCCTCTTTCCCTAACCGTGTCTATGAGGGGTGCAAAGTGGAGCACAGAGGGGCCCTATTGTTCCACTTCATTCCCACCACTCTACCTCTCATTAGTATTCACAGCACACTCCTCCCCCTAACTGTTTGCCCTCTCTCACATCCAGTCCTATAGACCAAACTCCCAGCTCTAATTTGTATAGCACCAAAGACCCTAGGACATACGCGAAGGACTGTGTGTGTAATTGTAACTGTGTTTTAGAGTCCAAATTAAAACTTCATACAAACTAACACCCATTGTAAGAACAGTGTGGTGCAGAGAGCAGAGAAGCAACTGAACCCCTAATGTTCGGGGGACTAGGTTACCTAACAGCCTACAGTTAAAGTCTGCATGGCAGAACTACCTATAGTGTTTAAGGTCAAGTTTAAAGACATTAATCCATTATACTGACATAACTCTAGCCTTCTGGTTTACTAATTTTCAATCCAAATATTTTTTGCTCAGATCTGTAAGATGGATTATTAAGGGACATCTCTTTGGTTTTAAAAGTTACCTAAATTTACAGCTTTAAGTAAAGAATTGTTCTTTTATCTTAATGAAGGGAAAGTTTACTATGTATGAATACCTGGCATGCATATGCAAGTGAACTCTCCAATGCGGTCCAGGCAGGTGGCATCATTCCTACAGGGCATGGAAAGGCATTCGTTGATGTCAATTTCACAGCGTGGGCCAGTATATCCCCGACCACACTGGCACTGAAAGGAGCCCTCTGTGTTTACACATTTTCCAAAATGCTCACATGGATTTGCCCCTGTCATCAAAAGGTCAAGGATCAGCAACTTTAACAGATTTTGTGTAATCACAGGTTGAATTCTAAAAACAAAAGCATTTAGCAGCAGCCTTACCAATGGAACATTCATCCATGTCCTGGTTGCAGGCACCACCCACAAAACCAGCAGGACAGGTGCAAATGGCACGGCCATTAAGGGGGTTGGTGTCACACACTGCCCCCTCATTGCAAGGGTTACTCACACATGCATCATCCAGATGACAAAGCAGACCTGGTCAAACAGCAAAAAAAAGACAATATATTGACTTATTTAGCTGACACATTGAGACAAACAGGTACAACATTCAGCTAAACGGCATACCTGTCTTCCCAACTGGACACTCGCAGAAGAAGGATGCTACACGGTCATGGCAGGTGGCGCCATTGAAGCAAACAGCTATTGCGCAGTCATCAATGTTCTCACTACAGTCATCTCCAGTCCAACCATTAACACAGACACAGGTATGACCACCAATAGTGTTGAAGCAAGTGCCTCCATTATGGCATGCATTGGGCTGCATGAGACACTCATTGACATCTTCAGCGCAGTATTGTCCTACAGTGGTAAAGTGACACATCGGTTTAAATAGGCTCATTGTGTCATAAACAACAAATTTAAAATATATGTCATAAGATGTACCGGTCCATTCTGGTGGACATTGGCAGTTGTATGTATTGACTCCATCCACACATATCCCCCCATTCATGCACTTGTGGCCTGGACAGTCGTCGACATTATTCTTACAGTTGTGTCCCTCAAACCCTAATGAAGATTAACAGAGAACCAAATGAGGACACACAGACACAGCCACACACTCCAGATGAGAGTTTATCACATATATGGTGTCACATAATGAACATGCTAAGCAATTCTACTCTTATGCACAAGTTACATTTCCCACACAAGAGAAGGTGTGGGAAATGTGTGTATTAAGAATTCAGAAGGTGAGTGAATGTTTACATCTTGACTTATCCCATATAATGTCAGCTACGGGAGTGATTCCTGGCTGCTTCAGAGGTCTGCCCTCCCTTCCATGTTTGCTTGTTTTATAATCTCTCACAGTTTCAATGACTTCCTCTCTGGCAGGAGACATTTCCTGTCAGGTCCCCAGTGGGAAACCAGAAGGCTCAAAAAAGTAAATTCCTTCTGTTGTGAAAATAGATGAGTGGAGAAGAAAGCACACATGCAGCCTCTTCGACTCTCCCACTGCCCCATCTACCACCATAAACTGCTATTAGTGGACAGGAAGTGGACCTAATAAACAGGATAAAATCCCAGGCAACAGCTCTACTAGATAAATTACAGAACAGGGAAAATTTATTTAATTCTAGTACCCTGCAAAGAATGTGAAAAACAAATAGAAAGACTGAGTGTGTTTGTTCTACAGACAGAGAGCTATTGTACCTGGTAGGCAAGCACATTCATAGGAATGGTCGCCTGTCTGGCGACAGGTGCCCCCATTAAGACACTGAGATGGGGCACAGGGTAAGGTGGACACCTCACATGTACGACCACTGTACCCAGGCGGACACTGGCAGCGGAAAGACCCAAGTGTGTTAGAGCAGAGGCCACCATTCAGACAAATGCCAGGTTTGCGACACTCGTCAATGTCATTGCGGCAGTTCTTTCCCTGGTAGCCAGGTGGACAGGAACAGTTGTAATGGTTATTCCAATTGACACAGCGAGCCCCGTTAGCACAGGGACTTGTGGCACACATATCGATGAGAAAGCAGTCTTGACCTGAGGGTCATAAAAATGCATCCAATTAATACAAATGTAAAATTGCTAAACCAAATTGTTCTAATAAAGACTTACCTCTGAAACCTCTTTGGCACACACATTTGTACTGTGGGATACCATTGACCACATCACTCTTGCAAGCTGCCCCATTCAGACATTGTGACCGATGACAGGGATCCAGGTGCTGACAGTTAGGCCCAATAAATCCAGGACGGCATCTGTAAAAATAACATTAAAACAAATTATATCTTGATTTCCAACATGCTGATAATCTGGTAATTCTGTCTCTATATCTCCTTTGAACAGTCGGATACTTGCTAAGCATTTTCAAAAATTACTCTTAGCCCTGAAATGATTATGTATTTACTGCACAAGTACACATCGTGCCATTCAATATTCTAGCAATTATAACAAAGACGAACATCAAATATTTAAAAAAACAGGTTTTAGTGGATTTATCAGGATAAATCTGTTACTTTAAGATTAAGAGATTAATTTTCTAAATGTAATCCAACATTCTTCCACTGTGTCATTTTTTTTTCCTGATGATGGTTTATACATTTTCCCAGACAGAAAAAAAACACACAGACACACTGAAACAGCACTTTAGAAACATAGCACATGCCAACAAATCCTGTCCTAAGGAAATAAGAACTATAAAGTTACTGTTTAAAAAAAGAAAAGCAGCTTTGGTGTCTAAATAAAATACCACATCCAGCTCCAAGTGATTATTGTAAAGCACATGTTGGTGAGTGAGCTTTATCTGTTAGATATCTCTGATATGTGGGTCAATCAGAATAAGTATATTTTATATCATTGCAAACATCTAAAGAGATTTTGTATAAATATTTTACCTGGAGATTTTTTTGGTTGTTGTGCTATTGCACTAACAGCAAGGCTTCGATCAGTGCTAAAACATGGCTAGCCTATGCTTCTTCTTCACAAAACCTGCATAGACACAGCTGAAGACCTGCTGTTGGAGTAGGTGAACATAGTCTAAGACTGAAATAAGCAAGTTACATCTAAAAGGCAGGATTTCTGGCATGCAGTGGAAGCAAGGGTAGAATGTACAGAGGCCTTATTACTCAACACAGGTTCTCGGGGGTTCGAGTACCGGCCCATTGACATTTACTGCATGTCCTGCATGTCAAAAATAAAGGCTACTAGTGCCTAAAAATGCAGGATTTTCTTTGGTCTATCCATAAAATACTGAATTGCAGTCATCCTCACAATATCAGTGTGTGCAATATCTTAACTGCAAAAGACTGCTTGTATTCAATATTTGGTACAATACTATACAGCAAGCACCATGCATTCACGCTCAGCTTATCAATAATATATTTTACCAGTTATAAGAACTCAATCTGCCCTTAAATTTAACACCTAATGTATATTTTTATTAGCTAAGATAATGAAACTCATGTAGATTGGTGGGGGCATTTTGTAAAGACAGAAAAGACTCAGGAAATATCGGTTAATTGTAATCGATATTCTCATCGCAATTTTTGGCAGTACTATCACAATTATTTATCTTTCTGATACTGTGCAGCCCTACTCTATGGTCATTTGTAGCATTCTTATGGGACTTTAGTAGAGTTGGTAACACTATATCCACAAACCCTTGCTTCAAACAGACTGGGCAGCGATAGCTGGGTTCTGGCTTCCTGTAGATTATTTTATTTGAAGGCAACTCTTTAGATAAACAGTGTTGTTTTTAGTGTTCTTCTTATAGGCTAGGGCTGCCCAAAATCAAGAAAATATGTAAATTCAATGTATAATTGCAATAATATGTAAATGAAATAATTTAGCTGAAAATAGTGATGACAGTACTGATTAAAAACCAACCCACTTTTTTATGACTTCTATTCTTTCTTTATCACACAGTTTCTCACCTCTCTTTGTGTGCTTTAGCATTTCAACCACCAGAATACATACGGTATGAACATTGGGGTAGTTAGACTTATAGTGCATGACGGTGGAAATATAAAATCCTCCCAAATAATACATGATTAGGGATTGCAATATTGCACACTCTAATAGATGCAATTAGGATTGCATTTTGATATATTGTGCAGCAATTTTACAAGCTTTACTACTACTGTTCATTGCTATGTGCATGTTGTGCATTTATCCTATAAGCTGATATGTAAAAACTGAACTGCTATTATCTCCTCTAATTAGACATTTTAAAGTTATGCTGAAGAGAACGAGAAGCTCAGAATCAACACCTTTATAAACTGTCATTTTCAGAAAGACAGAAATAAAAGAGATTTTTCAGTTTAATTAGTCTTTTTTTTGCTTTACATAGAAGTTAAAGGACAGTTACCATGATTAATGCACATACCTGTTAGTACATTCACAAATATAAACAAAATCAGCTGTGAAAATGTGCAATATGTCCACAGAAACTGATTTTATGTATTAAAGAAACCAATAAATGCCTTGTGGAATTAAAAACACAACACAATAATCGTCCCAAGGTAGGAAGTAAAGAGCTGATAATTTGTTGGGGTTGTTAATATGAGCCTGCATTTGAGTAATCATGCTGAGAAAAAGTGTCTGCACAGATACTACAGCATCTCTTCCTTCCTGCAAATCCCCTCTGAACACACGCTTGACTTTCCCTTCCACAGCTCCCTCCTCTCACGCGCTGAAAGGTCAGATGTCAGAGGTCCTCGGTCTTATTGTGATGATAATGTCATTTGGGCCGCCGAGTGTGGCGTGGTTCTGCTATGAAGGATAAAATTGCCTTTTATAAGATGCAATTGGTGGTAAGAAAGACTAAGAAAGAGAAGAAGATAGTGGTCTGGTCCAGCAGAAATGTCATGTCATATTTCCTGTAATCCTTGGTTCCTTGTTCTGAAAACATGGCACTCACTCCTAGTGCACAATCGCTGTTGCCCTAGCAACCACACAGACAAACAAGTGAGCCTGATACCCAACCAATCTGCTCCTCCCCCACCCTTCGTCCCATGACTATTTGTCATGGCTTGGCAGGGTTTATTTAGAGGCAAATTAACTATGTCTGGAATCTGGAGTTTTACAAAAAATGAAACACAAATGTGGCACAAAGAGCCTTGAAACTTCCAAAGAAGAAAATTGCATACAGAGCTGCAAAATACAAAAAGAATTTTGACATTCTTCTGAAATCCCTCTGTATTATAGATAGTTGGATGTGAATGAAATCAAATAGCTAGAAAAATATCAAGTTCTTGTTCCCAATCGCAAATAACCAACTCAACAATTCAATCTCAGAAGCACTCTGAATGTCAATGCACACTGATAAGTCAAAAATATTAGGTGGGTAGAAAAAGATTGGTCTATCTTTCTGTGAGAATGAAGTGTAATGATATATATTTTGTCTGCATTAGCTGAAGATAATAGTAAAGCCTGCTAAATTATTTGCCCTTCCTTACAAATGCAGCCAAACCACACATTTGTGTCTAGACTTGACTCAATGCCAACATTCTACTCCCATAACAGACAAATTGGAGTGCTATCTGAGCAGAGAATGTGAAAGAAATGCAACTTCCCTGTTTATGAAAAGTTTGCTTATCAAGCTCCCTTTAACCTTGTGGATTTCATAGCCCATGACAATAGCAGCCCTGGATCTATGGTTTTGTCTTTCTACTTATTTGTGCCAAATTTTTGCAACAGGTGCAGGGCTACTGTTGTGCAACAGGCTCCTTAGTCATACTTTTGATTGCCAACATCTGACTTTTGAGGAAGCGAATACTGCAGATGACAAGGAGGGGTCCGAGTGCTGCCTTGTGATGGTCAGAATGGATAATCTCTCCCTGTCAACACATATGATTGCTCTTGCCAGCTGCACTCCTACCATCTGTCCACATTTGTCAGAGTGACTCTGGATGTCTGGTATTTACATCTTTGGACAAACTTTAAGCCAAAACAACTGGGCTGTTTTGCCCATGGGACTGGAGCATTAACCAACACACATAGCTGCAAACTCAAGAAATGTGGTCTTTTCTCACTGATACATGCATTAGCTGTTCTACAGTTTCAACATTTTGTAGGACTCGCACGCAAAATCACACTGCAACCAAGTAAAACCATGCAGCACTCAATGCACTTTCAAACACACAGAGGGGAAACTTACAACAAGGCTCAGCCCCTTAGGAACATGAATGCTCAAAAGAGATTACCCTCTGAGAAAATTATCGAAGAAGAAATGATGAGACATTGTAATCTTAAATATGGCATTCACAATGTTTGCAGTGACGTTTTTAATTTTCAGTTTCAAACATAGACACTCTCTATCCAAAATGCATTGATTTATGTGAGTGAGTTATATCACCTATGCTTGTGTAATACAATGCTAATTTTCTTGCTTTCTGGTTCACTTGAGCAAGGTAACCTGAGCTCATCCTCTTCCACACAATAGTAGCTATTCTGCCAGAGGTCAGAAGGTGGCTCACCTGTGAACAAAGAGGCTGTAATCTCTTACATGCTTCATACACACTGTCATGCTCCACAAGACAACAAGTATAAGAGGAGGAAGAGAAGCAACAAAACAATATTTTGACTTGGAGCAATGTTTCAAGTTGTCCATTACATGAGTGGAAGTGATGAATGTTTTGTAAATTCTTTTACAATTGCTAGAAAGAAATGGTAAAGTCTGTCTCATTTCCCAACACAGCCTTCTTTCCCACCGTTCTTTCCGCAAGCAAGCAGGAACCGGCTCCTCTCCTTTATAAGAGTCCATACTGACACAACACTGCCAACAAGAGCCCATGGTTGCCCCCTCCCTTTGGCAGTCTCTAAGGCTCGGCTCCTCTCAGCTTGGCTCTCCCTTCTTTACCAAAGAGCCAGATTGGGGGTTGGGAATGTTTTGTGGCCCAAATAAAAGAGCTAAAGTAGTTAGAAACCCTTTGTATAAAAGTGTTGGGGGGCCATGGCTGTGCAAGGGGGGGGTGGGGGGGGGGGTGCAGTGACCCAAACAGCTAGTCTTTAAAGTCCTCAGCCGTAGCCTGGCAACAGTAACCCATGGCGAGACAGGTTCAAAATGAGAAAAAGAGGTTGATGAGAGACAGGGTTTCATAAGGACAGTTGGAACTGTTCAGAAGACTGCTCTGTGTAGAACTGCAGGAACAATTTAGTCTTGTAATCATACACAACCATATCCAAAAGCATGTGTTTGTGTTTCACAAAATGGATAACTAGATTTGTTTAAACACTTGTGTTTACATGCACACTGAGTGATCCCTGGAGGCCTTCCATCTTATCCAATGGATGTAGGACGTGTGGCTACAAGAACGTTTTTATAATAAATAAATTGAATCTCAGGAAAAAAACAAAAACTGAAGATAATCCTTCTCCCCTCTGATAGCTTCCCAGTAGTCAAGTCAACATGTTTAACAGTTAAAATCTGAATCCTGAGCAAATGCCAGAAAGTTTGGAGAACACTACAGATCGAACCCTGAAAGAAAAGTAAAACCTTGTGTTGCTATGCGCTCAACATAACTGCTGTGTAAAGATCCAAACATATGTTCACAATTTTATTACTCTACTTCACCGTCTTTAAAAATGTGAAGCCAATGTCAATTTGGAAGAGTCCACCAACACATTTTTCAAACAGCAATGTGTTTGCCCATAACCACATTGCATGAATCTTAGAGTCGAGGTCCTTTAAAGCATTCTTAACTGAGCTCAACCACAAAACCCCTCCCAATCACCTAACCCGAAACAGATTCACGTTAGTTTCACTAGAAAACCTAAAATATAAATGTAGGTATATTAGACCTCAAAAATATTTTTTGCTATGCAGCAAAAACCTTCTGCACATTGAAAGAGCAATATATGGAGATAAAAAAACATCTGATAAGTCGCCCAACACCTAAATCTGTTGACAGAAACTGTCCCACTGATTGACTGAAGCCAGCTTACATGCTTATAGTCTTGAAAGAAATGAAGTTTGTTTGTGGGGCACTGGCAAAGGTTCTTTATGATAAGCAAAGAAAAGCAGCCAGAGAATGTTGACTATCTCAAGAGCTGTCACCCAAAGAAGTACTGGAGATGTTACAAAAGTGCGTGTCAGTCATCTGTGAATCGTTTTGTGAAAATGGAACAAATTTAAATAGAGCAGCAAGGTTTTCTTGACTCCAGTCTTCAGTTCCAACACATATTGGAAAAGAAATTGAAACCATATACATTGGCTTAATGTTGCCTGGTGGAGTCAGGGTGTCTGTAGAACAGCTGCTTATTTTAACCGTGAATGTCTTTTCCTGAATCATTTAGAGTTGGAACATCCCTAAAGGGAGGGAAACACTGGGAAATTTTGCTGACAGAGCTCACTAATTCCAATCAGATCTCTCTAAATTTATCTACAGAAAAGACAGTCTTTCAGAAAAGAACAAACACACAGTGGATCAGACTTCAAAGGCAGGCTCATCCCTACACAGGCAAGTAGTTCGCACATATAATGACACTAGAGGGAACATTACATAGATTCCAACAGGATGTTCCTAAACCAATTCAAAGTTATTTTACATATTAATTTTGTGACGAGCCTCACGTTCAAGAGATTACAAGTTTTACCGCAACGAACTTCAAAATAAGAAAGGGATACAAAAATTATCAAAGTCTAGTCATAAGGTAAGAAAAAGTATAGATGAAACAAACTAAGGCAAACTGCAAAATAAAGGCCTCAATACACTCAGTAAGCTGCTTAAGCTACTGAGATAAGACAGGATGTGCATAGCAGGGAGGTCAGAAGGCACCACTTCCTTGACAGAGCCTGGGAACCAGAGTTCCTCATCTCCAAACATGACCCAGAGAGAAGTCATGTTAAGAGGCTGGGACAGAACTCATCTCCTGAAAGATGATGCCATTTAAATCGACTCAGTCTGCAATGAATCAGTTTTCTTGAGTAATGACATGACAATGGATCCATCCGCCTGCTGGGGCTCCGTGAGTGATGGGAACCTTATGTTGCTTTACAACATTGCAGAGTAACTAATTGCAAATCAAACAAGTTACTCCAAAACATCTAATTTTCAAAGAGACCGGGCTAACGGTATTGTTAAAGGCATTCCTGAAGGGGCAAACAGGGTGAAAGGAGGGGAGACAGAGACAATAACCTGAAACCACCAGAGGGAGAGGAGGAATCTTCTTCACTAAGCATTCCTTTCTAATCCACCATAAAGATGGCAAAGAAAACACTAGCCCTGAGGTGCTGTGAACTAAACTAACAATATAATCTGTCTCTTTGCTATGGTCTTTCTCTAAATACATGCCTTGGCATGTACGTATAGTTCTACTGATTAATAAAAAATGCATTTTTACCTTTCATGTCACAAAAAAAAATCACGTATCATTTTTTTTTTATTTGTAAATTGCTTTTTCTGCAAAGTTAAAACTTCCTAACAGGTGCTACGGTTTCTGTCAAGCCACTTGTCTATTTTCTTGGTTATTTTCCAAAAGTTAAACAGAGTAAGAAAGCAGTTTGAGGTTATTAAAAAAAGAAACAGCACTCAAAATGGTCTAGCCAGCATGTTCCTTATCAAAAGCAAAAGTCCTCTGTTATCGTGCTTTAAGTGGCTGGAAGTTGCTATGGGGTCATGACAAAACACCCACTATTTATTTGCCGTGTCTGCTACTGAGGCTAAGGACCACTGCATCTGTAGGTCTCAGACAGCAAAGCTGACACAAATTTATTTCCAGTCAGCTTTGTAGATTTATGAGGGAAGAGCTGGTTGCAGTCTGTGGTCTGATTCTGTGTTGAAGCCAGAAAATGTGAAGTATGAGGTGGGACAAGAGGCAGGTAGAGAAAAGGGGACCTGGAAGCTGTTGCACTGTGAGAGGCAACATGTGCTTCAGGGTCTGTGGGCTACCAGCTTCATTCCTCCACAAGCTTGTCTCTCACAGTATGGGGGTGGCTGACTGCTCAATGGCAGCACCTGGCCCTGTGCTTTCTCTTTCTCAAGATCTGACTTCACTGGATTACCATCACAACATCCACCAGCTGTCCTATAGGCAGCCCCTCCCGCTCAGTACCTCCTCCATCCCACTCAGCCTCCCACTAGCCATTCCCTACCCCCTAGTTCAGTCCCTCCAGCTGGATCCTCTCTGAATGACACCCTCTCGATCTGCCTAATTATTACTCCTTCGGCAGTGTCGCAGTGGCCCTCTTCACACAGTATTCTCAGCAGAGTTGAGGGCCAATGGCTCTTCAGTTGGACTTCCTGGCTGCTCACCTTGAAGGCCACACTACCCATGACATCACTAGCCATTCAATGTCAAGTTCAACAATTTAATACACTGAAGGATCAAAGAATCAGAACACTGGGGAGGGGGTATCATGGAAAGTAGATTAGGGTAATTGATATTTTAGTGTTTGGATGCTGAGCTAAGAAGTTTACTTGAACTTTATGCTAGCTTTATGCATAATATGAGAAGATTAGTTTCAGGATTACTGTTTATTTTCAAATTTGGCTTTAAGTAGACACGCCAAACTGTTATCAGTCTGTTTAAACCTGCAGACCATTCTGACGTTTTAAACATCAGAATGGGTCAGTACATTGTAAATATATGTTAATCAATATCTGTCAACAATCTTTTCTAAAGACCATGATTAGAGAGCCAGGTCAGAAAGTTGAATTTTTCAAACTAAGGAAATTATCCGAGGTATTTTTTGGCAGCTAAACAGAGGATGTATGTGTATCTGGGACAGCAACAATGACACCTGCCATACCCACACAGCAGTTCAGTTACTAGTAAGGCCATTTCCTGACCTAGAAATTAAATACTACTAATAGCTTCAAAACAACATAGTCTCTACCAAACAATGTGTGCTAGAACATACAAGCCAGTTGTATGTTCTGGCTTATTTTCAACTGTTATTTTATTGTTTACAAATATAGCAACACATTTATCTGAATCTGCTTTATGTTTTCATTTCACTTCATATTGCTTTCCTTTTTGCTGTGGCCTAACTTCTCTCCTTCCCTTTACCCTGTGCTGTGGTGGCAGGTTACAGCTAGGTATCTGGGGAAAGAAAGGATCTTTTCTGCTGTTCTGGATCTCCCATTTCTGTAGGCTCCCATGGGAAGGGGTGGGGTGCCTCCACCACTCATAGGACTGGTCTGACCGCTCTCATGTGTCCATGCTTTGCTCCACTGCTCTGCACAGCTTTTCTACAGTCTGATATTTTATGTCCCGTTCCATTAGAAACGCTTTGCCTTAAAGCTCAGTATTTTTCAGAACAGTCACTGTAACTGTAGATCCTTTATTGCTTTGAAATATGTGCACATACATGAGAACAAAAAAATAGAAATCTGTCTGGATAAAATTATACATTTACCAAATGACAATTGTCTTGGCTGTGGGTAATGATTGATGAAATGTGGGTAGCGGTTACTTGTTTACATGCATCCAGGTTACACATTGGCCAGCATGGAATAACTACTCTAGGCACAATAAAGACTTTACAGAACTATAGACTGCAATAACATGGATGCCTGCAACAAGTCAATTCATGGTCTTGGAGAAACTTTGACCCTTCCAACTGAATAAACTAAAAAATACCACTTAAAAAATATATTCAAAGTTTTGGAGCCAAGCAGGAGGAAAGACAGGGATTCTTTTCTACCACTGTATCTCCTTCATCTGAAACACCCAATGCTTCCTAAATGAAGGAGGAAGAAAAGAAGGGCCCTGAGGCAAACACTGCAGGCTATTTGACTTGACTATTGTAAGGAGCTCCCACACACCCCCACCCTCACCAACTGGAAAAACAAAAGCCTTATCATTGTCAGAAGATCCAAGAGCTCAATGGAGCATGGAGCGGGAAAGTGAGACAATTCACCGCAGAGTTCAAAAAGGTTTCAAACAAACTAATTATAGTACCACACAATAAAAATAACATCTACCAAGAAAAAAAGGTAAGAAAGAGAAAAAAGAGAAAAGCTTGTGATTTAGTTTCATTAAGCCCTTTAACAGGGGCAAGAGATGGTTCATGGAGGACAAAGATTCCTAAGGCTTGGTGATGCTCATCAGTGAAGGCCTAATCAATTAGACATTGCAGACAGACAACAGGATATGACAACACAAAAAGGCACTTTCTTGACGATTTGAAGAACCACCTGACAACAATTGAACCCATTTTCACACACTCAATCAATAATTTGAAAGTTTATCATCTGTATGTTCATGTCTGTGTTATGTTTTACTTACATGCATCGAGAGGTGGAATCTATGCATGTCCCTCCATTTTCACAGGGACTGTATTTATCCACACAGCTGAACCCTGTGGAATTTCAGGAAATTTGTTAGAAAACCCGCAGATGATAAACTTCTGTGCCATCCAACTCAGCTTTTGAAGAGACCTCTTTCCTAACAACAATCTGAATAATGGAGCAAAGATCTGGATTTCTTTCATCAAAGTTGTAGAAAAAAATGATGGAGCCAAAGATTCAGAGGACTCACATGTTGTGATTTCAGATTAAAGGCTGGAACACTTGTCCAAAGCATATAAACTTTGTTTCCTTGACAGCGGTACAAACTCACAATAATCATGAGCTTATAAAAGGGCTTTCTTTAAACATATAAATATTCATATTTAACAAGCATTACCCAGACCTATAAAATCTATTTAAATGGATCTTTTAAACCCACCTCCTCTACAATTAGGGTTTAGAGGCTCAGCATGGATAATGGGCTAATGCACTGATTTACTACAGAATAAAAACTACTTTTCTTTAAGGCTTGGATCTACTTTATTTTCCAGCATGTAAAATTAATATGTATTAAAAAGATTTTGGCATGTGAGTTCCATTGTGTTAACTAGCATGCTGTTATCTGTTGCGGTTCTGTTTATTCCTAGAAGTTTAATAAAATTTAGCCACTTACATCTGAAAATTACGTTTTAATAAAACGAACTACTAAAGGTAAATGAACTAAATAAACCAATACAATCATCTCGTAAAAGCGCTTGGTCAAGAATAGGGCAATTACCCTATAATGTGGACACCGGACAATAGGTTCGCTGTCCTGACATGCCCAGGCTACCTGTGGATTTAAAGCACACTTGTATACTTTGGGTGGCTGTTACAGAGTTTTACTTTACTCACCTTCACCAGTATGCATGCACAATAAAAACGACAAAATAATCCATTGCATATTCCCTTCCATTTCTGTGGAAAAGTTTCCAACGTTGCGAGGAGCGCTTTTAATAGAAATACATCCTCTTTTTAATTTGCAAGAAAAAACTAAGCCTCCAAAAAGTTTTCGTTAAATCAGCCGGGAAGCGAAGCGTTAAGTCCCAATCCCGTAATATCCTCCGTAGCACGGCCACGGGTGCTGTGATTCTCCTCTCACCTCCTGAAACTTTTGAAAACGTTTTCATTCCCCAATGATTTCCAGCTTCTGGTATCACTCCGCCTCCTCCTCCTCCTCCTCCTCCTCCTCCTCGTCTCACTCTCTCTCTCTCTCTCTCTCTCTCTCTCTCTCTCTCTCTCTGTCTGTCATATGTACCAACTCGCACAAGCACACAAACATTCATGTCTACATTCTCCATGACTTGGCACAAGTATTACAATAGGTAAAAGCTGGATAAATATTTATTACCCTTCAACGCAAATGAAAAGCAAGGCCCATAGTTGAGAGGTTTAAATGTAACATTTTGTGAGAGGCTTTCCAGAGATAATGTATGACATAAAATTAAATTCCTTTAGGAGACATCGATAAATGTGAAAAAAAATAGTCTATGCTCAGTTGTTTCTGTAACATTGGGGCATACTGGACAGTGTCCAATACTCTGTAAGCTTGTTTGTTTGTGTGTTTAGAACTGATTAACTGCTGATAAAGGAGTAAATTGTGCTTATATGGTAGCAGACACGCAGTCTGCAGGGAGCTTTGTTGTCCCCATGGCCAGTGTACTGAATCTGAGTCCTAATTTCTTAGTTCATCTCAATCTCAATTCAGCCAGCATTATCCAATTAACTCTTTTTCTGCAGCCGGCACATAGTGCCCCAGTTGTTCTGCTGCACAGCACAGAGACTTTCGCTTTCAGAAACAATAGCCTTGATTTGAATCATAAAAGCTGTGCGGCATTATGACACAGTTTTGCTCTGCAGGGGAGGGTTGCACGCTAATATTCAAGTGTACTGCCTCTATGCCTCCGTCTCTACTCTCTGTTATTCAATTCCTGGACCTGGCCTTGCATAAAGTATAGGCAGGAGTTGGGCCATGAATGCAGCAGGGTGGTTTGGAGACAGCTTCGTTAGTGCATGTGTCTTCATGTAGAAGGGCTGGTTAGGCCTCGCAGACACCTGCTTTATTTGGCACTCACCGTGTGATTTAACAAAATATGTTCTTAATAGCTGCATTTAAGTTTTTGCGTAAATTATACTGTCCTGTCTTCTAGCTAATACTTGAATAATGCTGCAACAGAGCAAAGATCATTACAATGTCTCCAGATGATGAAATAATTACTCAGAATAAGAGTTTGCAACTGCGTAGCAGCAAGTGCAAACAAGTTGCATGGATAAGGGTGCCATACTGTTTTAGTATGTTACAGGTAGGTGCAATAAGATTTGTTTTTTTGTTTTAATTTGGGTGTGAAAATATCTCTCACACTCAGGTTTAAAGTGACTTACTCAAAACTCTGGCAGGTGTCGGCAGTATTTTGACTGACTTCCAGTTGGAGGAGATCCCAGGGAGAGTGAGCTCACTGCACTTGAGGCCTGCCATGTGCATTTATGAAAACCTTGTTATTTGTACACTGACAAATCAAATGTTGCATGTACTTAATTAGTAGTTTCTTTTCAGGAAAAAAATTGTTTTCCAATTGGTTCTATAATTTGTAAACACAATTTAGTAAATGTAATCAACTTCTAATCATGTGAAGCAATTGTCTTGTTAGCTCCTATGCATCACACCTTTAGACAAAGACACATACATTGAACAAATAAGTCCGATTTGTTTGTGCTGGAGAGAACCTGTGAGAGTCAGAGCCTTGGTGACAAAGTTCTCACACAAGACTCAGGGGAAATCTCCGGTCACAAAAACAAAGTAGAGACAAGCCAGAATTTACAACTCTCTTCTCTGTTGAAAACAGAGCTGTGCTTCCCTTTGATCAGTGTTAGCACTGTCCTTAGATGATAAACACAAAGAAGAAACAACTATTCTAAATTTAACTGGGACATATACTAGCAAAAGCTTTCACTGTATAAACTATTTTTTAAAGCACCTCTCTGCATTTCTGGATCCAGCTGTACTAGCACTAATGTGAGGGACAGTGCTAATGGAAAGGCTGCTAGTGAATGACTGTAAGTTTGTGGTCTTAAGAATAAAAGTTGACAAAAGCTTCTTAAAGAAGGACCACTTATTGGTAAAAACGGAATTTGTAGAAATATGCTGTCACTGTATTTCTTAACCCAGCTGGGCTTTTTTGACAGCAGGCAAGTATGTTTAGATGCATTAGGATCTTAGATCGACTCATACGATGTCATGTGGTCAAATCTTCATGAAAGCTACAAACAATTAAATTTTATGGTATCTTTCAAAACAGTTTATATATTGTCCTGTTTATTATAAGTAATGCAAATACAGGTTGGTACCACTATAAAAACAAAATAGATTAACTTAAGCAGTACGAGAGTACTGGGTATATACAATAAAGCCAGTATGGGAGAACTAGGTATGTACAATAAAACCTGTGATGCCAGTTGGCATTTGATAATTACAAGAAACATCCAGTAACATACAGCATTCTACAGCTTTCTAATACTGGAAAATCAACCAAATTACAGTCAAAAACATGTAAGATTTTTTTCAGTTTGCAATTGGTTGAAAGCATTTTGTAAGCAGGAACTTCAGTTTGCAAAACCAATTCTCCAATATGACACATTGACCATAAAAGGTTTTTTTTTTTCCCTTTTTGACTGAAAGTGTAATTTCAGTTTATCAAAGCATCTTTCATGAAAATGGACAGATACATTTAAGCCAATAAAATTAAGCTTTTGGTCAGGCAGTTAGACAGCTGATATTACTTGAAGTACTTGTTCAAAGGTATTAGTCCCAAAGGACCAACGATTAAATAGAAGAGCTCAAAATTATTGATAATGTGATTAATCACTGGGCATATTTAATACATACAAAATATAGTGTTTTATAACTGATTCAAGAAGAAGTGGCCATTACCCTCCCTTTAGGCTTGGTGGCCTTTCAGAGCTAAAGTTCTCCTAGTGATAGGGGCAGTAACGGACCATGTGTGTGGACACAGTGGACCTGATGTCTTCACCACCCAGACCAGACTGATTTATGTGGGAAAAGCCGGAGGAGCGTCCACAGAGTGTGCGGAGAGGATTAGAGGGCCCTCTGCAAAACAGGTCACGGCCAATCAGCAGCCGAGACCCCCTACAGACAGAGGTTGGGGCCAATTGTAGAGCAGGATTCAGACTGTTTAAAGACATGTTGTATACTTAAAGTTTTCTAGTATATATATATTTTTTAAATGTTTACCATTTTTAGTGTTGCTATCTGTCTTTTTTCTTTTATTTATTCATTTATTTTAATGTAATTGTAGATGTTTTTTTTTTGTATTTACAAGCAGCAGAAATAATGTTCAAGGCAATAAATAATTTACTATCACATAAAATAAAGAAACTGTTTTCAGAGATGGGGAAGATAGTTTAACAGGGGAACTGAACTTAAAAATTTAATGTGTCGGAATAGTTGATGTTTTTTTTGTCCTGTCTTGGCATTTCAGGCATACCATATTAAGAAACTGGTTGCCTACATTTTGCTCTACAAAAAATAAATCTCAAGATGGAAATCCTAACTTTGTGTCTGAAATGCTTGTGTTTTTCACTTTCAGGGATACAATTGTGGAACAGTCCAGCAGATTAATGTAAGCAAAGTACAAAAAATCAATTAAGAAAAAATACAAATTACAGATGTTAAATAACTTCAAGACAAAGAGCAATTAAATCCAATACATTACTGTTAAAATACAATATTGTTATTACATTGTGTTTTTCTTTTTTATTTAGCTATTTTGCAATAAGAAATCTTAACATTGTTTTTAAACTGTAAGTTATGCAAATTGAAAAATAAATGGGAATATGAATATATAAGTTTAAACTTCCATCTACTCCTTTGTTAACACATTAGAAGGAAATGCCTTGCTTTGACATGTATGCAACAAATAAAATAAATAAAATACGATAAATATCAGTAAAAATAAAATAACCTGATTCAAAAAGAGCTTGCTGTCACCATCATTAAGGGATGTTAGTGCTTATGTTTTAAGCTCTTTCACTCTCTGAGTTGTGAATGAATAGGGGCATACTCTTGGTGTTGTCTGAGTGTTTCAGCCCCAGCAGCCCAAACTGAAACTCACACCCAACTGTAGCCCAAAGTGATAAGATTAGAGCTCTTTGGTTCTGCTCTGTTAAAGACAAGCAACCATTTTCACAGTGGAAAGAAACACCTCTGCGTTTCCCAAGATTTTACAGAGTTGTTTGTGCAGACACCTTCCCACTGCTGTAAGTTTTTCCACAAAGAGAGAAACTAACAACACAGAAGAAGGCCATTGTACCACTTGGCAGATGTGTATTTAAAAAGTTTGACATCATATGTTATTAAACATTACTTCTCTTCCTAATGTAGTCTATTTTAAACATTTTTGAATATGTGTGGCTTTGTTGCATTACACATGGTATTTTTGTTGCTCATACTATATCTCCTATTCCACAGCTGAATAATTTGACATAAGGTTGTCATAAGTTTCTGATGCATTGTTTGTATTCATACATTGTGTATCTTGATTTGCTGTGATTCTTTGGTTTCTTTTTTTTCCTTCCACCCACTCTCTGACATACACACAGGGTAACCTAGAGACTGGAATTTTCTTTTTTTTTGCCTAAAGTAAACATACAGGAATGATGGATCTTTCTTTGGATTGTGGGAAGAAGTTCTTGACTTTCACACAATGTCTCTAAGCAGCTATTAAATTGTGGATGTGTGCACAGGTCTTGGTTCTACTGAAAACTGGGACAGACAGTAGAAAAAATTGTTTTCTGAACTTTGTGTTTCATGCTGGATTGGTGTCTTATCGTGCAAAAGTATATCATACAGAGGCAATACAGCACCTTGGAAGTTTATGTTCATAGTGGAAGTAAACACAGCTCTCAATCTTCCAAAGATAAACCTACGTTTTGGTGGACAGTGGATTGGTCCTCAGAGAAAAAATGGATGCATGTGTATCCACACATTTGAAAAGCAGCAATCAATATCACTGTGAAGGAATTGAATTCGGAAAGAGCTGGAGGCTCAGCAGCTGGGGGGAAATCAGAGCATTATGGGTCTGCTTCCGTGTGAAATAGCTGCTTAAGACCACTATAAACAGCTGCTGGACAGCGTACCCCCACTTCCACCCCCTATACAATGTTCCAGGTCCTCTTACCCTCTATGAAGTTGTAAATCTAAAAGAAGAACAGAAGTGTTGGTGACTTGCTGAAAGGGATCCAGGGAGAATCCTGGGGTTCAGAGCAAAAGGTCAGGTTTGTATTGGTATGTCCTGGTGCAGAGATTTTGGGTTGAGACCAAAATGACCTGACACACACTTCAGGTCACAACACTGTCCATCCTCGTTGAGCCATGTATCCTGGCCCTGTGTTTCAAAGATCAATTGACATTTTTACAACAAAGAGGGGACTAGAATCCTATATACTTCTCTTAATGAAAAGTTCACTTGAGTCATTTCAGAAAATCATGTTCAAATATATGTGGTCTAGCTAACAGAAAATGACTTGAGTTTGTTTACAGGTTTCTGACAGTGACAGCCTTTAAAAGTCTTTCGGGTGGCATATGCTGCACTACAAATGTCCAATAAAAGACATGTTGAGAAAAATGAGTGAATTATAACTGAGTCTGATTCCACATTTGCCTCTGAAAACCAGAAGAGAAAGACATGGAGGGGTCCCCTGCTCTCTGTTCATCCTCTATCCCTTCTGAGTCAATTGTTGGTGAAGTATGGTGTCAACCCTGCGCCATCAATCACCCCTTTTCAGTGGAGGGCAGACAAGGCAGGGACCCGCCCCCCAGGACAGAGGGGTGGAAGTTCTCATGCCCTCCCCGCCTCCTGAAGCCCTCCGCCCCTACAGACAGAACTCCGACAGCTGGTCTGGCCATTAGGGGTAGGCCAAGACCTGAGGGCCCCCGCACAGCAGCAACAGCTGCCAGCCTACTGCACCCCACCATCACCCCAGGAAAGCTGCTCTATAAAATTTGTATAAGGAAAATTTATTTTCTTTCTTTTACATTGCTGCAAAAACATTATTGCATGTGATAACCAATTCTTTTTGCTTCAACCCACAGACCAGGGTGTTAGTGAAAAAATTATGGTTAATATTTTGTTGCATTGTATTTATCCACACCCCTTATTAACAATTTTACCAAGTGTTTCCATTAGTGTGCAGCTGTTCTTCTGTTGTTTTGATGTCGGATTTTTAACCTCTTCTCTGTTGGGTTTTAAAAAAAGAAATTATGATTCTGGAAGAAAAATCTTGCATCATCAAGCACGACAATTTAACAGAATTGTTGGACCCAGCCATTAATGGAGAACAACCACTGAACTACACAAACTACACAAACTGATAAAAACTCTGAATCCCAGAATGCACAGCATTAACTTATTTTCCGGATAACTCCCAGGAAGGAAACGTCACAGCTGTAATCCCCCATGACATTTTAGTACAAAACTCTGGTGGACTGCAGCATACGTCCTCTTTACCTGCAGCTCTTTACCAGAGCGACATAGGAGAGAAACATGCATGGATGTCTGATTTTGCTGGTCAAGTTAGACTACCTTACTGAAGAACCTTGGATCCCAAAAGCCTTGCTAGAAATAAAACTTGCTGTCTTAAACTTTCTGAGCTTATGCAGAAAAATAATCTGAGCTAGTGATTCTCCAAGAAGAGACAGTGTCTCTGATTATGTCAACGACACAGATTTCTCCCTTCCTGCCTGAGAGAAGACGGCATAAGAACTGCGTGTGCCAGTCCGAGAATATGTTAATCCCAGCCCGGCACTCTGCCCATGTGTCCAGTCCATTCTGACGCCTCCCCCTATGTGACTGAAGAGTCGCCGCCAGTCATGTAATTCATCGCCACTTGGACCTCCTGTCCTCCTGTTGTTCAAGGTTCACGTAAGAGGTTGTGTCTGGGCAGAGAACATTTGTTTAGGATAAAACAATGTAAATATTTATTTCATTGTGTTTTGCTTTGTTTGTGGTGCTAAAAAGCTAAACTATTTAAGTGCTAGCAGGCTACCTGGCCTTGAGGCTATAAATTTGTTTTGGGTTGTGTTCTAAAGTTAACTTTATTTTAATGAATAGTTTAAAACACTTATGGTCCGATAACCTGAGTTTGTCCATTTAACCGGGGTTTACCCTTCATTCCCTCTCGCTAATCTACTTTAAAGCATGCAAAACCACATCTATGTTAGCTGCAATGCTAAAAACTATTATTTAAAGTAAGACATGGTAGCTATGTTTACAGCATAAGTGATTTACTCTGACCTACAATCATTCCATAATGTGCTGATGGCACTCATATACACATTAATATTTGCAATAATGATAAAGGCACATGTGGAACTTAGAGGGATGCTAAATACATTTCTTCCCTTTGTTAGCTTAACTGCTCATTCTGGATGTGACATCCGCATCCCTGCCGTAAGGGTGGTCGGATTTATATCTGTTCATTTACCCTCTTTTGTGAGGCCACAAACGTTCCTCGTCGCCATTTTTAGAAGTCCATCAGTACCTGTGACGGCTGGTTAATAACTTTTAGGAATCACATTTCAAAAGGGTTATTGACATCTAGTTCAGCAAATTATTCTTAAAATATTGTTTTATTGAAATAATATTTTATTTACCGTGCTGGTTTGCATTGTGAATTGGTTGTTGAATACATTTTCGTACTCGTTGTCTTCCGCTTATCCGGGACCGGGTTGCGGGGACAGCAGACTCAGCAGAGACGCCCAGACGTCACTCTCTCCAGACACCTCATCCAGTTCCTCCAGGGGGAGCCCAAGGCGTTTCCAGGCCAGCCGAGAGACATAGTCCCTTCAGCGTGCCTCCTCCCGGTGGGACGTGCCTGGAACACCTCCCGAGGAAGGCGTCCAGGAGGCATCCGGTATAGATGCCCGAGCCACCTCAACTGGCTCCTCTCGATGTGGAGGAGCAGCGGCTCTACTCCGAGCCCCTCCCGGATGGCCGAGCTCCTCACCCTATCTCTAAGGGAGTGCCCGGCCACCCTACGGAGGAAGCTCATTTCAGCCGCTTGTATCCGGGATCTCGTTCTTTTGGTCATGACCCAAAGTTCATGGCCATAGGTGAGGGTAGGAACGTAGACCGACCGGTAAATTGAGAGCTTTGCTTTTCGGCTCAGCTCTCTCTTCACCACAACGGACCGGCACAGCACCCCCATTACTGTGGCAGCCACACCGATCCGTCTGTTGATCTCCCGCTCCATTCTTCCCTCACTCGTGAACAAGACCCCGAGATACTTAAACTCCTCCACTTGAGGCAAGAACTCCCCTCCAACCTGAAGAGGACAATCCACCCTTTTCCGGTCGAGTACCATGGCCTCAGACTTGGAGGAGCTGATCCTCATCCCAGCCGCTTCACACTCGGCTGCGAACCGCCACAGCGCATGCTGTAGGTCTTGGCTAGAGGGAGCCAATAGGACCACGTCATCCACAAAAAGAAGAGACGAAATCCACTGGTCCCCAAACCAGACCCCTCCGGCCCTTGGCTGCGTCTAGAAATCCTGTCCATAAAAGTTATGAACAGGACCGGTGACAAAGGGCAGCCCTGCCGGAGTCCAACATGCACTGGGAACAGGTCCGACTTAGTGCCGGCAATGCGGAACAAACTCCTGCTCCGCTCGTACAGGGACCGGATGGCCCCTAATAAAGGGACCCCGATTCCATACTCCTGGAGCACCCCCCACAGGGCATCACGAGGGACACAGTCGAATGCCTTCTCCAGGTCCACAAAACACATGTGAACCGGTTGGGCAAACTCCCATGAACCCTCGAGCACCCTGTAGAGAGTATAGAGCTGGTCCAGTGTTCCACGGCTGGGACGAAAACCGCGCTGCTCCTGCTGAAGCCGAGGTCGACTATCGGTCGGACTCTCCTCTCCAATACCCTGGCGTAGGCCTTACCAGGAAGGCTGAGGAGTGTGATCCCCCTGTAGTTGGAACACACCCTCCGGTCACCCTTCTTATGAAGGGGGACCACCACCCCAGTCTGCCAGTCCAGAGGCACTGTCCCCGACCGCCATGCAATGTTGAAGAGGCGTGTCAACCATGACAGCCCTACAACATCCAGAGACTTGAGGTACTCAGGGCGGATCTCATCCACCCCCAAAGCCTTGTCACCGCGGAGCTTTTTAACCACCTCGGTGACTTCAGCCTGGGTGATGAAAGAGTCCAACCCCGAGTCCCCAGCCTCTGTTTACACCACGGAATGCGTGATGGCAGGATTGAGGAGATCCTCGAAGTACTCCTTCCACCGCCCGATAATGTCCTCAGTCGAGGTCAGCAGTCTCCCACTCCCACTATAAACAGTGTTGGCGAAGCACTGCTTCCCCCTCCTGAGGCGCTGGACGGTTTGCCAGAATCGCTTCGAGGCCAACCGGTAGTCCTTCTCCATGGCCTCACCGAACTCCTCCCAGGCCCGAGTTTTTGCCCCTGCCACAGCCCGGGCCGCAGCACGCTTGGCCTCACGGTACCCGTCAGCCGCCTCAGGAGTCCCACAAGCCAACCACAGCCGATAGGACTCCTTCTTCAGCTTGACAGCATCCCTTACTGCCGGTGTCCACCACCGGGTTCTGGGATTGCCGCCGCGACAGGCACCACAGACCTTACGGCCGCAGCTACGGGCAGCAGCATCGACAATAGATGCGGAGAACATGGTCCACCAAGTCTGTCCGGCTTTCTCCTCCTCCAGCGGATCCAACTCACCACCACGTGGTGATCAGTGGACAGCTCAGCCCCTCTCTTCACCCGAGTGTCCAAAACATGCGGCCGAAGGTCTGATGATACGACAACAAAGTCGATCATCGACCTCCTGCCTAGGGTGTCCTGGTGCCAAGTGCACTGATGGACACCCTTATGTTTGAACATGGTGTTCATTATGGACAATCCGTGACTAGCACAGAAGTCCAATAAACACCACTCGGATTCAGATCGGGGAGGCCATTCCTCCCGATCACGCCTCTCCAGGTGTCACTGTCGTTCCCCACGTGGGCGTTGAAGTCTCTTAGCAGAATAATGGAGTCCCTAGAATAATGGGGGCACTATCCGGCACCCCCAACAGGGGCGCCAAGAAGGCCGGGTACTCTGCACTACATCTTGGCCCATAGGCTGAAATGATAGGCAGAGACCTCTCCCCAACCCGAAGGCGCAGGGATACGACCCTCTCATCCACTGGGGTAAACCCCAACACGAGACGGCTGAGCTGGGGGGCAACAAGCAAACCCACACCAGCCCGCCGCCTCTCCCCGTGGGCCACTCCAGAGTAGAAGAGAGTCCAACCCCTCGCAAGGAGATGGGTTCCAGAGCCCACGCTGTGCGTGGAGGCGAGCCCGACTATTTCTAGTCGATATCTCTCGACCTCCCGCACAAGCTCAGGCTCCTTCCCCCCCAGCGAGGTGACATTCCACGTCCCTAGAGCCAGCCTAAGCATCCGGGGATCGGGCCGCTGAGGTCTCCACCTTCGTCCGCCACCCAATCCTCTTTGCATCGGTCCCTGAATACAAATTGTTGCTCTTAATTAGTTTTAAAAGTAATTTGACCTCACTCCAAATTTCTCAAGACAAACCCTTGTTCTTTTGAGTGTTGGTGAGTTCGATCATTTTTACTTAGTAATGTAAATGAGTGTTACTAGTCTAGAAGAAGAATTTGTCAACTGAAATATTTTAAGTTGAAGTTCAATTATTTTTGTTAATAAATTCTTATAATTTAGAGAGAAGTTTTCATTTTGTGCAGGGCTTGATGTTTTGAACTCCAGTGCGTAAATTCCCTCTTTCACCAATTGTTTAATAATAAAACCACATTGTACTGGTATTCACCTGACAATCCCTGACAGACCGAAAGTTGTTTGGCTAAAATTAAATATTCAAACGCTGTTAATGATTTTGT
The DNA here is from genome assembly GCF_021462225.1 of Girardinichthys multiradiatus. Classification (NCBI taxonomy): domain Eukaryota; kingdom Metazoa; phylum Chordata; class Actinopteri; order Cyprinodontiformes; family Goodeidae; genus Girardinichthys; species Girardinichthys multiradiatus. Next base: position 28,013,908 of record NC_061818.1, read on the forward strand.
TAAAAATGATCTATTCTAATTATCAATAGTTGCTGATAGCTAAACCAAACATATTGTTGCACAACAGAATAAACAGACAACAATGAGAGGATTTGACCACACATTTATTGTAATTTTTTTAAATGTTCATCAAATGTCATGTCAGGGTCTGCTCAAGACAAAAAAGGAAAATAAATACAGCAATATTGCTGGAATCCTGTAATATTATTAAGTGCACTTTGCAGGATCTATTTTCCCTGGGAAAAATGTCAGCAAGTTTGTTCTTGAGTGACTTTTTGTATCCATAACTTTATGCCACAGTTAATTTAATGAGACTTACAAGCTTCCTCAGCAAAGATCTGCTTTTTTAACAATGAAATGTTTACCTGGCTGAGACTAGATTTACAATACAATGTGTATGTGTGTGCATATGTTTTCGGAGTGGGCTTTCATTTGATGATTGCTGTTTGCAATACATGTTGAGTGAGATAAATGCATGAGTGTACTTAGTCTTCTGGCTAAATGTGTGTGTTCCAATGAGTGAGAGAAAGACAAGAGCGTTAGAGGAGATTACTCCACACTCCCTCAGGTTTTTTGTCATTCATGCACTACTGGCAGCTCCAAGGTTCCCACACTTATACCCTAAGGTGAGTGAGGCTGCACCCACAGCCCCACCTGTCCCACTTCATGTTCCAGCAGAGCCCTTCTGATCCAGAATCGTCATTAGGTAAAGAGCGGGGAGAAAAACAACTCTAAATAAGGCCGGTGTTCAATCAAAACAAGCCAGTGCCTAACAATGCAAGTTTACCACAAAGATATTAGTAATTCTGAAGCAACCAAGAATGGGTTTATAAACAGGTACCTGCTAAAGCACCTTCTATTAAAATAATTTGAAACTATTTTCATTCTGTTTTATCCCCAACTGATAAGTTTTCACTCAATTTAAATTTGTGATTTTATCAAATACTGACAACCACCATTTTTACAAGTTTAATCTTCCAAGTTTTATTGTTTGCTTATATTACACAGTGTCTTTGTAAAAAGCCATCAGTCTTCTGATATTTACCACACGTCTTTTGTTAACCTGCTTAGATCAAAATTAACTTCTTACTAAATTAAACAGGCCACCTTAGACCTTTGAGGCACAAAGTGTTCAATGCGGAAGTGAACAATAACTGAAACAAAACAGTTTACATTTTATAAAATCTACCAATTGTCTGGACTTTAGTCATTTGTGATTAAACTGAATTTCTTAATGTTTTATCACTATTAGTTTTACCATACATACATATGTAAGATTCATATTTTTTTCTGTTTATCACTGCCTTCTCCTTTATTTTGTCATGTAACAGATACTATCAAGTATTTGTTAAATTTTAATTAGGGCCACTCCCATTTTTTACAGTGTACTTTTTCAGCCAAACATTCTTTCAATCCACAATGGAAGCCCCCCTGCACCAAGGCCAGTGGTCTATGATTACATTTGTGCTACCCTCATCTTCATCACATTAGACTAGTTGTGAAGCAGGACCAAATCTAGTGAAAGATGGTATTGTACACAGACATGCCAGAGAGGATGCTGGACTTCATTAAAGGTGACCAGTTAATAACTGTGGTCATTTTAGGGAGAGAAAGCAGGGATCAAGTGGGAAATGGCAGGCTTACTGGACACAGATTGAAAGGTGGATGCACATTCCTTTCTCATTTTCTGGATAGCCTCGAGGCACGCTTAAATGATAAGGCAGTACTGAAATACAACAGGGCTGGGCTACTGTTGGGGGTCAAAATGGCTTTAGGTCTGTGTGCCTTGGGCTACTTTAGTAAGAAGCCTTTTTTATTGCACTCCATTTGTAATTTAGTCAGAAGTCAACAGTTATGCACAGTAGGAGAGAAACTGTGTTCTTACGAATATTGTGATACTGTTTTGACCATTCTTTTTATGTCTGAAGGAAAACACTTTTTATCTTAGGGTTTTTATTTTTGAGTTTAAGTCTGACTTTTAGTATGACTTAGTGATTTCAGAAAAATGTCAAAATGGGTGAATGGGGTAGCATTTCTTAAATATTAATAGCAGAGTTGTTGCATTGAGAGAGTGAAATAAGAGTTGGTTTCTGCAGACATTCCACACCACAAGATCAAGGGGCAAAGAGGAGAAGAGGAGTTGCAGTAATTCCACTTTTATTGAAAAAATTGAGCAAAAACAATATGCTGGTCTGCGGCAAGAAAATAACTAAATCTGAATGACAGGGAGATAAAGGTTTCTAGATTCAGCATGCTCCATGAACATCTTATCTTTCCATTTTAAAGCTCTCATTCTTCATTCCCATCTTCCCTTAATACATTTATTTAGAACTGCTCAAACAGCAGCCCAGCAATCACTAATGAGCCCACGACTTCAATCAATCTTGCTTAGTTTGTACTATCCGAACCTTCCTCCCACCCCTACACTTTCATGTTTCTCATTCTCCTCTTTATCTTTTATGGCCTCAGCAATTGTGATCGAAATGACACCCATTTACTGTCTGGAAACTCTGAACCCCTCACCACAAACACAATTCCTGCAGCTTTAGGTAAAGGTTGTGCTCCTGGGTGGGTCCCAGGCTATGTCCTGCTAATCTCTCCTAAATGGCCCCTACATCATTATTGACGGTGGCTTTATTGTGTAGGCAATTTTACAACTATGCCTGCAACCACACTGACCCTGTGGCCTGGTCACTGTCTCTCTGGCAACCACTGAAGGAAGCTTGATAATGCACCATAGAGGATTTTTTTGGATGATCTGATTGTTGGGCCTGTTACAAAAAAAAACAAAAAAAAAACTGATATGCTCAGTTAATCTGTTCCTGCTGTTAGGATCATGAATCTGAGATTACTAAATATTAATATTTTATCAAATAATATTTCAGTTAAGGGTTGTCCTATGAATACCAGCCCAGTAAGGCGATGGTATTAGGACAAAGTAGAAAGGTGTGAGACAAGCTCTGACATTATTGAACAGCAAAACTCTGTACACACATGGAATGAATTCACACAATTTCTTAAAATAGAATTTATTAACAAAAATAAGTCAACTCAAAGTCAAACATATTTCAATCAACAAACTCTTTACTATGCTAAAACAATCCAACTAAACTACCAAGCAGAATTAAAGAATAATGAAGACTAATAGGCTATGTACAATATAAACAAGTTGATTAAAGATGATTGGAAACCATGACTGAAGGAGTGATGCAACATTACCATGCAATGTTTATTTTTGAGAACCAAGGATTATCTTGAAGAATCTGGAAATGGAGTTAAGTTAGTCTTGGAACCAACTTAGGCAATAATCAGCAACATTTAGACAACCCTTCATAATGCAAGATCAGATAAAATATTTTAATAAAATAATGTTTTAAATAATGATCCGCTGAATAAAACCAACCTTCAGGATGACCATTTCTCAATGGTCTCTAATTAGCTGTCTCTATTTATTGAAATAATATTTGAAGAAATATTATTAAGGGAGTATTTTGGAAAAGAGCCAAATCTTTCTGGAGAAATGGGGTTTAATGGTATTTACTTAGTTATCAAATCTATTAAATGATGTTCAGGGACTATTATTCATTAGCTTGAAAACTAACAACCTTTCTGTTAAATACTCCTTAGTAGCAAGCACGTGTTCTTACCGGTTAGCAGTTGAACTAACAAAAGAAGCTAATAGCTTAGCACCAGAATCAACACACACACCTTTAAAATACAGTTAATAAAAGGGTTAAAATGCGCGTTATGGCCGATCTTCTGTTTAAAATCATCCTTCAAGTAAAGTTTGTCTTAACTTTAAAAACACACAAAGAACTCAACCTGAACACGTGTGCTGCAGATAGCCTGCTAGCACCAAGATAGCGGAGTTCAACACAAACAAAACTTCATAAAATGAAAAACGTTTTGATCATTTCATTCTAAATCTGTCTCTGCCCAAAACACCTAACCTCATGAACCATGGTGAGGACACATTGTCCCAAGGGGCGAAGCTTGAAGAAACGTCTACAGTCAACAAGCGGTTAGCTTTCAGCTAACCTCGGGGTTGAAGGTGCGTTCGCTCTGAGAACAAAAGTGTTAGCTCCGGAGCTGTAGCTGGGCGGCCCGTCCTGTCCGCTGCGGTCTCTGCTGTCTTCCTTCCAGGCTGGGAGACCGCGTCTTTGAAGGGGGTTTCTCTCGAACACCGTTTGCGTCTGCGGGGGCTCAGAGAGACAGTCAAGCAATGCTTGTACCTTAATTATCCCCGTTCATGAATGAAATTACCGGATACACAGACAGTATTTCATTCGTACTTAACTTTGCATATGATCGATGATCGTATGACATCCTTGGATCCAGTTGAAGAGTTTATGTCTGTTTGCCAGCAAAGAGACATCAGCGCGCTTTGTCTCCCCTATCTGGTCCCTCTGGAAGGCCGTCTGGAAGAAGGCGGATGTAGCAACAGCTGTGTTTTTTTCGGGTAGTGGCGTCACAGGAAGTCCGCAGTTATCCCGTTTCCTGGCTGTGCCGGAAGACGGTTAATGCACTTTATTTTGAAAGTTCCAGAAAAGTCCGTACCGGAGTTTAATGTTGAAATCCGTGTTTGTGGGTCCCAACACTGCTGTTCAGTTATGTTTTTCCCCTTTAATATTTATTGTCTGGATATGGGCCACTCATACTCTCAAGCAGGCAAAAAAAAAAAAAAAAAAAAATCCAAATAAAAGTCATGAGGTCAGGAATGTAGAGATATGATACACCGGATTATCCAGGATCCTGTCAAAACTATGTCTTAGGTATAGCTATTTTCCCAAGACACTGCGGAAGAGAAAGGCAGTCTAGACAATCCAGACATTCCTGGGTCTTGTAGTGTTCCCTCGTAGTCTCTAATTTGAGAGCAGCTGTCAGACCCTGCAGACCCTACATTATCAAAGCTAGGTGAGGAGGTGGGGTTTGTGAGCATAACTAATGCCCTTTCACACTCTTCTGGTTTGTGGCACTTACACCCGACTGAACAACTGTAGTGTGAAAGATGCACAGTAGATTACAGGACATAGAATTGTCACTGCAGGCCTCAGCAGTGAAAACAGAAGTCACATAGCTGATTATGGTTAGAACAACAGCTTTAACAATTATTTTTCCTCCACTACCAACAAGTCCTTCATACATTTTTGGATTTTCCACCAAGGACAAAACATCAAATCTAAAATACTGGCAACTTTTTATTGTTTAAAAGTTTGACAGCTCTTTGTTTCCTGCTGAATAGTCTATAGACATTTACAAAAACCCTTGACAAAAACCCAAAATATATTGGGACAATATATTTTGAAATAAATAAGTAAATAAAACTGCTCCATAAGTTAAGTAGATATATTCTTCTATTGCTCTTCTTGTCTGCAGCAAAAAAATGTTACAGACTTTTCTTCTCAGTTCTTTTTACTGCACTTTTGTATTAAGAATAACAAGGAATGACGTTATCCAGATGTTATTTGTTTTATTGTAGCTGCAAACACATCAGCTGTGAAGTGGTACCAGGTCAACTGCATTTCACGACCAGTCAGGACTGCTGGAAAGGTCAGTCCTGTGCACTTACTTGCTTCTTGACAGAATGTGGTGTAGCATATGCAGAATGTTGTTTTGCATTGCCACATTGAAAAATGCATGGATGTTCCTAAAAAACACGTTTTAAAAGCAATCAGAATCAGCTTTATTGGCCAAGATGGTGTGCACAAACAATGAATTTGACTTAAGTATAAATATATAAACTTTAATGGAAATAACACAATTATGGTCATCATCACCTGGCGATATTACATACAAAATTTCTATTTTTTTATCTTTATCACCACTAGTAAATAGACTGAATTAATATAGTCATGCCAACCACTCAACGTTTACTGTTTTACATTAAAGCTCCATTCACCCCAGTTGCACCTGCAAATGTACACACATTCATACACCAATACGCAGATAAGTGGGCAACTTGCACAGAAGCACATGATCATGTGGCAGGACGCTTTAAAAATAGATTTTAAAGGCTAATGATTGGTGGAAATATTGCTTCACTGCAGTATTGCAAAATAAGTATTCACTTACTTTTCTGTTTTTCTTTCAGGAATTTAACCCTGTAGCATTGTTTTCAGGTCAGAGTGGGTTTCGACTACATATAAATCAACACAAAGGTTATAATGCTATTATATCAGTTCTTATTTATTTGATGATTTGAATGATGGTATGTTTAATCCAATCCTAATTAACATTTTCATTGGATTACTGGACTGAAGCTTACAGGACTTGAATTGACATATTACCTGATTAAAATTTCTTGGTAATAAAATTGGGATTATTGTTTATTGTGTTATATGTTATTGGTTTTTGTCAGATTAAAAAATCAGTAGTTTTTATATTTAATTACTGACACTCTATTGGAATTGTCTCAGCGACAATTTAAAAACATAACTAGAAGGAAATGTTTTATTTTTCTCATTAAACTGTGGCATGTGTAGTTGAGCATATCATGCATGATCATAATGTGGACTTGTGTTTGGAAGAACTGTGTTTTTAGGTGAGCTTATAGGTTAAGTTCTCACACTATGGCAAACATGCAGAGACACGAAGTCCTTGGGGGATCCCAGATGTGGGCCACACTCTGCTTTGTGCTAACCCCTAATTACACTATTGGTTGCCTTATGGGACGTAATTGCTAGGAATATGTCTGTGATTTTAACTTGTGGCTTCCAATTGATTTATTTCCCTTGTCTTCACTTCCAGTGCAGAAATGTACCTTCCCATAAAGCCATGCATTTAGACATATTAGTTCCAAAATAGGAATGCTAGAGGGTAAACGATGTAGACTGGGAACTAAAGGTTTTACACAATAACACAGTTGAGCATTTCAACCCAAGGTTTACCCTGTTTATCTGGTTAGGTTCACTGTTTGGGAATAGATTGCATGATAACTCACTGCCAGAGGATCTGTATCAACTTAAAATGTATTCCTCATGTCCAATTTGATCTAAGTCTGAACTTTGACTGGAGCATTTTAACATATGACTACCCTTTCATCTAAACCATTCCACTATAAATCTGGTTGTATGTTTAGTGTTGCTTTCTGTTGGAAGGTGAATATCTGCTCCAGTCTCAAGTCTTTTTCAGGATCTAACATGTTTGTATTTCAGGATTGGCCTATGGCATTCATCTTGACCAGTTTTCCTGTCCCTGCAGAAGAAACATTTGACCACAGCATGATCCTACCACAACAATGGTTTACAGTGGAAATGATGTGCTCAGTTAGTGTCCAACCACACATCAGGGTTTTCATATATATGTCACTTTCTTCCACCTGTTCGCTGTGTCTCCTACATGGTAAGTTGCAAATGAGACAGATGGCTTTCTTTCAACGAAAACTCATTTCAGGGCATTCTTTCAAAAAGCCAATTTTGAAGACTGCACAGTTAATAACTGTACTTTCAACAGATTTCCCCACCGCACTGGAGATGTGGATCTTTGCAGATGTAATCTAACCTTGCTCTTAACACATTCACAACTTCATCCCTGACCTGCTGGGTGTTCCTTGGTCTTCATGATACAGTTTGTTCACTGATGCTCTCTAACCTTCACAGAACAACTGCATTCATACTGGGGTTAATTTATGTACAGGTGTACTCTATTTACTGATTAGATGATTTCTAAAATGAGTAAGTTGCACTGGATTTTATTGAGGGCTATAACAATAAAGGTCTGAATGTGCAAGCTACAGATTTCAGGTTTTTATTTGTAAAAACAAAACTGAGAACTGTGTATCATTCTCTGCCCACTTTAGAATTAGGCACTACTTTGTGCTGATCTAAAAGTGCATTAAAGATTCTGGTGGAATTAAACAAAATGTGAAAAATGTTAAAGGGATATGAATACTTTTGTGACGCATAGTATATTGCTAAACATTTTGTGCTGCAGTTGTTAAAAAAAATACAAGAAAACCAAATATTGTTTGATAACAAAGTTTCCCAATATTTTGTGAGGAAAGATTGATATTAAATCTGCTTTTACTCTTCCATACTCTCCAGTTATCCATGAAACAGTTTCAGTTTGCCACTGAGCTTCACCTGTTTCCTGTTTTTAGTTCCACAGACTCAATATTATTTTTAGAATCTTTACAAATATAAGGGATCCAAACATCTTGTTCTTAAGATTTTGGAGTTGAATTTCCCACACATATATTATAAGGGCCACCTTGGGGGTCTTCTTGACTTGCGTTCCCATGAAACTGATGTTCAACAGCTTGTTTTAATTCCCGTTTCTCCTCCAGGAAAGAAAGGGAGGCGGAAGCACTGAAGGCCAACATTGCAACAATAAGAGTAGCCTCGGGGCACACGGAGGAAAAGGGTAATTGGAATCACAGTGGTGCTGGAGGCACAGGATTGAATGAATCGCAAAAAAGAGAAGCAGTTAGCTCACACCCTTATGTAGGGATTTCTCATTTTAACACGGAGTCTGATCTTTTTCTCCTTTTAGACAAGACACCCCCCTGCTCCTGCCCCACAACCCCCCCATGCACAGTAAGACAGTTTTAAGCTCTTTGGTAGTTAAAATCCTTGACTCTTCTGAGTGCACTGGTCTTAACCTCAGATTTCCTTTGTTTTTTGATAATCTCAGAGGCAATTATTTAAAGTAATCTTTATAAAGCAGTGAGCTAACCATCTAAAGCAGCACTGCAAGAAAGAAAAGAAAGAAACATCTATATCTGAAGTCAACTTCTGGATTCCTTAAAAAAACAAAAAAAAAAAAAAAACACTATTCAAAGGCCTCAATCAGGCACCGCCACCCTTGTGGTTGCTGAAATCAAGGCAGCATGACTGAATGCAAAGCACAGTTTTAAAAAAGGATCACATATGATTCTCTGTACAGAGACATCAAAGAAAGACAGAATGCAACAAGTACTTAGGAATCCTTTCATTTTCTTGAAAAAAACAGAAGGTCTTTCCTGCTACACCACTGAAGGGGCCTGGGTGACTAATGCCTAGATTTCCTCTTCAGCGCAAGGCACACAGAGTACATCTTCCATCATGTCATGTCTTATCCTGGCAGGGCTGAGTGGATTGTTGAATCTACCTAGTGTTTCCTGCATTGAAGAAACATAGTTAGGAGCGTAGTTTTTTTGTTTGTGAAGAAAAGAGGTTTGACATTAACAGAGATGAGTGAAACCTCTGGACAGGTGACGATTTCATTGATAGACACACTGGATTTGGATGTCGAAGGTCTTGTCTGCACACATCTGTGGCTCACGCAAGATCTAAATCCCTGCTTTAATGAGGCTAAAACCTGCTTCATCTTCCTGTTCTGTTGAGGGCTGTGGCAAAAATACTGCCATGTTCAAAGCAATGAGAACAAATTGCAGGAAAGCTGGACATGCAATCTACGTGATGATTGAAACACATGCTCTGTTTGGGCCAGTTACTAGCTTCATGACAAAGTGACTCAGCCTGCCACTCTGTACATTCCAAGATTTTCATCAACATCTAGTCACCAGTAAGGTTCATCTCCCTCCATCCTTCCATAAGCAATCATCTATCTTCTCTTCTCTGAGATCTTGGTAGCTCTGATTTTTCAGTGATTGACCTCTCAGTGTGTCTCATATTGGACATCCAGATGGCGGGCTGTGTGTGTTTGTTTAGACTGCTGAGTGCAGAGACTTCATGTGGGAAAAAAACTGCTTTCTGCAACTGGATCGATGATGAAGAGATAAGAACACCCATTGCCCTTGGGTCAACATGCAGAAAAAATCTTGTTTTGCGTGAGAACTTTTCTCCTCATTCTGCTTCATGTCTTCTAATCATGTAATGCAGCAAGGTCCCCGTGCTAAGCCCTCCACAGAACCACCTGAAAAGTAGCAATTCAGAGATGAAGGAACACGTAAAGATGTTTACATAGTTTGTTCTGCACCAGTAATTTATGTCACCATTCCACGTGCTGTTACTATTTTTTTGCAAAACAACTGCAACGAACATGTGCAAGAAAAAAAAAAAAAATTATTCTACAAGGAAATATCTCTTCCAACTATAATACACTGGTTACAAAATTATAATTCAAATCTATTATCCTTTTTTGGCATGTGAAAAAATTAGAGAGTTGCCAACACTACTTAACAGAAAAAAGAATGTAGATGCATCATTCAATGGTACCACATTACATTTTTCTTTCTCTGAATGACTGTAAATAGATTCTAAAACAAAAAATTAGCATTTGCAGTTTGTAATTGTGCCATCTCTCTTTGCTCTACAAAGCCACAACTAATTTGTAAACACCACAAGAATCCTGGAATTTGAGTGTCCCTGTATTTTTGGATCTTTCCCATCACCGCTGGTGCTCAGCGTGGGAATCGAGGGCAGAGATAGGAGAATGTGGGAGATAAAGAACTCTCTGCCCTTTGAACATACTAACATTTAGAATGGGCACAGATGGGGAAAGCATCCTAACCTTTTGTTTTCCCAACCATCATAATCACCTACAAATTCTTGAGAAAATTGTTGCTAATCAAATGTGTGAGCATTTATGCAGCAATGACCTGTTTGAAGAGTTTCAGTCAGGTTTCAGAGCTCATCATAGCACTGAAACAGCTCTGCTGAAAGTCACTAATGATATTCTTATGGCCTCAGATAATGGACTTGTGTCTGTTCTGGTTCTGTTAGATCTCAGTGCTGCATTTGATATAGTTGATCACAAAATTCTCTTAGAAAGGCTAGAACATGCTGTAGGGATCAGGGGAACAGCGCTAGGCTGGTTTAAATCTTATCTGTCTGACAGATTCCAGTTTGTTCATGTAAATGATAAATCATCTTTAAACTCCAGGGTTAATTGTGGAGTACCACAGGGTTCAGTACTTGGGCCAATTCTCTTTACTATATATATGCTTCCAATAGGTCAAATTATTAGGCAGCATAGGATAAATATTCACTGTTACGCTGATGATACTCAGCTTTACTTATCCATAAATCCTGATGAGCCCAACCAGTTAGATAGACTACAAGCATGTTTTGAAGATATAAAAACTTGGATGACGTTACATTTTTTGCTTCTAAATTCAGACAAGACAGAGGTTGTCGTCTTTGGACCGGAGTCTTTAAAAAAGAAACTGCTTAGTCAATCACTTAACCTGGATGGCATTAAATTGACCTCTGATAATAAAGTAAAAAACCTTGGTGTTATTTTTGGCCAGGTCATGTCATTTAAATCCCATATTAAACAGGTTTCTAGGATTTCCTTCTTTCACCTCTGGAACATTGCCAAAATTAGAAATATCCTATCCAGGAGTGACGCTGAAAAACTAGTCCATGCATTTGTTACTTCAAGGCTGGACTATTGTAATTCTTTACTATCAGGATGTCCACAAAATGCAGTTAAAAGCCTTCAGCTGATTCAAAATGCTGCAGCAAGAATTCTGATGAAAATTAAAAAGAGAGATCATATTTCTCCTATTTTAGCTTCCCTTCATTGGCTCCCTGTTAAATCCAGAATAGAATTTAAAATTCTCCTCCTCACATATAAAGCCCTTAATGATCTAGCTCCATCATACATCAGAGATCTGATTGTTCCATATGTTCCTAACAGAGCACTTCGTTCTCAGACTGCAGGTTTACTGGTGGTTCCTAGAGTCTCTAGAAGTAGAATGGGAGGCAGATCCTTTAATTATCAGGCTTCTCTCCTGTGGAACCAGCTCCCAGCTTTAGTCCGTGAGGCAGACACCCTGTCTACTTTTAAGGCTAGGCTTAAAACTTTCCTTTTTGATAAAGCTTATAGTTAGAGTGGCTTAGTTTATCCTGAGCTATCTTCTTTGTTTTTTTTTACCTCCGTCTTCTTCCCTCCCTGTTGGTTGGAGTAAGGGGGAGTCAGATTTAGCCTAAACCGGCTCAGTTATGGTTGAGGTGCAAACCTGTATGACCCCTTCTCTTTTCCAATGGTTATAATCAGTCTGACAGAGGGAGGTATCCCAATCCTTGTGGTTTTTAGTATAACAATGACCATCAGTGGGACCCTTTGTGGGGTTCATTGAGACGACATTGTTGTAAATAAGCGCCGCTTAACTAAATAATCTGAACTGAAACTATCTGTGTAGTTATGCTGCTATAGGCTTAGGCTGCTGGAGGACATAACGACCACTTTCACCCTCTTCGCTACATTCTCACACTACTCTCCAATTTTGCATTGTTTGCTGTTATTTCAGCTTTTAACCTTGTTCTCTCTTTTCTCTTCCTAGAAGCTACACCTGGCCTGGCTCTGTGTCTACCTGTGACACATTTCTGGAGAGGGGGTTCGTCCGAGCTTCTGCTGGCAACAACTTAATGCTCACCATCTACCGATGACCCACATGGCCCTGTCTTTTAGTGTTTAATCCTATCTCTCTCCTAGACATAGCAATTGACTGAGCTTAACTGTAACAAACTCTATGTGCTCTCTTTCAGACTCTAACCTTGAAAACTGGCTCAGAGTTTATCTGTTCTTTCTTTCTAGGTGAAACGACTAAAGGAGCTACATCCACTAACATTTACTTTTCCTTCCCATAGAAAGTACTCCTGGATCAGTGCTTCTGTGTTCTTTTTGTGTCTCTGCTCTGTTCTCTCAAACCCCCAGTCGGTCGTGGCAGATGGCCGCTCACACTGAGCCTGGTTCTGCTGGAGGTTTCTTCCTGTTAAAAAGGAGTTTTTCCTCTCCACTGTCGCTACATGCATGCTCAGTATGAGGGATTGCTGCAAAGTCAACGCCAGTGACTGTCCACTGTCTCTACATGCTCATCCGGGAGGAGGGAATGCTGTAAGTCACTGACTGGATGCAATCTGCTGGGTTTCCTTAGATAGAAAAACCTTTTATCCAATTTGAATAAAAAAGCTAACTCCGACTGCACTGTTCAATTGTTAGGATTAATTGGAATGTATGTACCTGACTGTTGTGAAGTGCCTTGAGACAACATGTGTTGTGAATTGGCGCTATATAAATAAAACTGAATTGAATTGAATTGAAATCCTCTTGATACCTGCCATTTTTCAGTGCTAGTAAGTCTCTGGGATCCCAATAGTTGATGTTACTGATAAGTTGCCAACCTGTCTATACCTGATCTTCCACACAGTCCTAACAGGCAGATCACTTTCTCTCACTTACCATACTTGAGTTATTAGAAAACACTGACACTTCCTGGGTGCTATGCTGCTGTCATGTTGTTGCTAGATCTCCCAATGGGACTCAATTGTCTGAAAATATATCGTTTCAGGAAAAAAAGAAGAAGCTGCTGAATAATGTCTTGAGGTGCTGCTTTTCAGCTTTTTATTTTTTCAGGCAATGATGAAGGCCTTCTTATTCAGCCCACAGGCAAAGATAGACTACCTGAAACAGGCACACATTGCAGTATTACTATCATGGAAAAGCACCAATTAGGATAGGGACATTAGTTTTAGTGAGCATTAAAACAGAAAGAACAAACATCTGTGTTTGAAAGATAAAAAAAAAATCACTTTGACACTTTATGTAAGTTAAATAAGTTAAAATAAAGTTGCAATGATAACATATGCAAAGTTTGTCAGCCGCCGTTATGGTCCTCCTTTGTGGTAGAACAAGAGGACATGTGTGTGGTCTGAGTGGCTCCCGTCTTCAAGGAGGGAACCGATCTCTCACACACTTCAGACTGCAGTCCCACACATGGCCACTGATGAGTGCAAAGAAAAAGAAGTGGTCCAATAAGCAGGGCCTGTTTGAACCGACCGCAGCCAAGCAGCCTGCCAGGCTGCCTTTGTCTTAGAGAGTACACCGCAGACTGCTGTCTACCCGGTGCTCTCTGCAATGAGGAGCATCATTCACATGCTGCTGTGCTAGAGGCAGCTAGAGAGGAAAGCACAAAAAAGCACAGAGAATTTGGGAAGCAAAGGCAACAATCTGAGTGTATATTGCATCATTATGCGACCAAATGTTATTCTGTCTCTGCTCGATGTTCTCTGCGAAGTTGCACAAAAACAGTTGTGCAACATGCAGGTGATTACATTGTCATGCTTTTTCAGAGCTATTGCGCTTGGGTTGAGTCAAGCATGCTATTGAATCAGACCTTCGCTGTGTGGGAGACACTGAAGGGGGGGGGATGAGTTTGTTTTGCAAAATATAAAGCCAAACTCAGTAAATCTGATATTTGACATAATTGAAACCCGAATATTTTGACGTTTGCTCTACTGGACAGAATATTGCAATAAAATCAGTTTTTTTTCCTGTCCATCTAAAAAAGACTAAGCTGTAACACTGACAGCTCAATAAAGTGGAGATCTAGATATTAAAAATACATTGAGTTTAATGTTTTCTATGCATATGTGGGAGGCTTCAATAGAGAGACAGAGTATTGCTTTGCTTTCAAAATTGGGTTTGAGCTGTAAAACTATCCTGATTCAGCTCAGAAAGCACACAACTCTAAAGAGAGCTGTGGATCAGGTGTAACAGCAAGCCTATTTCCCACAGTCAAAATCCAGAATGCAACAGCTAGATATTTGACACTTAGCACCCATTAAAACTCCAATGCTGGTCCTGCCATGCTGGAATGAGCGACACTGGCAGCTGTTGTTGCCACATCTTACTAGGCAGAGGAGTTGCCTCCCTGGAAGATGAAGAATTTGGGATGTTGTCTTTTTTTTGTTTCCTAAAATATTTATTCTATATTTCTAGATAAAATTTGAGTGCAAGAGATTGATTTAAGTATACAACAAAATGATATGGACATGGTTATAAGATGAAAATTAAAACAGACCTTTAATGATCTAAAAGATAAATAAGCAAAGTGAATTATAGGTTCATCATCAGATCTTGCTCTTGCATTAGTTTTTCCTATTTCCAGTCTGTTACCTTTAGTGACCCTCTTCAAGTCAGATCTATTGCCAGCCTCTACTCTGGAAACAGATGTTTATTGGATTCTAACAGCAAGCCTGTGACAGTGCGATTAGACAAGTCTCTGCAAGTGAAGATCAACTCTAAGACCAGGGTTTTGGGCAGTTTTGGAGCACCTGTTAGGGCTCAGCTCAGACCCAGGATTCTGCCAGACCAGACCGGTGCAGCTGTTGGCCCAATGTTAAACCCCAGCCTGGAACATCATCCTGGACAAGTCTTCTCTCCTCTGTCTGGCTTGTGATCTGAAAACATGCACAACAATGAAGCTTCTCTGTAGGCGCTTTGACCTCAACAAGCATCTAATCTCATGATATGGAATATGTCTATGGTGATCTAGTAGGCCCTGGAATGTAACTTGCACAATAAAACATGGTTTCCAAAAAGGACAGTGGAGCTGCAGCTTGCAGCCCCCATTCACTGCATGTGAGCAACAAGCTCAATATCTGTAGAACATTCCCACTTTGCTGTTTTCTAGCTGTTCTCAGTCATTTCATTCATTGTGAATATCATAAGTGTACTATCCTAAGGATTTATGCAACTAAACAAGTGAAAAAACAATACTGCTAAAGTTCACAAGTTTGTTAGACAATCCAAATCAGCACTGTAAACATCTTAAACATTCGCATGGATTCCCCCCCCGGCTCTGTTGAATGGAAAATATGTGTGGCCCCCAGCACCTCTCTCCTAGAACTTGGGTCTCTTGAGATGGGGAATATTTAAGAGGCTAATGTGACTGGGTTGTCCTTTATGGGCTGCCTCCTTGTGAATGTCCATTTATAACCAGATTGGTCCAAATAAGCAGAGGAAACGCTGCACTTTCCCACAGTACTGCAGGAGCACAACACGACTTCGCCTTTAGAGTTCATGACTGCATGGAAACTGCACTCCCACTAAGAGCTCATAGAATGGGCAGACTAGTGGAGCATAGCAGCCCAGATAACTTGACTAACACCGGATCTGATTAACTCGAAATCAAGCATACACATTGTTCACAGTGCTGAAAAAAATAATATATTATTATGAAATTATACTCCCACCAAATATCTATTTAAATGTTTCCTTGTTTATTCTTGTTTGTTGCAACAATCCTTATCAGTTGATGTGATTATGTAGTTTAACTGCCTCTAGAACCCTGGTATTCAAGTCCACTTTAAAGTACGAGAAAATATGAAATGTCTGTACTGAGTTTAACTGTGTGTTAGCTTTTTAGAGACACCTTCACCCAGCTGCACTTTGAAATCATGAGTGCTCTGGAGTCCAGGTAACATAATCTGACAGCCACCTGCTTCCACCCACTTGATTCCTGCTTTTCTCTCTAAGACAAAGCCAGTGTGACCTCTACATTAGTAGATCCTCTGTTCTCTTCTCAACATGACTCCTCATCTGCATGCCTGTGTATTTGAAGACCCTTTTGTTCTTTTTTTTTTTGAAGTCAGTTTTGTGGGTATCTAATTTCTAATGCTGTGGCTCGAGGCATGCTGCTGGACTTTGACATTTTTGTTCTGGTTTTTAAAACTTCGGTAGCCATACAGCGGGGAGGTTGCGACCTCTGCGTGCATGTGAGTGACAGGAAGGAACGGAGTCTTTTGAGGGGATTTACTGTGAATTTGCATGCTGATTTGATGCTCTTTTTCAATGTGCTGTGTTCCATTCTGTGCTGGACCATATGGGCAGATTACCGTTCAGCTACTAAATACAAATGCAAGTAAAACAAATATTTATAACACAAATTCTTTTAAAAACATGAAAACTGTACAAAAATTGTTTCTCCATTTTAATTTTTTTCATTTCTCTATTCTGAATTGACAAGTCATCTGGATTTAAGCAATACCTTTAGACAAAAAATAATGAAAAACAGCACCAAAGTTATATTTTTTTAGACTTTGCTCAAGCTTAGATTGGATAAAAGCGCACAATGGTGGCCGGTAAAGTGAGCCAGATTGCTCTAATCAGTTTGGAGGGCAGCTGTGCAGGACTTTGACAGCAACTATCCAGCTGGCTCAGACTCTGGGAACCAGCAAGAAGGGCTAAGATGCACTTTATGCCATTACAGACATGCATGGCCTCTGTCTCCTGATTCATTTTTTTCTTACAGTACATCAAGATCACACCATTTTTTATTTTACTCTACCCCCTGGTTAAACTGTAATCTGTGTTTCTGTTCCAGGCCTTCTTCCAGCATTTGCAGTTTCATGTGGTTCAAGATTCCTACATTACAGAGAGCTGCATGTGGTGTGGGCTGCATGTTCCGCTTCCTGCAGATTAACTTTGTGAGCCTCTCTCCTCTCTTTACTGTGACAGACTGCATCAGGCTAATGTAAATAAGCATTCCTAACTTTCAACAAACCTATGGACCCCAAAGCCCCTCATGGTTGAAAGTGGGCAAATTCCACCAGGAGACCTAAATTTCCCTCTTTCCCAGATCTCTTTTTCACAGACGCCTCAGGCTCAAAGAGTTTGACTTCCCACATTTAAGAGTGACTAAAAAAAGCATCCTCAAATTGCAACCATAAGTTGCCCCTCTTTCCCTCCTCCCACACACACATGTTCTTGCGAGGGGGTTCCTAAACACTTGGGAAATTCAATTCTCAAGTGAATAAATTAGTTGGACTTCCCATTTCGCCAGCCATTCCCAGCACAGTAACACTCTGAGAAAAGCCAGCAGTGTTGCTCTGTGGGAGGCATACTGAGTTCGAACCCAAGGTAGAAAACAAAGGGGAGGACTGTAGGCTCACTGCACAAAGGAGACAGAGGCCTCCTTCTTGTAGGGATATATGCTTGAAAAATTGAAATTATGCTCTTTTAGTGCATTGTACAGCTAAAGCAACATTTCAGAAGGTTAGTCTGCCACTGTATAAAGAATCAATTTGACAGTGAGAAATGATTTTGTGCATATGCTGTGAAGTCATTTTTATACCTTTTGTAAATGTATCTACGTTGCAAGCTTCATCCTGCTTCAGTAGGCTTTTTTAGGCCTGACAGTGTGGTATGGAACTTGATCTCTGTGGGACAGTTTGACAGTTTATCCTTCATACTCATTCCAGCAGAGAAAGAGGGGGAATCGAGTGTGTTAGGTGTGTTATTGTTGCACTTTCAGTAGAACTATGCTGGCTCATTCATATAGCTTGTCAGATTAAGGTGGCATCAGACAAACTGTTCCACATCCAAAGTCTTATCATTCGTACCATAATGTAGACCCACATCAGGGTTCATGAAAGTGCGTAAAAAAAGGGTTTCATGCAAGAAAAGCTACTGACAGCTGAGAAGGGTGAAAATGCATCAGTAGTAGACACTACACCACACAGGAGGTGGAAGACTTCATGGTCTGTAAGACCACCTGAATTTTTGTAATGGAGTGGAATGCAGCCTACGTCTTCAAACAAACTTTTGACCTATTTTGTGCCATTTTACATATAAAATTCTGTACATTTTTCAAAAAATATTTTATTATGGTGTAATTGTTTAAAATAAAATGTAAAAGAATTGACTGAAATGACATCAACTCCATTTGCTAAAGTGGAGAATTTAGCTTGAACAGCAATACAATGCTGTATCAGTTGTTTTTGTTTAGCATGATTGGACTGTAGGAGGAAATCAGAGCATCAAGAGAGAACCAACACATGCACAAGAGAACATGCACATTCCACACATGGAGCCCCCAGTCAGGATTTGAACTCAGGACCTTCTTGTTGCTATGAAACAATGCAAAACAACTGCACCACCATGCTGCCAGAATATTTTTGTTTTTAAGTGTTGCATCGAAATAATCATTCACATGATTAAATGTTCCTTTAAAATGGTTCCTTCCTAATTTTTAATGTAAAACTGTGTAAAATCAAATGCTTTTTGTTGCGCAGGACTCACAAACAACCTATTATCAACATAAATGTATACAAAAGACAGTTCCAGCATATTTTCCTTTGAGAAAAGTGTGGAAGTAGCGTAACAAGACTTTAGCTTCTGGATGTCATTAATTATACCTAAAATTTTTAATCATACCTGAGCATTTTTATTGGACATGGGAGTTAACCTGTCCTATTTTTAATACTGTTAGAGACATGAGTTTGAAGTCATTGTACAGCTGTCAACAGTCCCAAAAAAACGTGCCACACATCACTGATGCTGGAAGCCCCCTGTGTCTTCCCGTTGAATGTTTTAAAAACACACAAGTCAATGAGGGCCTTAGTCAGACAGAAATATTTAATAAAGTCTGTCACAGTTCATAGCTCGCAATCCAAATGACACTCTTTGACCCTGTCATCTTTGTACTTTAACACATATTATTTGTACTCTCACCAAAACATCATTAGGTACATGAAAGCAAAAGACTTGTTGAGGTATAAAGCAGTTTCCTGCACACAACTTGAATCATGCAAGCGGCAGAACAGATTTTCCGCCAGAATAAACACTATATAATGTTGTGTCTCACACCTATATTCAGACAAAAGAAATTGGAAAATAAATTTACGTTATTACCTCATTCTTAGCCCACTCTATCAAGACTGTGAGAAAGGTTTCAATCCTGAGGGTCTCCCCTAGTTTACACCCATGGCAGCCCCAACCCCAACCCTCGTCCTCTTCTATACCCATAACAACAGCCTCATTACACTTCCAAAATTTCATCTCTGTCATACGGTCATGCGTTGTAACTGGCGTTACGGTGCAGACTGCTTTGGCTGTAGGTTACAGTCATGAAAGTTTAGTCATGACTCTTTGGGTAAGGCCTCAGATTTCCAAATGTAAAAAACATTGTTCAAGCAGTAGTCACAGACTCAGACATGCAGACACTCACACCCCTTTTCCTCCCATTCTCTCTCACTAAAAGGCCAAAAACAACTAATATGCCTCTCTTGGGCTTCATTAGATGGGAAAACATAAAAGATAAATAAATGAACTAAAAGTCCAAAATTGTTGTGCTTGCGTGGGAGACTTCAGAATGCCCCAAAATAGCCTTTCGTAAGACATTCGGAATGAGGGTCTGCAACTTTTCACCATACATGGGCCTGTTTTCTATACCCACTTCACTGTTGAAACACTCCACCACCCTCACCACTGTGACCAGGCTGCTGCCACAGACTGCTGCGGCTTGTGCACAATTTCTTTGTGCTTTTGTTCTCAGAACATTGTCATTTGAGTGAGCACACGAAGCCATATTTGATGGGCCGTCCAGTTTTTGTTCTGCAGTACGTTCCTGGTTTCTATTGAGTGAAGTGGCTCCTTGTAGACTGGCTGTGTTGAAAGATGTTCCTGTTTCTACACGCACATGCTGTGGAGCAAACATAAAACACAGAAACTGAGAGATGTGAGTCAGAAACACGAATGGCAACAGGTTGCTCACAGCACACGTTTCTTAAAAACGGGAGTGTGCATTTATAAAGCCAGCTGGGGAGTCTTTTGACATTGCCCAAGCAGAAGTGAAGGAGGCCTTTACTGTGTGTTAGCAGCCAAATAATCCCACACTACTGACCTTTTACACAGAAAATTCTTGCAAACAACCAACTCTCATCAAGTTCAGACAGCCTTTGTTTTGTCGCTTCAATCCTTCTGTAGTGACATTGCTCTGTGGTTACATTAGGTGTGCTTGTGCTCTTGTGCTTTTATAACCTTCTGTCAATCTGTCATTCAGTATTTCTGTCATAGCCTTTTGGAAACATAATCAACCAACAATGATTGCTATGTTTATCTGCTGATGACCTACAGATGGGCTCAAGTGCTACAAATGTATATACAGTTAGAGCCCACAAAAAAAACATGTCAGACCCGAGAGAGTCAGAAGGGGTAATCCTGTGTTCCTAGACCCTCTGACCTGCAGTTGTGTTGGCACGTAGCTGTAGCTGTCACCCCACCATCTATGGGAGATCTGTTTAATTTGCAAAAGCGGACTTTGCCAGAATACTGAGGGAGAATAAAAAAGAAGGAAAGAGTGGAGGGGGTAGGGGTTGAAGCCAGTACTTTTTCCTTTGTATTTGAGAGAACATTTCTGTGTTTCTGAATGCGCCTCTGAATGCTGATGAGGCTAAGGCTAGACATCTTTTGGGTATGCAACTGAGGTGCTTTGAGTCTTTAGCAGCTCTTTGGCTATATTGTGCACGAAAGAGTTTTGTATGTCTTGTGCTAAAGTTTGTCGTTGTGTGTGAGTATGGAGAAAAGAGCAGTTACTGCAGATTAGTCTGTATTTGCCTGCAAATTTATCTGGCATAAGTATAAGCACCGGCCCTCACAAACAGCTTTGGGACGCCTTCACTGGAAGATGTTTAGCACTTAACTGTAAGTAGTGAATAAGACATGACGAATATTCCTTACAGAATGTCAGATTGATCGTTTTAATCTCTGTTTCTTCGTTTATGTGTCCGGACTTGTAAAGAGGTGTGAAGGTGTGCAGTAAGTCTTGGCATAAAAGTGACAGGTAACGGTGATTTCTGAGGTGTTTTTCTGGTTTTGGGTAGTGAACAAGGAGTCAAGCCCGGGCCTGTCCTTTTGCTTCGAGCCTAGGAACCAGAGCAGTGAATCCCACTTGTCTAAGTGGGTGGATGCTTCTAGAAGGACCTGTTCCCATCCTACTCATGTTTATTATTTTCCTGTGAGGACTTGTGTTGTTAGAAGAGAAAGGAAGAAGGGTAAGGGTGGTGGAGGTCAAGATGGAGGGAACGTTCTCCCATGTTTCATTGACAACCCTTCTGGAGAGTTGATCATGATGGAAACATGCCCTCGGACTTGGAGGAGCTGGTCTTCATCCCAGCCGCTTTACACTTGGCTGTTAACCGCTCCAGTGCATGCTGTAGGTCTCGGCTAGAGGGGGCCAGCAGAACCACGTCATCTGCAAAAAGAAGAGACAAAATTCAATTGTCCCCAAACCAGACCCCCTCCGGCCCTTGGCTGCGCCTAGAAATCCTGTCATTAAAAGTTATGGACAGGGCCGGTGACAAAGGGCAGTCCTGCCTGAGTCCAACATACACCGGGAACAGGTCCAACTTATTGCCGGGAATACAGACCAAACTCCTAATCCGCTTGTGCAGACACCGGATGGCTCCTAATAAAGGGCCCCCGACTCCGTACTCCTGGAGCACCCGCCACAGGGCACCACAAGGGACACAGTCGAATGCCTTCTCTAGGTCCAGAAAACACATGTGGACCGGTTGGGCAAACTCCCATGAACCCTCGAGTGCCCTGCAGAGTGTGTAGAGCTGGTCCAGTGTTCCACGGCCAGGACGAAAACCACACTGCTCCTCCTGAAGCTGAGGTTCGACTATCAGCCGGACTTTCCTCTCCAATACCATGGCATAGGCCTTACCAGGGAGGTTGAGGTGGGTGATCCCCCTGTAGTTGGAACACACCCTCCGGTCACCCTTCTTATGAAGGGGGACCACAACCCCGGTCTGCCAGTCCAGAGGCACTGTCCCTGACAGTGTCCAACTTCCCCCAGAATCTGGTCAAAGCTCTCCCCGAGGTGGGAGTTGAATACATCCCTGGCCGAGGGCTTTGCCAGACATTCCCAGCAGACCCTCACTATACGCTTGGGCCTGCCAAGTCTGTCTGGCTTTCTCCTCTTCCAGCGGATCCAACTCACCACCAGGTGGTGATCGGTGGACAGTTCAGCACCTCTCTTCACCCGAGTGTCCAAAACATGCGGGCGAAGGTCTGAAGAAAATGACAACAAAGTCATTCATCGACCTCCTGCCATAGGTGTGCTGGTGCCAAGTGCATTGATGAACACCCTTATGCCTGAACATGGTGTTCACTATGAACAATCCGTGACTAGCACAGAGGTACAAAAATTAAAACACCACTCGGAATTGTTTAAACACCTTTTTTTGTATAATAATTAATTACTGACGTCTAAGTCTTACAGTCAAGTTGAGGGGCTTTAAACTCACTTTAACCTTCCCTGTAACATTCTCTCACAGATACATTTGTTTTGTTTTTTTAAGGTTGGGTACATGAAGAATTGCATGGCCCTGCTGTCAATTATTCCCACTTCTGCCCTCAGGAATTGCAACATCATCTGTGGGTTTTGTACATTGCAGAGAGTGGGCACAGAATACGCCTGACCCCTGACTTTCCCAAAGTCTCAAGAGAGGTGGCTTTTTTACTGAGAAAGGCAAGACCCGGTTACTGGTCCCACACAGTCCTCTCAAAATCACATACTAGGGGATGCTTTTCCCACCATCAACCAAATACATCACTCTGTTCTTTCCTGGTTTATAGCCAAGGGAGTGGGCGAGCTCATGAGTGGGGTCCTGCCCAGTGTTCATGGTAGACCTGACCTCCAGCAAATTCCACAGTAAGGGCATTCTTTGTAGGTCAGGGGAAATATGGAGAGGGGAAAGATCAAGTGCCGTTAAAAAGACAAAAACATTTTGTTCTTGTTTCATCGAAAACGTTTTCATTTTAAAATGTTTTTATGACCCAATTTCAAGACCCGAGAAACCAATATATGAGATGTATGACTTTAGCTTTTACTTTATCATATTAAGAGCAAAAATATTGTACTAGAAAGTGTTTAGAAAGCTATACTTGAAATCTTTGACCAAACATCTATTTCATTGTTGGGTTTCATTTCAGGGTGTAATGTTTGTAAAATTCCCAATGAACAGTTATTTCACTGACCAGTATTAGTGGTGCTAATATCATCTAAAATGCATGTATTTTTTTATTGTGGTTGCAACTAAGGAAGGTTTAATAAACTTGGACAGTAAACTTGGTCATTAAGACTAGTTTGAGTAGATAGAAAGGCAGCAGCAATTCAAATAACTACTCATTACAACCAAGGTTTGTAGAGTACCATCTCTGAATGCAAAACGTTGAACCACTGAAGAGGATGTGATACAGATTTAAGAAGATTAGTTTGTGTCTGGTGAATCCTATCTGTGTTAATTGGGTCATATATTTTGGACTATGATCCTGCTAAAGACCAAATTACAGAGCATGTTCAGTTTACTGATAGAATAAACTAGGTTCTTGTTTAAAACGTCCTAATATTTTTAATATTCCAATAACTTCACTAAGCCATACACTCTAACAAGGTTTCCAGGGCCTTTGGAAGAGAAGCAGGTCTACAACATTATAGATACTCCACCATATTAAACAAATAGCATGGTGACTTTTCCACATAGTCACCCTTTGTGTCAAGCTAAATGCACTTTTGTGACCTCCTGGATGAGACATGCATGCAACGTCATTTTGGTAGGGCAGCAACTCCCGGGAAGGTTCAGTATTGTTTCATGATTTCTCCATTTGTGGATAATGGCTCTCACTGTGGCTAGCTTGAGTCTCAAAGTCTTCGAAATGGCTTTGTAACCATTTTTGGCTCATAGATAATGAATTTGTTTATCATCTGTTTATGAATATCTTTAGATCAGGGTATGATTTATTTTTTTAGATTTTATTAGATCTATAACCAGACAAGCTAAGATATTATTTTTTACAGGTCTTGCAGTAATCAGGTCTAAGCATGGCTAGTGAAACTGAAACACAGTTAACTCATGATTTAAAAATAGATGTAATTATATTTTCACACTCATCCAGGTTGGCTTGGTTAGGTTTTCCCCAAAATTTTCATCTGAAATCTGACTTTCGTATTTACCCAGGTTATTATTGTCATATACTAAAATATGTTTGATGATCTAAAATATTGAAGTTTGACAAAAAAGAAAAAACAAAACAAATCTTGAAAGGGGCAAAACCTTTTTCCAAGCGTTATATCCCTATAAGACAGAAGCAGCATGAACCACAAAATCTCAACAATATCACATTTTACCCCACAGCCCACAGAGTTTGGAGTCATATGCAATACATCATCTGGAAAATACACTGACAAGTGCCAACTCTGTAAATGTACTAATGTCTTATTTTCTTCCAAATCAAAAGAAAATGTATCATTTTAATATTCAGGTACTGCATAGATAAAAACTGCTATGAATACGTTTAGTTGACATTTTCAAGGCCTTATAAATTTATTTTGTAAAACCTAAATATACTGCTACACAACTTTTAATGTGGTCTGCATAGCGGTGCAGTTTAAAGCACTTTTGCTTTGCAGCTAGAAGGTCCTAGGTTTGAATCCTGAATCTGGGGTCTTTCTGCAAGAAGTTTGCATGTTCTGCCTGTTCATGTGTAGGTTCTCTCCAGGTATTCTGGCTGCCTTCCACAGTCCAAAAACATGACTGTTAGGTTATTTGGTTACTCTAAACTGTCCATGTGTGTAAATGCATGGTTGTTTGCTGTGTGTGTGTCTGTTTTTGTCTGGTGAAATAACCAGTGTGTACCCCACCTTGTGCGCTAATGACTGTTGGAGACAGGCACCAGCCACCCCCCGCGACCCTGCATGCACAAACAGGCATAGACTATGGATGGAAGAAGGGAAACACGTTCAAACTTTATTTTCTTTTTTTATTTACCATTTTTACATAAATTTCATGTAATTGCACATGATAGCTGTTTTGGTGGTAAGTAGCACAGCCTGGATGTTTTCATTGTTTTGTTTCTGTCAACAGAAAAAAAAGGTAACTAAAACATGCTTATAATGAAACCTCATTGCTAACATAGAATACAGGATTTCGCAGTTCTTCCCTGGAGCAACAGAAACAGGGCAATGCACAGACAAGCAGAATTAATATATATCTCATCTTATTACAGTTTGTGTTTCGTGGGGAGACAGCTATAATATAGACGAGAACATTTGATGGGAGCAAAATAAATTGACAAAACAACTACTAATTACAATCACAGGTGTGGGAAGAAGTTAGAAAAAAACATACATGTGATGTAGAAATTTCTTTTTTTGGTTCATTTGTGTACAAGCACAGATCCCCATAAACCAATGTCAGCATGTGAGGCAAAAATAAAAGAAATTGAAAATGAAATGAGGAGGAAAATGTCCCTAAGTTTGTAGTGTTGATAGTCAGAGTGAGGAAGAGGGGAAAATGTGGGGGAAGAGAGGGACAGCAGCCAAATGACAGAGGCGTGTTTGTGTTCTGATTAGACTGAGCCAAATGAAGGCGGCACACCAATAGAGATAACAACAAAGACATCTCTTCACATCGGACAAATCTGTGTACATCTTTTCACAGTCAATAGAGGTGGGTACATTTGTGTTTTCATAATAAAAAATGAAGGATAAGTTAGACTTTATGGAGGCATTTTGGAGTCTGGTTTTCACAAGAACCATTTACATTATTCAAAATGCTGAAGCTGGCCCAAAAGCTATGTTATCATTATGTTCTGATGAACTTCCACTCTGCATATCTAGCCATTCTCACCCTGGCTGCCAAGATGGGATGCATTCCAGCTGAATAAACAATGATGTGGGCTCTTTGGGCTAAGACAGGCTTCCTGGCATGGGTGTGCCTGCACCGCGTTTGGTTTCTCATCTTTATGGTTGGCGACAGTGAATAGATCAAATCAGTGGCAGTGTGGATCAGGTCCTGAGTGATGTTTTCTCTCTGGCAGGGAAATTAGGCCAGGGTTGCCTTGCCTGGCAACCCTGGCTGTATCCCAGGACACTATTGGTGTCTTGTCTTCTGAGTCCTCTCTGATTCGTACACACATGCACACAAACGGCCAGTAAGCTTGCTCTCACGCAGCAAGAGGCATGAGAAAAAAACTGTGCCATCTTTGGGAAACAAATTAAAAGGATGTTCCCCTGGTTGAAAGTACTCCCTCATTGGTGTTGGTCAAACCAAAGGGAGACCATGTTATGATTTGTCTGTAAATTAAAAAAAAAACATATTCCCAGACATCTAATTATAACATTGAAAGAGAGAAACAACTGAACCGTGGTAGCACAGGTTAAAAACCAAAAGAGAAATGATATGTTTGAGACAAAAATGTGAGGACGGACACAAGTGAAAAGAGAGCATGTTTGTCTCACTTAAGTCTTAATTTTTTTTAATATGATTTCTAGATTTTGTTTCGTATTGTTTGACTCAGTCAGGGATCTTGTCTTGTCTTGCAAAGAAACAGGAATTTCAAATTTTTAAGTAATATCATCACACCGCAGCGTTGGTGTTCATCCAATGGAATATTACACCCATCTGACCTCCTTGTTGGACTCTTTGTTTCCAGAATAAAAAAAAAATGATCAATTCACCACAACTCAGATTACATCATCTTTAAATCCCTGGACAATGAACCACTAAAGCTCTTCTTTAAGATCTACAATGCATTCACACAGACTAAAACCCTCTAATCACAGGGTTTAACTCTGAATTGAACTGGTAGTTTTGAGAGAGTGAAAAGAGCGGAACAAAACAACATGGTAGAGGGCAAAGCCGAGTCCCAGTCTGGAAATTCCTGTTAGATTGTTTATGTTGTGGAAAAACAGTGGGGAAAGAGAACAGCACTGATGTTAGAATGATTGTTACAATACCACCTCTGTGTCCGTAACAATGCGTATGGCTGGGCAGAGCGAGCCGAGATACTTCAGATTTGTGCTCCAGTCGGCTCCTGAATGGCTTTATGAACACATAAATAGACTCAGGATGAGAAATGATGACCACCCTGTACATGTGTGAATAACCACAAGTGACCCACACTGGGTCTGTGAGTGGTTTCTACATGTGGAGATATGGATAAAAGAGACAACAAATGTGCCTCAAAAGAGTGAGGATAAAAAAGTAAAGAAATGGAAGTAAGAGGGGACAGGGGAGAAAAGACGTGTTTGTTTTTCCTTGTGGAGTCTGCTGTCACATGGCAACCTGGGCTTCCCACATTTTGACTGCATAAAGATTAATAGTCCCCCTTAGGTCTGGGTTCAACTCTGTTGATAGTAATGTGTCCCATGTGGCTACAATTGTAGTCACATGCAGCCATGCCAAATGATGATAAACTGCCAAGTTGTTGTTTTTTTTCAGCTGTCATTTGTTTATTCTTTGACATCCATTCTGTTAACTATGACCTTTTTTGGAAAATACGTTATCTTTAAAAATGCAAATAGCTCATTTGTAAATACGGATGCAGACAAACCAAATGTTTGATTATTGGCTTGTGACAAGACACATTATATTGCAAACACATTCTTGATTCTAAAACAAAGGTACACAACATTGGTTTGATAAGACCTCTTGTTTAATGAGAGTTTGCTGTAACCTCTGTACAGGTCCTTCTCAAAATATTAGCATGTTGTGATAAAGTTCATTATTTTCCATAATGTCATGATGAAAATTTAACAGTCATATTTTAGATTCATTGCACACTAACTGAAATATTTCAGGTCTTTTATTGTCTTAATACGGATGATTTTGGCATACAGCTCATGAAAACCCAAAATTCCTCTCTCACAAAATTAGCATATTTCATCCGACCAATAAAAGAAAAGTGTTTTTAATACAAAAAACGTCAACCTTCAAATAATCATGTACAGTTATGCACTCAATACTTGGTCGGGAATCCTTTGGCAGAAATGACTGCTTCAATGCGGCGTGGCATGGAGGCAATCAGCCTGTGGCACTGCTGAGGTCTTATGGAGGCCCAGGATGCTTCGATAGCGGCCTTTAGCTCATCCAGAGTGTTGGGTCTTGAGTCTCTCAACGTTCTCTTCACAATATCCCACAGATTCTCTATGGGGTTCAGGTCAGGAGAGTTGGCAGGTCAATTGAGCACAGTGATACCATGGTCAGTAAACCATTTACCAGTGGTTTTGGCACTGTGAGCAGGTGCCAGGTCGTGCTGAAAAATGAAATATTCATCTCCATAAAGTTTTTCAGCAGATGGAAGCATGAAGTGCTCCAAAATCTCCTGATAGCTAGCTGCATTGACCCTGCCCTTGATAAAACACAGTGGACCAACACCAGCAGCTGACACGGCACCCCAGACTATCACTGACTGTGGGTACTTGACACTGGACTTCTGGCATTTTGGCATTTCCTTCTCCCCAGTCTTCCTCCAGACTCTGGCACCTTGATTTCCGAATGACATGCAGAATTTGCTTTCATCCGAAAATAGTACTTTGGACCACTGAGCAACAGTCCAGTGCTGCTTCTCTGTAGCCCAGGTCAGGCGCTTCTGCCGCTGTTTCTGGTTCAAAAGTGGCTTGACCTGGGGAATGCAGCACCTGTAGCCCATTTCCTGCACACGCCTGTGCACGGTGGCTCTGGATGTTTCTACTCCAGACTCAGTCCACTGCTTCCGCAGGTCCCCCAAGGTCTGAAATCGGCCCTTCTCCACAATCTTCCTCAGGGTCCGGTCACCTCTTCTCGTTGTGCAGCGTTTTCTGCCACACTTTTTCCTTCCCACAGACTTCCCACTGAGGTGCCTTGATACAGCACTCTGGGGACAGCCTATTCGTTCAGAAATTTCTTTCTGTGTCTTACCCTCTTGCTTGAGGGTGTCAATAGTGGCCTTCTGGACAGCACTCAGGTCGGCAGTCTTACCCATGATTGGGGTTTTGAGTGATGAACCAGGCTGGGAGTTTTAAAGGCCTCAGGAATCTTTTGCAGGTGTTTAGAGTTAACTCGTTGATTCAGATGATTAGGTTCATAGCTCGTTTAGAGACCCTTTTAATGATATGCTAATTTTGTGAGATAGGAATTTTGGGTTTTCATGAGCTGTTTGCCAAAATCATCCGTATTAAGACAATAAAAGACCTGAAATATTTCAGTTAGTGTGCAATGAATCTAAAATATATGAATGTTAAATTTTCATCATGACATTATGGAAAATAATGAACTTTATCACAATATGCTAATATTTTGAGAAGGACCTGTATTTATTAAAGTCTTCCATTCAATTCCAGGCGTCCCGTTTCTCATTTTCCCAATGCAACGTCCCACCCCTTGCTGACCAAAATTCTCTGCCCACCCCCTGCCAATAGCCCTCCATGTCCCACTTTGGGTCTTGGCAACCCTCTGAACATTCAGGACATCAGGACTCCTCCCCCACCCTCCTCAGATTCCCTATCCTCCTTCCTCACCAACCCGCACACACACCCGTTTGATTGTGATTGACAGTGTCTTTGTTCCATTGTGTAGAGCTGTCGCCTCTGATGAAGACACATTCTCAGAACTGAGGCGCAGAATTCATTGTGCTCTGCTCAGACACTACAGGTTTAGCACCAGTTGCCCTATCATCTTACAATGAGCTCCATGCATTCTAAGTCAGTATGACTAGCTTAGGCATATTACTATGGCAGGAGTTGGAGTATGGTATGTTAAGTTAGTGTATGCTACACTGGACAGACCACACGACGGCAGGCCCATTGGAGTCTGGACTAGGACCAGGAGGTCCGGGCATGATGGGCTAAGGGGGGCAGCTGGAGAGGGAGGCTCAAGGCTGTGCAATGTGTCTGAGGTTGTCATTAGCTTTCACCCCTCCTCAGGGATGGGAACCAGGTCACATTCTCTCACACGACACAAAGCCGTGTGTGTGTGTGAGAGGGTTGGGGGTTCAAGGGAGGGTTTCTGATGGGGTGGCGGGGGGGCAGGCCATGACCTCTTTATATCCATCAACAGATCACTAACTTGGCCCATCGGCATACTCATACAACACATTCCCAAACACACACATTATCATGCATGCAAATTCATGCTAATATGTCCGCATGTGCACCACCGGGCACACTCGCAAAATGCATATGCAAAGACTAGAATGTGCTCTGCTGGTGGCCTTATGCATGTGCTGTATGGAAATATGTTCCAAAGGTCTTTGTGTAGCGAGATATCATTTTTTTTTCTGTTGCTCACATCTACTGCTAACAAATATCTGTCTTCCCAAATGCATCAGTCAAAAAGGTCAATATATATAATTACTGAGGCTGTGTCATTGAAATGTGATCTGTTAAATGATGAGTAAATGAATCCAGTCAGACTATGAATACATGATGGTTGCTACACAACATAATGACTGCACCTGTCTGTTTAAGAAAACATAACAGATGAATGCAACACTTGAAAAAATCAAATGACAAAACCCGACACAACCTATGGAAATCTTTCGAGAAACTGTGTCCAAGAGTGCCAGTAATAACCCAGAAAATCAAGAGACTCTTAAAAATGTACATATAATACAAACATAATAAGGCACTGATTTTAAATACTATTGTGTTATGACATGCAAACGTTTCTGCATAAAAACTGGTGGTTTTTAAATTCAGTCAGTAAAAAAAAGCAAAAACTGTGAAATACTGCCCCCTCTTGGTACAACATATGTCCTACAGACGGAATTATAAATGCCAACAACTTGCTTACCTTTTAGTTTTAAGCAAGCATTCTGGTGAAATTTTGTAATTTGCATTTTTTTGTAAAAAAATAATAAAACCTTTTGGGGTAAGTCAGAACACTGTTTATTTTAAAATCAAACTTCAAAATTAAAACAAAAAATCTAGCTTGGACCTTTTGAACTTTTAAAAACCAAAACCATTCAATTTACCAAAAGATTAAAAACATGACTGAACAGCAGTTATGACCACAAGAACACTACATTAAAGCAAACATAAAATTATAGACACAATACATTAAAAGCAGATTTGTATCTTGTGACTGTTATAAAAGCCATAACTCTGAGACTTAACATAAAGTTACTAGTCATTACTTACCTGACATTTCTTATAATTTCATAGTTTCACATATTAACTGAGTTCAGTTTTTGTGCTTTTGCATTTGTCCATGAGATTTATATCTTGTGGATTTTGTTTCCTCTGAGCTCCACATTTAAAAATAAGTGAGATATGGCTTTTTTTTCAGCAAATATATGCAATAAGCCAATGTTAGTGTTGTTTGTATTACCATTTCTTGACGTATGCCTCTCTACTTAGATCACCTTGGATATACCATCCCCTCAGAAGAAAACTTGTGCAATTGTGCATATCATCTGTCAAAGCTTATCATAGTAATTTCTTAGAACTAAATCTAGCCCCCTCACTTTGAGCTTCATGTTCTACATTACCTGCTCAGCTCAGAACCTCAAATAAAGACACTGAGGGGTTAGGGCAGTGGACACAACTCAACACTGTATTTAGTTGGGAGAGATGGTGCGTCTGCGAAGGCAGCTACACGTCAGGCACTTTAGGATGCTCATGGTGATGTGCATGAGAGGGCCAAAATTGAAAAGCAAGTTGTAGAAGGTGTTCACAGACAGGCCGCCAGTCTCATCTGCGTATTTTAAGGCCACAATGGGTGTGTAGAGGCTGTTGGTCAGATTCCTAAAGCGAGGCCTCTCCGACTCAATAACCATCTTAGTGCACTGGAGAAATAAAACAGTCAATTTTAGGTGAGGATTATTCAGACTTCATATCAGTCAGTGAGCACAAAACAACTCAAACTTTAAATCCTAAACAAGTTTTGGCTCAAACAGGCTCCCGTTGCCTTACTTTAGCTATGTCCTCTGGAGTCTGGCCCATGGCTTCAAATATATCTATGGATGATGGAAGGTAAACATCTTTAAAATATCGAACTGTGTCTGCATCGACTCCTGGAAAATCCATCTTAGCCACTTCTTCCATCATTTTCGTCTCAAACTCAGTGTGCACAGGGCCAGGTTCAATCATGGACAACCTGAGGCAAGCAGATACAGCAAGGCATAGATGAAACAGCAAAAAATAAAGAAATGAAAAAATATATAAATCTATTAAGACGGGAGGGAAGAAAGAGGTCAATTTACCGTATATTGAACTTCAGCAGCTGCACAGCCATACTCTCACAGAACCCTTCCATTGCAAACTTAGAGGCTGTGTAAACATCATTAAACACCACTCCTGGTTTGAGAACAAAACAAAGTGAAATAAAGAATATCAATACATCACATTACTAAATCAGTAAATTACAGTTACATCTCAAAAAATTTGAATATCATGAAAAAGTTATATATGTTTTGTTACCTATTTCAGAAAGTAAAACTCATATATTATATAGATTTAATACACAGAGTGAAATATTTGAAGCACTTATTTCTTGTAATTTTGATGATTATGGCTTACAGAAAATAAAACCCCCAAAATTTTGTGTCTCAGAAAATTAGAACATTGTGAAAAGTTAAATATTGGAAACTCATAGTGTCACACCCTAATCAGCTAATTAATTCCAACCACCTGCAAAAGTTTCCTGAGCCTCTAAATGGTCTCCAAGTCTGGGTCAGTAGGCTACACAATCATGGGGAATACTGCTGACTTGACAGATATCCAGAAGACAGTTACTGACACCCTCCACAAGGAGGCTAAGCCACAAAATGTCATTGCTAAAGAAGCTGCTTGCTCCCAAAGTGCTGTATCCAAGTACATTCATAGAAAGTTGAGTGGGAGGAAAAAGAGTGGTAGGATAAAGTGAACCACAACAGAGTTGACCAGAACCATGGGAGGATTGTCAAGCAAAATTCATTCAAGGATCTGGGGGAGCTTCACAAGGAGTGGACAGGAGTGGGAGTCAGCGTATCAAGATAGACAATGCAGAGATGAGTACTACTCATGGGCTACAAGCATAGGATCCACATTGTTCAAGGTCCAGCATGAGGTTTCCACAGTTAGTGATGATTTGGGTTGCCATGTTATCTGCTAATGTTGGTCTACTGTATTTTCTGAAGTCCACAGTCAACACAGCCGTCTACCAGGAAATGTTAGAGCACTTCATGCTCCCTTAAGCTGACAAGCATTATGCAGATGCTGATTCCATGGGACTTGGCACCTGCCCACACTGCCAAAGGTACCAAAAGCTGGTTCAATAACCATGCTTTTACTGTGCTTGATTGCCTAATCTGAACTCCACAGCATCTATAAGATCTTGTCAAGAAGAAGATAGAGGAAAATTATTTTTAGAATCCTGACATTTAGCCTGCATCAGTGTTGATGCAGTACTCATTTCAATGTATATACAAGTCCTTCTCAAAATATTAGGATATTGTGATAAAGTTCATTATTTTCCATAATGTCATGATGAAAATTTAACATTCATATATTTTAGATTCATTGCACACTAACTGAAATATTTCAGGTCTTTTATTGTCTTAATACGGATGATTTTGGCATACAGCTCATGAAAACCCAAAATTCCTATCTCACAAAATTAGCATATCATTAAAAGGGTCTCTAAACGAGCTATGAACCTAATCATCTGAATCAACAAGTTAACTCTAAACACCTGCAAAAGATTCCTGAGGCCTTTAAAACTCCCAGCCTGGTTCATCACTCAAAACCCCAATCATGGGTAAGACTGCTGACCTGACTGCTGTCCAGAAGGCAACTATTGACACCCTCAAGCAAGAGGGTAAGACACAGAAAGAAATTTCTGAACGAATAGGCTGTTCCCAGAGTGCTGTATCAAGGCACCTCAGTGGGAAGTCTGCGGGAAGGAAAAAGTGTGGCAGAAAACGCTGCACAACGAGAAGAGGTGACCGGACCCTGAGGAAGATTGTGGAGAAGGGCCGATTCCAGACCTTGGGGGACCTGCGGAAGCATTGGACTGAGTCTGGAGTAGAAACATCCAGAGCCACCGTGCACAGGCGTGTGCAGGAAATGGGCTACAGGTGCCGCATTCCCCAGGTCAAGCCACTTTTGAACCAGAAACAGCGGCAGAAGCGCCTGACCTGGGCTACAGAGAAGCAGCACTGGACTGTTGCTCAGTGGTCCAAAGTACTTTTTTCAGATGAAAGCAAATTCTGCATGTCATTCGGAAATCAAGGTGCCAGAGTCTGGAGGAAGACTGGGGAGAAGGAAATGCCAAAATGCCAGAAGTCCGGTGTCAAGTACCCACAGTCAGTGATGGTCTGGGGTGCCGTGTCAGCTGCTGGTGTTGGTCCACTGTGTTTTATCAAGGGCAGGGTCAATGCAGCTAGCTATCAGGAGATTTTGGAGCACTTCATGCTTCCATCTGCTGAAAAGCTTTATGGAGATGAATATTTCATTTTTCAGCACGACCTGGCACCTGCTCACAGTGCCAAAACCACTGGTAAATGGTTTACTGACCATGGTATCACTGTGCTCAATTGGCCTGCCAACTCTCCTGACCTGAACCCCATAGAGAATCTGTGGGATATTGTGAAGAGAACGTTGAGAGACTCAAGACCCAACACTCTGGATGAGCTAAAGGCCGCTATTGAAGCATCCTGGGCCTCCATAAGACCTCAGCAGTGCCACAGGCTGATTGCCTCCATGCCACGCCGCATTGAAGCAGTCATTTCTGCCAAAGGATTCCCGACCAAGTATTGAGTGCATAACTGTACATGATTATTAGAAGGTTGACGTTTTTTGTATTAAAAACACTTTTCTTTTATTGGTCGGATGAAATATGCTAATTTTGTGAGATAGGAATTTTGAGTTTTCATGAGCTGTATGCCAAAATCCTCCGTATTAAGACAATAAAAGACCTGAAATATTTCAGTTAGTGTGCAATGAATCTAAAATATATAAATGTTAAATTTTCATCATGACATTGTGGAAAATAATGAACTTTATCCCAATATGCTAATATTTTGGGAAGGACCTGTAATGACCTTTTTACCAGCTTCAGTCAGAATCTTCAGAAGGTTTTTTTGTTTTCTTCAGGAGTTAATACGCACATTTTGCACAAAAACAGGTTCTTCTCCAGGGCACAGAACCTGTCTCCTTCCTGAATAATATGACAGCTGACCATTCCCATGGTGTTTATACTCAGGAGTAACTGTTTGGCCAGATGAATATGGCACCTTCAGGCATCAGCATGCTTTCTTTGATTTTTGCATGATGTAGCACAAGAAGGCATTGTGTTTAAGGTGTTACCTTGAAAAATATTGACATGTGTGCCTCCAATTCACTTAGGCGTTGTGAATTGACCAATCAGAAGCTTACAAAGCAGAGTCTTATTTTAAGCATTTTTTTAAACAAGCCTTTTTTGTAAGTTTGAATATTCAATAATTAGCTAATAAACAAAGATTGGACTTTTGCCTGGACTTGTCATCTGTCCTACTCTTGTGAAAAAGTCCTGCTTTTGGTAAGGTTTAAGTATGTCAAACTACAATGTAAAGTCTAAGAAGAATTTACTTGTCTTTTATAATAATCTATATGTTGACCCCATGCATCAGAACTGTGAAGTGTTAACACCTCTTTCTTGGATCATATTTCATAATACAGAGATTTTGTTATATTTGTTTTAGAAATTCATACCTTGGAGACCCATAACGCTGCTCATGACCACGATGTGTCCTGAACGCCTCTTCTTCATGTCTGGCATCACTTCTTTGATCATGCGAACCACACCGAAGAAGTTGGTGTCAAAAACTCTTTTCATTTCGTCGATGCTGATGCTCTCCACTGGTCCAAGCAAGCCCACACCTGCATTGTTGACTGAGAAGAAGCACAGAGACACAGATGAGACTTACCTTACATAGGCAATAATCCAGCAGTGTCAGCTTTTAAACAGTTCAGTTTGTTTAGTCCATTTAATAAGAATAAACACACATTGATCATAAAGGTTATAACTTGCTGATGCCACCAGATGTCAGTGTGTGAAAGTTTCAGGGAGGTGTGATGTAACAGGAGTCTTTGCTAAGGGGCCTCAGGGTTTTGAGTAATTATGTGAAGGGAGAGTAATATGGGATGGAAGCAGGTTTATAAATAGATGCTTTATCCAGACTAAAGGTTTTAACAAGAACTGAAAAGAGGTTCTTGCTCAAGGGTCACTAATCTGAAAACATACAACACACTGCACATTAAAATCCATTAAATGTGCTATTGACAAAGATTTATCAGTTCTGGAACATATTTCCTGCTTAGTTTCTCCCATAAGGAAGCCAGTTAGGGCAATAAGTGTCTTTAAACCATGAAACTTTAGGACAGATGTTTCTAACTATATGTGTGATGGTATATGACAGGCTTTTTTTGAATTTGAAGACTTCCAATCCCCTCCTTTCACCCACCCCAGTGCAAAACCAGAGCGGGTGAAACAACAGTCTCAACAGTCTTAAACACTGCTGTTATAAGACTTTACAAGCTTTAATAACAATTAAATTACAAAAAGGTTGTAGTAAGCATTGAATATTGTGGCAGGGAGGTGAGTGTCCGCGCTTTTGCTAATTTAAGATATGAATAAAACAAATATACGAACTGTTCTAAAATACAAAACACATGTAACAACATATTTATACACATACACATGTGTAGTAGATCTGAAAGAGAAAAAGCAGGTCTGCGTCCTCCTTAGTAAATACCACTCACTCAGAATATCAATGTGGCGGTCTTTAACATTGTTGATACACTCCTTGACAGAGTCATCGCTGCATACGTCCAATGGGAGCAACATCAAGGTCTTCCCATATACATCTCCAGCTGCTTCCAGAAGCTTATCCTTCTTCTTTAGGTCCCGCATGGTGGCAATGACTGGTTGACAGGGACAAAGGGTAATATGTAAGTAAAATGGCAGAAAAAATTTAAAACTGAAAAGAAATACTTGCATTTCATCTAAAAAAGTTAAAGATACTTCAAAATCCTCCAACACTGCATTATTCCTTTATCATAATTTTATGTTGGAAATACGTCTGAGACTGCTATGAGATCCACACTGTCAGGCTTATGCCTCTTTAGTCCAGGCCTTGGCAAATCTTTACAGACTTTTCAATTTATAGCCAAATAACTGCTCTGTTTAAGGCCCTTTGTAAAGTGCCTTGAGACGAAGTGGTGCAACACAAATAAACTGAATTAAACTAAAGGCACCAAACATACAGGGGCAGGGTTGGGTTAAATGAAAGAAAAAACCTAAATGATTTGGCATAAAAACTGTAGAAAATCTGGAAGTCCCTTACTAATTTCCACTAAAACAACCTTTGTTTTGTTTTGTCACTCGCCTTTTATTCAAAATGGTGATCTTTTTTTTCCAGTGACTGGGCAGTCTGTTCCAGCAACTAATATGAATGGATGTGCAGGACATGCTGAATTAGAAGATCTGAAACCAACAACACTATCGATGAGTCACTGCTATGCGTTACTTCGGACAGAGTGACACATAGAACTGCGCAAGCACAAGCAAATGAAACCTTCAAAATGGAAAGATAAGGTGAAACAGTCGGGGGTGGAGGGGGAGGTCAAAGTTTCTAAAAGACAGCCACACCTGTAACAGGTCACAGAATTGATTTCCTTTGAACTTTAATCACAGGACACCGCTAACCTACATACGACGCAGAAATCTATCATGAGCAGCTGTTATCAGCACACTGCTGTGGTCATGTATTCTGATGGTGCTTAACAGGCGAATGAGTGGCAGTGCTGTTGCACAATGACAATAAGCACAAGTAAACAACCTTTAAATCCCACATTCATCTAAATCTACCTGTTCTCTGTATATAAAAGGGAAGCCTAATATAATTCCTCTGTGAACAAAAAATGGGCTGGATGACTATGGTAAAAATGGGATTACTTACAAACTTTATGGCAATATTTCATAAAACACACCAATGAAGGTGGACCTGTATCTCTAAAATGACTTTGTATAAAACTTGCTTTTTGTGTCTTCACATGCTACACCTTGTTATTTCTACATAAAGCAAATATTATCTTTATTTCAGAAGCCAGCATCCATGTAAGCAACAGAAGGATATACGTGTTGAAAGAGAGGTAAACAAGGGATCCATTGTTCTTCTGGTTCTTGAAGGAAATAGTTCTGGGCAGCTCAAACATTCTGGAAAGAGCCGCATTTGAGTGAAAAAAACAAAGGCTTTTCAGAGTCCTTCTTAGAGCTTACTGCATGTCACTGCAGCAAATTGTAACTCAATGTACAATGCAATATCTAATCTCTGCTGGGTTTCCTAATGAACAGAACAGATCAGTTCAATTTCTCAGATGTGGTTTTACTGAAAGCAGCTCAAAGCAAGAAACACACTCAGGCTGTGGTGGGAGGGAGCAAGAAATGAACTGTTTTTGTTTTGCTCATCTACTTCACAGCAATAAATTTTATCAGATCCCAATGGCTCAAAGAAGAAAAGGAGATTTAAAACCAAGCACTGCAGAGTTGTCTAAATACTGATAGTCGTGGCTTCATTCACCTATGATTGTAATCGCAGGACACAGACCATAACAGGAGTGATGGATGGTTTCTCTACGGACACTTTCATTGTAGAGCTACAAGCAATGTCAGTTCTGTGGAGATTCACAGCTAACAACAAAATCTTTTCACACTGGTCTAATCTTTTCACACTGGTCTTGAGGGAAATTCCCACAATGTCCACAAAGCAAAAAAGAAAAAGAAGATTTTGAATTCAGTTTAATTTCTAAACTCATATTAATGATGTCTGGGAAGCTGAGAGGAAACACAGACAAACAATGCCAAAGTGGGACACCATAACTCCCCTGTGTATCAATGGAGACTTCAAACAAGGCCCTTGCTCTAGAGTGAACCCATGCTTGTACAGGTCTCAAACTTTGTCCCCCCTTTTTAGTGTGGGGACTATAGGCACATTAGACACGGCATTAAACTGGAGCAGGCCCTCTACAATTCACAGCAATAAAAGATGGCTTTGTGCAAGAGAAGTCACTTGAAAAAGAACTGACAAGACTCCTTTTCTGAGTCCTGCATGGCAAGCGGCATCCTTGCAGAGCCCTACCCTGAAGCAACCCTTTCAGATGACAATAGGTGAGCCGGGGCGACTGGATCTCGTTCTGACTAAACTGTATGATTCCCATATTGGATTGGCAAACTACAATAATGGGCTCCACATAAAATCACATATGAGCGTGTGCATGCAACTCAGTCAAAACAAACTGTATGGGGGTGCGACAGCAGACTGTTGCAGGAAAGTAAACACGGACAAACCAGTGTTTCAAACGACCCACTGTATTACAGCCCTACTACTGATAGGTCTGATCAAAGAAACAATGAAGAATAAAGCGTTTTTTTTTTTTTTTGTTTTTTTACCATGGTAACGCTTCTTTTCATCTTTGGCCAGCGTGACGGCAATTCGTAACCCGATGCCTGAGGAGCAGCCGGTGATCAGCACAACTTTCTGCCCACTGTTCGCCATGATCCGTCCGGGTAGGCGCTGTGTTTTCCAGCGTTCCTCTGCCCCTGATGGTCGCTTAGCTGCTGCAGGAGCTACCGATCACCGGACTTTTAAAAAACCAAAGCGGATCATGAAGCCACTGCGGCCATGTGAGCGCCCAGACCAGTCACATGTTCATGTTGAGCGCAATCTGGAACCCAAAACGACGTGACATAAGACCTCCTGTAGTTTAAAGCTCAATAGATGCCTCTGGACTAGAAAAGCGTAGCCCTGTTAATCATGCAGGAAAGTGTGGACGTGCATGCGCGCAAGTGCGTGTTTTTGTGAGGGGGCAGAGTTTATTTGATTTGTGAGCTGTTGACCCCACCAACACATAACTGTAATATTCACTCAGTATTCCCACACTATTTCTCTAGTGTTGACACTATATTTAGTTAAAATGTCATTTTCAGTCTAATATTTCAACAAGCTGAAGACCAT
Organism: Girardinichthys multiradiatus; assembly: GCF_021462225.1. Classification (NCBI taxonomy): domain Eukaryota; kingdom Metazoa; phylum Chordata; class Actinopteri; order Cyprinodontiformes; family Goodeidae; genus Girardinichthys; species Girardinichthys multiradiatus. The sequence goes on from NC_061818.1 coordinate 28,054,159, forward strand.
TTTTAGGAACGTTAATCAGTTTTGTAATATTTACATACATTATTCCTATTCTTAAGGTTTATTGTATCAGCAGTAACAGCAGGTAAATGCTATGATTTTTTTTTTTTTAAGTTCAGGGTCCATTCGTTGTAACTCCTTTCGTCTACTGACCTGTTGTTTTTAAGGTGGTGTTAAAATGTAATATGGTTTACTGTGCTGTACTGCCATCTTGTGTTTAGAAAGCGAGTTCCACAGTCAGGCAGCATTTTTCTTTCTTTCTTTCTTTCTTTCTTTCTTTCTTTCTTTCTATTTAACGTGTTCTGTCCTGTTCCAAAGTGGAGCTGGAGCCTATCTCCAGTCTTTTGCAGTATACGGGCAAGAGGCAGGGTACACCCTGGACAGGTCACCTATAATCAGCTGGCTTGTGGCCTAGGCTATAAGAGGTCAACTTTGCCAAGATACACACTCAGCCAAGTCTTCCCTTCTATTTTCCAGTGAATTATGTAGCCTCCCCAAATAGCCTGTCTAGTCCAGGCTTGTGCTAAATGTGATGCAATTACTTGTAAACTGCAGTGTGCAGCTTCTGGTGTCAGACTGCTGAGTTTCCATTCAGGGTCTTTGCTGCAGGCATAAATACATCAATGGCTTAAAATAGTTCTTATAATCTGGGTTGTTTGTAATTGAACATGGTGTTAGCTTGTATGTATTTCATGCCTTTATGTTTTAAGATTTTTAAGGCTTAGTATCTGCATAGGTGCCGCTTGAGTTGAAATAATACCATCTGTTATTCTGATTAATACTTTTTATTAATTTAATTCAATTCAGTTTTATTTATATAGTGCCAATTCACAACACATGTCGTCTCAAGGTACTTTACAACTTTTTGTACTCGTCAAGGATGAAGTGTGGTTACTTAGACAACAAGAGCCTTTAGTTCTTGAACTGCAAGTTTGATCATGAAGTTCCGTGTATGGAGGACCAGGAAATGTGAAATGCAGGTAAATGAAGCCAAGTGTGAACAAAGATGCTACAAGAAGAAACAAGAATCAAGCCTAGTCAGCTGCAAAAAAAAAACTAAAGATAATATTCTTAAGGTACATACTGCCATGTTTATGAAAGACAAAAGAAAACTACAAACCAAGGGGAAAAAGCCTAATACGGTAATATAATGAGAGAGTAAACTAAAATATGCAGAGAACAGAACACAAATATGTACAAAACTAAACCCAAAGGAATGAACAACATTGGGCAAAACCTTTCTAACAATAATGAAAACAGAGAAATGAACTGAATACAGCAAGACCATTGTAACAATAATGAAGTATTCAGAATTGCTCAAAACACAAATGAAAACCAAAACACCCGAGAATCATAACACATACAGTCTTAGTGTCTGGAGTTTAGACTCATGCTTCCATTTTCCTCTATGGCTCATCACAAGTTCAGCTGGCGCTTGGATACGGAGTATTTGTCCGAACCGAAAACAGATGCGAACTGTTAGGATAAATGTTTCTTGGTGACAGCACATTCTAAAGTGAGTCCTATATTGAGGTTTACTAAATGTGACAAGGCATGTACTGTCTAGATGCCGGATGGTGTCTAATGGTAAACAGAATCCTACGCTTAGAATCCAGATGTAGAAGGCGTATGTATTGTCTGAAATGTTCATAAAAAGGTGCTGAGATCATACTACGACAAGAATCTATATTCGGCTAAGGATTTCTCCAGATTGGTCCACAGTTCTATACTTTTTGACGTGGGCCTGGTTGAAATAAAATCATCCTATAATAAACTAAATCTTTGTCAAAACAGAATATTCCCTGAGGCCTTTGCACATTGGCTGGCGGCCATAAATCCTAATTCACGGCACAGTCTTATTCAGTAAATTAGAATATGCGTTTTGATGGGTCTTGTTTGTCTGATGAAAAATTCCTTTTGAAAGAACAAGTTTTGTATTAGAAATGTTTTTTTTATTGGTCTGTCTGATGTAATATTCTAATCTTAAATGTTACGTTTTTATTAGCTGTAAGCACAAAATCATAATATCTAACAGAAGTAAAGGCTTGAAAACATCAGTCTGTTTGTAAATAATCCACATAATGTGTTCCACTAAGGGAATTAAGTTACTGAAATAAATGAACTGATTATTAATAATATGCTAATTCATGGAAAATTACTGTGTGTGGGATAGAGAATTCTGCTACCTAATATACAGTACATAGTCTGGGTTTTTAAACTTAATTAATAACTTAGTTCAAATAGACTTGAATAAATATAAAACCAATCAGACAAATTCTAAAAAAATAAGAAAATAGTAAACAGGTTGGATCTGATCACAAATTGTCTGTTATAATCAAAAATGATCAATATGTTGAAAAGATAAATTAAGGTTTAAAAGAGGGTAAAAATGCAAGTGGACAATAAACAAATGTATTAGCTAAACAAAGTATTAGTATTGTATTTTGTCAACATTAAATATTGGTGTTTTTCCCATTTCATTATGACATTATGGCTTGGCCTCTTCAGTAGTGGTTACAATATAAAATATATTGTTATTTCTCATTTAATGGGCCAAAGTCTCTGCAACACACTTATTGTTTTATAACATATATATATATATAAAGCTTTGATTATTATCATGAAGAAAAGAAACAAATTTTTCTGACAACACACAGCAGAGTGTAAGCAGACTGATTCCTAATTGAGTTTTCCTTTGCTGTCTTAAGAAGTTCATGTCTGATTACTGCCAACCTCCATAAGCAATAAAACCAATTTCTTCCACAGGTTGACAGAAATGTAAAAACAATATATTCTTACAGTGCAAGATTTAAATTAAAACTGACAGCATTCACTGCAAATCAAAAAGCCTAATCTTGACATGTGCTAAAATAAGAGGACGAATTCTACAGAGTACAGAAAACGGAGTGTTCTCCATAAACATCTACCTCAGGTGCAACACGAGCAGAATTCTCCACTGGAGCAACATCTAGGGCACTCCCTTCATGCTATTCCTTGTGCCTCCAGGTAAAGTGGACAGATGTGAAGGACTGCTGGACAGCATTTGGTGTCCAGCAGCCTTCAAGCTATTACTGAGGAATTTCAGACGTTTGAGACGCTGAATTGAGAAAGACAGAACAAAGAGGAATAATGCATGCCCATACATGTTTTTAAAGTTTTTTTTTACCACCCCCTAAACTTTCACTTCTCCACTTTTTCTAATACACTTCATTTTTGTAACTTGTTTAAGTTTTTCTGTACTTCCTCAGAACATTTCACATTTGCCCTTACACTTCTGAAAATATTCCAGCAGAGCCTTGAGCTTAAATCCTTGAGTTTATTGGAAACTCTAACTCTCCAACAATAAATCCTCTGACCATCCAAAACCTTTTTTATATATAGTTTAATAATCAATTTCCTGTGTAGTGATTATTGGGATAAATTAACAGATGCTCCTGGAACTTTGACTTGTTTTCTTGCTGACTAGGTCACATCTGGTTGTATTTGGCAAAATTAAAAATGCGTTATTTGATAAGAGATATTCTAGGTAAATAATGCAAGCTGAAAGCTTGTGTGCTTGATTAGGCCTCCATGTTAACGAAGTCTCCTTGCGGGTTTTCCAGAAAAAGAGACACACAGTGGGTGATGCCACTGAAAGGATAAAGGACTGGAATAGAGAGCTGGAATGTTTGCCACAGTTCAGGAGTGGCGCTTTCTGCTCTTTTGTGTGCTGTCTGCAGATGAGGTGAGGAATGCGAACTTCATGAGAATAGAGGGGAGGGAAGCAACCGAGAAAAAAAGTAGCTGGGGGTCAGTACATGGGAGGAACACTCAAACACAGGAGAAGGAAATAGAAAAACAGTTTTTTTGTTCCTGGAGCAGAAGGAAATAGCTAAAAGACAAGAAATAGCTGTTGCAGCTTTAAGCAACACACTAATGCAATTAGAATAACTCAAGAGTAAGAACACCTTGGAGATTAATTTAGCAATTTTATATCCAATATGACATTTAAAATAAATTATTTTAACCATGTGTTAATATTGTACAATATGTCTATCAGAAAATAAATCCAAATATGTCCTTCAAAGCCCATTATGTCAGCACAGAAAAAGCTCAAAACAGCTGCCACTCATGGATTGTAAAAGTGCTAAAAAAGAAAGAAAAAAAGACCAAAATAACAAGGGATAAAAACAGCATATTGGGTTTATGCACAGTTTAAACCTCCACTGTCCTAAAACACCGGATTTTTCTACTAATTTACAAATGCAATTTAATTTAGTTGCTTTCAGCATTAGACTCAACATCATGTTTGGCAGCTCAATCAAAAGAAAAAGGGCAAAGAAAGTATACCAACAGATTCTCACAAGGACCCTTCATATAACCTCTGTAGCATGTTGCATAACTAACCAGATTAAACTGTTCAGTGGTTTTAAAAGTCCTTTGAATGAATACAACTTTCTCAATGAGAGAAATTTCAAATAAATGTTTTCTTGATTTACATGACCTTAGATCCCATTTAATAATGCCAGTTTATTGGCGTCGAGGTTTAGAAATAAATGCTGTATTAATAAATTATAATAAATTAATATACTTTGGGATTTCAACCACTGAAGAGTAAGGTTAGGCTTGTGGTCATAGGTTAGCTCATTAAGTCTTTTACTTTAAACATTTTGTTCCTTTAACACACATAGTTCTCAGATGTTTATTAACTTCCTTCCTCATTCCTTTTGATCATAATTGCCATTAAACTAATTGCACAAGCGGACATTTTTCTGTCTTTCTAATGCTCTCAACCCTGCTGTGGCAAGGCTGTTACAGCATGATGTAAAAACTTTTAGTTAAAGTACACATGATGACATTACTGGAAGCTGGTGCCTATCTCCAGCAGTCTATGAGCAGGAGACGGGGTACACCCTGGCCAGGTCACCAGTCCGCAGGGCAACACAGACACACACAGGACAAACAACCACGCACACACACACACTCATTCACACCTAAGGGCAACGTAGTGAGACCAATCGACCTAATATTTAAAATAAAACAAATGGAATAAAATAAAATTAAATGAAAAGTTCTGTTGTCTGATAGTTTTGAGCTAGAATGTGTAGTTTATTTAAGGCTAACATGAACACATGCATTCTGTCTGTACATACTATTACCAAATGTCACCGGACGGCACATTCTCATTTTTTAATGTGTTTTTAGACCAAAGGCATATGTAAAGAGTAATAAACAGATTTTGACCTGGAGTCTTAGACTTGCTGTATGAATAACAACGTACGAACATTGAGGAAACCGATCGACATAAGTGACATTTAGTAGGTGTCAAGATTCAACCCACACAGAGAAATATGCCCTCTTCTAAATGTCAGTGTATCAAAATAACTCACAAGATTTAGCTCAAAAAGTAGGAATAAATTACAATTTTGTTTTACTGTGTAATTATGGGAATTATGGGGCAAGAATAGGTAAACTTATCATTTCATACGGATTTATACACTAGAAAAAAAGACTTTTGATATATTTTTGTGGCATATCAATCAGTTTATTGGCAGAAGGAAAGCGTCAGTAGCATCTTTCCTTTGAAATCTTGCATACATTTTTTTGTCCTGAGGGTTGCTCTGTTGTCTTGCCGAGGCATGCTCTCCAGGCAATGAATAAACTCTAGGCAAACTCAGGCCCATCTCATGGTCTCTAATCTTTGCTCATCTGCTACTCTGCAGGAAGCTCGACAGTATAGGGCCCGAAGGGGAAGGTTATGATGACTGATAACTTCACTTCCAACTTCCACGCTAACTTCTACTAACGAATATGAAAAGTGACCTTTTTTTATCTGCACCATGTTATCCGCTGTAAGACAGAAAAAGGGTAATGATTTCAGTTTTTTTCATGTGTGATAAATGTGTAACATTACTAAAAGGCTAATTTATTCGCTTTCAAAATAAGGCAATAAATAATAAGCAATAAAATGGTATGCAACAAAAAAAGAATCACATGCTGGAACTTTTTTTCTTGTTGAAAGTCAAGATGATTTACTTTCTGCAAACTTTGAAGTATTTTCTTCCTAACCACAAAACATGAATGCGTGCCAAAACACATTTGCGGTATGATTTACTGCTCAGATGTTTCCTCCTGTACATTGTATTAATGAAAGCAAAATAAATACCCTATGTTGGTTTCTGCTAACTTGATTATCAGAATAAAAGGATTGCCAACATCTTTTGAAGACAGGCAGGCAGTGTTTTTTTATCAGTATGAATATGCTTTCATCAGCTTAATAAACATAATCTATTTACCTTGTATTATTCATTGTGATTTATCAAAACCTCTTGATTAACATCGGATGATGAAATGTGCGTATGTGGCAACTTGATTGAGCTACTTCAAACTGGAATGATCTTGTTAAACATAATTAACATACTACACATAATAATTGGTACTGTATATTTTAATAGAACCTGGGCATTATTGCTGTGGTGAAAACCTAATTTTGGGGGTTGTTAATGGTTTTAAATTGATAAAAGATTGTTTATTCTGGCATCAGTTGGTATTTTTTGTGTGTATGTGTGGTGTATGTGGCAAATGTTGGACCTGTCCAGTAGTTGGCTAAAACTATGTAGCACATGCTCTAGAAATATTTCTCACCAAGACGTTAGATTAGCAGCTGGACTCCTAGTAACTATCTGCTAAAAGCTGCCAGGAATGTGGTCCTGACTAAGTCTGGCTAAACCAATGCTGAGAGTCGACACTGTAGAAGGTCAGGGGTGTTTACACAGCAGATTAACTTCAGTCTATTTATTTTAAAACCTTTGTCAGACCCCCTTCTATCTTTCACTTCCATTATTTTCTGGTGTTTTTAATCAGATCAACACTTGTGCTTTTCAAATGTCTGGCTTAAAAAATAATTTAGTATATCTGGAAAAAAATTATCTTTATCGACACCATTTAAGATCTTTTGAATGTTTGACATTTTCTTACCATTAAAAAGTGGGTTAGTGATTTTGAAACTAAATTACTTTAACTGTAAATAAAAAAAAAAATTAAAACAGTATTTGCAAACTTTCATGGATGTGCAGTTTCCTCTTTCTGTGGATTGTTAATCTTCTACCTTGATGTTTGGGTCATGCTCTCTGCGATTTTTGTAATAAAAGCCTGTTGCTGCCTGCACTGCAGAAACATTATCTTTGGTTGTTTTCCAATTAGCAGAGGTTTTTACGTGTTATCTCTGAGTATGTCTCTTCTGAATAAAACTGTCTGAGAATCAATGACATTTCTGGAAAGCTTAATTCAGTCCACATATATTGAGAATTAAATACTGTGGGTTCAAGCTTTTAAAAAGATTTTAATAGATGTGGCAGGTATTATCAAACTCTAAGGGGACTAGGAAGTTATTTCTTTATGTTCATTTCTGCAGTGTTCCTAATAAACGATTCTTGTTTTCTGCTTTACAGGTTAGGTAAGGTGATTTAAAGATTGGTTTGAACCTACAGCCTTTCCTCCCATCTGTTTAGAAAATATGCTGAGACAGACATGTTCGTTTTTTTATTTAATTCCCTTCATCTGTTTACCCTTTAATTTTAATCATTTGAAAAATGGCATCACTAAAAGTTGCAGTTTTGCCAGAGAAAATTGTTCCGATTCTCACTATATCCATAATTTTATTTGTTCAGCCATCGATGGGTTATGTTACCTTATTCTCCTCATCCTGATGCAAAACACATTTTCGATAGGAAATAGACTTACTGATTGCAGGCAGGCAAGTGAAACTCACTCTCTCTGGTTTCTCCAGTGTTCCTAAATATTTTCCCTATCTCAGTTATTTTTACACACACTGTAAACTTGTAAATACCAACCTTTTTTGCATAGTTGCATTGAGGGACGCTTCCTTTAAAGCGATTGACGATTCTCTGGCGGAGTGGTGAACCTTGACCCAAAGCTGAGAGCACAGAGAAAAGTTGTAAAAAATTGACAACGTTGATTCTGGAACACTGGGCTTCAGTGCATAGTATAACAGCCACCAAAGACAAATTATTTAATAATTCAAAATCTCTAAGTTGAATTTAGGTTCATGAAGTAAAGATTTATATGGTGATGTGAAGAAGTGTTGTGCTGGGAAATGTAACCAGCCTGGGATCCTGAAGAGAGTTTTAAAAATGCTTTGTGGTGAGCACAGTCTGCCCATTATTCACCACAGTGATCAATGAATGAAAATCCTAGCAGCATTCAGGTAGATGTTGCAATTTCAGTACTGGTGATGTCCACTGTTACTCTATTAATTAATCTTGGGGTAAATGTGTTTCCAGCAGACAAAAATCATCCTCTTCACTTACATTACATTTCCTGTATAGATAATTTTTGTAGCATCTGTTCTCAATAAGTCCTTTTTCTGCGTCTCCAATGAGCAGCCACACATTCATTTATTATCTTCCTCTTAGAATAATCTTTTTGCCAACAAAGTGTTTTCTGCCTACAATCAACAAGTGCTTAAACAGAAGCTACATCATCATTAATATGTGGAAGGGCTTTTTTTAAATAAACAAAAAGAAAAAAAAAAAACCAGACAAAATCACTTACGAAAACACACAACGAATACACCCGAAGCCTAAACTGTCTTATCAAAACCTACAATTAAACCACACAACACAAGTTAGAGAAAACAAAGGAAGTAGGCATAACCAAAGACACTAATAATCTTTACTTATAATGTTTTATTTTGTGAAAGTATCTTTTATGCCCAAGTTGACACCCTCACCTGTCCCAAATTAATCCAGTGGTAGAACCATTAAGAGCACTGTTACTTTTCTGCACTTCCTTAACTATGTCCCAACCTTTTTAAATGGGATGTTGGCAACAAATTCCAGATTTAAAAACAATAAGAGAAAACAATTATATTAATTCCCTTTGTACGTTTGTCTGCTATGTAAAGGGTTGAAGGAATTAGAACATTTTAGAGCTGCTTGTGCTTCTTCACAAACTTCCCTAACTTGTCTAGGAATGAGGGGATCGTGGTAAAAATATGAGTTGAGTTCCAACTGATCTTTGATTTTATTGAAATCATAATTTTATTAGCCAGTAGAACTGAACAGATTAGAGACATTACACAGTGTAACATGTGCACTTGAATGATAAAGAATGATAAACATTTAAATGATGTTTCTCATGCAGGTGAACTTGGCAAGCTGACTGTAACCAAGGGTTGTCTTTTTAGCAGTCAGTTACCTTTGACCTGCAGGTGATTCAGCCTCCAGCTTCACAGTTCTTCACTGGTGAAGATCAAATGATTTTTAGAAAAAGCATCTTAATACATGAGCTGGGGCGCTGTAGCGTTTAGAAGAACCTGTAAAGCTTGGTTCCATCATCCACCTTCCGATGTCTTGAGCAAAACTAACCTTCATTGTAGCTGAAGGGTAACCTCGTACACATAACATAAAGTCGACTGAGAATATTGTCACCAGCCCAATAATTCTTATCATTATTCTCATTTAATTGCAATTTGTTTAACTACCGACCCTCACCCTATGAACAAAATGTAACTAACAAAGATTCCAGTGTTTATTTATGTTAATTTGGATTCTGACTCACAGCTAAGGAAAACCCAAAATGTTATCAAAAAATGCTTATGTTCAACAGGGCCAAGTAAAATGGGGGTTTTAATCCAAAAATATCAGCCTATTAAAATGCACGTTCACGTATACACTACAATATACATTCCATACTTTGTCGGGGCCCATTTTGTATGAATTACTGCATCAGTGCAGCATGGTATTAAGCCCATTAGTCTGTGGTACTGTTGAGGTGGTTCGGAAACACAGGTTGCTTTAATATCAACCTTCCGCTCGTCTGCATTTGTGGGTATGGTGGCTCATCTTCCTCTGGACAGTAACACATATGATCTCTACGGGGTGTAGCTCAGGCCAGTTTGCTGTAAACTATGATCATTAAAGCAGGTATTCGTACTTTTGGCAGTGTGGGCACATCCTGCTGGAAAATGAAATCAAAATCTCCATAAAGCTTGTCATCAGAGGGAAGCATGAAATGCTGTCAAATTTCCTGGTGGATGGTTGCACTGAATACAGGATCATTGGCTGCAGGTTATTTGGCTGACTAAATCTTCGAGTGTGGAAACTCCACACTTAACCTCAAGCAACTTGGATTGTGCCTTTCTTCACAAGCATGTCAAGGCAGCTGTTACAGGTCCTTCTCAAAATATTAGCATATTGTGATAAAGTTCATTATTTTCCATAATGTAATGATGAAAATTTAACATTCATATATTTTAGATTCATTGCACACTAACTGAAATATTTCAGGTCTTTTATTGTCTTAATACGGATGATTTTGGCATACAGCTCATGAAAACCCAAAATTCCTATCTCACAAAATTAGCATATTTCATCCGACCAATAAAAGAAAAGTGTTTTTAATACAAAAAACGTCAACCTTCAAATAATCATGTACAGTTATGCACTCAATACTTGGTCGGGAATCCTTTTGCAGAAATGACTGCTTCAATGCGGCGTGGCATGGAGGCAATCAGCCTGTGGCACTGCTGAAGTCTTATGGAGGCCCAGGATGCTTCGATAGCGGCCTTTAGCTCATCCAGAGTGTTGGGTCTTGAGTCTCTCAACGTTCTCTTCACAATATCCCACAGATTCTCTATGGGGTTCAGGTCAGGAGAGTTGGCAGGCCAATTGAGCACAGTGATACCATGGTCAGTAAACCATTTACCAGTGGTTTTGGCACTGTGAGCAGGTGCCAGGTCGTGCTGAAAAATGAAATCTTCATCTCCATAAAGCTTTTCAGCAGATGGAAGCATGAAGTGCTCCAAAATCTCCTGATAGCTAGCTGCATTGACCCTGCCCTTGATAAAACACAGTGGACCAAAACCAGCAGCTGACACGGCACCCCAGACCATCACTGACTGTGGGTACTTGACACTAGACTTCTGGCATTTCCTTCTCCCCAGTCTTCCTCCAGACTCTGGCACCTTGATTTCCGAATGACATGCAGAATTTGCTTTCATCCGAAAAAAGTACTTTGGACCACTGAGCAACAGTCCAGTGCTGCTTCTCTGTAGCCCAGGTCAGGCGCTTCTGCCACTGTTTCTGGTTCAAAAGTGGCTTGACCTGGGGAATGCGGCACCTGTAGCCCATTTCCTGCACACGCCTGTGCACGGTGGCTCTGGATGTTTCTACTCCAGACTCAGTCCAATGCTTCCGCAGGTCCCCCAAGGTCTGGAATCGGCCCTTCTCCACAATCTTCCTCAGGGTCCGGTCACCTCTTCTCGTTGTGCAGCGTTTTCTGCCACACTTTTTCCTTCCCGCAGACTTCCCACTGAGGTGCCTTGATACAGCACTCGTTCAGAAATTTCTTTCTGTGTCTTACCGTCTTGCTTGAGGGTGTCAATAGTGGCCTTCTGGACAACAGTCAGGTCGGGTCGGCAGTCTTACCCATGATTGGGGTTTTGAGTGATGAACCAGGCTGGGAGTTTTAAAGGCCTCAGGAATCTTTTGCAGGTGTTTAGAGTTAACTCGTAGATTCAGATGATTAGGTTCATAGCTCGTTTAGAGACCCTTTTAATGATATGCTAATTTTGTGAGATAGGAATTTTGGGTTTTCATGAGCTGTATGCCAAAATCATCCGTATTAAGACAATAAAAGACCTGAAATATTTCAGTTAGTGTGCAATGAATCTAAAATATATGAATGTTAAATTTTCATCATGACATTATGGAAAATAATGAACTTTATCACAATATGCTAATATTTTGAGAAGGACCTGTATTCTAGTTGCTTGGCACCTTTATCTACTAAATGTTTTTCTTCTATTCTGTTTTCTAAAATTGCTACACATGTAGAGCTATAAAGATTGGGCAAAAATATCCTGAATGTATAACCTAAACCTGACAGCAATACTAGCAGTTTGGATGAAAGTAGCCATTTCGAGGTTTTACACATTTACTAAAAACCTCCAAGAGATTTTCACATATCACTTTGGAATGGAGTACTCTGTGGTTTTCTGAGATAGTGATTTTGCTTGACATATATCATTATGTTTTGAATATATCTACAGTACAGACCAAAAGTTTGGACACACCTTCTCATTCAAAGAGTTGTCTTTATTTTCATGACTATGAATATTGTAGCTTCACACTGAAGGCATCAAAACTATGAATTAACACATGTGGAATTATATACTGAAAAAAAAAGTGTGAAACAACTGAAAATATGTCTTATATTCTAGGTTCTTCAAAGTAGCCACCTTTTGCTTTGATTACTGCTCCGCACACTCTTGGCATTCTGTTGATGAGCTTCAAGAGGTAGTCACCAGAAATGGTTTTCACTTCACAGAAGTGCCCTGTCAGGTTTAATAAGTGGGATTTCAAGCCTTATAAATGGAGTTGGGACCATCAGCTGTGTTGTGCAGGAAGTGGATACAGTACACAGCTGATAGTCATACTGAATAGAATGTTAGAATTTGTATTATGGCAAGAAAAAAGCAGCTAAGTAAAGAAAAACGAAAGAAACTGGCTCACATGAGGACTGCCCCAGGAATGGAAGACCAAGAGTCACCTCTGTTGCGGACGATAAGTTCATCCGAGTCACCAGCCTTAGAAATCGCAGGTTAACAGCAGCTCAGATTAAAGAACAGGTCAATGCCACACAGAGTTCTAGCAGCAGACACATCTCTAGAACAACTGTTAAGAGGAGACTGTGTGAATCAGGCCTTCATGGTAAAATAGCTGCTAGGAAACCACTGCTGAGGACAGGCAACAAGCAGAAGAGACTTGTTTGGGCTAAAGAACACAAGGAATGGACATTAGACCAGTGGAAATCTGTGCTTTGGTCTGATGAGTCCAAGTTTAAGATCTTTGGTTCCAACCACCGTGTCTTTGTGCGGCAAAGAAGAGGTGAACGGATGGACTCTACATGCCTGGTTCCCACCGTGAAGCATGGAGGAGGAGGTGTGATGGTGTGGGGGTGCTTTGCTGGTGACACTTTTGGGGATTTATTAAAAATTTAAGGCATACTGAACCAGTATGGCTACCACAGCATCTTGAAGCGGCATGCTATTCCATCCGGTTTGCGTTTAGTTGGACCATCATTTATTTTTCAACAGGACAATGACCCCAAACACACCTCCAGGCTGTGTAAGGGCTATTTGACCAAGAAGGAGAGGGATGGGGTGCTGCGCCAGATGACCTGGCCTCCACAGTCACCGGACCTGAACCCAATCGAGATGGTTTGGGGTGAGCTGGACCGCAGAGTGAAGGCAAAAGGGCCAACAAGTGCTTAGCATCTCTGGGAACTCCTTCAAGACTGTTGGAAAACCATTTCAGGTGACTACCTCTTGAAGCTCATCAACAGAATGCCAAGAGTGTGTGGAGCAGTAATCAAAGCAAAAGGTGGCTACATTGAAGAACCTAGAATATAAGACATATTTTCAGTTGTTTCACACTTTTTTGTTCAGTATATAATTCCACACGTGTTAATTCATAGTTTTGATGCCTTCAGTGTGAAGCTACAATATTCATAGTCATGAAAATAAAGAAAACTCTTTGAATGAGAAGGTGTGTCCAAACTTTTGGTCTGTACTGTACACTTTTTTTACTGAGTCGCTAAAGTAAAAAAAAACTTTGACGATATTCTAATTTTTTAGATGCACCTGTACGCCCCATCTGACGGTAATGACAAAAAGATATATTACATTACTTTACTGAATAAGCCTGATTAGAGGGGGTTTCTGCCGGCGCGCCGCTCATCCGTGCGTCCTGTGGGAGGGGAAGAGGTGGAGAGAGGAGTATGGGAGTGATGATGAGAGGGGACGAGGGGGGACACCGGGAAACAGAGAAACCCCATCACAACAAATCTCCAACAATCAAAGAAGTGGAAATACTGAACGTCTTTCCCCTCCACGCATGGCTGCCTAGTTAAAGAAAACCCAGAAATTCTGCAGCAGCCTAAAAAGTTCTGGACGCGGAGGTAGACAGCGTCGTCACTCTAAAGGATGGATCACTTCATAAGGAGAAGATCGCGCAGAAGAATATCGCTATTTATTTTTATCATACTTCATCTAACAACGGCTCAAACTGGTAAAGTATCAACCACGTATTGTGGCATGACAATTGCGCCTATTCAGATGAAAGATTTAAAACTGTCATAGAAAGTTCCTTCGGTTCCTGTCTTGAATGATGCACCGTCTCTCCAAGGTATCCAAGTTTTCATTGACTTATTGTAGGCATCTCTTTGCTTCACTTTGCAATGAAGCATAGGTTTTAGCCCAAAAGCATAATCTTCACCTTTTCTTTTAAGTTTAACTTTGTAGTTGATATGCAAAGCTGATTTCTATTATTTGAGGTTGCAACATTTTGGAGGCTGCTGCTTGTTCTGCAGAGTTGATTTAGGGTGGTATTAAATATGTTTGTCTCATAATTCTTTCAAAGGTTCCTAGAACAAATAACTAATACCGTTCAAAATTGTCGGGTCAACGAACATATTGTAATTAAACGAGCTTGTGCTGCCATATTTGCATTTTAATGTAACATCATTTCTTAGGCTTGAATTTAAATGAGCCCTTTCCGCGTCGGGTCATGTTTCGTGGGCTGCAGGCTGTGATGTCATGTTGGAGTTTGCCTGTGACCGGCGTCAGTTTACCGTGAAAAAGTTTAACGTCAGTCTGAGAACAAGGTGAATGACTCAACACTGCAAGCAACGGAGTAGATTAACATTCCTGTCATGGATCTGTTTAATGTATCCCTTCCTTGCAAAGGTCTTATCTTCAAGCACTCAGCAATAACGCCCTTAACTGCCATAGTCCTAATTATTCTGTCGGCCTGAAGTTGACATGTTTCTTGTACATCTAGTTTCATTGTGTGTGAAAACAGATTGAGTAGTCTATTTTTTTCTGCAATGCACCTGCAAGGAAACATGCCTGTGTCTGCCTCCATCCCTGCATCATGCTGCACTTTAAAACACATTTACCAGCTTCTGTTATTTGGCTCACTGCTGTTTGCCACTCTTGTGGCCTATGGCTACTATTGATGTTTACTTATAACAGGTGCAGACCAATTCCTTTCCAGGTGCTGTTGTTAAGAGACCCATGATAGAGCGATGTGTCTCAACAGCAGGGGTCGTTATCATTTAAATATGTTTTATTTTTATTAATGGTTAAAACCTGGTTTATGTCTGGAAGGATTTTGTTGTTCACTGGCAGAAATGAAGTGATGGAACGAGGAAATGAGCCAGCTGACCTAATCACATTCAAGTGGCACAGTGGCTGCTGTGTCCACAGCTAATGAGGGTTTGGTGCATTCAGAGACTGAGATGATTTCAAAGCGCACACCACATGTGGCTGTGCTGATATTGTGGCCTTACTTTTGTGCTTCCAGTTGATAATATGTTGTGTCCCTTAGTCCTTGAATGTTCGGCATCAACATGTGTGTATTACAGTCGAAGAATGCTTTCCCATATGCCTTCTGTGTGTGTTTGAGACAGATGAGAGAAGACTTTGTAGTCATGTTTACAGACAGGAAGTGAGACATTCTTGCAGACATGCACTTCAGACATAATCCTCTGCTCTTTTGCTTTAACACATTTGTGTTAGGTTTTCTTTTTCCGCTCCATTCAAAGTCTTGGAATCGGGAGAGTTTGTTTTTATTTTTATAAGAAGAAACAGTGCATACAGGCCTTCCACTGTGTCCTGTTTGATCCTGTCTTCTTGGCAATCCTGCATCCAACTCCCAAAAGGATACAACTGTACAAGACTGTTTTTATCCTTTAATCCAAGAACAAATTAAGGGCAAATGATAATAAATGATACAGTCAGCTTAATGTGGCACTATTCAAACACAGAAAACAGGGATTTTAAACCAGGTTTAGAGCTCTAGTACCATGTTGTGTGCCTGTATTATTCCATGGAAACATCACATCAGAAGTGTCAGATATGACGAACTCTGTGGCTTGCTAGAAGTCACATCAAACTTCTTATGAGACTTGATGAGCTATTTGGATGAGCTATTTGGAACCCCCCCAAGTCTTTAATATGCAGAAGTGATGCTTAAACACGTTGTGGCGCCAGACTGCAATCTATAGTATTCCACGCACATCTGGCTTCCAGAAATTTTATACCCTTCAGGGTTCTACAGCTCTGAGCTTCTGATCACTGAAGGCTCCAAGCAGCTTTCATTGGGACTAGTTGGAGATGCTTCCTGTAGAATTGCAATGAACAGACATCAGAGGATCTCTCCCCTTTGCAGTGTCCCTTCATGCCATCTGTATTTTTATCCAAGTTCATAAACCCAGTGTGCATCACTGTTGAGGTTAAATTAGTAAGACTTCTTTCAACGTTGTGCGCAAAATTATAAATACAATTTTGGATATTTTTTTCCAAAGAACCAAACTTTCTTGTAATCTATTAAAGTTGTGTTTAAAATTTGCCAGGCTTGGTAAAAAGCCTTTAAAGCTTTTTTTTTTTTTTTGGCTGCTTTTCCACTCATTTACAGCCTAGTCTTTCTACCTAATCATGCTGACAAAAAGAAGCTGATGAGCAAAAGGGAAAGTCTTGCCTTCATGAAATATGCTGTGTACCATTTGCCTCAGAAGTCAGGACTCGGATCTGAGAAGGAAATCTAACCCAACATTGTTTGTGTTGCAAGTCAGTGAGAATTAGCGATAAAGGACTGTAGACACAACACATATTTCATTGCATAAAAACCTATTGTTCGATTTTTAGTTACAGATGTTTTTTTAGTTTGTCTGTGACTGGATTAATTAAATGGCAGCCCTCTTGCTGTTAGATAAGGCTAGTCACAAAAAAGGTAAATAAATAGTTTATTTCTGCAGTTATTGCCATATTTGATGCACAAAGCAGCCATATTGACTTGTAATGTTGAGATTGGTTACAAACTCTGACTTTACAAGTCATAATTCCAGTTCTCTTCTGTTAGTTGTTCATCTACCTCCATTGACAAATGTTCAGCTAAGGGTACTTTGAAAATCATTTTGTTGGTTCCAAAACAAGCTTTTTTGAAACTAGTAGTTCAGTATGAACTCAGCAAAAGGAATGAGAGAAAATAATGTCTTATGACAATCTACTTGTGACAGAATGACTAAAAATCTACTTAAAAATTTTTTCTGTTATGTGTAATTCATCTCATGAGTTATAGTATTGTATAGTAGCTTTTTCTTTTCCCTGAATGAATCAGGTCAGGTCAGTTATATGGTTTAACAAACACAAATAGCTTCCTCAGGAACTGATCTGAAATTTGATTTAGAAGCAGCCAATCACCCTAGCCCAACTGGGATTTGAATCCAAGAACTTCTTGTTATGAGGTACTATCATTACCCACTGTTCCACCATACCACACTGGATTAATAATTGTATCTTCATTGCAGTTTCACTGTATGCAATATACATATTGTGAAGAGCTGCTTGGACTGGAATAAATGCAAATAGGTAACATTTATTTAGTCTCTATGCCTGTAATACATTTGTGACACTAGTTGTTTAATGCACCATAATTTGTTTTTAATTAGTAAGGAAGTGGCATTGTGGTCATGTCATATTTTCCATATGCAAGTTGCTTTAATGCCAAAGCAGAAGCAACTTTTTCCATAAAAGCTTTTTTTCATATAGACATAATGAAATGTATTTATTTTTCCCATAGCTGGATAGAGGACTTATATTGGGTCTTTGCTTGCTATTACAATAACGCTTTATACTTCTTGTTTACTTATCACAAGTCATGTCTTTATTGAGACATTCACCAATATTATCACATATCACATGTTTTTCTTGTGCAGCTCTAATGTTAGGTTAATTGGTTGCTCTAAATTGTCCTAATTTGCATCATTGTTTGTTCTGTGTATCTTAGTGTTTCCTTGTTATTGACTGGTAACAACAACAATAGCAACAAAAAATGAAAGAATTTCAAAAAGACCAAAAGAGGATAATCTGGACCGCTTGAAAGTCTACAAAAAAAGTCTGGCTCTGTGAAAGGGTGGAAAGACATTACAAAAAAAGGAAACATTAATCAGGACCTTTACATCTGCTTTGTACAAAAATGATCACTTGTTTATTTATGTTACATTTCCTATTGTTGAGAAATTGGGATTCCTTTTAGCTTCTTAGAGCTCCATGAATTCTTGTCTAATTTCTAACATTGAGCATGCAAAGGAAATTTTGCAGAAAGGACACGTTTTTGTTGAAGAAAGTCCTCATATGTCCAGAAGTTTTAGTCTGGGTTTTTGTAAAGAGCGGCTGTTTAGTTCGGGGCCTTGAGAGGCAGGTGTTTTCTCTGTGGGCCAAGTAGCTTTTGGCCTGTCAGCTCATCGTGTGGTGAAAAAAACAGGATCATGGAAAACTGTGGAAACGGAAGAATGTGGGGCTGATGTGAACTGGAATGAATCATGAAACCAGATTCCTCCAAAATCTTCTTGCTTCAACATCAGAAGGGTAACTGATGTTGGCATGGAACTGGTAGCTCCACAACTGAATATAGACCCTGTTTTCTATGGCTTTCATTGCATGTTCATCTACTACATAAACACAAATAGATACAGTTCATTTAATTATATTTTTGCTAAAATATGTCAATTCATTCAAATGTGTAATATTCACAATTCAAAACAAAAAGTTTACTTTTATATTTCTCATCTTTACAATAGATTTTTGTTCTCCACAGAACATTATGTGTATCACACAAAATAATACCGGGGTTCAGAAGCAGTTTCAACAAGATAACATGAGTGTTATTCTTCCCCATGCAGCTGTCTTTATCGAGGTAGATATAAACAGTAAATGCAGATCATGTGCTCAGTTTGTAAATTTTATTAGGCCCGAGCAGGAAAACTGCAAGGGCCTATTGTAATCGCTCCAATTCTTATTATTATTCCGGGGACTTTTGGCGGGGCAATATGGAGACTTTGCCATATCCCAAAACTCACCAAATTTTACCCAAAATTGTCCCCCGCGTGAAATTTTTGTTCTTTAATGTCGTCGTCAGTGGGCGTGGCCAAACCACTTAGCCACGCCCCCAAACGTGAGATATGCCAAACCGTAAGTCGTACAGATCTGAAATTTGGCACAATGCTAGAACTCCTCAAACAAAGAAAAAAAGTATCTCGGGGGTATGCCCTAAAATGCACAGGAAGTCGGCCATTTTGGGTCAAAGGCCGATTTTTGCCCATTTTCTACTTTTACTCACCTCGAACTTTAACGAACTCCTCCTAGGGATTTTGACCTATCGGCTTCATATTTGGTCAATATGCAGTTAAGGCATGGGGAATTAAAAGTTATCAAAATCCTGAGTTTTTGGCCATGTTTAGGGGGCGTGGCCGGGCCACGAACTTGGCATTCGCGCCGAAAGTGAAAAATTGCAATAACTTTCCCAAAAAAATTCCAAATCACACCAAAGTTGGCATGAAGGAGAACATTCGGGTTCCCGACAATCCTATGGGGTCATATGCTGACATCATCAAAGCCACGCCCCCTCAGAACAGGAAGTCACTTATTTCACTTGGAAAGTTGCCTCTCTGACCCTCTTGACCCAATCAACTTGAAAGTGTGTCGGAAGACAGATAACTAGTGGGTCTAACTTCGTTTGAAGCACAGTAACTTTTCATAAAAGGGCGTGGCCATGGTGGCGCGACGAAGTTGGACATCACGCCATGGCCATACGTTTGGCTTTAATTTCCACATACATCATCTGATCTACACCAAATTCAATGTGATTGATCCTAGTCCAGTCGCCAACAGAGATCTGATGCCATATTTGGTGGGCGTGGCCAAATGCGTCCACAGCGCCCCCTACAAAACTTAAAAAAATCAGCCCCAAGCCATGCTTTGACCGAGGATTCTGAAATTTGGTACACATATGTACCTTCTCACGACCTACAAAAAAGTCTATTGGAGCATTGGTCCAAACCCAACAGGAAGTCGGCCATTTTGGATTGAAGTTGCCATTTTGACCCTCTTTTGGGCGTTTTTTAGCCCGCATATCTGAGCGAACTCCTCCTACAGCTTTTGACTTAGAGACTTGAAAATCACTCAGTATACTCTTAAGGGATTGGGGATTAAAAGTTATCAAAAGCTTTTTGATACATGAAAGCGTGTGGGCGTGGCCACGCCTCAAAATATGACTTCTCGCCATAAAACACTAAATTGATATAGCTCCTACAAGGAAAGTCACAGAAAAATGAAACCTTCTGAGATTGATCTGCCTCTAGGCATGAAAAATATTCACTTGTCAGATGCTGACATCATCGAAGCCCCGCCCCTGACAACAGAAAGTGTCCCGTTTTCCTTTACAGAATCAGTGTTTGATGTTCTTCACCTAATCAATGTGAAACTGTCCCAACTAACAGATAACATGATGGTCTTACACAGTCGCCAGTACTGACTGCTTTAGCTGGAGGGTGTGGCTATGATGGCGTGGCGAATTCTGATGTCACGCCACAGCCATACGTTTGCCTCTACACATGCATGGTCTGATTTACTCCAAACTCAATATGGTTGATCCTTGTCAGCCCCTAAACAGCTCTATTAGATTACATATGAATTTACCTCAACGGCGCCCCCTATTACACTTCAAGTGCTCTAGCTCCCTCATGCCTGATCGGATCCACTTCAAACTTCCTATACATCATCATGTATCAATGCTGGACATGTTGACACAGTCAATACATTACATCACTCTAGCCCCGCCCACTAATAAACAAATGACTGTAGCTTCCATATGGAAGGTCCGATTCACTCCAAACTGAATATTCTTGATCTTTGTCAGCCCCCAAACAGCTCTATTGGATTACATTTAAATTTGGATCAATACCGCCCCCTAGGACACTTCAAGGGCTATAGCTCCCTCATACATCATCGGATCCACTTGAAATGTAGTATACATGATCATGAGTTAATGATGGACATTTTGACACAGTCAATTGATGATGTGGTTTTAGCCCCGCCCACAAACAAACAAGCGACTGCAGCGTCCTTCTGGAAGGTCAGATTTACTCGAAATTTTGAATGCTTTTTGCCAAACCGAAACTCTGCATGACCGAAGATCATATGACATGTTGCTCACAGTACCACTTACTGGCGACGTGTTGAAGTGAAGCGGTGTCATCGTCGGTGGCGTGTAGGAGGCGATGCCAGGCTCCTGCAGTCGCTCAACAGCCCGAGTTGCGCTGAGGGGTGCGAGGGCCTTCAAAGCTGCTTGCAGGTTTCTAGTTTGTGTTTGTTCTTTTTTATCTGCGTTACATGTATTAGTTCCTCTTAACTCACAGTGTTCTTGTCTGCACACAGATGTGACCCAGACAAAGGGTCACATCCTGTTCTAATTAAATTATCTCTTCTCGATGCTTGAGAGAAAATGTGTCCGGATTTATTCAGCCACTTGCACTGGATCTTTCATCAATTTTTCATTATTAATCACCATCTTTTGGAGCTTGGCACTCTTGAACCTTTTTGAATAAATTCTGCTTCTGCTGCCCTTTTTACCGAGAGTTTTATTTCACTGAGCAGGTCTTTCTTTCTTTTTGATCCAAGCATTTATTTTTTATAACTAATTTTAGATATGTGCATCTCAAGTCATTTAAAGTATAAATGTCAGTTAATTTCCTTCTCTCATTCCAGAGTGTGGCTTAAGATACAATGGGAATATGTAAGTTCACCAATTTCCTTTTGGCTTCACTTCTTGTTAAGATCCCTCACCAGTTTCCAGATGCAATCACTTCTGACAGTGTAGTACAGTCTCTGTAAGAGAGGGATCCTCTCAGGCAGGGCCTGCAGTGTAGGTGGTGTGACCCATAAAGAATGTCTTCAGAGACATTTGCTTTAGAATCACAGAGAGCACATTATGAGAAAAGTGCCTCAAGATATACACATAAAGACTGTTTAGTATCAGTTCTTGGGTACATGGCTCAATCTGTAAGATGGACAGCTCAAATATTCTCTGTCTAATAAAGCTTGCCTGTCAAAGCGTCTTAGTAGTTGTGGTTCTCACACATAATAGGAGAAAGGGAGGAAAAAAGAGTGCCTAGGAACAGTAAAAATCTTCAAGTTCATTTCAGCTTAAGTTGAACATTTTATGCATCTTCACATCATTCTGTTGACTGCATGTTAAATGTGACTGTTTTGGTAGACATCTATGAACAACCCAGATAATTTACTCCTTTCCCAAGTTCTATGACATTTGATGTAGTTGGAAAAACAGCCTGAAGATTTGATGAAATTTAAATTATGTAGAGCTATGGCTTCATGCACAGCTTGTTTATCAGTAGAATTCTAGATTTAGATCTCTTATCCTTATTCAACCTTCCAACTTTCTCCAAAGTAATATGATTTGGGAGGGGAGGTAAGGACATTACAACAATGAATAATGAGATGCAATTGAAACTTGTTCAGACAGTCAATGCTGCAGGAAAGGTAAAGAAGCTGCTAGAATTTATATAAGTCACGGTGAATTAATGGATCGTAAGAATGGAAAAGATAACATTCTTTCACTGATAGCTGCATGTACTCAAACTTCTAAAGGGAGTCTTTCGTTACCATGGACTTTTCTTTTTGATGCTGTGTGGAATAGGCTGTTGTATTTTACAAGGGTAAAGGTCATTAATAAGCTTTTCATATTGCTACAACAGTTTTAGATTGACTTTTCTTCAGGTTAGAGGACATTTAATTTCCATGTCCTCTGTGTCAACCAAACCTTCACTCTTTTTGTTTTTCACACAATAGTGTTTTGGATGCTTATGATCCCATGCACATCTAATTACAGATGTTAGACAAAGTAGTCACTGTGACTAACTATTGCCCTTTTCCACTGGCTCGATTTGGCTATACTCGACTCCACTTGGCTTGCTTTGAGAACATATTCAGTACTGTTTTTTCTGTACCGGTACCTAGTTTTTTGGTCCCTGCTTCTGAGCCGGTACAACCGGGACTGAGTAGGGACTACATGTGACGTGAACAGACTGCTGTTTACTGACTGGCCATGGAACCAGAAGACATGAAATGGTTTTCACTGAGGTAGTGCAGGGAAAAGTTAATAAAACTCAAGAGCGACTACAATAATATTAAGGACCACAATGGCCGGAGCAGGTCAAACCAAAATATAATTTTACCATTTACAAGGCTTAAAGAAAAAAAGGACACACCAACTTTCTTAATTACACGCAGGCAGGGTGGTTTGTTTAATACCATCCTAAACCAGCTAATCGCACATAAAAATCAAGTGTTCAGATGCACAAACATTTCACTCAAAACACATAAAACAATACCACCATGGAACAGCATGTTTGGCTCGGAGATTTATTGACGGTGCTTAAGCAAACCAGCGTCTGCAGGACAAGGGAGCAGGCAGAGAGCAGCTGTCAATATTCCGACTGCTTGCATCGTACCAAATGGGAGGAAGACCCCGCTAAATCTGCGGAGCAAGAATATCCAATCTAAAACTAACTTCACCGGGGTCAAAAGTCAGCGGTTTTGTGGTCCTTGTCCTTGTTGTTGTCATGGCTGAGACAAAAAATTCCTCATAAAGTCCAAAACTCTAACTTCTTCAGGCAAACTTTGGAGCTTTACCACTCCAGACAGCAACGTCTCTCCTCTCTGCTTCTCCTGCCACATCAATCTCACATCAGAACCCCTAAGCCTTATTTTATAAGTTCTGACTGGGTTGTGGTCCAGATAATTATCCCAGTGGATCATTTTATACATGAAAAAACATATGTAAGACATTCTTGCATATACAATAATACAAACATTATTTGCATTTTATTTATGTTTTATTGTTTCACACAGATTTTTTAATGCGACAATGTCACAGAGTAACGTTAATAGTGCCACAGCACACCACACTGATGGGTGGAGGCGGGGCTTCAGCCACCAGTGGGTCAGTGGAAACAGTAAATACCGTACGGAGTAGAGAGAGACTGAGTGGGACAGAGTAGAGAGAGACTGAGTGGGGCGGAGCAGCGTGGCCTAACATGAGCCAGTGGAAAAGGGACATGTCTGAAAGAAGCAGTGTCTTCTGTTCATTTCTGAAGTGCATTTTAAATGTTCCTTCATTGATAGTGTCAAATGACCATCTATAAGAAATCATGTAAACAAATGATGGTCGAACAGCAACACTTATGCTGCCTGTAGCTAAACATGCCAGATCAGCATGGTGCGGCCGGTGTTATGTCGTCTGCGTTTCCGCTGCCTTTACCTCAGCGTAATTTATGTTGCCTAGCAACAGTGAAAGCGTGAAGCACAGAGCTGTGAAGCTGAACAAATTGAGCCCTAAGGGCTTATTTTCTTGTTTTATAATCTTGTTCATTATTCAGCCATTTAAATTGTTAAAGTTTTGTGTTCATATATAAAAAAAAATATATATATATATAAAAATCTATTTGTAAAAATGTTACAATTTAAACACTAACATATTAACTTTCGGAACAACGTTTAAATCAGTTTATTTGTAGAGCATAAAAATAAAACCAAACATCAACATTAGATATCATCTGACTGAATTATATCTGTGTTTAACTTCCATCCATTGGGGAAACACAGCAGGAGCTTGAAAACAACGTGCCGGGAGTCAGCTGTTCTCTCGGGCTTCATCGCACCTCAACCCCCCGGTCAGCTGTGCGCTGGCGAGGCGAGCCTGCTGT
Organism: Girardinichthys multiradiatus; assembly: GCF_021462225.1. NCBI lineage: Eukaryota > Metazoa > Chordata > Actinopteri > Cyprinodontiformes > Goodeidae > Girardinichthys > Girardinichthys multiradiatus. Next base: position 28,078,783 of record NC_061818.1, read on the forward strand.
GAGCCCGGTGTCAGGGCAGCAGAAGCGGGTTGTCTCCAAACACGTCGGAGCACGCGTGGAATTAAGCGAAATCTTGATAAACCGAGCAGATATTTCAGGTTTACACAGCTACATTCTAGTCTAAAAACAAGTTCATTTTGTGTCACAGAAAGCGCAATATATCCAACTTTGTTCACAGCTTTTCCCTCTCCTCCAGGCTTTGCTACTTCCGTTAGCACAATCTACTTTGACCCGCAATGAATCATGGGATAGGGTGGCCCATGAAGGATTACACATTACACATCCTTCATTTCTGGGGAAAAGAAGGACGCATTTGTCCGCCCTATTTGGAGGAGCCTGCGAAGCTGTAGACTTCATTGCCTCACAATGACATAATCGGCCAACAAATGTGTCCTTCAAAGAATGCAGCCCTTCAATTTGGACACAGCAATAGTGAATGACATCCGTGAATCGGTGAATCTGTTTGATTAATCTGTGGCTTCAAGGACCCGGATGTGTGACACAAAAAACTGAATTTTAGAACTGAAAGTAAAAATAGTGAAACGGAATTTTCAATTCAACAAAATACATTTTCAGAGCAAATGAATTAAGTTTCAAACCATTACATTCAGTTTCAATTAAGTGAAATTCATTTCAAACCAATGCATTTAATTTCAAATTACACAAATACAAATTCAGTTTGAGAAATTCAAATTCAGTTTCTGATGGCACAAGTTTCTTCCCATAGTATGTAGCTGTTGCATGGTAATATCATTGCTGGATAGGTAATCCCGTTAGCTCGGATTAAAGTAATTTTGTCAGGGGCTACTATAGCTGGGCAGTCAGATTCTCGTGAATTCTGTATAATTAACCCCGTGTTGCCTCTGTTTAAGGCCATCATTAGGCAGCAATGTTCCAAACATCAGTGCCTTATGAGCTTTCTTCCTCTCTGTCAATAGTACATGTTTTGGATTCTGGCTTTTGAGCAAAGGATGATTAACTTTTAGCTTATTAAAAAAGACTCATACTTAAGAACACTGAGAATGAAATAAAGACAATACCCAATGCATAATATGGAGGAAACAGTAAATTTAAAATGTTTTCACAGTAATGCAGATGATTAGATCTTAAAATAAACTTCCATGCATGAAGCGAAAACTATTGGGTAATACAGTGTCTCGCAAAAGTATTTATACTCATTGAATTTTAACACATTTTGTTGTTACAGCCACAAACCTCTATGGGCCTGTTCTTCAAAAAGGTTTGCGTTTACAAAACCACAGGCAAACCTCCTTGTATCCGCAAAGCTGACCTACAAATGAGGCACTAATTGGAGTGCGTGTGTAAAATCAGCGGAACAGCAGGCGCTAACTTTTTAGCGTGTTTGCCTTCATGAATATGCAAAACATATGACAATGACCCAGACATGCAAATTTATGGGAGGGGGATATGCAAATGTAATCCTTTACCACTTGCAACCCGATTTATCAAGCCTGAAACGGATTGCGATGTTGTTTTTGTGTGTAGTTTTTGGAAGTTTGAAATGCAGGAGCTAACTGGTCCGCAAAATGTCTGCTGTCACTTTGGCCAGAAGGAGGCATAGATAGAATGACAGAGGAAGGAGAGAGAGAATCGTCTGTACATGTCACCAACAGATTTCCATTGTCCAAAATAAAAATATTAAAATAGATGAGAATAGTGATTCTATGTATGATTATCAAGGCTCTGATTTGGAGTCAATCACAAACAGAAATAATGACATATCTCCTATGTTAAAACACCTTGCAGAACCTTTTTTTCTTTCACCATCCCAGTGAGGTCATCTGCTGTTCGCTATTTCTCTTGTTCCACTGGGGTTAGTAGAAGCCTGTCAGTAACACATGCAATTTAAACAGGGAAGTATGGACTTCTTTTGCACCTGTTATCCATAACAGGCACAAGAGATCACACAATGCTCTGCAAAAGCCTCAGAGGTAGGTTTGTTAGAGAACATTACAGTATCATGAAGACCAAGCAGACAGTGACAGACTTGTTTTCAGTCTATTGTGTTGGAGTTGATAGGACGATGAATGGACCATAATACAGGACAGTCTAAGAAGAGAACCTGGAGTGGGGCTGCAACGCTACCATTCAGTGGTTTTAATCAAAGTATATCCATGTTTTAGAATGATTTTGCTAAATTTATTTGTTTTTTACTTTTTGTTTTGCAAAGCGAATGTCAAAATCCCCAAGTTATCAATTTGGGAGTATATGTATTTCAAGCACTCTTTTATTTAGGTGTGTGTGGCAAATTACTTTCTTTTCAAACAATTTAAACAAAATACAGTGGCTCTTGGTTTGCCAGGGCATAACTTGCTTTATAATTGCAATTAAAATGTATCATTGCAATTAAAATGATCAAGCTATTTCCTTGGTCCATTCCTATGTATAAGTATCAGCATTGCTCTGACTTACATGTATATTTATAAGTACATTCAATATTTAATCATTGCTGAATTAGCACTTTAGTCCTGGTAGGTGACCGTTAAAGGAAATCTCTGAAAGGCCTGCGACAAAGTCCAAGCTGTCTCTTTTTCTGCTGCACTGGCATGTTTTTTTTTGGCCCATCACATCTCTGCTTTATGACTGCAAACAGTACCCCACACAAAATATTTTATTCATTGTCAATAAATTTGCCAGTGCCACCAAAATGCTGACTGCCTGCAGAAATATCTTATATAAAAAGAAAAAAATTGCTGTGTATCACTACTGCGGCCGCAAGATTTTGATTTCAACTGTCGGCAAAAGTTTGCGGGTGAATATACCACATAGATTGATTGTGCATGAGTGCATGATATAGATATTTATAATATAAAGGCTTACTTGAAACTGATGTTGCCTGAATGGATTATTTTGGATGTCATTGCACAGTTAGAAACTTTGCGAACTATATTAGTTTTTGTTTTTGCCATTTGTTTCAGCTATTTCTGTATTGATTTTATTTTAATGGTTTATCGCTCTATATTTATCCAACACTTGCCGCATCAGATCCTAAATGCTTTAAGATCTGCACCCCGTGTTTTCTAATGTTGAAACATAATTGTAATTCATTGCCTAATCTATTAACAGCCTCTTACTTGGGGTAACTGAGGATGATTGAGAAGTTAAAAATGTTTGGTAAAAAAAACGACAGAGTCTGCTTTGCAAATAAATAAAGTCATAAAATGTAATGCTGTGTTTTTCTCCTAGTGGTGTCTGGGGAATAGTAAACTCTCCTCACATGTTTAATTAACGAAGAGAATAAAAGGCAAACTCTGAGCAGTGAGAGTTTCAGGAGGCAATTTGGGCTTAGGATCCTCATTTCAGATGCTTGGAATGCAAATGCTGAGCAGTTCTTTGTAGCAGCTGGTGGGAGACTGGCTGTGCACAAAGCTCCGATCCTGGCTAATGCTCACGGCAGCACTTTATCAGCAGACATCTAATAACATGAGTAGCGGATTGCAAATAAAGCACAGGCTCATTGGAAGGAGGGACGCTGTTGTCTTGGAGAAAGCCCTTATTTACTGGGGCTACGGTTTCTGCAATAAACATTATTTGATCATCGATACCTTAGAAAGACATCTAAACAGTTGTTATACTTTTGAAGCTTGCAAAATTATTCAGTGATTCAAAAGTTTTGATTGAAATTATAGTATCATAGAAAGCATTGTACAGTTATTCTTATCCAAGTTACTTCTATGCACAAATATGCAAATGAGAGAGAGAGAGAGAGAGAGAGAGAGAGAGAGAGAGAGAGAGAGAGAGAGAGAGAGAGAGAGAGAGAGAGAGAGAGAGAGAGAGAGAGAGAGAGAGAGAGAGAGAGAGAGAGAGAGAGAGAGAGAGAGATTTTGGCCTTTTAGCAAAAATATTTCATTTCTTTCAAACAATGACTTCTAACTGTTTAAAGGGCACTTCTTCATTTGTTAATAGCATATAAGCCTGGGCATAACCAATTCAGATTAGTCTAAATGGAATCCAGATGTGTCATTGCTGGCTGGCACAGGATGATCTGTGTAGGTGTCAGCTGTCAGGTGTACTGCTGCAGGATTACAGGTTAGATTGTGTACCACCCCCAATGCTATAATAACATCCACAGAAGCCCGGCCACCTGCCGCCACAACTCAGAGGAGCTCATCTTTTTCAACTCCCAGTAAGCAGAAAGGCACCACACTTTAAAACCGGCTTCCAGCCACACTAAATCCTGCTCCTCAGATCGGTAACAAGTAGTATTTAACTGAGCCAGACAAAAAAGCAGGTTGTTGCACTGGCAAAATTTAAGTTTTTAAATGATGAGAGTAAAGCATGCTGGTATATGTTACAGGTTTCATTTAGCCTAAAAGTGTTTTTTTTTATATTTTTGTCATGCAATGTTAGATAGAGGGACAAACAGAAAGCAAGACATAAACTATTAAAATGCATTAATTTGTTTCAAAAGACTAAATTTGCCACAGTGTGTGAGCATAAAATAACATAACCCCATGTTTCTCAGTCTGCTCCATTACCATGGACAGATGGTTCATTTTCTCTTCTCGTTTTCATTCCCAGCTGATCCTGTTGATGTTTTGCGAGTGCTTGGGCTGTCAGAGAGCATGGAGGGGGTTTCTTTGGATGCTGGGTTCTGCACCAGCAGGAGGGGCATGGAGGAGACAGACCTGGCTTACAAGATCAAAAAGATCCAGCTCAGCATTCCCACTAAACAGCTATTCCCTGGTAGTGTCTAGACTTCTTTTCTTATGCATGACAACATACAGAAAATCTTCTTAATCTACTTCAGCCATGGAATTCTCAATGATTTCCTTCAGTGTCTGAAAACATTAAAATGGACAGACTTTGAATGTAGTTGTTGTGTCAGTAAAGGATAATAAATGTGACAGAACCTCACCCCCTTCCCACTTCTACACTCTCCTTTCATGGTTTATATGTTTCATCATTATCCCTGTCCAGGTGCCTAGCAGCATATGATGAAATGCATGCTCCCTGCTGTGCCCTGCGCTTCTTTCTTAACAACTCTCCTCTCTGCTCCTCCACTTGCAGATTCCAGATTTCCTGTGAATTTCTCCCTAATGGCTACTGTAAGAGCCAAAAAGGGCTCCCAGTCCTTCCGTTTTTCAGTGTATGATGACCAGGGGGTGCAGCAGGTGGGTCTCGAGGTGGGCCGTTCCCCTGTCTTTGTGTATGAAGACCAGCATGGGGAGCCCACTCCACCACTGTATCCTATTTTCAGGAAGATCAACATGGCAGATGGAAAGTGGGTAGTATGAGGGCCTTATCCTCTGTGTTATATCTGACATCTTAGTTGTTCATTTGATTTTATGTGCTAATTATATAAACTTTACAGACCTCTACATGTAGCATTGCGTTTCTGTATTCCACTTTTACCTAGCTTACTCGATTTACTTGACCTGGGGTTCATAGTCAAATTGTCCTCTTGTCTGCTTGCTTAGCAACATATGTGAAAGAACTTGGGAAAATTATTTTTCTATGAACAGACAGAACATTATACTCTCCTCTAAAACTAAACTAAATACTTTCTGGGTGGTGTTTCAGATGGCACAGGATAGCCTACAGTGTGCTCGATAAGACTGTGACCCTTTACTTGGACTGCCAGAGGGTGCAAACTTTGGATCTGCTGCGGGGGGACAATCCTGTGGTCAGCACCGAGGGGGTCAATGTTTTTGGAACACGTCTGCTGGATGAAGAAGTTTTTGAGGTACGAGATTGTGAAAGTGCGTGAACCACAAACCAGAGGAAAACAGTCGATTTCTGGGTCAAACTCATGGTTACTCTATTGTTTTTTTATTTTATTTATTATGTTTAGATCTTTTTTTAGCAGATCTGGTTTAGCAGATCTGGTTTGGCAGATAACAATAAACAATGCGAATGTGTTGAGTAATCTGGTTATCTATATAGGAGCAGTTCTGTGTTTATGATGGTGTAGACAAAGGAAAATGTCTAAGACTTTGTGTCTCAGTGGGAGGATTCCTGGTGATTATATATTAACTATTTTATTCTTTCTTTTGGGAACCTCTCAGAGCAGTTTTAAAGCAACCAAGTGGAGTGCAACAAACGTAAGCAAACAATAAATATTTGAGGTACCTATTGATCCAGTTAGATAATGTCTTGGTTTTAAAAATTAGGATTTAAAGCTTTTATTACTATTACCAAAGATTCCTTATACATGATCTACAGTGGCTTGTAGAATTATTCTTACCTCTTGATTTTTTCTTTTATTTGTTACATTAAAACCAGAAATTTCCACTTTTATTTTATGAAAACTGTATCTGATAGATCAGCACAACGTTTTGCATAATTTTGAAGTGGAAGGGAAGGGACATGTGTTTTTCAAAAGTTTTAACAAATGAAAAGCTCCCCCAGCCCATTTTCAAGCTAATACCTATAAGTAAAATCCAGTGCAACCAACCTTCTTCAGAGGTTACATAATTAGTAAATATAACCCAGTTGGATGCAACGTAAGCTAAGTATATATGTAAATACAGGTGTACTGTGAATATCTCAGATGTTTGTTAGATAAGATTAGTGTTAAAAAAGCATCATGAAGATCAGGGATAACACCAGACATGTGTGTTGTTTAGAATTGACCGCGCAGGCAAAGAGAGCATTAATCAGAGAAGCAGACAAGAAAGACATGGTTACTCTGACGGAGCTGGAGAGATCATATTATCATTGTACCACAGAAATCAGACCATTATGGAAGCATGGCAAGAAGAAAGACACTGTTTAAAAAAACCCATGTGAAGTCCCATTTAAAGTTTGAACTATTTGGTCTACATGCAAAATGCAAACGCAACCCTGAACATACTATTGTCACTGTTAAACATGATAGACGCCACATCAAACTATGCGGATGCTTTTCTTCACCAGGTACAAGGAAGGCAGTCATCGTTGATGGGAGGATAGATGCAGCTAAATACAAGGCAATCCTGGTAAAAACAGAAAAACCCAAACAAGCAAACATTTCAGACTGTTGCAGAGGTTCACCTTCATGCCAGTCAATGAGCCTAAAAATATAGCCAAAGCTACAACTGTTTAGAGGAATGTTTTAGAACAGCCCAGTCAAAGTCCAAATTTAGAATATGTGTTAAGATTTGAAAACAAATGGTCTCAGATGCTTTCTATCCAAGCTGAATGAGCCTAACCTGTTTTGCAAATAAATCGGCAAAACTGACTCTACATGTGCAAAACTGGTGAGAGATACCTTAAAAGACCTGCAACAGTAATAGCACAGAAAGGTGGCTCTACAAAGTACTAACTGAAGGAGCTGCTCGGCCCACTATTAGATTTGTATTCGTAAAAAAACTTAAAACTGTGCTTCCTTTTCATTCCACATTATAACCACACCCTTCTTTGTGTCGATCCATCACATAAAATCCCAGTAAAATACTCTGAAGTTTGTGTTTGTAAATGACAAAATGTAAACATATTTGAGGGGTGTGAATACTTTTACAAGTAACTGTATACATTATAAGACAGCATCTAAGTCAGCCAGGAGATTTGGTGACCTTGGCAGGAGTAAATTCTAACCTCAGGCTTTATAGCTTCAAAGAACATTTTTGAAAATAATTTAGTGTGTGGGTTTTAACGTGCATAATACATGTTTTAAAAGGAGCAGGGAGAAGGGAAAATACTATTCAGACTTGCCCAGTTTAACTTTCATTACGAAGCCAAAAAATGATACAAGCTTTAAATGAAGGATCGGACTGCACCTGCTGAGTCTGGTTAATGTGACTTTAGCAATTAATGGCTTCTTTAATAGTTAAAAAGGGATACATAGCCACTATTCGGGGATTTCTGCACAGTTTAAAAGAATTAAAGCCAAATATGTATGCTTAAATTTAGATGAATGCCCACATATGAATTAACATGCAGCAAAGCACACCCAGGGAGTATCAAATCAAACTCCGAGAGTCTCACTAGTTCCTCTTTTCACCACTGTAACCTTTACTGCCAGTCATTCTCTGTACTTCCCATGATAATACTCAACCTTCTCCATTGTCATTCCCAATGAGGCCCAACTAAATCTCTAACCAACGGCATGAAATTGAGATCAGCTCAAGCTCCTTTCTCTTCCATGTCCTCAGGGCTCCTAATGTAGTACAGTAAGAAATGGAGAAAAGAGATGCATAAGATAAGATTTTGTAGATGTTAAAAGGTCTGGTAAAAGTGTAGGGGGAGTTTTTGTATTCTTATTTGGAATGATAGCAAAAAGATCAGAATGTAAACTATGCTAACAGATTTTGTTTGCTTGGAATATGTTTTTGGTAGTTTTTTTTACACATTGTCTTATTATGAACAAAGGGCCTTTGGGTTTTGTATGTACAGTCATCACTCACCCCTGTAACCTTGCCCACAAATTCACATCTTGTCATTTGTGCCCTGCCCTAACCTCAGCTGCCTTTACACACCATGCTGTTCTCCACCACTTTTCCCCTCCCTTCCAGAGAGTGACTGTAGCTTTCCAACTGATGTAATTACTTTAAATCCCACTTGAGAAATGTGTCTCCTTGTAGGCAATATTAATTTCCCTTTTCAAAAGTTACCAAGGCCTTAATGCTTGGCTTTGGACGAAGAACACTCCAATGCCCCAATTAATCATCTTATGCAAAGAGTCATGATGATGATCACATCTGATTTGTGGTAATGACTAATACGTTAAAGTCAATCTGTATGATGTTTCATCCAAATCATTTGTTATGTCAGTCAGTGAACTTTCTGAGGGCAAATGTTTGGAAAAAATAATTACAAAGGGGAAGAATGTCCTTATCGTTCTTTATGTTTTGAACCATTTTTGTGTTTAAATTCCATTTTTTCCAATCTTTGCATTTTCAATGCAGTATTTTAGCAGCAGAGTCCTGCATATTGGGTGAGATTGGTACCACAGGGAGAGAAGTTAAGCAGGCTGACTTCTGGGCCTCTGTTCCCATGACCTGGTTCTGGGGAGGTGGCCAATGTTCTGGCCCAGTTTTCCCATCATGGGACCTCAGCGTGGGAGCACCGGGACTGTGGGCAGCCACTAATGCGCCTATTGCCTCCAGATTACCTACAAATGGCTACATAAACTAAGTAAAGTAAACATAAACTTGGTCCTGTTTTTCTTTATTTTTGGCTGCTCTGTGCCTCCAATAAACGGACTGCATAGATAAGATCCAAACCTGGATTGAATTGTTTAGGAGCTTTCATCCCTTCTTTCTCAATCAGTGCGAGGAATAATAAATAGCTCTCGCAGGGCATGTTGAAACAACTATTATAGAATGTGTAACAAATGTGATGTTTTCCCTATTCCCTAAAACTTATCAGGAATGGTGGTAAGGTTCTTATGGGTAGCAACAGCAGCAATTCTTTCAAAAAAAAGGAAAATTTAACTCTTGTTTTTTTTACCCATTTATAGTACAGGAAAAGATTGATTCCAGATCTAATTAAGGGATGTCAAAAGGGTATACTGCATATCCTCAGTGAAAGTTCAGTTTCTTGTGACATTGGTAGAAAAAAAGACACTACTGTTTCTCTAATGAGCATTTCAAAGAAAAGTGTGAATAAACTCTGTTGATGAAAATGAAGTGTTCTCATTTTCTCCATGTATTTCCTCCTAAGATGTCCTTGTCTTATCCTATAACTGAGAACGACATGTGCATTAGCTTTATAACTTTTGTTTTTCAAGAGGGGTGACTCCGTGGGCAAGAAAATTGCATATAAGAACTCCCTTTGATTTCAAATTGTGATTGGATTAGTATGGATTAACTCCCATTTGCTTTTCTTTCTACTTCGTCTCTCACTTTCGAGTACAGTAATTTCATTTGCTTGACTCTGACCTGTGGCCAAAAGAGGAAGAATAATTGGATAAAAACTCTTTTAATGTTTGATGTTTTAAAAGCATGCAGTTTGAACTGTCAACCCTAGGTTTACCTTTTTGCTCTGCAGATAAGACTGTACATGGTCATTTGTTGCTGAGAAAGCTTGACTCGAGCTGTACAAGATGTTGCGAAACAAGAGCTGATTCCTTCAGATTTATTTGACCTGTGGCTCCTAAGTCTTATTGATATTACAATGGCACATTAATTAAAAGAACATCAAGCTGTTAATCAAATATAATTCATCTCACATGGCTGCCCAGCTGTCCCACTTTAACATTTCACATGGCAATATGTTCAGAAAGGGCTGCCACTTCCTGACTCCTTTCAGACATGTAATCAAAACCTTGTCAAACAGCATGCAGCATGACTTTTGTCTTTTTTTGTATTTTTTCATACATTATTTGCAAATAAAATAAATGCCTATTAAGAAATTGTATTTTAGTCAGAATTGTTTGCTTTTATCATCATAGTAGAGTGCTGTGAAAAACTATTTACCCTTACGGATTTCCTCTGTCTGATTTTGTTTTTTTTTTTTTGGTCACACTTAAATGTTTGAGCTTATCAAACAAATTTCAAAGTTTCATCAGCTAAATACTTAATGCAAGTTTAAAATGATGATTTTATTTATGAGTGCAAAACGTTGCCTTTAGAGGTATTTTAAATATTTTGGTATTCATTATTTGCAAGACATACAACAAGCAAACTGACAGTGGTGAAGTAGACAGCAGTGCACTAGGAACAGATTCCGGTGGCTGCTAATGCTGTGTTCCTTTTAGCTATGAATTAAGAATTTAGATGTCGAAATTATACCAAATCCAACTAAACCATTTTCCAGTACTTTGAAAAACAGTTAGATTAGCCAAAGCGTGTACTCAGCGTGTGGCTATACCAGCTATTAACTATGCATTTTTCTGCGTATTCCACACACAAACACTGTAGGTACATGTTTACTATAGAAGGTTGAATAGTACTGTGTGTGAAAGATTGAATGTCATACAAATCATCAGAAGTACTAGATAGGTCTTTACTGCAAATATTACTAGGTTTTAAAAGTACGGCAACCATATTGGATTTTCAGGCTCCAGTTGGTCAGCAACTACCGATTTCCTGACTCTTTTCTGTTAATTGTTCTCAATTCAAATGTGGAATTGGAGTAAAAATGAAATACATAATTATACCGCATCCATCAAAAAAATCAACCAGTACCAATAGGAATTTAGAATAGGAAATCAATAGAAATTTTCTTTTACTCTTTTGTTTTTATATCAAAACAACAAAAAAAGTGAAGATGTCCAAGTCCTGTAGCGGTACTGTTTTAAAATGTTTGTCAAGGCGACAGTACTTGTGTTACTAAGGCGGTACATGTATAACAAAATTGAGAACCACTGGCATGCAGTCAGGCCTGATTGTAAATTGTAAAATTGAACTCAGCTTTCCAAAATATCTTGTTAATCAGAGTTAATTCATTATTTAACAAAGGGAGATTATTTGTTTTTCACATAGTGCAAAACTGTGTTTTGTAGTTACCCAGGTTAATTTTCTTGGATATTAAATATTGTGTGACGATATGAAACATTTGTCAAAAAATAGACCAAATCTGTAAGGGAGCAATTAATTTTTTTCCCTAAAAAATTAAGTATTTTTATTTTAACTTTGCTGCATGAAGCATTGTGTTTAATATTTTTCTTGATCATTTGTTCATTGATATGTAACCTAATTTTCTTTCCTAGCATGAATCAAACATTCTTCTGGGCTTTTGAATGCCACGAATAATTCTGTAATGTTTTGGAGATGTTGAGTATGCAGATGCTAAAGCGAGTGGAGGCTGTGGGCTCAGAGCTGCAGGGTGCAGCAGTGCTGTCTCTGTCCATGTTTGTAAATATGCTCTGGCTGTGCCTGGAGGGCAAAACGGGAATTAAAAGGTCCTGACAGTGGGGCAAGGGGGGAGGGGACAGTTGTACCTGTGCTATCACTTTTTTCATTCTGACACTTTGATTTACATCTATCTCAACAGCCAGATGATTGCAAATTAAGTTTTATGGCCATTATAAAATGTATATTTGCTGTGTAGCATTTTTTTAGTTCTTCAATGGAATATTTTTGTTTTGGTTCTTGATTTCAGGGAAACATTCAGCAACTGATGATTGCAGATGACCCCCAGGCTGCTGCCAGCTACTGTGTAAACTTCATACCAGATTGTGACTTGGCTTTGCCATACAACGGTCAAACTCTGGACAACCAGGTCAGTACTGCAAGAGACATGACAATGTTTGTCAAAACACAAAAATGTATTTGCAAAATGCTTTTACTGTTTATACATTGTAGTACATTTAAATACATTTTGCAAGTTTTGACTTTGTTGTAATTTTAATTTCCTGTATTGTCCCTTTGTTTACGGGATGTTTGGATGCCATGATTTTTATAATATGGATTAAGAAACACTTAGAACCTCTGTTTATTGCATCCCAGTCCAAGTCTCCCTGGATAATAATGGGGGCTTGGTAAATCCCACATACCATGAAACTACTCAAAGAAGTACTAGCTTATTAACAGGTAGTTATGTGTTGCAAACTGTCTGCAAAGAGACAGTATTGAGATAAAGAGGGAATAGGCCAGCTGTTGAAGCTTGTTTTGAAATGCAGCCAGCATGGAAGCATTTCTAATATCAGGCCCTTTTTTAGCATCTCCGGCACTCACACTATAACACAAAAACACAAAAGGAAAGCCAAAAAGAACACACATCTGCTCGCATATCTATACGGCAAGCCAGAAGCACGTGACTCAGCAGCTCATTCTTTCCTCAAGGCATGTTTAAAATAATTCTATCAGAGATAAAGATGATTATAAATGGTTTCTGGTGATGAATGAAGAGATAAGGAGACAGCTGTGTATGTGGATAGGTTTCAGGAAACAAGGTTTTACCTTGTCCCATGTCTTTTGCATAGAATTAATTAAATGAATAAACAGTACACAAAGCTGCTGGTTATTGATGAAAGGATGAACTATGAGGCCATCTTGGTAGTCACGCAGCTGCCTTTCATATAAATACAGCTGAATGAGAAGCTCTTAATCCAGAGTGTTTCCATATCCTTCACCAGACTGACCTGCTTCCCATCCCACTCCCACTCTCTGATCATGTTTGCAAGTGGATCTAAATCATGTCTCATTTCACAGGTTTTGCCTTCAGTGCCATTTTCAGGCAGAGGCCACTCAGATAACTTACATACAATGTAAATCTCTCATGGAGGGGACAAACTTTTCCAGGAACAACAATAGTTTAAACATTTGTGTGGACCATACACAAAGCCTTTGAAAGTAAAGCACGATATATGATTCTAATAAAAACTGGAACCCTGATCATTTTTCACACTACAAACACAAACTTCAGTGTATTTTATTAAATGTAATGTGATAGACCAACATAAAGTGGGGCAGAATTGTGAAATGGAAGAAAAAGTTTTTTGTTTGTTTTTTTAACAGATAAAATCTGGAAACCTGTTGTGTAATAGTATTCAAAATCCCAGAGTCAGTAATTTGTGAAACTACATATTGCTGCTATTACGACTGCAAGTCTTTTGGGGTATGTCTCTACTAGCTTTGCACATCTAGAGACTGAAAGTTATGCCCTTTCTTTTGATTTGCAGCCCAAACTCAGACTGTAAAAAAAGCATATCTGAATATGAGTTTTCAAGTCTTCCAAGACATTCTCAATTCGATTTAGGACCAGGCTTTAACTTGGGTCATTCCAAAACATGAATGTTAAAATATGAAATTTATCATTTTGGTGTTGGTTTATCAACGTAGATATTGATAGACGAACATTTTTGTTGGTCTATCAAATAAGTTCCACAAAATATGTATTGAAGTCTCTGGTTATAACATGAAAAAATAAGAAAAAATTCAAGGTATATGAATAGATTTAAAAGGTAGTTTATAGAATAATCTCTAACAAACGTGAGTTTCTTCCACATTATTTTACAGGAAGGGATAGTTTTAGTGGGGTGCACTGTAATCATCTCGCCAGACCTTAATTCTTTACTTAGGCTATTTCCAAAATTGTGTTTTTATTCACAGTACTATTTGTTTTAGTTTTTCCATCTTCCTTTATTGCTTCTGCTTTGCATTTCAAAATTTTATAATAGAACTCCCATCTTGAGCTGATGGAAAGTGACCAACCAACTGAACCAAATAATCTCTCTAAAAAGGACAAGAGAGGCAAAAAAAACAAAAAGAAGAGGGACAAAACCTCTAAAGGAAAACGCAAAGGAAAGAGAAAGGGCAAGAAGGGGTCCAGAAAGAAGATGCATGAAGATGAGAGTCCAGAAGAAGGCTTCCACAGAATTACTACAACACTGCCGGAGTTTCAGTCACAGGAACCTTTCCAGCCCACACAACTACCTCAAACTAAGGGCGACATTGAATCTGTTCTTCCCACTGACATGTTCGACGAGACCATGGTGATGCCCACATATAATCCTGACTTCACCTCTGAGGCCCCCACCGTGGTGCCCAGTACACTGCGTGTATCAAAGGTTACCAAGGAGGTAGACAAATTTATCAGTAGATGTGATCCATCCTAAACCCCTCCCACCATTTGTAGTTCTAACCGTAGCGAGCACCTCTTCCTCTTTTCACCACACTAGTTGCTTATCACAACTAACCAGCTACATCCTAATTATTACCTAGGCTTTATCTTCATGCAAATTTGGATATTTCATCCTAGTCAATGAAAACTGTGTGTTTCATCTTTACTGAATGTCTATTTGTAATCTTGGAAAACATGAAGAAGCAAATCTGAAAAGGCTTCTTATTAATTATTTGCTTTAAAGTTCACTCAAAATGAATCATGTGTTTGGATGGCGGCTAATTAAGGATATGCAACAAAGACTCATGATAAAGCAACTAGTTTTTACATTCTCTCTCTAATAAAAAAACACATTTTGTATGTCTCCTCTATGTTTGTTATTTGCCAGTTTGTCAAGTAATAAAATTTGTCCTGTTCACACTGTTTTCTGTCAGTCTCTTCCACTTTTTCACACAAATCTGATTTAGTCTTTCAGCTAATCACACTTCTGCATTGTAATTAACTGCACACCTGCCATCCTGTTTCTCAGTCACCCAACAAATGTTTATTAAATCACCCTGTTTTCTAACATCTATTCTATAAAAATGCACAGGGGGCCTCAGTGCTTTCTGGTTAACCTTTATGATGGCTCAACTGAAACTGTGTATTGGTCAGCAGGCAATTCCATCAGTGCACACACCACTTGGGGTGGAGTATGAACATGACATTTATGGGGATTTGCATGAAGATCTCTCAGTTTCTACAGTAACTGTGGATTCGAATACAACTGGTTATGAGGTAGGATAAGTGAAACCAAATGTAATATAAAATAGAACACTTCAAAAATATTGATGAATGTATTCACTAACGAGTTTCTGACATTTCAACAGATTCTCGAATACGATGATTTTTCGAATGACACACAGTATGAAGAATATGAAATATATGAGGATGACTTTGACTTTGCAGAACGGGAAAGAGCTCAGACCTTGGATGTTGAGGTAAATCTGTTGCTTAAATTGAGAAGTCATGTTGGTTCTTGGATCCTTCAAGTCATATCTAAGAATTCATATCTATTTTTCTTTTTCTCCACTACAGGCTATACTCAGAGCAGAGAAAGGCCAGAAGGGAGGGCCAGCTATTATTGAACCGGTGAGCTGCTAGAGCGTTTAATTAATAGTATTGCAGGCACAGTTATGTGTGCAGGGGAAGGATAGTATATTCTCTGAATCTACATTGAATGCTTCTTGTGTTTGCTTCTAGGGTTTATTAGTGAAAGGACCCCCAGGCCTGCCGGGGCTAGAGGTGAGCCACTAAACATCTGCAATAAAATGATGACAATTTAAAGACAGATCAAATATTTTATACATACAATGCACCTCAGTAAAATACAATGCCATTAAAAAGTTCAATTATTTTTGCAATTTAGTTCAAAATGCTTAACAAATTATAAATGTGTACATTTATTTCTATTAATTTGGATGATTATGGCTTAGATTCAAAACAAATTTTCAGAAAATTGCATATAAGCATAAAATAATTTTTATTGCAGTAATAATAGCCTTCTAAATAATATGTCCATGTACTATGCATTGTACATACTCAATACTTGGGCAGAAATGGTTTTCCATGACTATTGCTGCTACGTTCTGCTGAGGTGTTAAGCAAGCCCATTTGGGCTTGATAGTGGCCTTCAGCTTGTCTCCATTGTTAGGTCTAGTCTCTTCAATCTTACTCATGGCAATTTCCTACAAGTTATTTATAGGGTTTAGGTCATGCCAGCTCAGTTTGCTGGAAAAGCATGCACAGTGATACTGTCATGACATGTGGTAAAAGTGAACCCATATGCAGGCAAGGCAGCAGGAGGAGTATGATGGGGAAGATGAGTGCAACAGAATAATCTAGCAGTGAGACTTAGAAACCAAGGACATCAAATTACCAGGATAAATCTTGGTATGGTGACTGTTAAATCACTTACCCTGGCTTCAGTCCACACCTTGTGAATCTCTTCCAAAGTCTTGAATGGGCTTTGTTTCACAATCCCCTGAATGCAGTACTCATCCCTATTTCAACTAATATACCTGAATGCAGCACTTATTTTGTAGCTTACTCTTTTTGTTGAGTTTTTCAGTAACTGTTTCCTGAATTCCAGACAAGTCAGCCACCCTCCGAATTGATTGGGTAGGCTATAATATGGCCACAATGTTCCTATATTAAAATAATATTTTATTGAATTTATGTAATATTTTTATATTCTGGGAAACTGAATTTTGTGTTAGATAAAATCATTAGAGATAAATGTTTGAAATATATAACTATTTGGGTAATGAATCTTTATAATAACTTAAAATGTCTTGACTGAAATGAATGAACTTTTATTTCCTACTTGAATTCATCCAGATGCACCTGCACAGATCATGAGGATACCACTGCTTCATCATTAACTAGCTGATCAGGAGAATTTAACAGATAACTGTAAACCACATGGAGAGTCAGAAAATACTTGTGGTTCAACTAATGTTAGTTAGAACATAGCCATGTTCTTGGGTTCTTGTCTAAGTACTGTTTTGTTTACAGGGACTTCCTGGGCCAGCCGGACCAACAGGGCCTCCAGGGCCCAGAGGAGATCCAGGTGATCTGGTGAGTGTGGCTCTCAGATTGGCACAAGCCAGAATTTGGACTCAGTGATTTACTGTTATTTCAGATTGACCTTTTACCTGAGGGAATAATACACTGAACTTGACTGCATTATTTTGCTTATCGTTATGCAAGTGCCTTCAGGATACATCCTAATCAGATGTCCGAACCACCTCAAATGACTCCTTTCAATTAAAAGGAGCAGCAGCTCTACTATGAGCTTCCACCAATTGTCAGAGCACCTTACCCCATCTTTAAGGCTGAGCACAACCACCAGTCTCAGATCCAAAAAATGCATGTTGACAAAAAAATCAATATAAACACAATAGATTTGAAGTCATTGAACAAACACTCCTTTATGTATGTGTCCATGTATATGTCTATATATGTATCTTCCCATTTTTCTGTTTCTAGCCATCCTTCCTCATCTATTTGATCATGTCCATCTGTCTAGCTTTATTTATCTATCTGACTTCATCTATCTATATCTATTAGTGCTTAGGCAACCATTCAAATTCTTAATCAGCATTAATTGCACTGTTCCGTGCAAAATTCAGTAACGAATTCAAAAGTTGTTTTGTGGACTTACTTTAAAGGAACTTCTATATGAACAAACGTGTAATAACATTTGTTTCACAAACAATTAAAAACAAATAAGATGCTCATTAACTGCAATTTTCCAAAGAAAATACACATTTATCATGGTTTAATAGTTAATCAAATGTTTAAATGAACAACCGAATAAGGAGCTACATCAAATGAATAAATTCAATTCAAGTCAATTCAAAAACACTTTATTAGTCCCAAAGGTAAATTAAATGTTGTTGTAGCTCATTATACTATATATTATATATCATAAGGACATAGTCTGAACATTGAGACACTTTACAGTCTCTGATTTGTCTCAGTTTGAGGTAATTTGTTCACTTTCTCCTGATGCATGTGTGTTTAACATGTAAATAACATAGTGGGATCTGGATTTTATTTCGAAATCTGACCTCTGTCCCTGCCACGACCATCCAAAAGACTGGGTCATTTATCTTTTTTTTTTTTCAAATAAAGATGTGACTTATTTGACGTGCGCACATAAAATGCACACATACAGCGACAGGTAAATTAGAGATTTGGGCACATATGAGCTTCCAAACAAGGACATAAACCATCACGGTTGATTTCTTTTTTTTCTCTGCTCTTCGCTCCAAAGCGTTATTTAGAAAAGAAACAAAAAAATTTAACTTGGCTGTTGGAGGAAGGGGGTCTGCCCCACCTCTTGCATGTACATTTGAATAGGTGTGTTCCTCCACCACAAGCTGGAAAAAATATAGTTACTCTCCCACTGTGATAAAGGGATAAGCGGTCCTGTTTGCATGGGGGAGCCTCCTCTGCAGAGGACATGGAGACTTGATTAACAAGATCCTCAAAGGTCTTTTCTTCCGCTGCTGGACAATATCCTCAGTTGCTAGTTCCCACCCTAACCAAACAAAATCTGGGATGGTTCCCATTATCCCTGTCTAAGTCATCAAATGATTGTTCAGAACTTGAGGCCAACAGCCACTCCTTATCCATAGCCTCTCCAAATCCCACCCACACTGGAGTTTTTGCTTCAGTAACCGCAGAAGCCACATTCTTTTGGGCCATTTAATAGCCATTAGCTGTTTCATGCTTAGTTGGCTCTGTTCAAACCAAGCTTGAAAGGCTTCCTTCTTCAGCTTATCGGCTTCCATCACCACCGATGCCCATCACCTTGTTTTGTTGTCCGATGAGCTAACCCCTCCCTCCTACTTCTCTATGTCTAAAGGGATTGCTCAAACCAGCTCTCCATCCAACGGGTCTGGACTTCCCTAAACCTGGAAGGTCTTACTAAGCAGGTTTACTGAAAGTTCTGTTTAAGCTGGTGTCGGGAAATGACTCGCCTAGCCTCTGACAGCGTTCATCCAAAAGTCTCGCCCTTCTTCAACTGGTGGTCTGGACGACTGAGTAGCCTATCGCAGTCATCCACACTTTCAACAGTCACTTTTGTTCACGGCTGCTCATTCCCTACTTTTACAACTGGCTCTTGGTATATGGGCTAGGTTGATTTTAGTAGCTCAGCACGAGCCCCAAGGGCGCTGTTTTAACAAACTTGACTAAGGCAACCTATAAAAACTTCCTAAAATATCTTAGAACCAGGAAACAAGACTTTTTACCACCAATGAAAAACCAACAATACAATGACTCAAATAATTGAATGTCCACGATTTAACTAGAATTTTATATGCTTTCTTTAATTAGTAACGCTTTTGCAGGGGTCAATAACAGCTTAAATTCGGCAACACAAAATAATTTCAATAATAGAATGAATCAGTCAACTCAACCTGTCGTTCCCTGATGCTGAAACTAGTGAGTTTGGGGAGGCTTTGAAGACGGAGGTTCATCCATGCACCTGATGGAGATGTTTCTTCTAGTAACAACTAGTGGTTTCTTGAAGGGAATATGACTTAATCTTCAGTTTTCTTCCTTTAAGTGGCAGGCACTGATGCTCCAGGTTTTGATGGTTAAACAGGATATTTGTTGTCATATGTCTCCGAAGACAGTAGTTTCCAGAGGCTGAAAAGTTGAAGGAAACCCGGAGACATAAATGAGGTTGATTCAGGACTTCCAGAAGCCTGAAACTTAGAGCAATCAGCTGTTCACCGATCAAGTTCACTTCTGTTGTCTGGATAAAAAGGCTTTAGATGAAATCAGATTCTTAATTTTGAGGCACAGTCCTTTCTGGGCCCACGGGTTGATCCTCTTCTTTAATGCAGTCGATCAGTGGGGCTATGTCTTTGTTCCTTTTCCATCCAAGCTTATCTTCTCCGTCTGATCTTGTTCGCTGGTCTTCTGCGAGGAAACAACCCCGTTTCTGCTCTCAGCATTGTTTTTATAGCGCTTGATGCTTGCACCGGTCAGGCCCTTATTAGGCTTCTTAGTTATTGTGCAACCTATTCAGCTCAGCTTCTTGATCATTGCTCAATACTTTAGTCATGGTCATTGTGACCTACTGATTCTGCTTCTCAGCCTTGGAGATGCTAATAATAGCCACGCAGCTGGTCTGTAGTCGCATCCTCCCTTCCTCCCGTTGCTGTCAGCATGCAGCTGGCTCTCGTCACTCCTAGTCATCCTACATTTCTTTCCCTAATCTGCTCAGTTTTAAACTTTACACAGTATTACACATTCCATTCTTCAGCTTCCAGCATTTACTTTAAAACACTGTTGCAAAACCATCACTTCATTTTCTTTATTCGTGCTTTAATGTTATATTTCTTTCATATATAGCTGATTGAGAATGTCAAACCTTAATGTTTTTCCTCTAATTCTCAGTTCTTAACCACATTTCAATCATACATCTTTTAACTTGTTAATCAAAGACTACTAATTTTATTCAATACATGTGAAAGAATGTAAAATCATCATACATCATTTCTTTGGATATACTTGTTTATATTTTTGCAAAAGATAAGACAGATAACATGTGGCAGATAATACGTGGCTCCACACAAGCCTCTCCAGTCTCTCAGCTCCAGAATATGAGAACATGCTTGTTTCACTCCTCACTGCTTCAACTGTGTGTTTTAATAATTATTGCATGGATTACACATAAGGATATTTAGTGTAACTTTATGGAATTAACTGTGAGCAGTTACTAAATGTTGCATGGATTACATGGAAAGATCTCACCTTATTTTGACACCCCCTTCTTGAGATCAGACTGTATCCATGCCTAAAGTCCAAAAAGTCAGAGAAAATCAAAGTCTGTATCATAAACACACAGGGAGAGGACCTCATCTTCCAAGTAGTGTGAGTAATGTGGTGATCGGGGCACTGGCGTCGAGGACCAGACGTCGAGAACCTCAAACTCGTCGATGAAGCAGGATGCATCAGAAGGGGAGATGACACAGGCTCCTTCCGGAGGACAGGTGGTGAGGGAGACCCATCAGCGACGGATCCTCTTTGCCTATCATTTGAGGCGGTGTCAACAGGGCTATGGATAGGCGAGAGGAGTGGGGGTAAGGGCGAAGGGGGGGAGAGGGGGAGAGGGGTTGAAGAGGTATCATCGACATTACCTCGGCCAGCCAGCCATCAGACAGCTGTGGAGGACCTGTCTCCTCACACATGGAGTCAACTGTTGGAGAATTCTGGGAGACTAGCTCCTCCAGTGAGACCGGCTGGTGTTGCTCTTCATCATCACCTGCAGACGTTTGACAGGTGACGCTCTTGGTGGTGACCGAGGTTTGAGTGCTGCTCTCTACAGTAGTGGTTGACACCTGGCATCCCTGGACCTCGGTGCCCCGAAGAGGCGAATCAGGGGAGCCATGGGCACCAATAGCAACAACCCTCCCATCGAGTAGATGGAGGGTGGGCAACCAGAATCCATCTTTAGGATCTCTCCAGATGTAACTGATGATGGGGAGATACATTCCCCCTTGCTGTGTCTTAATCCTAAAAGTGTGTGCAGCAGCCCCGAAGGCCGATGTCCATGTCACCTTGTATCGTGTCTGAAGATTTCGGCTCATGGTCATGGAGATATAGGGAAGATCTCCAAGACCCTCAATGCAGAAAACACTTGTCACTGTAGCATAGTTGACAGCGATAGAGAGACAGTGGTGACACCAGTGCGCCTCAGGCGTGACCCAGAGGTATCTGAGCACTGAGGCTGAAATTCCACATCTGGAACAGGAGACTGTGTCCTGGAGAGATATATTGGAGGCCTGTAAGTGGATTTTTCAGGAACATAATGTGAACCCTGGATAATCACCTCCAGGGTTAAAAACTAAACGAAGAGATTAACTAATTATAGAAGCATGCGTTCTAGCGGGCGAAAATCAGACTGTAGTGCTAGACTACTTCTCTGTTCCGTCTCTGGGCGGCCAGCCAAGGGGAGCAAAAAGGTGGAGGTGTGGAGGAGTGTCACTCGACAAGGCATCGGGGGAAGCAGCTGAGTAATGGAAGAAAGCTGCATAGGTCATAAGCCAAACCATAATGGCTAGATCAGAAGTGAGTTGCAGCCAATAAAGGAGAGAGAGTACTCCCCATCCTAAGCTCCAAGCCCCCAAGCTAGCCAATTTTGTGAGCCAAATCCATTTGCCTTGTCCTTTGAGAGAGAGTTAATTGCCCTAAATAGGCGATGACGCCAAAAGCTAAGAGTGCCTCCATTATTGCAGTAACTATCTTAGCAGGTGCGCGACGGGTGGCATGGGGTCCGCTCAGCAGTATCTCAAGCACTAAAGCAATGGTGTCGATACAAAGCCACAGTGCTACCATCAGGCTTCTCTTCCAGTCAACACTGACCCTTCCCAAAAGATAGGACGCAAACAGCGATAACGCCACTTCCCATCTGCGTATCCAGAAATGGCCAAAGATTAATTTAGCATAGCCTTGAAGCACGATGAGAAACCGTAATGGTTGGCTGACCGACCAGGCTCCGGTGTGGCAATAGCATAGCCATCCACAGAGAAGCGCATAAAACTCCACTGTACTTACTTGGACAGGCTTGGAGATAGTGGTTGAAGTGGTAGTCATGATGATAAGCGACTGCAAAGGCTTAGGCTCAAGTGCTCTCTTCGAACCTGGAACTCAGAGGGACTCAAACTCCCCAAGCCCTGGGTCTTATACCCGGGGTGGCCCCTCCCTCAAGGGGAGTGGCTGATAACTCCTCCTTCCCGGCCTGAGCATGGACCGAAGGAATTGTTGCGCAAGAACTTTACATATTATGACTACAATAATCACTCCTACAGCAGCAAGCAAATAAGGCCACAGCATCATAAACAAATTAGCGATCCAACCTTCAACTACTGAAACCCCTTCCCTTATAATGTGTCGGGCTTCCTGAGCAACTATAGTAATTACATTGCTGACTGAGTGTCCGAATGTCTCATACCAACTACAAGCATGCTGATACGCTCCTTCCCCACAATTCTTCCAGGTTTCACTGCGACAAGCACCAATGATCTTTCGGCTCCAGCTCCTGGAAGCTGCATTTGCATTAGAGGCTGAACATGGCCCACTGGTATTCTATTTACCCAGCTTCCCTCAGAAGATAAGACAATCTTTAATGGTGGTGCGAAACATCCCAAGTTCACCCTCACCACACGTTTGGGCTTTTACAGATCAGTCCAGCAGCTTTCCCTGCAAGCACAGCCAACTCACTGCCAGGTGGTGATCAGTTGAAAGCTTTCTCTGGGGTACAAGTTGAAGATCCTCTAAACAGAATCCTCTGCCAGGTGGTAATCACATGTACCTTACTGTCTATCCAGGCTGTGTTGATCATTGAATCGTTCTCCTCCCCTCATCCATGGCCAATTTGCTATTGTTGAGCATACCGAGGGCTGAAATGAATATATTGAAAAGAAGTTATTTGAAATATTAGGTAGATTATGGCTTTGTGTAAATGCGTTTTGCAAAGAAGGTACACTATATTGCAAAAAGTATTGGGTCACACCACCAAAGCAATGAATTCTGGTGTTGCAGTCACTTCCATGGCTGCAGGTGTATACATTTTGGAGAGGAGAAACTTGAATAGCCTGAGTCTTGAAATTTGTCTTTTTTAACACCTTTGGGATGAATTTGAATGAAGGATGCAATTCTTGCCATCTTATCTAACTATGAACACACTCCTAAACCTTGTGGAAGATTTTTACTTTACAATATTTAAAGTTGCTATTGCTTGGAATAGTGTGTCCATAGATTAAAAATAGGATGTCATCGAAGCTTATGTACATGTAAAAGTAGACAGACAAATACTTTTGGCATTATAGTGTAGTTGAATGTGAATAAGTTGTACTAATCATCATAAAAATCATCATTGATCTATGACTTCAGAGGTCGAAGGTGCTTTCGTACATAGATGTTTTTTCAAGTAAGAAGCTAACACAGGCGTGCCTCATGTTAAAATTGTATCACATTCTTTTCACCTTCATGATTGCTTTTGTTTTCAGAAGATATTTAGATCCCCACAACAAGAGGCACAGTTGCTAATGCTTTTACCCATTTCCTGTCTTCTTGTTTTAGGGTCCTCAGGGACGCCCTGGTCTTGCTGGGGTAGATGGGATCCCAGGTCCTCCAGGAACCCTGCTGATGCTACCAGTAAGATTTTGTAGCACACCAAAATGCACAGGAATACACACACCTCTGTTTTCTCTTATTGTTTTGTATTGTCATGACCACAAGGGGGGGCTGTTTGACTGAACTTCATTTACATTTGGGAATCCTGCATTGGGACTTTACTTCTGCTCTCACTGCCAACAGTTCCAGTTTGGAGGTGATTCACAGAAGGGACCAGTGGTGTCCCCCCAAGAGGCACAAGCACAAGCTATCTTGCAACAGACCAAGGTTTGCCTCACAGGTGTCATAGCAAAACATCAGTGATGATCAAATAGTAATTATTTGCTATAAGTTGACAGTTTTCTTCCACATGAGATATAATATACTTGGTTTGGTTCAATATGACCTAAATTCAGATAAAAATGTTTTTGTTTCAGCTGTCACTTCAGGGGCCTCCAGGTCCACTGGGTCTTACAGGAAGACCAGGCCCAGTGGTAAGTAAATCCTCTCACTCATACCAAAGTAAATGCAAACCCCAACAGCTTCCCCAGCTTCTAACATCATGGCTGCAAGTTTTTTTTTCTCCAGCCTCAAACTCTAGACTCACATTTCTCTCTGTTTTATTGTATCTCTGATTTCTTGCTCGCAGTTTTATGATTGCTTTCTGAAAGCTGTAGGGATAAAACTCAAGAAGCCTTTAACAGGGTTTGCATGTGTTTGGATTGTGCAGTGTTTGCTCTGTCAAATAAAAGGGCACTTATGTTTTATTTTCTAGGGTCTTCCTGGTCCAATCGGGCTCAAAGGAGACCATGGAGACAACGGCCCCACTGTACTGTTATCTCCACCTCATTCTGAGCTTCCATTTTTGTCAGAATATCGATTTACTTTTGTCCTCTCGCCTCCCTCTTTGCAGCCTTTTCCATTTGCTTTATCTTCTGCATCTTTTACATAGGGACCCCGTGGGTTGCCAGGACTCCCCGGAATTAATGGAAAGCCAGGCAAGAGGGTGAGATATCTGTTGTACTGAAGTAGTTCCAAGCGGAAATATTTCCTGTCTGGATATTGTGATCAAAACATACAGAGCCAAATCAAACAAAACCTATATTAACTGGATTGAGTATCTTATAGGGACGTGTAGGTGTGGATGGAGGTCGGGGAGCTCCAGGTGAAACAGGTGCAAAGGTAAATCTTCCCACATTGCAATATTAACAGATAACATTTAGGTGAAGAGCACTTTAATTATTGTTAATTGTTAAAGAATTCATTAGGCCCTTAAAAGCCTTGAACTCAACAATATCACACGTTTGTGCAATAAGGTGCTTTAACAGCACCCAACTATCGCCACCCGCAAATGTAAGCCTTCAGGTATCATCAAGCCCCAAGCCTATTATATATTATTGACAACCAGGCACCTCAATACATAACAGCTGCAGGAAGAGCTTAGTAAATAAATCAGCCTCCCTTGATGCTGGATCTGACTGAACGAGATCTTTATCGGTCAAAGCAGCATTTTAGCTGCCCTAGAGCTCATCTGAAAGCTCCCTCTCACTCTTTGACACACACTCCAAACAGATGGAAGGGTCTGCCTGGGGAGACTTTTAAGACAATTCTGCTAATGTTTACATATTACTGCAAGTGTTTGTGTGTGTGCTTCCAGGGTTTAATGCACTTGTTTCTTTTTAACATCTCAGGGTGACAGGGGTTTTGACGGCCTGCCAGGTCTCCCAGGAAACAAGGGACACCTAGTGAGTTTTTGTTGGCAATTTCACATTGTTGCTGTATTTATTTTGTCTTTTAGGTGTTAATACCCAAACATGGCATGCATAAATACTTTATAAATCTCATGGTAAATGTTTACTTAATAATTAAGACGATTTATGTTTCTTTGGTGAAAGTCCTCAATGAAAAGAAACATCATGACCTTGCTCTCCTAAAGCAGAAGCTGATGCGTTTGTCTTGTAGGGGGACAGAGGAAGGCCTGGTCCTCATGGCCCTGTTGGAGAGCCAGGAGAGAAAGTGAGTGCTCACATTTTTCAAAATGTATTTGCAATGTACAATACTCAGAAAACACAACCTGAAGCAGTTTTAACATTTATTATTCTTTCTTTTTTATTACAATATCAAAATGGAAACCGTTGTCAGATCAGTGAATCAATATCATAAACCATTTAGATGGAAAATCATCACAGATATAAGCAGGCTTAGATTAGATATAGTCATAAACTCCTGCATTAATAACTCTGCTATGCTGGCTGCACTTCAATCAGCACAAAGGTTTGCAAAACACATAAAAGCTGGCTGCCTCATCCCTGATATGAAAGCTTGCAGCTCGTCAGCACAGTGCCAATCTGTGATAAAGGCTGGGGAAGATTGAGAGGACGGATAGTCTTTGCTTGAAGACTGTTATTTGTCAAACAGCAAATTGTTTTTAATGAACTGTTTTCCTAGATATAAATGTTTTCAAACTACAGGCCGAATTGAAGAGTTGCATCTGATCCAATCTATCCTTTTAATCATAGGGGTCTGATGGACCTGTGGGGCCAAGAGGTCAACCAGGTGAACCAGTGAGTATTTTGATCTAGAAAAATGATTTAAACTCTGCTCATGCACACAGCTCACACTGTAGCAGACCCTCTTATGAACATATTCTGGGGTTGTTGTTCTCTATTTGATAGGTGCAGTGCTGCGAAGAAGTAATTTTCCACTCCAGATTATTTCTATTTTTTTTTTTTTTTTATGATATTGAAATGTTTCTGATCAGCAAGCACATTTTAATATCAAAATAAATATAACCTGGTGCAAAAACAGTTTTCAAAAGATTTCATTTGTTAAATGAAAAAATATATTGTAAATTAGTCTTTTATATCCCTGGGGAAGATTTTCAGCTCACCCCTCTTTGCAGAAGTGTTTGAATTCAGCCACAATGGAGGGTTTTCCACCACAAATATGCCTCAGCATCTCAATCAGATTTGCATCTGAATCATGAACTCTGATAATAACTGAGGCAAATCAGGCCTGAAGTGCTTTAGATTTTGTTCTAGATTATTTTGTGATCTCCTGGATGAGTTGTCGATGCACTGTTGGAGTGATTTTGGTTGGCCAGCCACTCCTAGGAAGGTTCACCACTGTTATGTTTTTTTCATTTACTGAAGTACAGAGAAACACTGCAAAAGAAAAGTGTTTTCAGCACAGTAAATAGAGATAAGCAAAACCCAACAACCAAGAATACAAATGCAAAGGAAAAATGCTGCAACTAGAAAAAATCAACAGCAAGTCAAGAAATCTGCAAACTCGCTCCACAAAACGGATGTGCACCAGGCCACTAGTGGAAGTCGTCCATTAATATGCAGCTGTTCTGTAATAAATATGAAATATTATGACCAGTTCTTTAAAAAAGACATGATGCAAAACGTACCTCTTCTCTCTTCCTTCCAAGTTTCCTCTGGGAATCCTGTTAATGTCTTTACTATGGGTCTTATGTGACATGTGAAATGACTTGGTGGTTGCCACCACGCACATTGAGCAGGATGGTAAATAACAACAAGTCTCTAAAAGCTGACTGCTTTCACACTGCAGCAAAAAGTTGCATATTGGGGTCAATGGATCTTCATAACAGCCATATCAGTGATGTTTTGTTTTAGAAATCTTTACCAGCGGTGCTGATCATTGTTGATCCCACTGTATCAAAACTAAAACAAAAAAATATATATATAATAACTTCCACAGCATTCCACTTTGATCGTTACTATCAAAAAACACATACAACACACAATTTGATTTGCACTGCACTCCAGTTTGCAATCAGAATCTGTAACCAAGATTCTCACTGATTTCTGCGAGGAATCTAGAAAACTGGCAGTCTTCCAGCAGACCAAAACTTCTCAATTCTTTTGTAGAAGGTGTCATTGTTTGGTTCATCTGCTGTAAAAATGGTTAATTGGTTATGACTCACTTCTATCTTTCTCCCAGTAAGTGAGGTTAGGGCTCAGCAGGGTTTTGTCTCTCCAAATGGATTTCTCACTGCTTGAGGAAATAGAACTGCCATGTACCATGTAAGGGAAAAGTCTGATAAAGCACATAAACATTGGGAAAGAATGGTCTTGGCTGTTTTGAAGAGAGGCAGGGAGTGATGAGAAATAGAGTAACAGCAGGAGACAAACAAAAGATGGAAATGTGGTTGGTGGTGAATGGGATGAGATAGATTGAGCGAGCAAAGAGGGAAGAGAGTTTCGGCAAGGTAAGAGACAAAATCCTGGCCCGAATGATTATATTTCCATATCAATCATTTCCCAGGAGATCACAGATGTGGCTTTGGAACAAGTGGCTTGGCCAGCCTACAAAGAGGGAGGCTGACAAAAGCAGATCACACAAGCACAAGCTGGCGAGCACAGTCTTCATGGCAGACACATACAAATCAGACATGTTCAGTCATTGAAATACATTTTTAATGTCTTGCTGTTTCCATATTTTCCCCCTCTCCTTAGTTTTGATTTATGGTTTAGTATTCCACTCTTCTTCAGCCACATAATGAATCCAGGTTAACTGCTGAATGTTTGCTGTGTTTTATCTGCAGGGTCCCAGAGGTCTTGTTGGGCCAAGGGGGCCACCTGGCCAACCTGGCCAACAGGTTAGTCAAATCAACCTCTATGAAAACTGGAATCATCAATATTCTTGTCAAGCAAACACGACAATTTACTGGAAACTCCAAAATCTTTTATTAAAATCAGATTTTTCATCTGTGGCTATTTTTTCAGGGGATTAGTGGAATTGATGGAGTGCAAGGGTCAAAAGGCAACCTGGTCAGTCTTTCTGCTTCACTTCAGATTGTTTGTCGGTCTTCTGTGGTTAAATATGAAATCATGTAAGAGATCTTTTTAATAGTTACAGTAACATAAATACAAAATGATGTGCCAGAGTGTACTTTATTGATGAAACTGAAAGGCTTTTATTTATTACAGCTTCTAATGAAGAACATATATACAAAGTATGTTCACTGTTGTATGTGTTACTAGGGTCCACCTGGAGAAATTGGGCCCCCAGGTCAACAAGGAAATCCAGGAGTTCAGGTGCAAACAAATGCCTTTCAGTTGCCATGAGACCTAATCCACTCATTGCATGTTTTATAACTCCCCTAAAGTTACACAACACAGGTAAAAGATACAGTTAAAACCAAATGTTCACATAGACTGCATTAAAAGGCTTAACACATCATTTTTCCCACTTTTTGATATTAAATTGGAGTAAACATCTTCTGTTTTGGGACATTAAGGATTAAATAAATTATGCCTATTTGCTGAATATCAGAATAACGAATGAAATAAATTTTCATTACTTTTTTCAAATTCTAAAGTGTACGTACACTATTAGTATGCCTTTAAATTATTTGAGAAAACCTAGATAATGACCTTGTGAAGATGCTGGCTGAAGCTATTGAGAGAGTCATCATCCATAGTGAAATGAGTACTGTAAAGACATGGGCTGAAAGGCCACTCGGCATGGAAGAAGACATTACTGCAAAAGCAGCATTAAAAAGCCAAGGTGCAGTTTGTATATGCACTCAGTTTTTGTCATGTCATATTTTAGCTTCAAGAAGTTAAAGTTCGTGCATAAATGTGTCTTCAAAATATTCAATGACTATAATGATTGTGCCAGTTTTGTTACAAAGTGCCTTAAGGATAATAAGTCAATGTTTTGGAGTGGCCATCACAAAGCCCTGATCTCAGTCCCATAGAAATTTGAGTGCAGAACTGAAAAGGTGAGTGTAAGCAAGTTCTCAAACTTGACTTGGTTACATTAGTTCTGTCAGGGGGAATGGTTCAAGGTTCAGCAAACTACTGTCAGAAACTTGTGGAGGGATACCCCAAACAATTACACCAAGTCATGTACAGGGGTTGGACAATAAAACTGAAACACCTGGTTTTAGACCACAATCATTTATTAGTATGGTGTAGGGCCTCCTTTTGCGGCCAATACAGCGTCAATTCGTCTTGAGAATGACATATACAAGTCCTGCACAGTGGTCAGAGGGATTTTAAGCCATTCTTCTTGCAGGATAGTGGCCAGGTCACTACGTGATACTGGTGGAGGAAAACGTTTCCTGACTCGCTCCTCCAAAACACCCCAAAGTGGCTCAATAATATTTAGATCTGGTGACTGTGCAGGCCATGGGAGATGTTCAACTTCACTTCCATGTTCATCAAACCAATCTTTCACCAGTCTTGCTGTGTGTATTGGTGCATTGTCATCCTGGTACACGACACCGCCTTCAAGATACAATGTTTGAACCATTGGATGCACATGGTCCTCAAGAATGGTTCGGTAGTCCATGGCAATGACGCGCCCATCTAGCACAAGTATTGGACCAAGGGAATGCCGTGATATGGCAGCCCAAACCATCACTGATCCACCCCCATGCTTCACTGTGGGCATGCAACAGTCTGGGTGGTATGCTTCTTTGGAGCTTCTCCACACTGTAACTTTCCTGGATGTGGGGAAAACAGTAAAGGTGGACTCATCAGAGAACAATACATGTTTCACATTGTCCACAGCCCAAGATTTGCGCTCCTTGCACCATTGAAACCGATGTTTGGCATTGGCATGAGTGACCAAAGGTTTGGCTATAGCAGCCCGGCCGTGTATATTGACCTTGTGGAGCTCCCGATGGACAGTTCTGGTGGAAACAGGAGAGTTGAGGTGAACATTTAATTCTGCTGTGATTTGGGCAGCCGTGATTTTATGTTTTTTGGATACAATCCGGGTTAGCACCCAAACATCCCTTTCAGACAGCTTCCTCTTGCATCCACAGTTAATCCTGTTGGATGTGGTTTGTCCTTCTTGGTGGTATGCTGACATTACCCTGGATACCGTGGCTCTTGATACATCACAAAGACTTGCTGTCTTGGTCACAGATGCGCCAACAAGACATGCACCAACAATTTGTCCTCTTTTGAACTCTGGTATGTCACCCATAATGTTGTGTGCATTTCAATATTTTGAGCAAAACTGTGCTCTTACCCTGCTAATTAAACCTTCACACTCTGCTCTTACTGGTGCAATGTGCAATCAATGAAGACTGGCTACCAGGCTGGTCCAATTTAGCCATGAAACCTCCCACACTAAAATGACAGGTGTTTCAATTTCATTGTCCAACACCTGTAGTTTAAAAGATAATTCTGCCAAATATTAAATAACTTTATGAAAATGTCTGACAAAAAACGAAAGAATGTTTTCTAAACAAATTATGATATTTAGCAAATAGATTAATTTGAACAACCCTAAGTAACCTAAAGGAAGAAAGGTTTAATACAATTTACTTTAAGACAGTGAAAAAAAATATGTATTTTTCTACAGTGTATGGATATACTTCATTTATAGGTAACATTTTAAAGTTTGTCACATATAGAGTTGGGTTTTATTTGATGTGTGCTGAAAGTTGGAAAGTTGTTTGGCCTTAAAGCCATTGAACATTTTATTCATCCAAATAAAGGAAACTGAATAATTATTTATTTTTTCCACATGTTAATAAATCTTTTCACCTATATTATTTACTCTCAGAGACACTTTATACACACAGTTATATAGTGAAGATTGAAGCAGTATCTTGACTCCTAGCCATTTTCAAAACAACTGTCACCTAATCTGATTGATGCTTTTCTTGGTTTCAGGGGTTTCCTGGTCCTCAGGGTCCTATTGGTTTGCCAGGAGAAAAGGTAGATAACATGTCTCCAAGTTAATTTAAGAAATAAAGCTGTGACCCCTTGACCTCTGTCATTGCACTCCCAGGGGATGCAGGCCCAGCAGGACAGCATGACCCAACCACTTCTGGCTACAGTTCTGTAAAGACGGGTCTAGACAGGAAATCAATACTCAGCAAACAGACAAAGGCATTTAAGACTGTAGAAAGCCTATGTTAGTGCCTATCATGTAGCAGGAAGCAGAAGAGAAATAAAACATACTCTTAAATATGATATGTAACCTGTCCAGTGGTAAATTGGCCCCTTAAGTATATCTCAACAGGTTCAATATTTTTCCCTGTTCATGTTCCTTGCAGGGTCCTCCGGGTAAACAGGGCTTGCAGGGACTACCAGGCATTGATGGTCCTCTTGTAAGTAAGCACTAATAAACATATAAATATTTCAAGGCACATAAAGTGCTATCCAAAAGTGTTTGCCCCATTACAGATATCTTTGTATCATACTAACCTGAGTTAAAACAAAAAGCAGTTTTTAAATTACTTCAATCAAATATTTTCTTACAGCACCTGTATTAACACAAAGCACAGGCAACCCAGGTCTCAATTCAACAGTTGCATTTTGAAACACATTCTGATCTGTTATCATATTTTTGCTGTTTATTGCAACAATGATCCAAACACTGAAAGACTACAGGTCTTCTTACAGGGAGGCTTTTCTCAATACCAGGACTTAACTTTTCACTGCAGTCAAACACATTTGTATGAGCTTCACATGTTGCCTTTTGCATTGTTTCTGCAGAGCTTTGTGACACAATGATAATTCATAATGATTTCATACTCTCAGTGACACCTTCTCATTTGTTGGTTGCATTCAGAAAATTCTGTTAAGAAGAGATTAGAAATGATGCATTTCTAGTAGTGCTCATGCATGTAAAACCTATCTTTCTGCTTTAGGGTCACCCAGGAAGAGAGGGCCCCCCAGGGGAAAAAGGCATCCAAGTGGGTAGCTGCATGTCTGAGGCTCATCTGCTATGGTGTTATATTGAGATTTTAAAGCTACCAATTTGTTTCTGGTCTGCTGTAGCAGTGCATTCACTTGAAATGAGGCTTGTCATTACAACCACTCTGTTCCTGTAATGTCATCATCTTTATTAAAGTATTAGCCCATTAGAGGCAGAGGCCGTACACTTAGAAACATTTGCATTTTCTCTGACCTTAAAAGATGTAACACAGTTACTTTATAATGGCATTTTATTTTTTATTCCAACCCGATAACAGAATTCATTTTGTTATTTTTTATGTAGGGTTTAATTGGCACCCAGGGACCTATTGGATACCCAGGCAGTCGTGGAGTCAAGGTGGGGTATAAATGCTCCATGATCTCTGGTGTTCACTAATATATTCATTTCCTCTTCTGCTTCATCTTTGTGCATTGACGGACAAGCTTTTAGAGTCTATAACTGACAAGTGAATAGTGGAAGGGGAGTTCCTTGGTTCTCAAGGGGACCTCTAACAACAGAGTGGGGAAAACATGAAGTTTAGGAGAAAAAAACAAAGCTGAGTCTGCAGCGGTGTATTTTGAACAGTTAAAATGATTTTCTTCTTATGCTTATTTTTTTTTGTTAAAAATCGGCAGGGATAAGCAAATATTAGGGACAATAAAGATGAAAAACATCCCAGTGTTATGTCAAGAGAAAATCAATAGATTTGTATTTATACCTTAAGAGTTTTATGTTGACTTCCTTCTCTAAATACATGTTAAGCAGAAGTCCGATGTTAGGTTCAGAGCATGTTCTTCAGAATTTGCTTGTGACTCTTGTAATTTCATTCTCTGTCTTTTTTATAGGGAGCAGATGGGGTTAGAGGTCTAAAGGGGAACAAAGGAGAAAAAGTAAGAGAAATCAATAAGTCTTCCAGTTAGCAAACTGTTTATTGTAACTGGTTTCTCAAACTATATTGCAATGATAAGATTTAAAAGCAGTCACTGGTTGTCACCTCTCCTTGCTGAATGTTAGGGAGAAGATGGCTTTCCAGGAGCAAAGGGTGACATGGGTGTTAAAGGAGACAGTGTGAGAATCCTATTTAATTATAATAGTTGTTGCTGCTATCCTGCAGTTATCTGCAAAAAATGTGAATGTGTCATGTTCTTCCTTTCATTATGGACTTTAGGGTGATAATGGTGCTCCAGGTCCTCGTGGAGAAGATGGACTGGAAGGATCAAAGGGTCAGTCTGGACCTATAGGAGATCCAGGAGCCCCTGGCATAGCAGGGGAGAAGGTATGTTTTTTTTGTTTTTACATTTGTCCTTGACTAAATTTGGCGATATAAGCTGTGGATAAGGGGGTCAAACAGCCTACCTAGTCAGAATAATTTTTAAAACTCTTCTTAAGCTTCTAACATTTAAAAATATGTAGCCTATAACTGTTGAATGTTTGCATTTTTTACTTATAACTAAACATTCATATTGCGTGTTTCACAATAATAATACTGAACATACATATTTTTATACCTGTACAATTTATTACATCAATCACACCCCTACTCTTATTGACACCTTTGGTAAAGCTGTACAAACATCCTTAAATTAATTAGAACAAGTAGCATAATCTGCTAGTAATCTTAAACAAATCCTACCCATAATTTGAGTACATTTAGTTTGTGGGTAAAATCCTATGTTAAGAAACATATTTCGTACATAAAATCTTGTGTACAACTATTTCATAAGGTTGAGCATGTTATTGAAGGAATCATTGACCATTACTCATTACATTATCTCTTTAGATCTTCCAGACTTCCAGGTTCTTTTATACTGTCTTCTCTTCAGCTCAACCAATGGGTTTTCTTATAGGTGTTAGGTCTGAGTGAGATAGTCATGCAATAGGGTTGATTTTGTGTTTGGTAAACCACTTCTCTGTGGATTTGGTATAACATTTTTGATCATCATACTGCTGATTGTATACTTTATGCACTTCATTCAAAGTGTACTATGGGTGATCCACAATGATCACTATTAGGCCATTTGTTATGTAGCCTTTACATTAAGGATCTAATGAAGCAACTTGACATAGGTGCAAACAATGCAAATTACACTGCTGTGCAAGTATATGCTAAATCAGCTGACGTTTCGGATGCCAAGCTAATAAATGTGTTACAAATGATATTAAAGTTGGCTAGATCAATCATGTTTGAGTTTAAATGTAAATACAAGAGAGTGAATTTTTTTTTCTGAAATTATTGTAGAAATACCTACTATTGATATTCTTGTAAAAGGTGAACAAATTAAAATCGTTAATGAATATGAATATGTTGGCCTGATTCTGAATCCAAATTTGAACTGTAAGAAACATAATTTAATTAATGTTTTACTCAATAGAAACTGTCTTTCCCTGGATGCAGCCAAATATTTATTCATGCCATGATTCTGTTCCATATGTCTTATACTGTTGCATGCTGGGGGCTGACAGATCTTAACTGTCAGACCCAAACTGTTATTAAGCTTCCCCCTTCTTATTTTGATCTGCCAAGTGATAATAGATCTGAATTACCATAGGGTTATAATCTGGTATGGCCACTTAGACAAAGTTTAAAAAAAGGACAAAAAAAATAAATTTTCAGTTTACCGACAGCAACAGACCTTTATGGTCTCTATGTTTCAAAGAGATCATGATTCATTGCATTTTAACATTTTACATTTTCATGAACGTTGACAGAAAAACACATATCCCCCACCGTGCTTCAAATTAAGTTATTTTCCTTATATTCATTTTTTATTTAATGCCAGATCCACCTGGTTCGTTTACTGTATAAAAACTCAAGTTTCATCTGATCAAAGCACATGGCTCCAGTTGAAATCCCAGTAATATTTAACAACTCCACAAGCTGAGGTTCCTGATGGTAGGAAAGAAAAGGCTTTTATTGTCATGACTCTCAAAAGACTGATACCAATTCAGATATTGCTTCATGGATGGGATGTAGACATAGGGATGCCACTCTTTGCTGAAGTTTTCCGAAAGTGGGTGTTTTTTTTATACCTATGTCTGTTACAAACCTCCTCACTGTGCATGGTACCAAGACCAACTTGGGTCCTTATCCAGCCTCGTATGTCAGAATTCTAGTTGTTTTAAGCTTTTCAAATTATTTCTCTGACTAGATACACAAGTCAGGAAATACGGTTTATTTGATACATTTCTTGACTCAAAAAATCAAACAATCACCTCACCTAAATGGTTTGCGCTCTTATTTTTTTTCATTCTAAAGGGCTTATAAAAGAAATGAGCTGAAGTGACACATTATACTTAAAATCAATGGAAAGTTATTAGTTTGTGTTAGTAATAAAACATACCTGGACACCTTGTTTAATTTAAGGCAAAGTAAAAATGGCAACAATGCTTCAGCTACATTTAATACTGTTAGAGGTGCTAAAAGACATTGCTCCTGAGATTTTGTCAAAAATAAGATTATTACTTAGGGTGGAATTTTTTCCTATTAAATAGATGCACCTAAAATAAAGGTTAGGTTTCCTAAACTGTCCAGCATCAGATTATGCTACTGCAATAAAAGATTAATTCATTTTTAGACCTTTTACACATCTTTATCATGGGTGCAAGTAAGTGTGGAGAGTGCTCTATTTGTAGCACTCTGCTGTGGCAAAAGTGCAAATAAACCTTTTTTTTAAATCCTTCTGTTTTTTTCCTCTTCTTCTTCTCTTTTCAGGGTAAACTCGGGGTACCTGGTCTGCCCGGTTACCCTGGACGACAAGGCTCTAAGGTGGTTTTACATTAAGGCGCTATTACCATCAGTGAAATGTATTCTCTCATCTCTTTATCAGAGCTTTAGGCTGCTAGATATGTGCCTTTGCTGGACTGTTTCCTGTATTATTAAAAATAAAGTATGATAAATGGCATATTCAGAAAGACTATTTTATTTATAGTTCATTAGTGACATCAATTCATTACATGTTGATGAATGATGTATTTAAGGCTGTGTTGGGCTCATAGATTAGATTTGCTTTAATTCCATACAGTGGTTAATTATAAGTTAATGAGACATCAGGGATGACATATGATAAATGAAGCGCTGAGGCTGATTAACTTCCCCTTGTGTCTTCAGGGATCACTTGGCTTCCCTGGTGTGGCCGGATCCCTAGGAGAAAAAGGAAGAAGGGTGAATACTTTTAAATACTAACATTTTAGTCTACATCACATTGTACACAGCTCCTTGTTGGTGATATTATCAAACATCTAATTGATAAATAACCATCGACCTTTACCATAGGGTCCTGCTGGTCAGCCAGGTTCTGGGGGTCAAAGAGGTCCGAATGTAAGCATGTAAAATTTTTGCACAATGTTTTTGTCCAATTAGATACCACAAGGTAATTACAAGTTGTGGGAGTGACTCAAACCAGCAGATTTCCACTGGGTTTTCAGATCATCAGATATTTATCTTCCACCTCTAGACATATATGTGCTAATTAGACAGATGCTTGTATTCCAAAGGGATCCCGGGGGGGAAGAGGAGCAAGGGGGCCAACTGGAAAGCCTGGAGAAAAGGTGAGTTTTGTGGCAAAAACACAGACATGCACATGCAGTTATACATACATAAACACACCTGACTGCCTCATAGAATATGGATGAATGCGTCGACTGAGATGGACCGGGCTGTTCCATTTCACTTCTACATGACAGACCATCTGGCACTGTAAAAACATACGGTCTGGCAAGGGGTGCCTCGGTTTCTCTTCTCACCCACAAAAACAAACGTGGGAGATTTAAACAGAAAAATTATATTTAAGTGAATGACATTAAGATGAGTTTCTATTTGTCTTTTGATTCTTCCATCTGGCAGGGATCAGCTGGACAAGATGGTCCTCCAGGATCTCCCGGAGAACAGGTGAAGATTTGTTTACTGTATGAAACTGACTGCAAAAAATCTGTAAGCTGGTAAACCTTTTGGAGTGGAAATTTCAGAAACTGTGCTTTTATTTTGTAGGGTCCTCAAGGGCCACAGGGTCAAAATGGAGAGACAGGACCTAAAGGACCCAATGTGAGTAGTTTAAGGGCTTGTCTTTTGATTTAATGTTACTCGTTTTTCTCTGTGTACATTTCATCTGAACTATTTTAGGTTATTTCAGTGATGTAAGAGAAAAAAACATATGTTTTCAGGGTCTACCCGGAAAGGATGGATTGCCAGGCCATCCAGGTCAGAGAGGAGACCCAGTAAGTCATTTTTCTATCTGAAAATGCCTCAAAGAGGGCATAAAATGTTATTAAGAGTGTATTTATTGAATAGATCATGCTGAGATTAAACATGATCTATTAATTCTAATAAAACATACCTTTATTCCTGGACCTCACTCTGATACAGTTTAACTGATGTTGAGCAGACTATCTAACTTATCCTTTTTCCAGGGTTTTCAAGGCAAGACTGGACCTCCTGGTTCCCCAGGAGTTGTTGGGCCACAGGTAACCAGATCAATCAAAGGCATTCCACAGCTGTTGATTTTTATTTTATTTTTTTTTGTCAGTAAGCCTTCTTCATACGAGATATTTTTCATTAGCTGTTACATAGTGTGTTTTATCTGCAGGGGAAATCTGGTGAGACAGGGCCAGCTGGAGATAGAGGTCATCCAGGCTCACCAGGACCACCAGGTGAGCATGGTTTAGCAGGAACTGCTGGAAAGGAGGGTGCCAAGGTGAGTGCTATTCATCATATTGTCAGGTCACCTAATACCATGAATAATACTGTTAGATAAATCCCAAGCACTTTTTTTTCAGTGCCAGAATATGTTATCCCCACAGTCTAATCCCCACAGCCTGACTTCTAATTAACTGATAACTTACAGAGGAAAGCTTGAGGCATCAAGTGCATTACGAGACATAAATGACCGATACACTTTCTTAGTATGGCTTGCTGTTTTTGTGTGATTTGTGACAGCTTGTATCTTCTAGCTACTTGTCATGCATCTAATCACAAGTGTGTGCATGTGTGGGTATTAGGGAGATCCAGGTCCATCAGGAATCGTAGGGAAGAGTGGCCCTGCTGGCCTTAAAGGCTTCAGAGGAAGCAGAGGGACCCCTGGTGGAACGGTAACAGAAACTTCCAGATATTTTGTGTCCTCACCTGCTTTAACTTTTAACAGCAGAATCTCTTGTGAAGTGTTAGAGAAATAAACTTCTGCAACAGAAGCTAAAGTAATTACAAACCCATTAGATGGTAGAAGGCAGTTGTTACTTGTGATGGTGTTTTTTTTTCACAGGGCCCTGCTGGTCTTAAAGGTGGAGAAGGGCTACCTGGTGTTGCAGGGCTTACTGTAAGTTTCATTTTGGAAAATTGCTTTTCATATCTATTCCTGGCCTTTGTTGCTGTAGTATAGAATTTAAGACTCATAAAACAGTAGGCTGTTTCCATGGTGACTATTGATCGTGACCGCTGCATTAAATAAAACAGTGATTCATGTGATATTCTCACTTCAGCTCATCTCAGCTCTTTTTATTTTCAGGGTGCTACAGGAGAGAGGGGTCCTGCTGGGCTCGCTGGAGCAATTGGCCCACCAGGACGACCAGGCGGTGTGGGCCCTGGTGGGCCGAGTGGAGAGAAAGGCATGCCAGTAAGAGCTGGAAAATTGCTAATTTGTTATTCAGTCCACCCTCACCTCCTACCACTAGGTATAAAAATGTTTTGAAAGTGTCATTATGAGAAAGAGGATGAAGACAGTTTGAGCGATAAAATGCAAACTCCATCTTGGAAGTGATTTTGCTGCTTGATGTGACACATTAATCAATGTGTCATGCCGCAATATGAGAGCAATAGGTACCACTTGGGCAATTGCTAGATGTGTGCTGTTTTCCTATCTGTTCATTAGGGAGAGAAGGGAACCGTTGGGCCTACTGGGCGAGATGGGGAACCAGGACCTGCAGGGTTGCCTGGGATTGCGGGACCTCCAGGGCCTCCCGGGGAGGACGGAGACAAGGTAGTTGCATTAGACAGTAAGTCTGGACTGCAGCTCTACTGTAAAGTTCATGCTGATTTCTGACTAAGTTACTCATCAGTTATTTTATACATTTGAATCTGCAGGGAGAGCCAGGTGGACCGGGCCAAAAGGGCAGCAAAGGAGACAAAGGAGAAGCTGTAAGTGAGATTTTTTTACTCAATAGACACTAACACTAACATTGTGTTAAGGACCAATTTTAAACAACACTTCGGTTAACTATCATTCATTACTATCTATGATATAACCCTCCTCATGCATTGAATGACCAAATAAGTTAGACATGCAGTAAAATTGTATAAAAATTTTACTTTTTTGCATCTCTGCTCATGATCTGGTGAGGTGTGGTTGTGGTATAGTACTAAGGGAGCACTTCACCCAAGGACCACAAGGCTTTTCACCTTTGATTTCTGAGGGGTAGTATTTGTAGTTAGTTGGTTACAAGATTATCTGAAACACATGTGGTAAAATTTTCTTCCTGCTTATTCATGCTCCCTTATCGCTCAGCCACACTCATATAGTCTTAACAACTTATTAGCTTACAAGTGATTCCCAACCGGGGGTACTCGTACCCCTAGTGGTACATGAGCGCATTGCAGGGGGTACGTGGAAACATTTAATATTTTATTTCCAAGATGAGGGATAAATATCATCAGTTAGTAGGGATAAGTCTTGGATGTGTGATGCTTTATTAGGACCCAGGTGCAAAATACACCAAGCTTTCATCAACCAAAAGAGCAGAAAGCGCACAATAAAACAACTATAGGTGGGAAAGGGATTGCTGTTCACCTGGACAACGCTCTGCTACGCTAGAAATAGAAAAGTAACAGCTGTTTCCACTCTGCTGATCTATCTAAGATTACCAAGGACAGGCAATCTGAGGTGTCTCATTAAAGCTCAGCTAAATGAGGAAAACAAAGTAAAACTGATTTAGTGAGCCTGGATATAATTTCTGTTGTTGAATTTTTAGGTTTAAATGTCTGTTTTTTGGGGTCTTATTTAAGAGATTTTGTATTTATTTACTTATTCGCTTTCACATCTACAGAGTTATCTTTATGTTTAAGTTGAGCTGAAAAGAATAAAAGCCTTAGAACTAAATTTTCAAGTTAAAGATATTAAACAAAATAATTTTCATTTAATAATCATTTGCTGTACATTCTATTTTTGCTAACAAGTTTGACCGAGTAGGGTTTCACCACCATTATCCAAGGGGGGCGCCCAGCCCCGCCAACAAGGTAGTAATAGTACGTTTTCAAAGTTGATGTCTTTCATTTTATTAGATCATGTCATGAGCGATTTCTGTCCCTGCGTCGTCGCTACTTTCTATGACCAAACTTGACAGAAGCTGGATGAAAACACACACCTCATACTCTGTGTCACCCACACTGATGCTGACACGCTGAGTTACGTGCTCTCAGATGAACATCCGCTCCAGACATCGAACTCTTAAAAAAAACATGACGCTAAAATCTGGAAAGCAGGCACGGATATCTGCGTTTTTTTTAAAAGCGCCAAATTGTGTTTTAATGGCAACACTTCATGTGTCTGATTTGGCTGGGCTGTTGGAGGTGAAATAATCCCCCTGGTTCTAAAAGTGTGAGCTTGGTAATAACATACATACATGATAGATATACAGAGAAAAACAATAGTTAAAGATTCAAAGATGGAAAGAGACAGAAACAGATAAAAGATGTGATAAAGAGAGAGAGAAAGATGGAGAAATAAGAAAGATGCAGAGACAGTCACAAAAGATAAAGAAAACAGATTTTAAAAATTGCGAATATAAATATATATAATAAATACAAATATGTAGAGAGCTCAAACGGGCTGCAGTCATTTATATATATACACACACACACACACACACACATATATATATATATATATATATATATATATATATATATACATTATTGCCTTCTGTCAAACCCCCCACCCCCAAGATTCTAGCCTTAGATGAAAATAAGTCTTCCTTTTTTTGTCTCAATGAAATTCTTCTTTCACTTTGATCAACTCAAGGGTGATAGCACCAGAAATCCACTCTGAAAATGCGCATGACCTCCAGATTGCAGCTGGAGGTCTTGCCGATTAAATACTCCACCCATTAACTGCTGAAAGTCATACAAACACAGGTTCCTACTCCATCAGTATAGTCTGTCTACCTTGATGCCAGATACAGTCTTGATTTTATAAAAGATTGATTTATTGATTTGTTTTTGCAGAGCTAAGCTGTCCTAGCTCATGCCTGTAGGCAACCAGCTTCACCATATGGAAAACAAAATGAATTGACCATCCATATCATTAGGGTACGCTTGAAATATTGTGAGTGAGATAAAGATCACAAGTAAAGGAGCAGGAAAGCTCAATTTCACTGCCTGAAATGATTCGCAGAGGCCGT
Organism: Girardinichthys multiradiatus; assembly: GCF_021462225.1. Classification (NCBI taxonomy): domain Eukaryota; kingdom Metazoa; phylum Chordata; class Actinopteri; order Cyprinodontiformes; family Goodeidae; genus Girardinichthys; species Girardinichthys multiradiatus. The sequence continues at coordinate 28,120,990 of NC_061818.1, forward strand.
CTCATTTTTGATAAACGTTTGAGAACTATAACTAACAAGATTAAGATTATACTACCTTTATTTTTCTGAATGCTGAGCTAAGTATATTAAATCACCCTTGCCTGACATCCTAACTATGAATCTCTGTGAGTATGGTAACAATATAGCTCATTATTTATTGGAGTGATGCATATTAATGAGTTGTTTTTTTGACAACTCATCCTGTGCTGTAAATAAAAAATTATGTTGAATTTGCTTTCAGGGACCTTCTGGACCTGTTGGGATTCAAGGACCTGTGGGCCAACCAGGACCATCTGTATGAAACATACCTAAATCATATGCTTAGTCTTTTGTATTTCTTTCTGTAGGGCTAACTATTTCTGGATATTTCAGGGGACAGATGGTGAGCCAGGTCCTCGAGGTCAAATGGGCCTGAATGGACCAAAAGGTGATGAAGGATCTAGGGGCCTTAAGGGACCACCCGGTCCCTCTGGATTACAGGTATAAATAATAATAGTCTCACATTTTAAAGCTCTATAACCTTTGTGCATTAGAAATTAAAATCTCTCCCTCTCTTGCTTGTCACTCTGTAGGGAATGCCAGGACTCCCTGGGGAGAAAGGAGAGAATGGACATGTTGGTTCAATGGTGAGTTTTGCACTCAATAACCTCTGCACATGTTCCAGGTAGGCAATAAATATAGGAGTCTTAAAATATAAACACATCTGACTGCAAATGGTGTATGATTGTCCAAAATACCCGTTTGTTCTACAAATGAATATGCAGGATGGTCATGACAAGTGTATGGGCCAGCCTGCTATGCACCTCTTGCCATTTGCAAGTGGGCTGCAGGGGTTGCTACTGTATGTATGCTATGACATTTCTAAAGAAGCCGATGGTGGTGAAGAGACACTCTTTTCCTGAGCCCCAACAGAGGTGTGTGCAATGTGGAAAAAAGTCCAATAAAAATATTCTGCATAGACTGAAGCAGGAATCAGTGGATAGATGTGTTAAAATCAAGCCTTAAGACACAGCTTCCAGCTCTTCTAAATATAATAATTTAAGGGATACCAGTGCTGCTGAAAATGTTTGGGTGTTGGAGGATGGGCCCAGTGTGAAATGTTGTATAATAGAAAGCACCCTCTGATGTCTGTCCCTATATATTGCAATAGAAAAGCTCTCTCTTTACAGCTGTGTTTACAATTTGTCGTTACTGGTCTTTTTAGCCACATCTTTTATGTAAAAGAAAGTCTCTGGCTCAGTGTTACAACACCATTGACTGTTGATATGATGCTCTGACGACTTCAGGTGAATATCAAGAAGTGTCAGATATTTTGTGGGTAATTTGTACATGTTTCTGCACTTCTACACTGTCTCTGTTTTGTCCTCCTCCTCTCCCTCTTTCAGCATCAGCCCTTATCAATAAGCGTATCACCAGCCTTAACTTATTCCTCATTTACTGATTGACTGGTACGTTTGTCGTATTTGTCTGATGCGATTGTGCTGCAACAACAAGGTGTGCAGTGTGGTGTCTTCCATCGTGCCGTGTGGCAGATCCTATGGTAATATCTCACTCATACCGGAGGACACGCTCAAGTCTGCTATGATTTTTGAAATTGTGCGATGTATGCCGGGCCTAAAACAAACGACCCACCTGTCAATAGTCTTCACCATGTTGGTCACAACTCCTCCAATGTATGGATGTCCCACAGAAACTGTTCATTGTCTTTAATATTTACAGTTTCTTTGATGTGTCACAATATAATGCCTTTAAAATGTTATTAAACAGTTTATTGTCACTGATACTATTATAATAAAGTGTTTTGGTACATGGAGTGTTGTTCATGACTTTCATTGGGTCAGGTAGGGGATTGGAAGTTATTCTTTTACATTTATTTATTTTTAATGGGAAACCTGTACGTACAAATTTTCAAGATACCAAACTACTGGTTTGAATGAATCAAATTTGTTTTCAGAGGTTCTACTGTATTCAGTTACTATTATTGTTTTCCCTTAGTTTGACACCAGTGAACTTAAAATAGTTTTGGTATCCTGGGACACCAGGACTCATGATGAGAGTACATGATAGTAAGCTGAATTCAGGCAAAAAACAAATGTGTTTGCTTTGTTTCTCAAAACAGTGATGATGCACAAACTAAGTTGGTAATATATCATGTAATGAATAAATCTTTATGCATGCTAAATTATATTATCCATTTTGTTTTGTAGATCACTCATTGGTTTGTAAATGCTGTCACCTGTTGATACAGTGCATCCTAGCCTGCCCCACAGGATTTCTGCTTTTCAGTGCCATTGTAACACAGTCATGAACATAAACTACCTTCCCTACAAACCGAGAAGTTTTCTCACAAAGCCACAAAGTTTGAGGATCCTACAACTTTGAGATCTGATTACCTTAGGTGTCAGTTTAGTTTTCTGTTTTTCTATGTTTGTGGTTTGTATGCATCATGTCTATTCTGTTCACTGTTTCTCTGCTGGACCTGGCAGCCTCTGTTTTCTCCCCCAGAGACCCTTTGTTGGCTCCAGCAACCTTCGGATTGTCCTCCACAGAATCTTAGTTTTGTTTGGTTGATTTCTGTGCCCCTTATTCTAGTGCTTCTTCCCCTACCCTGTTTCGAGTCTGTCTATTTTTCTTTACTCTGAGACATTTTTCTTTACTCCCAGCAACTGGGAACCGCCACTGGAGGGAATTCTGTTGGTTAGCTTAGTTGTCAGATTTCTGTTTTCTAATGTTAGTTTGGGGTTCAGTGTGTTATTACATCTTCTTTTCCTTCAGCTTTTCAGCAGTTCCCCCTCTTTCATATGCCAGTCATTCAAGTGTCTTCTCCCATTGTTCCCATTTGTTTCTTTTCACTGTGCTTCACTTGAAATATCCAAGGTCATTATGTTCTTGCCAGCATCTTGCTTCATTTGTGTCCAACTACATCATAAATAATGACACTACATCTTATATGCAATGCATGATTTTATAATGTGTGCATTGTAAAACCAGTATCACCTGCATGTGAACTACATGTAGTACCTGGACAATCTACCTGAGCTTATTAAACTTTGATTAGTTACATACATTTAGTTAATTAGCAACAGCTGTGCTGATTGTGTTGCAGAATGTCAAACTCAGATGATGATCATTAACATCGGCTTCCTCCAATCTCAAGTGGTTTCTAGGAGGGAATGAGTTTGTGCTGATTGGCAGCGAGTCTCATTATTGTCAAGCTAGTTTTCAGACTTATATTTAAAGATAAGATAATCTGGGCTTTGCATTTTGACTGGTAAACTGAGGCAACTGCACATAAATTAGGAAGAAATGTATATTCTTTGCCTGACAAGTTCATGCTTTAAGCTTCTTCTCCAGTACAATAGCTTGGTTAATGTTGAGCATTCCATCTAAATATGTGTTTTTTCTTGGAAAACGCCTTTGTGAGAGCAGATAATTAGATTTGCCATTACAGAAATAAACACAGGTGTAACTAATAATGCTAATTATGCCTCAGCTTCTGGTAATAAGTGTTGTAATCCAAGCCAGGAAGCCAACGCATACAGTGACAAATGGAGAAATTAGAGAAGGGATTTATCACAGTCATTGCCCAAGACTACTATTAGCAACTAAAGGATTCTTAAGTATAAAAACAATAATTTTTAAATGAGTTTTAAATCAACCATGTCTTTTGTAGTCTGTGAAATCTTAGCATTGGTTATGTTATACAAAATTATATGAGTAACGAAGATGGTGAGGCGAAAGACATAAATTGACATGTAAACTTCAAATTGGTTTGTTTGAGCATCAAAATTCTACTACTTCATGAAAAAAGATGAGCCAAGAGAATGAACATGGTGGCTCAGCGAGCAAAAGGAAGGATAAGTATGAAAGAGAAAAGTAGTGACAGAAAAGAGCATTGGAGTGGAAGGAAGAGGCGGGGCGCTCATTGTGAGCAGGAAGACGGTGTAACAGCTGCTAATCAGATTAGCCCCAGCCTTGGCTGTCTAATGAGCATCCTCCTTTGTGACAGTCATCTTGCGACGCTGTCAGCCATGAACACACGCTCAACAAGATTCTTTATAGCTTGCCTTCTCCACAGTCAGATCAGGGAGGGAATGCATTAAAATGGAACCAAAACAAGAGGGAGAGATAGAGGAGAGGGGAGATGCTGAGGACTCAGTAGGAAAGTTTTATTCATGTGTCAATGTTGCGGATCACAGAGTTCTCCCCTATAATGCTGAAATGTTTCTGTGCCAGAAGGATATGGGTTTCCTCCAGTCCCACACAGTCTCTCCCTGGGCAGATTGTCTGTCTCTCTGTTTTAGTGTCTTGACAACACAAGGTTCCCTTTAAGACTTCAGAGTGATTCAGAGCACAGCTCAACATCAACTCAACTAAAACTGAAGCCAAGGACTGTTAAGATTAATTGCTTTGTGCTTTCTTAAGCTGCACAGACAAGTCAAATCACATGCTGTCGCTGGCTTAGAGAATATGCTTGAGCATATTGCAGGCTAGAGGTTTTTATTAATAAGTGACAATAAGAGAGAGGCGGTGAGAGGTGAAACGGGAAAGAGTCAGAGCTTTTGTCATATTGAGGGTAATGACCTGTCTGGACATCTTCATCATGTCAGTTCGATAATAATCAGAGATGCTGCGGCCATTGCACAAGCAGTCTAACATGGGCTGACATCTAGCTCTTATTTAATTTAGGAGGCAACAGCTTACATTCACTTTGTAATGCTGAATGTTTTATGTGATCCACATAGAAACATTTCCTTTCTTTCTTTTCAGGGGCCTCCAGGACAGCATGGCCCACGAGGTCCTCAGGGACCCCCTGGAGCTGAGGTATCATTTCTAATCACGTATCTGTGTTAGAATTAGGCCATTTGCTAGATTGCACACACAGTTTACACAGATAGTCATTGATCATGATGATAACCCAATATAAAATAATATTATTTCCTTTATTTTAGTTAATACTAACGTGCATTTTAATACATGCTAGTAGCAATGTTTATAACACAGATGCTTTTTCCTCATGAAAACTTTCAAATGGAGCATATGTAGATAATTTGTTGCCAATTAGATAAATCAGTAAATGCATCTAAAACCTTAATTTAATTTTGTAATGCAATCAGCGTAATCAGCATCATCACATATTCAAACTAGCATGCTCATGATACATAAATGTGCATACATTTGCATACTTTTGTCATATTTTAATGATAATGTTTAGTTTTTTATTTGCTTTGTAAAGATGTGAAATGATGGCGCAATATTTTTTATTTTTGTGTTAGAAACCATATGGAAACTCTGTTTTGAGATCCAAAACAGTGGCAATGTAGGCTGAACAAGACTGTATTATAAGATTGTATAAAAGGCTGCATTATCCTAATATCACTTCAGTTGCACCCATTTTTTATCTTCTCGTGACTTTTAACATTTTCTTTAGACTTACTTTTCTCTGCTTTTGAAAATTTAATTATTGAAAAGTATTAGAATGTAATCCCTGTGAAATAGTTATATTTACTGCTCCATGAATCATTAAGAGGCATAAAACTATTATCCCAGAGAGGCAGTTATATTTACCTCTAGTAAAGGCTGTCCCTCTGCAGTCTCTTATATTGCTCAATTATTCAGCAGTCAAATGCAGAGAGCTGTGAGACTCACGCTAGTGCTTTATCACAAGAAACATGGACATGCAGCACTCCAGAGATAGTGCAATCTATAAATAGAATGATACAGAAAAGATAGGAAAGAATGAAAAAGAGTTAGATTCAAGAAAATCTGGTGACAGCAGGGGTTCAGTAGCTCTGTGTGGTTGCCTCTGCCTCAGAAACCCGGTCTAGCATGTACATGCATAAACAAAAACAACTGACGAAAAGATGGGGACCTTTATTATTTAAGCATTATCCATAGACGATACTAGAGCAGCATCTGACTTTCTGTACTTTGTTTGTGTGCTGTTATATTTTTGTTCCAGTTTTAGCATTGCGAGAGCAAAGATGCTGACAAGCAAACAGAAAATACCATAGAATCACATTTTCAGAAATCAAATAAATATTTAAAATCTGCCCTTGTTTTAGTTTAAGTTTTCCTTTTCCCTCACACGCAGGGCCCACCTGGCTTGCCTGGAGGAGTTGGTCAGCCAGGTCTTGTTGGAGAGAAGGTCAGCAGATATATATATATATATATATATATATATATATATGTGTGTGTGTGTGGGTTTGTGTGTTTGTGTGTGTGTGTTAATCAATAGACTGGAGTGGCAGTCTGCATGCTTGTTTCATCATTGAAAATGTTGTCTCTCTGTTGTCAGGGTGAGGATGGAGAAGTAGGTGACCCAGGGGCAGTTGGTGAGCCTGGCCTTCCAGTGAGTGACTGTTCCTTTATTTCCGCATTTCCACATTTTTATGGCTCAGAAGCTAAAACGTGGTTTGTTTGTTTTTTGTACTATCTTCAACATTATAACAATTTTATTTGCAGGGTGCTAAAGGCGACGTGGGTGAAAAAGGCGATGCTGGTCCTCCCGGTGCAGCAGGGCCTCCCGGAACCAGAGGAACACCAGGAGAAGATGGACCTAAAGGCAACCTTGTGAGCAGATCTGTCATTTCCTTACAGCTGGTATAAAGTCAGTCAGTCCTTAAATGTGAATCGAAGGTTTTGATACTGTTTCTCTACTCGTAGGGTCCTCTTGGATTTCCTGGAGATTCTGGTTCCACTGGAGAACCTGGTGTTAATGTAAGAGTTAATGTTTTAATTATTCTATTTAAAATGTTAGGAATTCTGTTATTGATATGTCATTAGAGTTTTTCATATTTATAATTCTTCTCTCAGGGGGTTGATGGTTCACCTGGACACAAAGGAGACAATGGAGAAGTTGGAAAAACAGTAAGCAGTATATCTTTTTTCTATTGTTCCTCTATTTAAGCTCTTAGAAGTCTAGAGGTGCATTTCAACAATGGGGCCTGGAACATGTTTCCCCTGCAACTTAATTAATTTTTATCCAGACTGTTTGTGTGTGTGTTTCCACTATCCAAAACTGAGCAATTTCTTTAAATTATGTATGCTGACACAGAGAGGATCACTCCTCCTAATGCAAAAGTGCCACCGAGATTGTTCTACAGCCATAACTTGTGATTATTTTGGTGTTTACTCCATGAAACTGAATAAAAATTACTTCAAAGTCCGAGGTTGTATGTGATGTTAACAGATCTTTAATAATTAAAGCCTCTGTAACATGTCCCAGAGGAGCATTAACCCCCTACATATACATGCAACAGCACACACTGTTTATTTCAAACAAAAAATCTTTTAATGGTGAACAACAACAATAAGGGGGTTGTGACTGTTTAAATTTGTGTATGGCAAAATCATCCCTATGTGATGATTCAGCTGTGTTTGAGGTTTGAGTTCTTCTTGGTGTCCCTGTTTATGTTCCCTTGTTGTGGTTATTTCAGTTCGTTCATAGTAGATCAGGTTTTTGCCTCATTCATGTGTTTTTGATATTTCTGTTACTTCCCTGGATTTCTCTGTGTTCCTATTCATCTGTACTAATTAACCGTCTTCCTTCAGTTGTTCTGCGATTTCCCTGCCACCAGCTGCTCCACATTGAACACGATTAACTCTTCTTGTTGATTGGTCATTTCTCCAACCTGCCTGTATTCGAACTCTGATTTTCATTGCTCATCACTGGATCCATGTTCTACTCTATGTTCATTGCCTTGATTTTCCTGTTTTCTACCTACTCCATGTCTGTGTTCCATGTCCTGCTTTCATGAAAGTTTACCAGTTCAGGTGTCTCATTATGACCATTGTTAACCAGTGTTGACTCTGTGTTTACTATCTCCACCTTCATGTATGCTGAATTTTTAAAAGAATTCCCATGGAGATTCTGAAAGGACCATCTTCTAGAGTAGATTTATTGTTAATTGCACCTTAGGGGAAAGTCTGTTGCATAATGAAAAAAATGGAATACATCCTCTTTAATTGTCACAGTGTAAGGTGGATGGTTCTGTTTTGACTTGTACAATTTTTATGCAGGGACCACCAGGAGCCTCTGGAGAGCCTGGCCCTCCTGGCCCTCCTGGTCGGAGGGTGAGATTAATATGTTGTGTCTATATAAATGTTTTTAGCTATATTGTGTGCTTACTAATAGCTAATATCTTCAACCACAGTCTCAACCACATTAATTATTATCTCTTTTAGGGTCATGTTGGTGCTGCAGGAACAGAGGGAAAACAAGGCATGAAAGGAGTAAAAGTAAGATATATAATGTTACACTTAGTGTCTGTATGCTATACTTTTTATTTATTCTTTTACTCATCACTTACCTTTGTTCCTCTTTGTTCTTTTGCTCCAAAGGGAGGCCAAGGAACTCAGGGTCCAGTGGGAAAGTCAGGGCCAGTAGGACCCCAAGGCCATCCAGGAAGGCCTGGTCCAGAAGGTCTTCGAGGCATTCCAGGTCCTGCGGTTAGTATTGGTGGACCACAGAAGCAAAATATTGTTTACCCATTGGTTCACTATTTCTATGTCACCATGATAATGTTTACCTCACATTACTGCTTTGAAGGGCGAACAAGGTTTGAATGGACCACCAGGACAAACTGGACCACCTGGGCCAATAGTAAGATGATTGAACATTTTATTAAATGAGAGACTTTTCCATAGTGATGATCATTAGTTTTCTTCTGTAAAATAAAAATATTTAGAATGTACAGCACTGCTGTAACCGACCAACTCTTTACACCATTTTAGGGTCCACCAGGACTACCTGGAATAAAAGGAGATCCTGGAAAAAAAGGAGAAAAAGTGAGTGTACAGCTATTAATGGTCAGGACTATATGTTCTAATCAGAACTCAGAGAACATTGGTGATGAAGCATTTTTTCTGTCTGCAGGGCCATGGAGGGTTGATTGGTTTAATTGGACCCCCAGGAGAACTTGGTGAGAAAGGTGACAGAGGCCTGCCAGGAAATCAAGGTTTGCAAGGATCTAAAGGAGATGAGGTAACTGGCAATCTGTCACATTATGATGCACTAGATGTACATACTTCCCTACAAATAAAGATAATTTATCTGGCAATGAATGATTGTATTAAATCCTAGGGTGTGGTTGGTCCATCTGGTCCAATCGGCCCCCCAGGTTCACCTGGACTGTCTGTAAGTGGCTTAACTTTTACACCCTCTTGCTCTTCCTGCATAAGTGAATATGTAATTTTCATTATTCAACATAGTTTGTTCTTTACATACTAAATAAATATCATATTAAAATTTCCTCTCAGAATTTATTTTCGTTGAATACATCTCTGAGAATCTCCAGAGAACAAGTCAAAAATAGGAAAAAATAACGACCAATGATTACCACCTTACAATTGTTGCAAAGCAAATGTCTGGTGGATATTTAGCAGCACTGGAATAATCCCATATTTTTAACGTAAATGGTTTTGTTCTTTTACATGTACTTGTTTTTATCATTAGTTATTCATTATCTCATCTCCTAGGGTGCAGCTGGTGAGAAGGGATCTAAGGGGGAGACAGTAAGTATTGTAACCTTTTTTATTTATGCATTCACACCTCTTCTTGAAAAGCAGCTGCTAGGAGCATATGCTGGGGACAAAGGAGAAAGTACATTTGTTGGCTTGACTGTTCCATGCTTCCTAATCACTATTCACTGCTGTGTTTACTACATATCTTTTGAAAAAAAACTTGCCTTTGGTTGTTTTTTTTCTATTAGAGCCATTTAATAGGATTGTAGTCTGCTGTGTGTGATATTGTTGAAAAAACCCATATTCTGACAGTGCGCCACGGCTTTGACCGCAGAGTGCTGATGCACACAGCTGGAAAATCCTATAAGAAGAAGCTATACAGTATCTGCGTGGATAAATTCAGGATTTAGACAAAAGGTGTGAGAGAGGCCTGGGGTGAAATGAGGCCGACCCAGTCCCTTGTCCCTGTCTTTATTCTAGGGCTTTGTTGGTCCCAGAGGAGATCCAGGGCATGTTGGTCCTCCGGGACCCCCGGTGAGCACCTCGGATGATCAACTCCATGACAGGCTGATTTCAGCCTAACTGTCTTCTTCATGATTCCCTTTTTTTACTGTTTTCCCAACCTTCAGGGACTCCCTGCAACATTTGTTCAACCGCTGCCAGTTCGTGAGGGGAGGAGGAAAAGACAAAGGCACTCAGATGAGGCAGGTGGAGCAATCTCATTGATGGAGGAAGATGTCCATTTTAACGCGGAGTTCCTCCAGGGAGATCAGCCTCTGGAAGATGTTGAGGGAATGGAGGAGGTCTTTGCCACCCTCTCTTCCATGAAGAATGAAGTGGAGCTCATGAGAAAGCCTCTAGGAACCTTTGAAAGCCCTGCCAGGACCTGCAAAGAGCTCATAATGGTTCAGCCTGACTACAAAGATGGTTAGAAAATAATATATGTTATATCTGACAGCATTTTAACACTTAAGCTTAATCTGAAAAACATTTCTTCAAAAATGAAAAATCTTTAGGTATTAGTTTCATATTGTGATTGTCTCAACATTTGGCATTTTAGGAGAGTACTGGATAGATCCTAACCAGGGCTGTCACAGAGATTCCATAAAGGTCTTCTGTAACTTTACAGCCTTTGGAGAAACCTGTCTCCAACCAGACAAAAGGATTGAGATGGTGAGCTTTCAGTCTCTTCTTCTTTATCATTATAAAGTAGGCTTCATGGTGTTATTCTAATAAAAACTTTTATCGCTTGGTCCAAAAACTTTAACAAGCATCCTTTGTCTGTCCTCTGTGTGCCCAGCTTAAATTATCATCATGGAACAAGGAGAAACCAGGAAGCTGGTTTAGTCAATACAGGAGGGGCAAAAAGGTAAAATAACTTCACAAATAGAATTTATCAATCATCACCTTTGTAGAAACTTACATCTTACAAAAAAAACTTAAGGTAATCAACTGAGGCTTTTTAAGTGATATCTGTGCATAAGAGTGTGTAGGCAAATTGTTTCATGAAGACACATTTGTTGGCAACTTTTCCGCTTAATAAAATAATAATTTGTTTCACCCTGAAAAGTGATTAATTTAAAATGGATGTCTTTTATTTGTCATATGTAAAATTGATATGTTTGATTAGCAAAAGTATACTAAAATAGTATTGACATATTTGTTGGTGCTTGTTGAGTAAGGCTGTACAATACAGGTCCTTCTCAAAATATTAGCATATTGTGATAAAGTTCATTATTTTCCATAATGTCATGATAAAAATTTAACATTCATATATTTTAGATTCATTGCACACTAACTGAAATATTTCAGGTCTTTCATTGTCTTAATACAGATTATTTTGTCATACAGCTCATGAAAACCCAAAATTCCTATCTCACAAAATTAGCATATCATTAAAAGGGTCTCTAAACGAGCTATGAACCTAATCATCTGAATCAACGAGTTAACTCTAAACACCTGCAAAAGATTCCTGAGGCCTTTAAAACTCCCAGCCTGGTTCATCACTCAAAACCCCAATCATGGGTAAGACTGCCGACCTGACTGCTGTCCAGAAGGCCACTATTGACACCCTCAAGCAAGAGGGTAAGACACAGAAAAAATTTCTGAACGAATAGGCTGTTCCCAGAGTGCTGTATCAAGGCACCTCAGTGGGAAGTCTGTGGGAAGGAAAAAGTGTGGCAGAAAACGCTGCACAATGAGAAGAGGTGACCGGACCCTGAGGAAGATTGTGGAGAAGGGCCGATTCCAGACCTTGGGGGACCTGCGGAAGCAGTGGACTGAGTCTGGAGTAAAAACATCCAGAGCCACCGTGCACAGGCGTGTGCAGGAAATGGGCTACAGGTGCAGCATTTCCCAGACCTGGGCTACAGAGAAGCAGCACTGGACTGTTGCTCAGTGGTCCAAAGTACTTTTTTCGGATGAAAGCAAATTCTGCATGTCATTCGGAAATCAAGGTGCCAGAGTCTGGAGGAAGACTGGGGAGAAGGAAATGCCAAAATGCCAGAAGTCCAGTGTCAAGTACCCACAGTCAGTGATGGTCTGGGGTGCCGTGTCAGCTGCTGGTGTTGGTCCACTGTGTTTTATCAAGGGCAGGATCAATGCAGCTAGCTATCAGGAGATTTTGGAGCAGTTCATGCTTCCATCTGCTGAAAAGCTTTATGGAGATGAAGATTTCATTTTTCAGCACGACCTGGCACCTGCTCACAGTGCCAAAACCACTGGTAAATGGTTTACTGACCATGGTATCACTGTGCTCAATTGGCCTGCCAACTCTCCTGACCTGAACCCCATAGAGAATCTGTGGGATATTGTGAAGAGAACGTTGAGAGACTCAAGACCCAACACTCTGGATGAGCTAAAGGCCGCTATCGAAGCATCCTGGGCCTCCATAAGACCTCAGCAGTGCCACAGGCTGATTGCCTCCATGCCACGCCGCATTGAAGCAGTCATTTCTGCAAAAGGATTCCCGACCAAGTATTGAGTGCATAACTGTACATGATTATTTGAAGGTTGACGTTTTTTGTATTAAAAACACTTTTCTTTTATTGGTCGGATGAAATATGCTAATTTTGTGAGATAGGAATTTTGGGTTTTCATGAGCTGTATGCCACAATCATCCGTATTAAGACAATGAAAGACCTGAAATATTTCAGTTAGTGTGCAATGAATCTAAAATATATGAATGTTAAATTTTCATCATTACATTATGGAAAATAATGAACTTTATCACAATATGCTAATATTTTGAGAAGGACCTGTATACCCGTACTCGTTGTCTTCCGCTTCATCTGGGACCGGGTCGTGGGGGCAGCAAACTCAGCACAGACGCCCAGACGTCCCTCTCCCCAGACACCTCCTCCAGCTCCTCCGGGGGGAGCCCAAGGCATTCCCAGGCCAGCCGAGAGACATAGTCCCTCCAGCGTGTCCTGGGCCATCCCCTGGGCCTCCTCCTGGTGGGACGTGCCTGGAATACCTCCCGAGGAAGGCGTCCAGGAGGCATCCGGTATAGATGCCCGAGCCACCTCAACCGGCTCCTCTCGATGTGGAGGAGCAGCGGCTCTACTCGGAGCCCCTACCGGATGGCCAAGTTACTCACCCTATCTCTAAGGGAGTGCCCGGCCACCCTACGGAGGAAGCTCATTTCAGCCGCCTGTATCCGGGATCTTGTTCTTTCAGCCATGACCCAAAGTTCATGGCCATAGGTGAGGGTAGGAACATAGACCGACCGGTAAATCGAGAGATTCGCTTTTCGGCTCAGCTCTCTCTTCACCACAACGGACTGGCACAGCGCCCCCATTACTGCAGCAGCCACACCGATCCGTCTGTCGATCTCCCGCTCCATTCTTCCCTCACTCGTGAACAAGACCCTGAGATACTTAAACTCCTCCACTTCAGGCAGGAACTTCCCTCCAACCTGAAGAGGACAAGCCACCCTTTTCCGGTTGAGAACCATGGCCTCGGACTTGGAGGAGCTGATTTTCATCCCAGCCGCTTCACACTCAGCTGCGAACCGCCCCAGTGCGTGCTGTAGGTCTTGGCTAGAGGGGGCCAGCAGGACCACGTCATCTGCAAAAAGAAGAGACGAAATCCTCTGGTCCCCAAACCAGACCCCCTCCAGCCCTTGGCTGCACATGGAAATCCTGTCCATAAAAGTTATGAACAGGACCGGTGACAAAGGGCAGCCCTGCCGGAGTCCAACATGCACCAGGAACAGGTCCGACTTAGTGCCGGCAATGCGAACCAAACTCCTGCTCCGCTTGTACAGAGACCGGATGGCCCTTAGTAAAGGGCCCCCGATTCCATACTCCTGGAGCACCCAGGGCATCACGAGGGACACAGTCGAATGCTTTCTTCAGGTCCACAAAACACATGTGGACCGGTTGGGCAAACTCCCATGAACCCTCGAGTGCCCTGCAGAGTTTGTAGAGCTGGTCCAGTGTTCCACGGCCGGGACGAAAACCACACTGCTCCTCCTGAAGCTGGGGTTCGACTATCGGCCGGACTCTCCTCTCCAATACCCTGGCGTAGGCCTTACCAGGGAGGCTGAGGAGTGTGATCCCCCTGTAGTTGGAACACACCCTGCGGTCACCCTTCTTATGTAGGGGGACCACCACCCCAGTCTGCCAATCAAGAGGCACTGTCCCCGTCCGCCACGCAATGTTGAAGAGGCGTGTCAACCATGACAGCCCCACAACATCCAGAGACTTGAGGTACTCAGGGCAGATCTCATCCAACCCCGAAGCCTTGCCACCGCGGAGCTTTTTTACCAACTCGGTGACTTCAGCCTGGGTGATGAAAGAGTCCAACCCCGAGTCCCCAGCCTCTGTTTCCACCAGGGAATGCGTGATGGCAGGATTGAGGAGATCCTCGAAGTACTCCTTCCACCGCCCGATAATGTCCCCAGTCGAGGTCAGCAGCTCCCCACCCCCACTGTAAACAGTGTTGGCGAAGCACTGCTTCCCCCTCCTGAGGCGCCGGACGGTTTGCCAGAATCGCTTCGGGGCCAACCGGTAGTCCTTCTCCATGGCCTCACCGAACTCCTCCCAGGTCCGAGTTTTTGCCTCTGCCACTGCCAGGGCCGCAGCACGCTTGGCCCCACGGTACCCGTCAGCCGCCTCAGGAGTCCCACAAGCCAACCACAGCCGATAGGACTCCTTCTTCAGCTTGACATCGTCCCTTACTGCCGGTGTCCAACAGCGGGTTCGGAGATTGCCGCCACAACAGGAACCGCAGACCTTACGGCCACAGCTACGGGCGGCAGCATCGACACGGAGAACATGGTCCACTCAGACTCTATGTCTCCAACATCCCTCGGAATCTGGTCAAAGCTCTCCCGGAGGTGAGAGTTGAATACATCCCTGGCCAAGGGGTCCGCCAGACATTCCCAGCAGATCCTCACTATGCGCTTGGGCCTGCCGAGTCTGTCCGGCTTTCTCCTCCCCCAGCGGATCCAACTCACCACCAGGTGGTGATCAGTGGACAGCTCAGCCCCTCTCTTCACCCGAGTGTCCAAAACATGCAGCCGAAGGTCTGATGATACGACAACAAAGTTGATCATTGACCTCCTGCCTAGGGTGTCCTGGTGCCAAGTGCACTGATGGACACCCTTATGTTTGAACATGGTGTTCATTATGGACAATCCGTGACTAGCACAGAAGTCCAATAACAAAACACCGCTCGGATTCAGATCAGGGAGGCCATTCCTCCCGATCACGCCTCTCCAGGTGTCACTGTCGTTTCCCACTTGGGCGTTGAAGTCCCCCGGCAGAATAATGAAGTCCCTGGGAGGGGCACTATCCAGCACCCCCGACGGTGACGCCAAGAAGGCCGGGTACTCCGCACTACCACTTGGCCCATAGGCTGAAATGATAGTCAGAGACCTCTCCCCAACCCGAAGGCACAGGGATGCGACCCTCTCATCCACTGGTGTAAACCCCAACACTAGACGGCTGAGCTGGGGGGCGAATAGCAAACCCACCCCAGCCCGCCGCCTCTCCCCGTGGGCCACTCCAGAGTAGAAGAGAGTCCAGCCCCTCTCGAGGAGATGGGTTCCAGAGCCCACGCTGTGCGTGGAGGCGAGCCCGACTATTTCTAGTCGATATCTCTCGACCTCCCGCACAAGCTCAGGCTCCTTCCCCCCAGCGAGGTGACATTTCACGTCCCTAGAGCCAGCCTAAGCATCCGGGGATCGGGCCGCTGAGGTCTCCACCTTCGTCCGCTACCTTCGTCCGCTACCTTCGTCCGCCAGTATTAGTGTACACTATTGATATTGCAAAGAACTGCTTAAACTGCAATAAATATTGTGTAGTTGTGTAAATAGTGTAGTTATCGAGGCTTTCTGGATCCCAATGAAGATATTAAATGAGATGATATGTGCTCTTTATTGCAGCAGAAAATGCTTTTTAGAACAGCATGAAGATGTTGTGGTAAAGTCATTAACAAACTACAACTACATTGTTTTCTTTTGCCTAAAAGATGTAGTGAGATGTATTTTCATGTAAACAACAAGGAATTTCCTTTTTTCCAGTTGCTGGAAAGATTATCAGTATTTTAATTATGTTTCAAATGAACCCAAAGCAGTTAGACAAATATGATTTATTCCAAGTCATATTACATTTGCAACAAGTACAGTTAGACATAGCGACATTAAGGCTTAATTTTACCTACAATTTTTGCGACTGCAAAATAACTACCGTTTCCACTGAGCTACAGCCGCCCCCATGCTGTAAGGTAGTTTGGTAGTGTGTGATGATAGATGTCCATGCTGAAGGTAAAGGCAACAAATCCATCTCCAAGCAGCTTCATGTTTCTGTGATCACAGCTCTCAATATTATAAAAAGTTAAATGTTCAGATGATTGCAGCCAGCCTACCAGGATGTAGAATTGCAACACCAGGTGGATCAGACAGTGTGTGGATGGTAGAAACGGAGTCAAGGAAAGCTTCAAAATGTATTTAAACTAAGGTACAGCATTTTTCAGATGGCATCATTTGTTGCTTTTTGAACCCACAATGGACTCCATATAAGAAGACATTGGGTAGGTGGGGTCAACTGGCTCCACCAGACACATAAGAAAGCTAGACTGGAATTTGCATAAATGTATATTGTCAATTCCCAGTTTATCCTGGGAGAGAATCCTTTAAAATTATGAGACAAAGCTAGAGTTGTTTTTTTTTTTTTTTTGACCAATCACATTGGTTCTATGTTAACATAAAGAAAAAGGACACAACATTATACCTTGAAACATGGAGAGTGTTTGGTTTTGTTTGAGTGCAAAGGTGCTACATATGGCCAGGAAATTTGTGAAGGGTACATTGAAGTCTTGGGATTGTCAAGATATCCTGGAGCAAAACATGGTCCCTAGAGTCAGAAAGTTCAGCCTCAGTCAGTAGTCCTTCATCAGTACAGTAGACCTAAAACATACAACTAAAAAAGCTCAGGAATAGGTGAGAAACAGACATTGAACTCGTCCTCAATGAATCAAGACATAAATCCTTTTCAGCTGTGGAAAGATCTAAAAATTGTAATGTGGAGACGCCACACGTCAAACCTGAGATGGCTTAAGCAGTTTGCTAAGAAAGAGTGGGTCAAACTTAATGCTGGCAATTTTTGACGTCTCATTGTGAAGTACAAAGAATACTTGTTGGCAGTGATTGCCACCAAAGGTACTGCTAAAAAATATTTAATTAAGACTACTATCCAATTTTCATTTGTTTAATTTTTATAAATTTACAGCTGAATAGATAGTCAGTCAGTCAGTCATTTTCTACCGCTTATTCCATAGTGGGTCGCGGGGGAGCTGGTGCCTATCTCCAGCAGTCTATGGGCGAGAGGCGGGGTACACCCTGGACAGGTCGCCAGTCCATCGCAGGGCAACACACAAACAACCATGCACACACTCATTCATACACCTGAATAGATAATGAAAAACAAAGTCTGATTTTTATTAAATGTGGAATAAACAAGGAGTTTTCATTACATTTCTGTAATGTCAATTTCAAGTAATTTCAAAAAAGTTGTATTTTTTTAATCTTAAGTTTGATATTGTAGGGTACCAGCAAATATGTCAGCATCTGTATGTTTGTGTCTTTGACTCTATAATGTTTTCCTTTGTCTATAAATATGCTCGATGTATAATTTAGTTGGACCTATAAGATTATTGTTCCATTAAGCAGCTGATTGGACATTGGCAGCGACTGAATTCAGCTGTCAGAATAATTCACATAAATACACTGTGCAGCTGTGCCCCTTTGACAAGCATTCATGGCTTCTCATGTGCAGCAGCTCGAAGGTCTCATAACTCTCCCACTTTTTTGTGAAAACCTGTTTTGTGCTTGTTTTTATTGCTTTTCTATTAAAATTAATCAAGCACGCTTTTTATTTCCCCTCCACTTCAGTACACTAATGCTTACATTTGTGTGTCTTTCAGTTTTCTTACATTGACAGGGGTGGTAACCCTGTGCATGTAGTTCAGCTGACCTTCCTGAAGCTGCTAAGTGCCACAGCAAAGCAGCGATTCACCTATACCTGTCAGAATTCAGCTGGCTGGTTTGACAGCACCTCCCGCTCCTACCAGCATGCTCTCCGCTTCCAGGGCAGCAATGATGAGGAGTTGACACAAGCCAAGAGTCCCTTCATTACAGCAGTGCATGATGGATGCCAGGTCAGTGCTGGCAGGTGTCAAGGAAAAAGACAGGCTGCACAAAGTGAAATTAGCATTAATGAGAGTAATGTGCATGTCGAGTGTTACTTTTGTCAGCTGGATTTAATACATTTGTAACCATCAAATCCCAAACCTGATTAGCAATTCTAGCTAAAGGTGGGTGGAACTTGTTAGTGAAATTAACCAAAGAAGATGCTAATGATGATTTCGAATTTTCTCCTTTAGTCCCGCAAAGGCCAGGAAAGGACCATTTTAGAGATTGTCTCCCCCTCCGCAGAGCTGCTCCCTATTATAGATGTTGCTCCAGCAGACTTTGGCAGCAACAGCCAGAAGTTTGGATTCCAAGTTGGACAAGTATGCTTCAATGGCTAACACATCAGCAGCAACTAACACATAAGACATTCACAATATGATTTCAACAAAAGAAACTGGACTGGCCATACAGTGTCAAGTTTTCCATTGTGGCACTCTGGTTTATTATTTGAGACTCTTCAGCACTCTTTCCAATATTTGTGTAAGAAGAATTGCAAGAAATAACATATGCAACAATGGGCACAAAGCACATTTATTAAAGGGAATTATTACAGTTAGAAATATTTAATTTCTTTTAATCTTTTCTTGTGGGCTATAAATGACTTTCTGGATTTAGAAGGAGTACTCCACTCCGCAATACGGAAGCAGTAGCAGTCATAAACATTCTGGATCTGTCCAATCAGCGTCTTTTTTTACTGCAGCATGGGACAGTTGGACTTTCCAGATAAGTGAACTACTCGCCTTCTAGCCTCTTCCAAAATCCAAGACTGAATAAATCTGAATTGCAATACTCATTTGCATATTTGAATTTCTCAATAATGACATTTGTGGAGTAGTT
This sequence comes from Girardinichthys multiradiatus, assembly GCF_021462225.1. NCBI lineage: Eukaryota > Metazoa > Chordata > Actinopteri > Cyprinodontiformes > Goodeidae > Girardinichthys > Girardinichthys multiradiatus. Next base: position 28,139,990 of record NC_061818.1, read on the forward strand.
GTGAACCGGCAGAGCATATTAATTCCCTACCAGCAATATAATTACATCTCTATGTGCAGGGGTGATAAATTGTCCTTTTTACCCTTCAACTGCAGTTTGCTCAATGAATTACCTTGCTGTGTATTCATTAGGTGTAGTGAGCTGTTGAACCCAAAACTTACTTGAACAAAAAAGGCTGTTTTCTTTTATGGACTGCTTCCATCCATGGCCTTCCTAACAAGGTTTTTGAGCCCTCCGTGTTTCTGCCGACCATAGTTTTGTTTGTATCAACAAAGGTAAATAACCACTGAGGGTGGCAATATTTTGACAGATTAATTAAGAACATGTCTATTATAATATTCTCTAGTCTAAACTAGAAACCTTTATACCAAGAAACATTTCATGCATCTCCTGGGAGCAGATTTGCTGACATGACCTGTTTAATTTTCATTGTCTGACTGATTTTCTGTGTCGTCTTCTTTTTCTTTGGGCTTGTGTGTGCACATCTGTTTTTTCCTTTCTTTTCTTTGTTCACATGCTGAATTTTGGACAGACAGCACTGTTATTCAGGCACAATTTGCTCTTCTCTGGTGCTACAGATGATTCTGTTATTTTTGTGTTGCTATGTCTGTGTGTCTCCGTGGGCAGGAACATAGCACTGGAGAGTGAATGTTATTGCTATTTGAGCAACACGAAACACCCGAACAGGGTTTGGGACTTGCGCTACAGGTATTTCTTTTTATTTGCACATCTTCTGGTTGATTGTGTCATTTTCACAGAGCCAGCAAAAGCAGACACTGAACTGTTCAGCGCAACATGGTTGATTGCTCTTAAAGGAAAAATCCACTCGTAAGCCAATTTTAGATTCTGATGTGGCAAGGAATCTTAGAAACAGAACCAAGTATCCCAAACAGAGATGGCAATATCTTTGAAATAGAACTTAAAATATAATGTGATTTGAAAACTTACATTCTAATAAACTCCCTATAAATGGCGATTACATCAAGGTGACATAGACTCTCATATAGTCTAAACATCCTTGTTGAAATGCCAGTTTTTTGTGATGTGGGATATGAGAGCATGATAAATAAACTTTTTCCACATATAATGTGACATTTGTCCTGTACAATGAAATTTTAGTACAACCAAATCTGTTATAAGGGAAAAAAAGTGCACCTGGTTGCACTCTGGCTTCCTACCATATCTTGCAGGTTACTATGAGGGCATCTCTTGTCTACATTCCCCTGCAGGAGAAACCATAAATTGATGTTTAAAACTTGTTCTAGACTCTGGCGAGCACATTCCAGAACTTTAATTGTCTTCCCATTAAGTCATTCTTTTCTTTGATTGGGATATATGCTTGGACTCACTGTGATGTTAAAAAACTAAATTTCTCCTCTTCCTGAAATACCTAGCAGAGACCTGAAGGTTTTGGGCCAAAGCTGAATGGTACTTGGTCCATAACTTCATCCACCCTCAAAGAAAAAAACCTCAGATCCATCTGAAGAGAAGTAACTCCAGTGCATTATGTTGCTACCACCATATATAGTTCTTTTCATCAGATCATAACACATTCCCCTATAGGTTTTGGGAAAAAAGGACTGTTTTTAACCCTACTCCTTAGGAGGAGTAGCAAATTGCTGTCACATCTAGGATCCAACCTAGTTAGACGTTCATTCAGATCCTTCAGTGTTGCGGCTATGACCAACTTCAGTCTCTTTTTTTCATCAAGTTTAAAGTAAAGTTTAGTTTTTTCCTGTTGTGAAATTTTTTCTCCAATTTCTTTTTTACTGCCTTCACAGTGTAATGCTATTGATAATGTTTATTTGCATGCTTCTCCTCACTGATGCCTTTTTTACAAATTCTATCCTTTTGATTCTTTGTACCTTGTTTGCAAACTATGGCTTTAGCTTAAGAATGCAAATAATCAAAGGTGAGGAAAGTCCAATTTGGAAAGCTAAATTGTGTTTAATTTCTATCAGTTTTAATGCAAGTCAAGACTGACTTCTGAGATTAAATCAAATGCTTTAACAAAGTATTAGCCTGAAAGTGTTGATCAAGGTTAGCACTGGTTCTTCTTTTTATATTTTTTCCTATATATATTTTTCCCACTGTAATTGTATAGGATACATGTTACAGTATATGTGAAAAGATTTAATGATTTATCAAAGTCTCATTTTTATTTTACATCTCCAAACTTTAAAATGTTTACGTCATAAGAGCATTTCATACACTTTGTTTCAATGTACTGGATTAGATATGAAATGGAGATGTGAGATAATACAGAGATAACTAATGCCTCTGAATTTCATTTTGTTGGCTAATTATATCTCAAGGAAATTAAATTTCTCAGTGTTTGACTACCTCCTCTGACTCAAAAAGTGTGTTAAGAGCATGTGTAATTATAATATTCAGTCCTGCTGTTCTGTTTGTTTGATGACATTTATTTAGTACAGTTGTTTCCTTCTTCCTCTCCTGCCACACACTGCCCCACTTGTTTATAGTGTTATTGTACTAAATTTATAAACTGTACAGTTCTTCCTATGACTTTATAACCAATAGCGAATTGCCTGCAATTTAAAACAAAATGCATTTTTCAAAAGTTGATGTGCAAATAAAGACCCTACAAGATTTTTTCCTCTCTTTCCTTATTTTATCAAGTAACCATACAACATGTTTTTTGTATCAAATAAACATACAGCACTTTTGGAAAAACATCCAGCTTGTCTGAATCTGACTGCCTGCAATTTGTTGTGACAGTGTAGTTCTTCATTTCCAATGAGCTCTGGAATATTCACTCAACAAGCTGCAATCAGAAACCCCACAGAATCAATGTAATGAAGTCTGATTTGCTCCCCAGTTCATTTATTTCAATTAGCTTTGTTTCAGTCCTCGAGAGGAAAGGCGGTAAGAAGACAGATGTGAGGGACGTGTTTGAAGATGAATGGTGAGAACAAACAACCATGTCTGTAATGAAATGACTGAAGATAAGATATGTTGTTGTGGCCTTGCCAGTGGAGATAGCAAGAGGTTTACAGATAGATTCTCATTTAAAGTAGACAAAAAGACACTTTCAGACTCTTGCCGATACACAACACATGCATGTTTACATGCCCACAAGCACATGCTTTGCTTTTTTGCCCCAAGTCCTGGTACAAGTCAGGGCTTTCATCTCCTTTAGGGACCAATGTTTAAAGTTAGCATCAATGTCAAAGTAAAGGTTGCTATGTTTTCCTTTCATTTTTCCTCTATCTTTGTCTAAATTTAATTTTAACTTGACTAAACTCTTGGCCAGGAAAGGTCATCTGTTTCCACCACCTTCAAATATTAATTGCAGAAACACAGTGACAGACAGTATGGTATTTCAACAGTACAATGGCCTTTTTCCTTGTCCACAAATATTGCTCCACTATTGCTGTGACACTGCAGATCCAACTTGTTTTATGTAATGTATAAAATATTCCTGCCAGGATCATTGCAGTGCTATGTACTAAAATTATTTCTGACAGCTTCGAAACTATAAAAATAAATTTACAATTAAGCTTTGCTTTTCAAATATGTACAGGCAGTGAGATAGGCACTTCATCTGTCTTATCTGAGGGTTAATTTCTGGGAAAGCTTTTAGGAGCTTTGTGAAATTGCTCTGTCATATGAGCAAATAAGCGTTTTGGACTAACACTTACTAAATACACAGCATAAAGACAGAAAACATCAGATCTTTTTTTTTGTTTCATTCTTTTTATTCAAGGATGTGTCATTATATAACAGAGTTCTGAAAACATATTTACCCCCTTACATATTTCTTCTGTTTTTGCCTTTTTGTCATAATTAAGTTTTAGATCATCAAATAAATTTTGGTATTAGATAAAGATAACATGAATAAATACCAAAGTGCAGTTTTCAAATGATTGTTTTTTTAATAAGGGGAAAAATATCTAAACAAGTCAACCCATAGGTGAAAGAGTAATCATTACCCTTGTTCAATTACTAATTAAGAGCAAATAATCAAATTTTTTGGGGTTCATTTTCATAAACCGCACCTAGTAATCATAAATCAAAAAGTTAAGCAGAACCTGTTTGGCAACATGAATTAAGCTAAAATGCCTCCAAAAGCAACACATCATGCCCTAATGTAAAGAAATTCAAAAACAGATGAGAAGTCATTAACATATATCTTTTTGGAAAGGTTTACAAATGTACTTTGGGTTGCAGAAGATTGCAGTAGGAGCTATTAGACACAAATAAAGAACAAACAGAACAGTGGTGAATTTTTCATGAATTGCTTCTTACCAAAATTACTTTGAAAACACATAAACAGCTCTTCCAGTAGCAACCAAAATAAACCAGAACAACATCTAAAGCAATGTGTACCTCAAATGCCTGAGTCTAAGTCAGTGTTCATGATTCAGCAATAAGAATGAATGCATCAACGGAAATGTCGAGGTGAAAACAACTTCTAACCAAAGAAGAACACAAAGACTCATCCCAGAATTACCAAAGAAACATTTTGACCTGGCATACATCTGTCACGAAACTTAACACAGCACTTTTTTGAAACTTAACTTTTATTTTACCAGGAATAATAACATTGAGATTCAAAATCTCTTTTGTGAAGGAGTCCACATTAAAAACATACAGGTTAAAACAATTGTCAATTAACATCAAAGCACTATATTCACCAGCAGCTTCCATTACAGCACATGTACTGTACATTCAGTACTCAGATAGTCCCTAATCATATTTTTAATATGAACAACACTAGGCAGACGGTCAAATTTAGGATGAATCAGTGACTCACACCAGGGTGAGAGTGTAAATACTTTAAAGGCATTTTCACCAAAACAAGGTTGTGTTTAAAAAATGACATGCACTACCGCTCAAAGGTTTTAGATGCCCTGTCTAGTTTAATGGTTTTCTTTATGTTTATGACCATTTACATTGTATGTAGATTCTCACTGAAGGCATCAAAATTGTGAAAGAACACATACGGAATTATGTAGCAAACAAAAAATTGTAAAAGAACTTTAAATATATTTTATATTTTAGATTCCTTAAAGAAGCCGCCCTTTACTGTGATGACTGAAATATTAACCTTTGGCCGTCTCTCAATGAACGTCTGGGAAGTTCTTTCAAGACTCTTTGGAAAACAATTTCAGGCGACCACCTCATGAAGCTCATGGAGAGAATGCTAAGAGAGCAAAGCAGTAATCAAAGCAAAGGGTGGCTATTTGAAAGAATCTAAAATATGAAAATGTTTAGAGTTATTTTGCACTCTGTTTACAACATAATTCCATGTGTTCATTCGCTGTTTTGTTGCCGTTGGTGGGAATCTACAATGTAAATAGTCATTAAAATAAAGAGACCCATTAAGTGAGAAAGTGTATCTAAAACCTTTGACCAATAGTGTACATAATTTATCTATCTGAATATTCTTTAGAATCAACACATCAACACTCATAAAATTATTTGAAGCTTTCATAGAGGCAGTGAAAGTGCTATGTGTGTTTCTTTTAAACCAAGCTGAAATCCATGTAGAATGTTATTTAGTGTTATACAAATCTTCAAATGGTCACTTAGCTCTTCAAGAACCTTGGGTAAAACAGATAATTTAGATCCCAGCCTATAATAATTCATGGTTAATGGGACACCACCCTTTTAAGAAAGGCATCACTGTCCTGTTTTCCATGCACCAAGTATGATTCACGTTTCTTTAGCCAAGTTAAAAGCATGTTTCAAAGGTTCTGCAATATAATCAGCTGTAATTTAAAGCAAGTATGATCCACCCCATCCGGACCAGAGGATTCCTTGGTGTTAATCCTTGTAAGAACATTGTATAACCCATCTGTATTAACAGGAGCTAGATCTAAATCAAAAGATATGTTATGCACTGATAAAGAGTAATCCTCTTTACTCATCCCTTGTTATACTTTAAGCTCAAACAGCAAACCAGAAGATTTAAAAGATATGAAGAGTTGCTTCAAGGAATCTAATTACTCATTAATAGTGCAATAGGCAGCATAGTGTCCCTTGAACCTGAATGTGCATTAGAAAAACACATTTAATACCAACTGTGAAATATGATGGTGGTGACAGCGTTTGTTGATAAAACCATGAAATTTACTGTCTACCATAAAACCCTGAAGAAGAATGTTCGTGTCATGATCGTAACCTGTTTGTCTTTCTGTTAATTGCACTCAGCTGTTTTTCATGTAGCTTTTTTCACCTCAGTTGTATTTAAGTTGTTTTCTGTCCCTTCATTGTTGGGTTCTCCATTGCTGTCTCCTTCGTTCGTGTGTTTCCTTTGTGCCTGTAAGTTCATACTCTCCATTAAAATCTATCCTTCTAACATGCGTCTGCTGATGACCTGTTTCCACTTTGGTCTTCACAACCAGTAACTGTGGCAGTTCGTCCATCAGTTTTTGACTTTAAGCTCAAGCAATTTCACCTCTAAATGGCTCAGAAATAACAAAATGAAGGTTTTGGAGGAGCCTGGTCAAAGTCTAGACATAAATCGGATTTAGATGGTGGTGGTCCTGCCTCATACTTTTTAATGGCACCGTAAATGACTAAAAAGTTGAAGTAGCAATGATGAATCCAATATTTGAATTTAAAATAATTATCATAAAGTTACTCCGAATAAAATAAATATATATTTTCACAAAGCAATAAGGAAACAATTAAGAGATAAACGCTGAATTGATTAAGTATTTTCCTAGTAATAATTCTCACTGGAAGGATAACTACAGAACTAGAAAACAGACTGGGGAATGTTTTATGAATAAATAATTACACAAAAATTAGTTTAATATCTTTGAATCAGTTATACTATCCACTTTCTTAATAAGTGCTTAATGAGCAGCTCTGACTGATAGCACACTAATTATTAATTGCACATCAAAGCGAGGAGTGCTTTGCTGAATAAAAAAAACGTCACCCCTCATGACTTCAGCATTGCATGTCTTGTGATCGCAGTGAAAACGTGAAAAGTAAAAGTCAAATGAAGCTTATTTAAGTTTCATGCCACTATTTTGTGCTGCATTTGAGCAAGATTTTAACTTCTAGCAATTCAAGCCAATACATATTTAATATTTAAATAACTATATCAAATGTTTAATATTTAAATAAATAAATTATGAATTTAGAAGTAAATCATAACCATAGGCAAGCATTATTAAGTAATAACTGTTCTATAATGCCTCTATATGTGTCACAACAGAGTACAAAACAGTGAATAATCTTTAGTGTTATTAATAAATGATTACTATAGCTTAGTCTTGCTGGCTCATGGGTTCAGAGTTAAGCATTAACTACTCAGTCTGAACTGTTCAAACTAATTAACAACGAATTAATCACCTCAAAATCCCTGCAATGTTCTATACCAACAAATAAATTCTGGCTAGTCCGCAATTATAAGTGAAAGGAAAATTCTATTAAATAATTTATGAGTTACTAATTACAATTTCTTTTGTTTTGTTAACACGATTATAATGCACTTACAATTATATTGACAAATATTTCTTCAATTGTCCATGATTGATTTTTTTTTTTTGTGTGTAATAACATTCTTTTCTTTCCTTGTTAAATGTGTTCTGTCCTGGCAACAGTGTGGTCGGTTTGGTAAAAAAGAAAAAGATGATGGTAAAATAGGTGAACACAAAAAAACCTACAACACTGATAACAGCAGACAAACAAGGTAAATATACTTTTAATACACATATGCACCATATTGATAAAAGTATTTGCTCATCACATATTAATTTGAGTTCAGCCTCATTCTTAATCCATATGGTTTAATTATGGAGGACCACCCTTTGTACATATTACAGCTTTAACTCTTCTGGGAAGGCTTTCCACAATTTATAGGAGTAGATTTATTGGAATGTTTCTTCATTCTTAGCCCATTTTTTTTGAGGTAAGACACTGATGCTTGAAATTAAGGCCTGGCTCACATTGTCTTCTTGAATTCATTCTAAAGATGTTGTTTTGGTTTAAAATCCTGTTGAAACAGGTAGGGCCAACCCCAAATTGTTTCCACAAGGCAGGCGGAAGAAACTGCCCAAAATGTCTTGGTGTGCTGCATAAATATGAGTTCCTTTCACCAGAACTAAGAAGCCAACCCCTTCGCCACACAACAATATCCTCTGTACCAAACTTCACACTTTAATTATTGGAGTCAGGCAGATGAAGTTCTCCTGGCAACCATCAAACCCAGATTTGTCCATTTGATTTTAGGACAGTGAGCCATGATTCGTCACTCCAGACAATATGTCTCCACTACACTTGGGTCCAGTTTTGGTTTGGTTTACACCACTGAATCTGACACTTTGCATTGCACATGGTGCTGTACGGTCTGGATGCTGCTACTCTTCTAGGAAAACTTATTCCATGAAACTGTCACAACCTTCAGCTGTAGTGGACCAAGTGCAGACAAACACTGGGCAGCAGCATGATGAGAACAAGCTTCCTTCTTTAATCAAAGGGTTTTTATAAACATTACATAAGTTACTTCCTGGAAGTAGAGCTAAAAACTTACATGAGTTCTCAGAGGAAGAGGGTAGCACAAACAAAACTTAAACAGGGGTAGTGAATGGGAGGAACCAGCGAGGAACAATGAAAACCGGAGAACTTAGAAACTGAGGGAAGTGGAGTATGGACCAATGAGACAGGGAGGCAGGAAATCAGAGGAGACATGAATCAGGTGTGGACCAGGCTGCAGAGAACTGAGGGAATATGAATGGTTGCTATGGTGGCCAGACTGGAAGACAAAGGGAAAACTGACTACAAAACTAAACTATGAGAAAGGGACTAAATAACAAACTCAGGGAAACAGATCTAAGCAAAACTGTGGACAAAGATAAATAACCAAATGAAGTCCAAGAATCTAGAATAACCATTAACTAAAGTAAACTGAGAAACTGGAAGGAACAGAAGAAACACCAGACAGATAAGAGGTAAACAAACACTAAGCTACCAGAGAAGGAAGCAGAGAACTGTAAATAATAATAATAAGGAGAAAACTATTCTAATTAATAAGAAAGCAAACACTAAATAAACTATTAGCAAGGGGAGAGAAAACTACAACGCTAGGAGGCAGGAGAGAGAACAACTATCAGATTCACTGAAGGAATAAACAAACAAAACTACTAAGCCCAAAGAATAGAGACACCCAACTGAAAAGCAAACAAACACAAAACCAACACAGAGTCCAAAATGTCCGACCCCGACAGAAACTCTCTTTGCACTGTTGTTGAGCTAATCAGAAGGTCACAAGAGGTTTGGAGGTCTCTAGCTTCACTCTGCAGAATGTTGGGGACCTCTACTCACTATGCACCTCAGCTTTTGTGTGAACTTTTTTCTACTTATATTGATAACTATATTAAAAGTAACAGTTAACTGTGTAATATTTAATAGCAAGCAACCTTCAGGACTGGACTTGCATAGAGAGCATCCTATACCATTCTGGAGTGAAGCCATCTACAAATCCAGGTGCTGGGTTTTATACACCTGTGGCCATGAAAGTGATTGGGACATTTATTTTAATGCACTGATTTGAAAAGTTGAGTGAATACTTTTGGCAACAGAGTTTTGAACAGATTTCTGTGAATTTTCAATTGTGTCAGATTTAATTTGACATCAAATTAGTTTTGTGATTTAATACAGCCATGTTCTAAACTCTTTACCTCTGTAAGGCTGTCCTTGTTAATGCATTCTGGACAAATATTCAGTATCATTGTAGTAACTCTTCACATGTATCTATAGTGTGACACACTTAGCTTAACATGCTCCAGACCTGCAAGCATTTATCTGTTAAATTCATAGTATTTTGTCACCTTCTCTTTTTTATCATTTAGAAGTGAGAGGCATACGTTTGAGCAAAGCGTTCAACCAGCTCTGCTTTGCTGCTCAGTGTCCCATTAATGATTCGAATAGAGCTGTGAGTCTATAGTTGGCACTGATGAGCTACTTTCAGGCCCAGGAGTACATTAGTTCAACCCAGAGACAGCAAGATCCATAGTTGCTGTGTACTGGACTGACAGATGATAGGAAGATTGGGTCTCTCATTCCATGTTTTTCCCTTCTTTCCATCACTCCCTCCATCTCTCTCTCTCTCTCATATGCTCTCATCTCACTCTCTCTTTGTGCTGGAGTTGAGGATATTAGAGATGTTCTTTTCTACTTTTCCTGCTCTCCATCTTGTTCCTCAGCTCTCCTGTGACACTGACTTCACCCAAGCTGAACACGTCACAAAGTCACAAGGAGATATAAACAAATTAAACAGATGTTCCAATTAATTAGAGACACTCAGCAGGAATTGTCACATTTCAGGGTGAACAGAGTCATTCCCTGGGTCTCAACATGTCCACCCAATTCCAAATGTTCTGCCAAAGCTTAATAACTACAGACATTATTTTCCAAACCACTGATGTGTATATAAGCGTGCATGCTGTTCACTTTTTTGCATCTTGCGCAGTGCATGATGTAGTGAATAACTTGGATCACCCTTAGCATGAGCTAAAACATCCACTGTTGGATAGATGTATTTATTGGTGATGGGAAATCATGAGCGATTGTGGTTGAGCAAGGGTTCCTCTTTATTAGTGTGCATGCAAGCACATCTCCTGCCAGGTCCCATCTTTTGCTCCTTTATCTCAAAAAGGTGGAGGAAATCATTTCCACGGGTGCCGCTCTTATCAGAAGCGCTTATCAACAAAGCTAACATTAGTATAGCACCAAAAAAATGGCCAGAAGGCAAGGGAGGGAAAAATAAATCCCTCGGCAATTGGACAAGCAGCTCATAGTGATTTGGACGCCCAAGCCCTGTGTGTCTGAGAGTGTCAGATGATTATCTAGCAGACAGAGAGCCCAGATTTAAACACGTAACATGTGAATGCCCCCTCCACCTGTACACGAGGATGCAATTTGCTGTCTGCTACAGCTCTTAGCATTCAATGCCACAACTGCCACCAGAAACAGTACAACTGCCATGCCATCCTCACTCATCTCAGCCTTCACTAAAAGGAAGGCCAAGTTGTGTGAAGGCTCTCCCACCAGCAAAAAGTATTAGCGGTGTCTTTTTTTTACTCCACTGGACAAAGGGATAAGAAACATGAAGAGTCAGAAACAGAGTACTCATTTACAAATACTAAACTTTTGTGAGTGATGCAGTCTGCGATAACCAAATATAACATTTCTTGATTAACAGTCTCAGCCCAGATCAGGAAAACAGCAAGCAGATCTGTATTCAGCTGTGCTGTTTGGTGTGATTTGTTAGGGAGTGAGAGTGCCAGTGAGAGAAAGCGATGTAGCTGCATGACCCCATCACTCAATAGAAATGATTTTTCCCCATAAATCAGACAAGTCAGGGAGGGAAAGAGAGAAAGCAAAGACAGAGACTGAGTGATTCAGCGCTGGGATTACACTGGCTCAGATTTCAGCTGAAAATGGAAGGAAACTAATCGTTTCTATTCACATCAATGAGTCTGTCTGCTCCCACCTGTATTCCTGAATGCGTTGAAATACCCATATTCTCTCCAACTCTCACTCCATCGTTCTCTTTTTCCATCATTCTCCTTCCCCCTCATTTTTTTCCTCTCTCTCGTATTTTCTGAATGATCTATGCACACCGTCATGTATCAGTGATAAAATTGATGTATTTATTCTGTCATAGAGAATCCGAAGTGACAGCATTTCATAGGCACCTGGATGCCTTTCATAAATCCTCCTAAGCAGGAGTGAGCTGCATAGACAAAATGCTTTGCCTGAGGTGTAAATGTGTTAACATTAATATAGTGGATCTGAAAAACAATATATTTTCTGCCTCTTGTAGGAATTCTCAGTCATGTAATTGGAGTATTTATGCCAATAAATATGATAAGGTCTAGAAATTTGTGTATTCCCTGCAGAGACACAACCCTCTTTTTTTTTTTTTGTCTTTGCGGAAAGTGAAACTGGCAACATTTGGGTTATTCTTAAATGTGTGTCACCATTGCATATACAACTGGGTTTAACCACGTTACATGCCAATAATTAAAAAACAACTTAATATTATTAAACTAGAGCTCATGACTTTCTCTAATCTTCAACATTTAAAATTTTTGTTTCAGTGTTTCACAGTAACTTTGGGTCTTCCCTGGGACTGTTGCCTTTTCTTTCCACAATTATAAATGAATCTTCAAGTAGGAGATAAACCTGTATTCAGTTAAGGTGGGAGTATATATGCAAATTACATTCACTGTATAAAATAGACAGATGACCTTTGTTTTAATTGTCTGACTTTCAATTAAACATTTCCTGTTTTAGGTCATTTGAGAGATGTGTTTTCAGATGGCTGAAGGAGACACATTCATCTGTTCAAACAAGTATATGCAAATATAAGCAACATGGAAATTTCCATCCGTTATAACAGTCAGGAAGGGGACGGGTTCTGTGTCCCAGACAAGAATGTATTTCAGTGCAAAATGCTCACTAAAATGCCACTCAGAGAGAAAGTCATTATTCCAAAACCAACATGCAAAGCCAGATCAGTTTGCAATTGAGCTAAGGGGAAAATACCATAATTTTTGGAGACATGTCCCATGGTCTGATGAAACTAAAATAGAAGTGTTCGGCCATAATGACCATTGTTCGATTTGAAGAAAAAAAAAGGGGGAAGCTTGCAACCCTAACAACACCATCCTAGCTGTGAAGAATGGGGTGCTTTGTTGTATGGGTCTTTTGCTGCCTGAGAGATTGTGGGACTTTACAAAACTCATGACATCATGTGGAAAGAATGCCTTGTTGAAATAATGGAGCAACATTTTAAGATATCAAGCAGGACGATAAAGCTTGGGCATAAATGCATCTTCCAAATGGATAATGACTCTCATTATATTGCCAAATTAGTTTTATTGTGGCTTGAGAACAACAAACTATTTCTGCTTAGGCTGCTTAGAGTTTTTTTGTTTGCTGATGGTCTCCCGTTTTCCTCAAGCTACCTCTCATACACTGTAGATTTCATAGTGGATTGATTATGGTAAATTGGCCAGGTAATGCTGCAGCAAAGCAGCAGTGGAACCATGACACTTCCAACTCCATGCTTCATATTTAGCTTGAGGCTTTTTTACAAAAATGCCTTGTTTGGTTTATATTTTTTAGGGTGCTAAAAATTCAACTTTAGATTCATGCGTCTAAAAAACATTCTTCCAGATGTCTTAGCCTTTGTCTACATTCTTTGTGGAAACTTTACTCTGACCTTCATGTTTTCTTTGAGAGCAAACGTTTCCATCTTGCACACTCTCCATAAAAGTAAAACTTGTGATTGTAGAGATATGCACTTTCATATCAACAGAAACAAGAGCCTACTCTAGGTCACATGTTGGCATTTTACAGGTTTAAGATTTTGAGCTTTCAGGGTGAATTTGCTTTAATAGCCAGACCTGGGCATGGTAATAGTTCTTCTGACTCCTCTTTATATACCTTATATACTAGATATTTAAACTCCTATAGTCTTCTTTTAATCTTGCTATCATGTTAACTCTCACTTAAATAGTCAGAAGCACACCAAACTAAATCTGTGGGGATTGATCAGGGCAAACCACCTAAAACATGCTGAGGAATGACATTATAATCAGATGTACCTGATCTGATAGCCCTGTGTGTAACTTTAGCCATTTTCACTGTCAATAAATGTGGGAGTGTCTTAATTTATTCCTTACCAGAGAAAATTAAAATGGCCTTTTTTGAGTTTGTATCATTTGTTGGTATTATTTCAGTTTTTAGAACTGTTAAAACTGTTATTGGATATCCAGATGTACAAATATTTTAGAAAAAGTGAAAAGCTGTTATAGGGTGTTCTAATATTTTCACCTCACTATATCTCATAACAGCTGTGGGAAAGTTTAAGGGGTATGAATTCATTTGCAAGCGAAATAATCATTGTTCTTGCAGATTTAACAGAGTTGGATTAGTATAATGAAAAAGCAGCAATATAATTTAAACTACTGACATTTAGAAATGCCTTCATGTTTGTTTCATAATCAAAGATTGTTCAACATGCAGGAGCTAAAAGTGAAGTACTCAAGCATACCTGCTGTTCCTCCTCTATTTCCTCCAGATCACATCAAACAGTCATTTCTGCTAAAGCTCCATCTGCGTGCCTTTTTCAGCATCAGATGAAAGAGCAGAGGGATTCTGATTGAATACTTTGCTACCTGAATGAACCTGTGCCGAAAACACAAAGGTTCTATTTGAATCCAAATATAGATCCAGCCTCCACTGATCCTCACTATTTTTAACATCAATAAATGCAAGTAGTCATGTTGTTGAATGAACGTAGATAGGATAAAGGCTGCATGTAAAGGTATGTGTCTGTACTGCAGCACTAATGAATGGTGGGGTTTTAGGTGCCTGTGCTCTAAGAGAGGAGGTGAGTGACATGGCTCATGAATAGTGATGGCCGACAGCTGCTCATTAACCAAGAGACTGCCTGTCAGCCAGCAGACTCAAATGCCAGCCCTCCTCCTATATTTACACACAGAGATCTGAAAAAATATACACACGTAAACACAAGCTCATGTAGATTTGCACACAAATACGCACACACAGGGACTTCATATCCCCTTCATCTGGGCCCTCTGTGCCTGCTGTCGAGAGAATACCAATCATGCCTTTTCCCCAGACAACCTGAGTTCAGCATGCCTTTTTACTTGTGTGCTCACACCATTTCCACTGGGGTAAGTGCCACACTGAATATGGAAACACCTGCTCCATGTAAATTCCGAATGAGACTTAGAGAGCAAAAGGTGTACAAGGCTGAGGTTAAGCAGTACCAGTAGAGGAAACAATATTCACTATTTAAGTATTTTCCATTGTAGAAGTTTGTCTTTTTCATTCAAGTAATCTTGAAAGAAATTCATTATTCAAAGTCAAGGTGACCCGGATTGTGTGCGTGGATGTTTTACTTCCTTTATTATTTTTGCAGCATTACTTCATCCATTCCAATGTGGACAGCAGGATTTCTGAGCACATGTTGTTCTGCTGAGGAAAAGTGTAAAAGGAGACTTATCAGTGTTAAAGGATGTTTTTGGACTGTGTGGTCTAGTACAGATAAATGGTTTGACTGCACAATGTAAAGAGACTTATTTAGAGAAGACAATGATGTTGCAATATGACAAGAACAGCAAAAGTGGAGTCTAGTCACTAATTATTTGACTTCAGAAGGCAATCAGTTGTATTGAGTTTTATTTAGGGTCATCATAGAAAAGGGGGCCGAATACAAATTAATGCAATATTTCTTTGAAGAAAACGTTTTGTGTTCACGTGTCAAACTAATTTGATCTCATTTCACACTCACGTGCTACTCTGTATTGGTCTGTCAAATAAAAAACTCAGTAAATACATTAAAGTCTGGGGTAATGTGACAGAATGTCAAAATGTTCAAGGGGTGGGAATAATTTTGCAAGGCACTGTAATAAAACAACAACATTTTATATCACTAACAAAACATCAATAATGAAATAAGTTTTAAAACTACAATTTAACATCATCATTTGAGGGAGGATAAAGTATTTGGTAAGTAGAAATCTGTTATATTTTCAGCAATTAAGACTAAAGGCAAAGGCTTTGGTATTATTTTCATGAAATCAAATAGATTTTTTTTCAGTGTTGTGGCATGGCTTGACTTTCATGCAAGGTAAACTTGGCATGGGATTTCCAGAATATGAACTGAGTGTAATGATCCAGGAACCTGTTCCAGACCAGAAGCGGGTGGTAGGAGACTGGGTATTTGTGAGTCTTGGCAGAGGAGAAACACAAAGTAAAGTGTAATTATGCACTAGACAAAAAACATAGAGTACGTTTCACTGACTACTGGGTTAGGAGCTAAGGATGTATGGATGGATGCAGGGGCCAGGTATTTATGGAGAAGGAGAGTAATGAGTTTCAGCTGTGGCCTGAATTCACATAACAAAGCAACACCTTAGGTATTAAAGACAAACAAGGCAGGAAAAAAGGTGGAGAGAGGGGAAGACAGCTTTAGAAGATAAATCCCATGGTTTAATCTGGTGATGGAATCTACTTTTGCTCCAAATCAATTACAAGAGAAAGCCATGCACCGTGTAATTGTAGCCTAATTTGATCTCAAATAAGCCATGCTGTCCTAAACAAGAGGGAGAGAGAAGCACAGATGAGCTGAAAACACCTTCATTACACCAAACACACACTCCAGTACACATTTTTCCCTCTTCACAAACACTCATTTGCATGCTGTTGGAAAAAGAATTTGCCTTTTGCTTCAGCCTTGTTGGCGCCTTCAGTCATCCTCATCACACAGCTACTCAAATGTGTGCACAAATGCACGCCTTGCACTTTTTCTGTCCATCTTGGAATGAGCCAGGGATTGATTCTAGTCACACTAGAATGGGGCGAAATGAGTAGTCAATCTGAATAGGCAAAGGCGTCAAATAATACAGATATGAATGTCAGAGGAATAATTGAAGAAAGTGTTTTATATGTAAAAGACAGAGGGAGATAGAGTGGAATTGAATTTCAGAGAAAATGAGGAGCAGTCTGGGTCCCAGGGGACCAGCGCACAATAACTCCAACTGTTTTGGAGGAAAATAGACAATAAGTGGAGTGGTCACTAGGTACCATAGAGCCCAATACTGTTCAGTTTCTCTCTTCTTCTGCTCTTCATCCATTAACTATCCATTAATATTGTTAGCCTCATTTTAGCACATCCCAATCCTTCATCATTATATGTTAAAGCATTTTTTCCTCTTTCATCCCATCCCCAGATTTTCGCTATGTACTTACTTTCTCTTATCTCACCTTCCTCCATCCCTTAATCTCCTCCACAGCCTAAAGGCATAAAACTACATCAGTGGAATTTGATCAGATATTCCAGGCACATCTGGACACCACTGAATGGCATAAATTGAGACGTTTTTTGAAGTGCCCGACCAGGGTTCCTCAGACTGTTTATACAGACCAGGAAAAGGGCACTAGAGTTTTAGCTTTCTTTTCTTGCCAAGCCTCACTTTTGAAATAAACTTCCTCCTCCAAAAGTTTTACTGCTCTTTGTTTTAGTAGCTTTCACCCTGAGCAAGTTAAGTTGATACACATATTAACTGAAAAGCTGAAGCTCTGAGCTTTCACAGTCTGAGCAACAAGTGTTTCAAAATAACCACCACCTCAACATTCCACAGCAAAGTTTTGTATTTTCGGTTTGATTCACTCACCTCATCCTTTGTTTTTTATACTTTCCTTTGGCTACCTCGTTGGCATGACAACAACATATTTCCATGGCAACAGTCAAACCAGAAAATAGATTTGTTTTATGTTTGATATGTGGTGTTTTTTATTTAAAATATTGCAAAACCATGCAGGACAGCAGCTTGTGGATGGTCTTTCTGTAGCCACAAAGGGTTAAAAACCTTAATTGTGAGGAATAATCAACAAAACAGTTACTCATAGACATTGTTAAGGGTTCAAGTTCCTTGACATGTAACCTGACATTAAATGATGTGGTTAAATAAGAAATAAAGTAAAGCTTTGATTTTAGTTGGCTGTGTGATCATACAGTAAAATTACTTTTGACAAATAAAATAAAGTCAGAGGTTGTACAGAAATGAAAATTATTACATAATCAATTGACACAGTTCATAATCACACAGGAGATTTCTGAAGCTACCCATAAACATTTGTCTCCTGGTGTGTGGCCATGAACCAGCAGGCAGCACAAATACATTTCCACACTCTGGCTCTGTCCTTGCACTTCCTTCCCCAGTGCCTCATTCTAAATGACTGGTCCTGTGTCTCCCTCCCTCGCTCCAGGTCCCCGGTTATTGATTGGGATCCCACTGGAGGGTGTGGGAAAAGGATAAATAAGGAGTCAGTAGCCGAGAACAGCTCTCTCACTCAGTATACCATGAAGGGGGGTGGATAATCATCTGGCAGTGCTGCGGTAGAGGCCATGTATTTCTCAGGCCACTTTCATATAAATCCCCTCACCCATCACCTTCATAACAAGGACTCAACTCTCACAGAGCTACAAAATCTGATTTAATTAACATTTTAATGGATTTCTCTAGTACTGTGTTGTAAATATGAATCTGAGAATATTATTTAATATTTAATATTAATATTTTAATTAATATTTTAATATTTTATCAAATAATATTTCGGCCTGTTAAGGATTGTCCTGTGAATACCAGCCCATTAAGGCGATGGTATTAGGACAGAATAGAAAGGTGGGAGACGAGCTCTGGCATTATTGAACAGCATAAACTCTGCACATATATGAAATGAATTCACACAATTTCTTAAAATACAAGAATTTATAAACAAAAATAAGTCAACTCAAAGTCAAACATATTTCAATCAACAAACTCTTCACTATGCTAAAACAATTCAACTAAACTACCAAGCAGAATGAAAGAATAACGAAGACTAATGGGCTATGTACAATATCAACAAGTTGATTAAAGATGATTGGAAATCATGACCAAAAAGAGTGATGCAACATTACCATGCAATGTTTATGTTTGAGAACCAAGGATTATCTTGAAGAATCTGGAAGTGAAGTTAAGTTAGTCTTGGAACTAATTTAGGAAATAATCAGCAAACGTTTAGACAATCCTTCACAATGCAAGATCAGATAAAATATTATTTTCATAAAATAATGTTTTAAATAATTATCTACTGAATAAAACCAACCTTCTGGATGACCATTTCACAACGGTGTCTAATTAGCTGCCTTTAGTTATTGAAATAATATTCGAAGAAAGATTATAAAAGGGGTATTTTGGAAAAGAGCCAAATCTTTCTGGAGAAATGGGGCTTAATGGTGTTTACTTAGTTATCAAATCTAGTAAATGATATTCAGGGACTTTTATTCACTAGCTTGAAAAACAACAACCTTTCTTTTGAATAGTCTTTAGTAGCACATGTTCTCTACCGGTTAGCCGTTAAGCTAACAAAGAAGCTTAGCACCAGAATCAACAAATACCTTTAAAATACCAGGATTAATAAAAGGGTTAAAATGCATAAGCGCGGACGGCGCGTTATGAGCAATGTTCTGGTTAAAACCACCCTTTAAATAAAGCTTATCTTAACTTTAAAACATACAAAGAACACAGAACCGGCGCGTGCCGTAGCTAGCATACTAGCACTAAAGATAGCCAGGTTCCACAAAACAAAACTTCATAACATGAAAACGTTTAGATCATTTCATCCTAAACCTATCTGTTAATCTGCCCAAACCTAACCTCTGACCTATGGCAAGGGAATGTTGTCCAAAGGCGATGAAGTTCGAAGAAACGTCCACAGTCAACAAGCGGTTGGCTTTCAGCTAACCTCTGCGTTCGCTCTGTGAACAATCGGGTCAGCTCTGGAGAGCTGGGCGGCTGTTCGTTACCGTAACACGGTGGTGCTAGCCGTAGTCCGTCCTTCAGACTCGGCTTGTAGAAACAGCTTCTCTGCCGGGGATCTCTGTGCGACACAGTTTTGCTTCTGCGGGACATCGGAGAGAAAGGTAAGCAACTCTTACACCTTAATTTCCCCGTTCATGAATGAAAATACCGGATACACAGACAGTATTTCATTCTACTTAACTTTGCATATGATTGATGATCGTATGGCTTTGGATCCAGTTGAATTTATGTCTTTTTGCCAGCAAAAGACATCAGCGCGCTTTGTTCCCTCCTATCCCGATGGTCATCGGTGTGGAAGAGAAAGACTTGTGGAAAGGTGGGGGTCTTATACGGGCAGTGGCATCACGGGGAAGTCCTCTGCTACCCCCCTTTCCCCCTTCGAAGTTGTGCTTTATTTTGGGTAATGGCGCCACAGGAAGTCTGCAGTTACTCCCTTTCCTGGCTGTGCTGGAAGAAGTTTAATGCA
The DNA here is from genome assembly GCF_021462225.1 of Girardinichthys multiradiatus. Taxonomy (NCBI): domain Eukaryota; kingdom Metazoa; phylum Chordata; class Actinopteri; order Cyprinodontiformes; family Goodeidae; genus Girardinichthys; species Girardinichthys multiradiatus. The sequence continues at coordinate 28,159,844 of NC_061818.1, forward strand.
CTTTATTTTGAAAAGTTCCAGAAAAGTATGTACCGGAGTTTTAGTGTTGAAATCCATGGCTGTAGATCCCAACAACTGTTACCAATTTCGTTAACTGAAAAAGAATCAAACAAAGATATATATACAGCTGTAAAGTGTGGTAGTCTGGTGGGAGTCAGATCCTCTGCTGCAAAACATTAAGTATCATCACATTAACAGCCTCTTTTTTCTGAAAGCTTCTCACAGTGTACTTGAGGTTCTTCTATACAAATCATAACACTCCACTGCTCTCTAGACCTATATCTGCAGCATATCTACCTCCTTCTGCAGACAAATACACAACACACAGGTATGTATAAAGCCGCCTGACGTGCAGACACAAGCACACGCAGTGATAGAAAATAACTGTTGGTATCTCTTCCAGCATTGGGAGCAGTGGCGCGAGGCTTCCCCTCAGATTTTGAAAGCTCTATCTGTATCAGGAACAGCAAACTGAAAAAGCAAGTTGCTTTGTCACACAGAGACATGCTTGACTACGCTGAATAATTGCGTTGCAGCTCTGGAAAGAGCGGTTTTCCTTTTATCTATTGAAGGCCTTCAGGGGAAGGAGCACCAGTACGTGTGTTTTGTTTGCTTTGTACATGTATGTGTGTTTTATCTCTATGGAGGTGCATGTACTGGTGTAAAATGCAATATGGAGTATGTTAGGGCTTATGTTTGTAGGTGTCGAGATTTGTAACATTGCCTTGAAGATACAAGCAAGTGAGACACTAGGAAGACACTTACAGCTTTGTTTCTATCCGATCCATTTATACAAGTGTTCCTTTCTTCTAAACAGCTCCACTGCAGTATATTGATTTATCAAATTTGCATGTTGTCTTTCAGCTCTATCCAGGTCCAGGCTAAAGCCAGTTGACTAATACAATGATGCAGAAGGATAGCAGAGAATAAAACTTCCAGGAACTGCTGAGTCCACACACAGACACCTGCTGGCCCACCACTGTGGGGCTTATGGAAACCTGGAGGACAAGCTCAGCCTCTGACAACCATACAGCTAGGAGCCCTGCAATAGACTTGTGAAAGCATGTCAACTCTAAGGGGACATGCTGTTAGTATTTTTGGAATTTCTACTTTTTTTCCTCTCCTCTTCTTTCTCTAATATTGGTCACAGCAGTGGGGTACATTATAAAAGAGTGTGTGATCAGGATAAGAAGACAGGAGCTTTTAGTGATAAAAATGAATAAAAAAAATATACAAAGATAAACGAGAAATTAGGGAGGAAAGAAAGCAGCCCATCTGATGATTGTGATCAGGAAAAGGTTTTGACTTGGCTTAATGGCTCTAGCATTTGTTCCACGGTGAAACTGTAATTAAGTCATTAGCGACAGTTTGGAGTCTTTGACTTCATAATGAGGCTGAATATGCGCAGTTCGTGCTCTATGGATAAGCCGCTGTAATCACTTCTTTCTCCTTAATTATGTAAAACCATTCTTTTATCCCACTAGTGTCTACCTCTTTATCTCGGCCTCTCTTATTTGTGGTCTTGCAACTATAAAACTGTAGGAGAAACTCTAGGAGATATCAGCCTCAGACATACAGAGTGTTTGCTTGTAAGTGTCTTCTGTAAAGAACAGCGAGAGGTGAGTGTAACAAAGAGTACTGTCATGGAAAAGACGTGTCAGCTGTAGCTACTTTAAAAGTAGACACAAGACTGCCATCACTCTGAGGAGTTCTTGAGTACTTCTCTTTTTGCCCAGTAATACTGGGCAGAGGACACTGTAGCTAAAATATAATGACTAAAACATTCTCCATTACACTCCCTTTCAAGTTCATTTTAGATTTCATATTTTCCCTGGGACTGATTTTCCAAATTACAACAGGAGTCCTGCTGAACTGCGATTGAAGGTAAGATGTGTGCTGGGTGCTATAGGTTTTTTACAAAAGGATTAAACATTTTCTTGATGTCCCTAATAGAGACAACCTGACTGTACTCCTTTTAGACAGACCTACATCAAAGCTCTTCTTCCTCACCAGAGCTTTCTGCACCATTGTGTACATGTTACACACACCAATATGGGCAAGCACTCACATCCAATTGCACTCACCCTCTAGAGTGTGGCAGCGAAGACTGAATTCTTGTGATGCTTAGGAACTTTGCAGCAAAGATATGCTTCATTGGGAGAAAAAAACAGAATGCATGAAGAAACAGGAAGCTGCCACAGTGTCAATGGAGCAGAAAAAAGCACTAGAGAAAATGTCAACAACAAATAGCTGTTGCTTTCTGTTGCCGCAGGCAGTGTGGACCTCGGTTCCCTCTTGTTTCTATCCCCTCCCATTACGCATCATCTTTTTAACCAGTTAAGCACTAGAAAGGTTATTGAGTAAACCTCAAGGAGCATCTTAGCTTTGCTCATTTTGAAAGAAAAATATGAATGAGTAAAACATAGGGGGACCTTTCAGTGGGAAAAAAATGCAAGAGAGGGATGGGCAGATGTGTTTGTGGGCACTCTGTGCTTTCACCGTAAAAAAATTGACTTCTTGGCAGACCATCCTGATTAATTTGGAAACCTGTATTCTCCCCATCCTTTATTTGTTTAAATTCTTTTAAGTCTGTTGTGGACAAGATTTACTTTTTTGGATTTAACAATGACTGGCCCTATGCTTCTTTGAGATAGTGACTGATGATATATGCAGCAATAAAATGAGGCACAGAGCCTGGCAGGGTTTTTGGAGTCAACCCTGGCTGAACTTGAGCTGTCCTTGTCTTTGTTGCCTTGGTCTTTTGCAGAATTTACAGTGCTACAGCTAACAATAGGTGTGAAAAGCCATGTTTAGTTCCATCCTCTGGCAGCCACTGAATGTTTCACGCCTTTCCTTCTTGGCACTCTGAGTGTTTCTATACTCAGCAGAGAAAGCTCTTAACTGTCTGATTGATTTTCACCACAGCTAACATAATCCTACCAATAACAAAAATGCATAATGTTGTTCTTCATCTTTGTAAAAAAAAAAAAAAAAACGAGGCAACTTCGTGCCTTTTGTGGCAAATTAGCCTGAAAAAAATTGTGATGAATGGAGTTCTGTGATTAGTGCTTCATGCAACAATGCCTTATGTTTTTATGTCCATAAACTAACTAGTCTCACTGGTTATCAAAATCAAACCAGTTTGAGTCTTATGCACAAGTTAAACCTTTCAATGAAGTCTTGAACTACACATAAAATAACAAAAGGAAAGGTTCAAGGTTAAGGTTATTGGGAGATCAAAAGTGAGTAATCAAGAATTGTTTCAGCTCTCAGGTCTCCAAAGGACGATTACTTTGATCATTTTAAAATTTAGGACCTGTTTTTAGTCTGACATTAGAGATATGGATGGAGGAGTAGAATTGCAAAATTAACAATTTAGAACCACCCATTTACACATCAGTGTTTATTCAGGAAAAGTGCTTTTCCTCAAAATGTTAGATCTGACACACTCTGCGGTTCAATACACAGGACTTCATGTCCATTTACAGAAAAGGTGGCCTCCTAACTATTGTCTTTTTCGCTGTTGCATTTTGACAGTATGGCAGCATGGTTTGAATTCAGAGATCACTTTTAAACAGAAAGATGGAGATGGTCTCTTTTTGTTCCGGGTTCAGATGTCTGGAGTCCTTTCTATTAGGGCTCTATCAGGAGTGTGTGCTTGGGAATCAGGTTACTGAGAGCCTAACACATGTCTTAGACAGAAAAACAAATGAAGTCTAGCAAAACTCCAATCAAAAATAAACAACGTAGACTGGCTTATGATGTTAAAAAATCATCACAGCTCCAAAGACAGACAGGCCAGGTCCTTCGCTTGATTGGGTCTATTTCTTAGCTGGATGCAGTTCTCTATTCTTTCTTTTCTTGTCTCACCTTCTTCCTCAATTCAGAGCTTAAATTGTCTCATGAAATGAACCCATGTGAGGAGCCAACCAAACGGAAGTGGATTTTTGGCGAAGTGGGAACAGTGTCATACACTGCTCAAAAAAATAAAGGGAACACTTAAACAACACAATATAACTCCAAGTAGGTCAAACTTCTGTGAAATCAAACTGTCCACTAAGAAGCAACACTGATTGACAATCAGTTTCACATGTTGTTGTTCAAATGAAATAGACAACAGGGGGAAATCTTTGGCGATTAGCAAGACACACTCAATAAAGGAGTGGTTCTGCAGGTGGGGACCACAGACCACTTCTCAGTACCTATGCTTTCTGGCTGATGTTTTGGTCACTTTTGAATGTTAGTGGTGCTTTCACACTCGTGGTAGCATGAGACGGACTCTACAACCCACACAAGTGGCTCAGGTAGTGCAGCTCATCCAGGATGGTACATCAATGCGAGCTGTGGCAAGAATGTTAGGTGCGTGTGTCCAGAGCTTGGAGGCGCTACCAGGAGACAGGCCAGTACACCAGGATTGGAAAATTCGCCACTGGCGCCCTGTGCTCTTCACAGATGAAAGCAGGTTCACACTGAGCACATGTGGCAGACATGACAGAGTCTGAAGACACCATGGAGAGCGATCTGCTGCCTGCAAAATCCTTCAGCATGACCAGTTTGGCAGTGGGTCAGTCATGGTGTGGGGTGGCATTTCTTTGGAGGGTGGCAAGGCCCTCCATGTGCTCGTCAGAGGTTGCTTGACTGCCATTAGGTACTGAGATGAGATATGCTGCTGCGGTTGTCCCTGGGTTCCTCCTAATGCAGGACAATGCTAGACCTCATGTGGCTGGAGTGTGTCAGCAGTTCCTGCAAGATGAAGACATTGAAGCTATGGACTGACCCGCCCGTTCCCCAGACCTGAATCCGATTGAGCACATCTGGGACATCATGTCTCGCTCCATCCACCAACATCACGTTGCACCACAGACTGTCCAGGAGTTGGCGGATGCTTTAGTCCAGGTCTGGGAGGAGATCCCTCAGGAGACCAAGACCATCCACCGTCTCATCAGGAGCATGTCCAGGCGTTGTAGGGAGGTCATACAGACACATGGAGGCCACACACAATACTGAGCCTCATTTTGACTTGTTTTAAGGACATTACATCTAAGTTGGATCAGCCTGTAGTGTGTTTTTCCACTTTAATTTTGTGTGTGACTCCAAATCCAGGCCACCATTGGTTAATAAATTTGATTTCCATTGATGATTTTTGTGTGATTTTGTTGTCAGCACATTCAACTTTGTACAGAACAATGTATTCAATGAGAATATTTCATTCATTCAGATCTAGGATGTGTTATTTGAGTGTTCCCTTTGTTTTTTTTTTGAGCAGTGTATTACCCAATCAATTAGCTTAAGGAATTTAAATGTTTGCCAATCAGACTTCTTCCTCTGTGAAGCCAGAATCACAGATGTGGATAAGGAAAGTAAACTATTATTCTTTCCAACTAAAACTCTGGTAAAATTTTCTTTGCACATTGAATGTATTTAGCATAATTTCACAAGATAAAGATGGTTTCACATTGACAACTAATGCCATGATGAACATTCAGCAATTAACCTTACATAGATTAATCTTAAATTATTCAAATTTAATATTGGGTAATTTATAAATAGTGAAATAGTGAATTAAATTGCCCTTTTCTAGTCATAAGACCCCTCAAAGTGCTTTACACCAAAGCCACATTTGCCCAATTGCTCTTATAAATGCGTACACGTTCACACACAGATTGGTAGGTAATTTGGGGTTAAGTGCCTTGCCCAGGGGCACATCAACATGTGACAGGAGGAAGCTGGAATCAAACCCACTACTTTTAGATCCCAAGACAAACCCTTCCAACTGAATTGCCACAGGGTAACAGTCACTCTTATTATTTACCTTTCTGTCTCCTGTCTTTGTTAAGAGAGCATAATGTCAGAAAGATTTGTGTTTTGTCTGAAATATGGGTTTCATTTTTCTAAATGATCAAAAATTTGTATTTAATGAGGAAAAGGTCAAGGCCTAAAATGTCTAGTTTATTACAAGACTTGGAGCACAATAAGCCTCAGGCAAAGTGAGATAGAGTCAGCAATCTGGTTGCTCTCTGGAAGCAAATGGTAATTTGCTTTTGTTGTGTAATAACTCTGCAACACTGACAGTCATGGTTACATAACAATGATCAATAACAGCCATGAAATTAATGTTTGTTCAGTACTAACGTACCTTTAGGAACCATAAAGATAACTCCAAGGAGCTCTCGTTCCAGAACGTCCCGAGCAAAGTTTATTCAAACCATGTTTAATATTCTCCTTGCTTTGTTTTTATTGGCAGATAATCAAGTCCTAAAATAACAATAGGCTTAGCTGTGGTGGATCAAATACTTTCCATCACACAGCTCGGTTTTAGGTAGATGCACTGTACTTTTTCACAAACAATGGGTCATTGGGAAGTTGGCAAAACACTTTTACAAAAGCACATAAATCCATAAAATACAGAGAAGCAGACAAAAGTTGCAAAGTCACTATGACGTGTTTGTTGTGTTCTTTAAAATATATATATTTTTTTATATACCCAGCATCATAAAAAAGTATTATCTTGGATGAGCTCACGATGGAGATGTTAAAAAACCAGGCACTAATAACATCCATTGTGTTGATATTTATTAAAAGACAAAAAGGTAAACAAGGAGGGAAATAAAAACACAAAAGAAAGTTCTGGATTGTAAGATTTTCTATCCTTTGATTTACAATATCATTTATTGCAAACCAGCTTGACAAAACAGAAAGAATGCCTAGGAGAAAACACCTTAGCTCTGAGGGTGTGTTTTCTCATTTGTCTAGGCCTTCTCTGACTCACTTATAGAGATGAAAACAGAAAATTGCTCCACCTTTGACAAATGGGTCAAGCTTTGTTTGCATTTGTGTCAGAAGCATTCCCAGAGCTTCCTCAATGATCCTTATTTCCAATGTATAGCAGAATAAAAGCCAAAAGAAGTTGGAAGAGATGAAGCAGAGTCAGTTATTTAAACTTTGCTTACAGAGCGCTTTTGATACAAATGGGTGTATTGCAAAGTCCTTTACAAAGGTTAAAAACATGACAGAGCTTTAACAACTAGAGACATGCATAGCAATGATCAAATTAAGTAAAAATACAAATAAAACACAAAAAGATATTGGCAGTTCATTGACAATGAAGAATTAAAAATAAGAGAAAATCAAACAATTATAGAGGATGAGGATATGTGAAGAAAAGAACAGAAAAGACAAACCTTGTAGTAAAGTGTATTTCTTGAGCATGACTGTTAAATACAGTTGCACTCTGGTCTCCTGCAGTGACTCATCATTAATTTTACTCATCCTGACAGTTGTGGGTTTCTTCTGTATTAGCCTCTTGGTAATTGTATGAATGAGCAAAATGAACATTTACATTTAGTGACGCTGAGAAACTAGTCCATTCATTTGTTACTTCAGGGCTGGACTATTGTAATTCTTTACTATCAGGATGTCCACAAAATGCAGTTAAAAGCCTTCAGCTGATTCAAAATGCTGCAGCAAGAGTTCTGATGAAAATTAAAAAAAGAGAGATCATATTTCTCCTATTTTAGCTTCCCTTCATTGGCTCCCTGTTAAATTTAGAATAGAATTTAAAATTCTCCTCCTCACATATAAAGCCCTTAATGTTCTAGCTCCATCATACATCAGAGATCTGATTGTTCCATATGTTCATAACAGAGCACTTGGTTCTCAGACTGCAGGTTTACTGGTGGTTCCTAGAGTCTCTAAAAGTAGAATGGGAGGCAGATCCTTTAGTTATCAGGCTCCTCTTCTGTGGAACCAGCTCCCAGTTTTAGTCCGTGAGGCAGACACCCTGTCTACTTTTAAGGCTAGGCTTAAAACTTTCCTTTTTGATAAAGCTTATAGTTCGAGTGGCTTAGGTTATCAGGGAGGGAGCCTTCCTCCCTCCCTGTTGGTTGGAGTAAGGGGGAGTCAGGTTTAGCCTAAACCGGCTCAGTTATGGTTGAGGTCCAAACACACCCTCCATTTCTGCTACCTGTATGACCTATTTTCCAATGGTTATAATCAGTCTGACAGAGGGAGGTATCCCAATCCTTGTGGTTTTTAGTATAACAATGACCATCAGTGGGACCCTTTGTGGAGTTCATTGAGACAACATTGTTGTAAATAAGTGCCGTTTAACTAAATAATCTGAACTGAAACTATCTGTGTAGTTATTCTGCTAAAGGCTTAGTCTGCTGGAGGACATAATGACCACTTCACCTTCTTCGCTACATTCTCACACTACTCTCCAATTTTGCATTATTTGCTGTTATTTCAGCTTTTAACTTTGTTCTCTCTCTCTTTACTCTTCCTAGAAGCTACACCTGGCCTGACTCTGTGTCTGCCTGTGACACCTTTATGGAGAGGGGAATCGTCCGAGCTTCTGCTGGCAACAACTTAATGCTCACCCTCAACAGATGATCCACATAGCCCTGTCTTTTAGTGTTTAACTCTTTCTCTCTCCTAGACATGGCAATTGACTGAGCTTCTACTGTAACAAACTCAAAGTGCTCTCTTTCAGACTAACCTTGAAAACTGGCTCAGAGTTTATCTGTTCTTTCTTTCTAGGTGAAACGACTAAAGGAGCTACATCCATTTACATTTACTTTTCCTTCCCATAGAAAGGGTTAGGGTTAGAAAGGACTCCTGGATCAGTGCTTCTTTGTTCTCTTTGTGTCTCTGCTCTGTTCTCTCAAACCCCCAGTCGGTCGTGGCAGATGGCCGCTCACACTGAGCCTGGTTGTGCTGGAGGTTTCTTCCTGTTAAAAGGGAGTTTTTCCTCTCCACTGTCGCTACATACATGCTCAGTATGAGGGATTGCTGCAAAGTCAACGCCAGTGACTGTCCACTGTCTCTACATGCTCATCCAGGAGGAGGGAATGCTACAAGTCACTGACTGGATGCAATCAGCTGGGTTTCCTTAGATAGAAAAACTTTTTATCCAATTTGAATAAACAACTGAATCTGACTGCACTGTTCAATGATTAGGATTAATTGGAATGTATGTACCTGACTTTTCTCAAGTGCCTTGAGACAACATGTGTTGTGAATTGGCGCTATATAAATAAAACTGAATTGAATTTAGGATGCAACACTAAAACATACCACTTCTCCAAGAGTTAAATGCCTTGACACACTTTAGTTGTCTGACAGAAAAACATTAAAATACAAAGCAATAAAAAATGTATTCTTTATTATGCTAATATGCAGTGCTCTGCAAATACAAATGTCAGTGTAGTTCATTGAAATTGTGTGAAGTAGTCAAACATAAAGGAAGCATGTCTAGGAGTTGAAGGGAGAGCAAAAATGCTTTTCTTTTTTAACAAAAAATACATCTGAAAAGTGTGGAGTACTTCACATTCAACGCTCTTTATTCCAATGCCCTAAATAAAATATGCTGCATCTAGTTGCCTTAAGAAATCATCTTGCATTGACCGTGCACTTTTCGATAAAATCTGTTAATATGAACGTTGCTGGAGGTGTAAAAGCAAGCAGGGTATTATCATGTTTTCTCTTCATCCTTCTTTCTTTCCTCCATTCTTTTCTCCTCTCCCCTTTTCCTTTTTCCCCACTTTTCTCTCTTTCATGCTTCTTTTTTTTTTCCTTTTCATTTCTGTCTCCATGTCCGTAACAATTGAAATAATCCGAAAGCAGTTTCTAATAAAGTTTCTTTTTTATAAATATCAAGCAGAGCTTTAAAGCGTTAGCTGTAGTGCTCCACTTGTGAAAGTAAATCTGTTGGGCTTTTTCTTGGCACTCAGGCAACAATTCTGAGCACTACTCTGTTGGACAAGACACTCTCAAAAATAAATAAATAAAGAACACAACAGAACAAACAGTATCATGAGAACAAAGGAAGACACCACACAGGTCAGGGATACCAAGACATTTCTGTCCACTTAAACTGACAGACTGGGCAAGGACAATATCAATCAGAGAAGCAGCCATGTGACGAACCCTGGAGGAGCTGCAGAGATCAACTGCTCATGAGGAAGAATATTTTGAGTAGACAACTATTAGTTTTCAATTCAATTCAGTTTATTTATATAGCGCCAATTCACAACACATGTCGTCTCAAGGCACTTCACAAAAGTCAGGTACATACAATCCAATTAATCCTAATCATTGAACAGTGCTGTCAGATTCAGTTATTTATTCAAATTGGATAAAATGTTTTTCTGTCCAAGGAAACCCAGCAGATTGCATTGAGTCAGAGATTTGTAGCATTCACTCCTCCTGAATGAGCATGTAGCGACGGTTTTGCACTCCACAAAGCTGGAAGAATGTCCTAAAGAAAGCCATTGTTGAAAGAAAACCTAAGAAAGTATGTCTAATGTTGCCCACAAGCTTTGTAGCTGAAATGACAGACATTTGGAACAAGGTGCTCTATTCAGATGAAACCAAAATGTATTTTTTCACTGACATCTAAAACCCAACATGCAGGAAATAAACCAACACTGCATATTACCCTGAACACACCGTATCTACCGCAAAACATAGTGATGGCAGCATCATGATGTGGGGATGCTTTGAGATTGATGAGGACACAATTGAAAATCTGTGGCAAGACGTGAAAAGACAAAAGCTCTCCATTTAATCTGAGCTTGAGCTGTTTTGCAAAGGCAATGTTTTATTTTAAGATGTGGAAATCTGGCATACACCCCAAAAGACTGGCAGCTGTAATAGCAACCAAAAGTGATGTAGGGACTCAAGGGAGCTGAACACACATGAGAAACCGTTCTAATTTGTGTTTAAACAATTGTAACATCTATCTGCCATTTTTCTTTCACTTCCCAAGTATGTATAACTTCGTATCAGTCTATCAAATTAATGCCCAAAATTCAAGCATAAATACTAAGGACATAGCATGTTATGTCAGCACGTGAAGTGTCTATATCTGAGGGAAAAAAAACTAAACAAAAAAAAATTATAATATGTTGTGCTTTTTAATTCCCAGCATGTTCAGAGGAAAAGCATGCAGGGATGACACCTCTGAGCAGTTATTTCATGCTTATGTCTGACTTTTGTTCAGCTTTGTTGACTCTGGTCAGCCACAAGAGTTACTGGGGTATATCAGGAGTCACAGCAAACATGGGTAGCAGAGGTCGTGACAGTTTTACATACCCCAGGTAAGCTGCAGGTAACTTGATTGTATAATGGGCTACATATCAGAATGCCTACTCTTTATTCAATTAACTTTGTTGGTCAGAAAGATTCATTATCCTTGATCTATCTATCTATCTATCTATCTATCTATCTATCTATCTATCTATCTATCTATCTATCTATCTATCTATCTATCTATCTATCTATCTATCTATCTATCTATCTATCTATCTATCTATCTATCTATCTATCTATCTATCTATCTATCTATCTATCTATCTATCTATCTATCTATCTATCTATCTATCTATCTATCTATCTATCTATCTATCTATCTATCTATCTATCTATCTATCTATCTATCTATCTATCTATCTATCTATCTATCTATCTATCTATCTATCTATCTATCTATCTATCTATCTATCTATCTATCTATCTATCTATCTATCTATCTATCTATCTATCTATCTATCTATCTATCTATCTATCTATCTATCTATCTATCTATATTTCTCTAACTCTGATTCTGTTCCTCTCAGATGCGCGCATGCACTACAAGGATCGCCTCCATCAAAGACCAGGACTAGTTTGAATCGGCTCCTGGCACATAGACGTGCTGCTCCTAGCGTCCGCACCTTGAAAGCACAGCAGTCACCTTCCAACCTCTGCGACTCTCCACTCCTCTCCTTTTCTCTCTTCTCCTTTCTCAGTCGCAGTTATTCTGCGGGTCGAAGGGGACTGGTGTCTTTGAACAGATTACACCATTTTAATGAGTAAACCCCCCCCACCCCCCACCCCCCGTACACTGTGAGAGATTGTAGCTTTTCGCCTTTCGCCACATCGCAAGAGCCTATGCTCCACAGAAGACCAGCGGCTGATCGCTTTACCAAGCCACGGAGGGCTGCCTGGGCGTTCTGGTGATGAGGGTAGTGGCGCACAGCCGACACAGCTTTGAAGGAATCCCGTTGGGTCTGAAGAAACCGCCCCAATAAGGGACGACAACAGACGGGGAGAGCTGCTGGAACCACTGGACGTTGGGACGCTACCATTCCTCCAACAATGCATCTCTTCAGTGCCATGTTTCTACTTGTGATGTTAGCTGGCATCAGCGAGGTAAGGACGCCTGCATGCATTGAAAAGGCACCGCGTAAAAGTTACTGTAGCAGCTATTATATATCCTCTGCGTGCACATTCTTGTGAAAAAAATGTGAAGTGAGAGCAAAGCTTTTTTAAGAACTGTGATAATTTAAAACAAACAAAGTCGGGTGGTTTTTTTGGTGCATTATTAAACAGGCACGCTGTTGTTCTATGGCCATCTCCATTCACTGGGGAGAAAGTAGGTAGAAAGTTGAAAAAAAATAGCAAATAAGCCATGGACCACTCTAACATGAATATGGTGTAATTTATAGGTGCATTAAATACATATCGTGTGTTGAGAAAAGTAGAAAAACATTCTTATGCTGTATAAGCTAAACTAAATGTTTTAAGATGTTTGGTGGCTTCGGTGACCCAGTAGTTGTTGAGATCGTCCTGACTACCTGCTGAACCTCACCGACAGAGAGGTCCAAGTAGCATCACTGAGAAACACTGTAACTGACTGTGCTAATTGATGAAAGAAGCTGGCAACCATGTGGGATTTAAAAGCTGTGAATAGAAACCGTGAGTAATTAGCGTGGAGTGGCAGACCAGCGCCAATAAAACGGCAGCGGGTCCCTGCGATGTGTGATGTGTCTCTGCATGGGTGTGCATGACACTCCAGGAAAAGTCGTGTCGGTTTGGTACAAAACTGACGAGCTTTGATGTGACAGTGGTAAATTGAAGTGAAGGACGGTAAATTATTTGACCCAGAAAAGCTTTTAATCAGGGCAGGAGCATTTGAATTTGCAGAGAGTTCAGCTGGTCAGCAAATTCCCACTGTTGAGCATAACTAATGACGGATTAGAAGGTGTGACAAAGCTTCGGCAATTTGTCTGTTATTTAAAACCTTGCAGAAAATAAACCATTTAGCTCTATGCTGTAACTCATCCAGGACCAAGGACAACGTCGTGTCCCGCCTTTTGGTTAAAAGCAGCAATCCGACTCAATTTAGCACCACAGACAGCTCCTCCTCGTTCGGCGGCGGTATCACTATATGCTAAAAAGGCCACAGGCTGCAGGGAATTTAAAAACTCTGCAACCGCGGTAATATCTTTAAAAAGCATAGCACACTGTATTTTGACACATTCCACATCAAAATATTAAATATGAAACCAAACGTCAGGGAGATGTAGAGTGGCCCCTATCGAGTAATACAGGCACATCAAGATATATTTTTTCTTTTTCTTTTGGGATGCTCCCCTGAAGCCCCTGAACAAAGTAATTTGTCACAGCTAATGGGCCTGGTGGAGTTTTCACACACTGGTGATTACACACAGACCCTTGGTAAGGATGTATCAAAAGCCTTTCAATGTATTTTTTCATATATTGTTGTGGAATAATCAGAACATTTTGAACGATCCGTGTACATTTTGTGTACATCTTTCCAATCAGGAAAATTCGTTTTTTTTTGTTCATTTATTTTGTGGAGCTACAGGACTTCTTTCACAGTATACAGACAGAGAGAAATGGAGGGGGGACATGCAGCAACATATTTAATCTCTGCTGTCAATAATTTGTTTCATAGGACTAAGATAACCATCAAAGTAGGTTGGTTTAGTATCTAGTGAACCATTTGTTTATTGCCTTTTGAAAGACCCATCTATGTCTCATTTTAGTTTGCAGGGTTAGTCCACCAGAGTTTTATTTAAAATCTTATAATAAACAGAGTTTATTATGGTATAGACTGTTGTGGATAGAATCTTTGGAAGAGTATCAAGTCCACAACATCACAGATCCTCCACCATACTTAAACATGGGCATAAGGTCCTTTTATAGACTGGCATAAAAAAAAAATAGGACACCATATGAAAGCCTTTGTGTTTATTCAAAATATTTGGAGATAAGGATATTTAAAATAAATTTTAACAAAAAAAAAACGGAGGCATTTGGAAGGAACATTGTAGTATCACGTCAGTATCATAAAGGCTTTACAGTGGTCGCATAAGAATTTTAAATCTGCTATTCCAAAATACAAAATAGAATTTCTTGGTCTCCAGAAGAGAGGACGTATTTGGCATAAACATAAAAAGTATTCAAAGAAAATAACCTCATACCAACTGTGAAGCATAGACCTGGAAGTGTCATGGTTTAGGAATCCGGCAGGACCTGGCCAGCTCATCTTCACAGACTGCATCATGAATGTCACCATGTGTGTATGGAAGCAAATCGTTACCATATTTCAAATGAAAAAGCATTTTCAGAAATGCTTTTTCATTTGTGGCTGCATTTGTGGCTGCATTGTTTGTGGCTGCATTGTTTGACTCATAAATGAAATTAGTAACCAATAATCCTATTTGCATTTTAATTTTCTTCTTCAAGACTGCTCATTCTTTCACTTAATTAAAATTAAAAAGAAAAATACATTTGAGATTTTTTTTTCAAAACGTACCCCAGCAAATAGATACCAAAATTCTATTTGAAATGTCAGTCAGTCAGTCATTTTCTACCGCTTATTCCATAGTGGGTCGCGGGGAAGCTGGTGCCTATCTCCAGCAGTCTATGGGCGAGAGGCAGGGTACACCCTGGACAGGTCGCCAGTCCATCGCAGTGCAACATATAAACAACCAAGCACACACTCATTCATACACCTAAGGGCAATTTAGAGTTACCAATTAACCTAACAGGCATGTCTTTGGACTGTGGGAGGAAGCCAGAGTACCCGGTGAGAACCCACACATGCACGGGGAGAACATGCACACTCCATGCAGAAAGATCCCCGGCCAGGAATCAAACCCAGGACCTTCTTGCTGCAAGGCAACAGTGCTACCAACTGCCATTTGGCAGTGGCAGAACTGCCAGTTCTGCCTGCCACCGAAGCTGCCTCTGGAACTGCCACAGCCTGCCGCAGGGTGGCAGGAGATTCCGCGAGGATGCCAGAAGGTGCCAGACAGGCCATAAAAGCTTGCCGCTGTTTTTGTGGAAGCTGATGCTGATTATCGGCAAATGGGTTGTCATTATTGTTAATAGTGTCTGTGGAGCTGCCACCGGAAGTGATGCCAATGCTGATAATCGGCAAACGGGATGTCATAGTTGTTATAGCCTGTTACCTTTAAATAATGATTTCATTATTGATTATTATTTAATAGACAGCTTTAGACCGATAACATAAGGTGATTGTATTTACTTGACATGGAAAATAAATAGCACTATGTGTTTGTGTGACGTGTTGAAAGGATGACGAAGATTTATTGCACAAACAGACGGTTTATTATAGAGCACGAGCGGCTATTCTGAATTGTCACTCACAGAAAATTATAAATAAATGCTTAAAAACACGCTGAGGATGAGGATGCCACAGCCTGCCACCGGAACTACCAGTTCTGCCTGCCACTGCCACAAATTGAGCTCGGCCCTGCTGCAATTCAATCAATTTCTCGGCACGTTTGCAATGTAATGCAATGCAGACGTGCACAGCGCCCCCTACCGAACAAGATGGGTAGCTCGGTCAGCAGAGAGCTGAGGAAGAGCGGCTGCTGACGTCACTCTGCTGCGCCCGCAGCTCGGAATGCTTTTTTGTTTTCGAGTTCTGGGCAGTACTTTGCGGGCAGACCGTGAAAACGAAAAAGCAATGTCTGCTTTTTTTTATTTTTTATTAAGGCATAAAATGGGCAGTCGTGAAGAAGAAAATGCAAATAGGATGATTGATTACTAATTTTATTTATGGGTCAAATAATACAGACACATTCTTAAAATGAAAAGGCATTTCTGGAAATGCTTTTTCATTTTCAACTTTTACATTTCAAATTGAACGGGCTGCACGGTGGCACAGTTGGTAGCACTGTTGCCTTGCAGCAAGAAGGTCCTGGGTTTGATTCCTGGCCAGGGATCTTTCTGCATGGAGTTTGCATGTTCTCCCCGTGCATGTGTGGGTTCTCACCGGGTACTCCGGCTTCCTCCCACAGTCCAAAGACATGCCTGTTAGGTTAATTGGTCACTCTAAATTGCCCTTAGGTGTATGAATGAGTGTGTGCTTGGTTGTTTATGTGTTGCCCTGCGATGGACTGGCGACCTGTCCAGGGTGTACCCTGCCTCTCGCCCATAGACTGCTGGAGATAGGCACCAGCTTGCCCACGACCCACTATGGAATAAGCAGTAGAAAATGACTAACTGACTGACATTTCAAATTGAATTTTGGTATCTATTTGCTGGGGTATGTTTTGAAAAATAAATCTCAAATGTCTTTTTCTTTTTCATTTTAATTAAGTGAAAGAATGAGCAGTCTTGAAGAAGAAAATTAAAATGCAAATAGGATTATTGATTACTAATTTCATTTATGAGTCAAACAATGCAGCCACATTCTTAAAATGAAAAAGCATTTCTGAAAATGCTTTTTTATTTGAAATATGGTAACGATTTGCTTCCATATGTGTAAAAGTGTGTTTGAGAAAACCATGAGACCCTCTAGATAAAAAACAAAAAACAAAAAAAAACCAAATCAAACCAGAAGTTTAACTGGACCCTGAAACATGACAGTGACCCAAACATAACAGTAAATCCACCAAGGACTGACTCAGTATTTAGAAATAGAAACTCCTGGCCTGGGCCAAGTCAAAGCACACATTTTATTTCATTGAGATGATGTAGGGTGACTAGAAACAGTCTGTACCTACAAGAAACTCATCAAACACCTCATAGCTGAAAGTAAGGAGTTGGGTAAACTTCTCTCAGACTGATGTCAGAGACTGGTAGATAGATACAAGAAGCATCTCACTGCAGTTATATCAGGCAAAGAAAGCTTGACAATACTTTTTATGTCTGCACCACCAGTCCACTGTGCCTGATGAATAATTGTATTTGTCTGCCTAGTTGCCAGTGGCTAAAATTAACAGTGCCTCTCTGTCACATCATATATATACCCCAGGGAAACAGAAGGTCAGTCAGTCAGTCATGTTCTACTGCTTATTCCATAGTGGGTTATTCCAAAGTTCCTAGAGACACTGTTCAACTTTAAAAGTAAAGTATAAAACAGAAAAGATGCTTCAGATACTGTGTACTTAAAAAAAAAAATGTTAGAAGTACTAATAATTGTGACAGGAATAATTTTGTTACAGACTTTTTTTTCCATCAAGAGTTGACAGCATGATATATATTCACTAGTAAAGCAGGAGTAAATGACAGAGCACTCACTGTAAGGGAGGAGAAATTTTAATATAGTGCAGGGGAAGGAATTTCCAGACTGTGACTCTGTGTTTAGGGAGGGTAGAATCAAGATCCTCTTTAAAAACAAGCAAACAATATTCGTAAGTAGAAAAAGCCAGCAATGAAACTGAAAATCATGAGGATGCTCATGAATTCCAAGACAGTTATCAAATATGAACAAGAAAATCAGAATACGGTAACAAAAACCCATTGACTGGTTACACAATACCCTGGGGAGCTTTACACAATGTTTAATAAAATAAGATGAGATTATTTGCTGCATATTTGTCAATTAGAAAAGAAATTCAATGATGTCTAACATCATTTAAAATCAGACTTTATTTATATAGCACCTTCAAACAATTCCTTGCATTGACCAAAGTAGAAAATGAAGTAAATAAATACAGAACATGGTAAAACAAAAATAGTCTCAAGTAAAAAATAGAACCACAAGCACATTAAAAGAGAACATAACACACTAAAAATCAAAAGGTCAAAAGCCTTTTTAAATAATTAGGTCTTAAATTTGGCTTTAAATGGAAACAGATCAGAGATGGTGCACAACTCATAGAGAAGACTATTCCAGGATGTCAGGCAGGCCACTGAAAAAGACCATTTCCCCCATTGCTTACACCTACAGTGAGGCACTTTTACTAGATGTTGACTAGTAGACCAAAAATGTTCAGATAGGTAGGGCGGTGCAGGGCCATTCAGTGCTTTAAAAACAAACAGCAGCAGTTCAAATTGTATCCAGGACTGAACCAGAAGCCAATGCAGTTAGAAGAACAGGAGTTATACAGTGCCTTGCGAAAGTACTCGGCCCCCTTCAACTTTTCAACCTCTTGCCACATTTCAGGCTTCAAACATAAAGATATAAAATTCAAATTTTTTGTGAACAATCAACAACAAGTGGGACACAATTGTGAATTGGAATGAAATTTATTGGATGTGTCAAACTTTTTTAACAAATAAAAAACTGAAAAGTGGGGTGTGCAATATTATTTGACCCCTTTGCGTTAATACTTTGTAGCGCCACCCTTTGCTGCAATTACAGCTGCAAGTTGCTTGGGGTATGTCTCTATCAGTTTTGCACATCGAGAGATTGAAATTTGTGCCCATTCTTCTTGCAAAACAGCTCGAGCTCAGTGAGGTTGGATGGAGAGCGTTCGTGAACAGCAATATTCAGCTCATTTCCACAGATTCTCGATTGGATTCAGGTCTGGACTTTGACTTGGCCATTCCAACACCTGGATACGTTCATTTGTGAACCATTCCATTGTAGATTTGGCTTCATGTTTTGGATCATTGTCTTGTTGGAAGATAAATCTCCATCCCAGTCTCAGGTCTCTTGCAGACTCCAACAGTTTTCTTCCAGTATGGTCCTGTATTTGGCCCCATCCATCTCCCCATCAATTTTGACCATCTTCCCTGTCCCTGCTGACGAAAAGCAGGCCCAAACCATGATGCTGCCACCACCATGTTTGACAGTGGGGATGGTGTGTTCAGGGTGATGAGCTGTGTTGCTTTTACGCCAAACATATCGTTTTGCATTGTGGCCAAACAGTTCGATTTTGGTTTCATCTGACCAGAGCACCTTCTTCCACATGTTTGATGTGTCTCCCAGGTGGCTTGTGGCAAACTTTAACGAGACTTTTTGAGAAATGGCTTTCTTCTTGACACTTCCATAAAGGCCAGATTTGTGCAGTGTACGACTGATTGTTGTCCTATGGACAGACTCTCCCACCTCAGCTGTAGATCTCTGCAGTTCATCCAGAGTGATCATGGGCCTCTTGGCTGCATCTCTGATCAGTCTTCTCCTTGTTCGAGATGAGAGTTTAGAGGGACGGCCGGGTCTTGGTAGATTTGCAGTGGTCTGATACTCCTTTCATTTCAATATGATTGTTTGCACAGTGCTCCTTGGGATGTTTAAAGCTCGGGAAATCATTTTGTATCCAAATCCAGCTTTAAACGTCTCCACAACAGTATCTCGGACCTGCCTGGTGTGTTCCTTGGTCTTCATGATGCTCTATGCGCTTTGAACACAACCCTGAAACTATCACAGAGCAGGTGCATTTATACGGAGACTTGATTACACACAGGTGGATTCTATTTATCATCATCAGTCATTTGGGACAACATTGGATCATTCAGAGATCCTCACTGAACTTCTGGAGTGAGTTTGCTGCACTGAAAGTAAAGGGGCCGAGTAATATTGCACGCCCCACTTTTCAGTTTTTTATTTGTTAAAAAAGTTTGACACATCCAATAAATTTCATTCCACTTCACGATTGTGTCCCACTTGTTGTTGATTCTTCACAAAAAATTAGAGTTTTATATCTTTATGTTTGAAGCCTGAAATGTGGCAAGAGGTGGAAAAGTTCAAGGGGGCCGAGTACTTTCGCAAGGCACTGTATGTTCATGTTTACATGAGTTAGTCAATAAGTGAGCGGCAGAATTTTGGAAAATGGAAGACCAATTGATATCGACATATAAAGCATTACAGTAATGAAGTCTAGAACTAACAAAGGCATGGGTAGCCTTCTCCAGATTGCTGCAGTTAAGGAATGGCTTTATTTTAGACAGCAGAAAAAGCTGAGAAAAGTTTAATTTCACAACATAATCAACTTTTTTTAAGCAACATTCAAGTTGGAGGTGAAGAACCTAGGCTGGGTGAAACATTACATGATTTAATGGAGGCATCAAACAAAATTTATTTAGTTTTATCATTATTTAGGTGGAGAATGTTTTGAGAAAGCCATTGCTTAATGTCCTTAAAGCTGTTATCAATGGAGTTTAAACTGAGTGGAGAATTGGGAGTGACCAGCAGATAGATTTGCAGGTCATCTGCTTACAGATGAAAAGACAGATAATGGCATGCAATAATAGGTCCAAAAGGCAACATTTATAATGACAATAGCACAGGCCCCAGAATGGATCCCTGCAGCACAGCAGAGGTCAGTGGAGTCAAGGAAGAGGATACTAGGTCAGGTAACAGAGAATGTTCTGTCGATTAAATAGGAGTTAAACCACTCGAAAACTGCTCCCTGAAGGCCAACCTGCTGAGCCAGAACAGGGATGATGGCCAGGTGGTCAACAGTGTCAAAAGGTCCAGCATCACTAGCAGAACAGATTTTTTGGCATCGAGGGACAAGAGGATATCACTCTGTATTTGCAGTAATGCTGATTCAGTCCTATGATGAAATCTGAGGCCAACATGTATAAATAGCAAAGGCCATATGTCACTGCAAACATCCATGTTTTAGATGCCTACAACATGAGTGAAAACTGTTGCTGACCTTTAAAAGTAGTACAAGATGTTACGTTGTTTTACTGCACAGAAGGGAATCTAATGTACAGAGTAGATTCAAGGGAAACCAACTGAGTTTATTGTAACTGGTACAAAACACGGCTTAGCACACTCTCCCAGCCTCAAAGATTTGTGTTACAATTAATTAGTCAGGTTCTCCGATGCCCGATAATGAATTTATCCCCTAACAAAACTTTCTGCACTATGGATGTGCTCCAATAAATGTTAAACACTTGTGAATTTACCACTGACAATGTAGCTGATGATTTAATACTGAACAGTATCTTAACCCGTGTCTGTGAATTCATCCAGTAACTGGCCTTGGGGGACATTTTGTTGTAAGTGTTCTCATTAAATATTGAAAGGTCTGAAAGAAAATATGACACCATCCGTCTTTCTAAGACTGCACGCAAACATAAAAAATTCATGAATTCTTGTAAATCAGCCTATGTTTGTAGCTGGGATACATTTTTAAGTCACAGTTTTAGCAAAGACCACCATGAAATATGTAGAGGTCTTTAATTAGTCACTTGTTGATTCGCTTGTTGTGTTTGTTAAGCAATCATGATGCCCATGGGTCATTGGTGCCACAGATACAAATTGTACCTGCTTGACCTTGGTATTAAATGTGTTTTATGTACATCAGTCGGTGCAAACAGGATGCTAAGACACAAGCGACTATACTTGTGCTTGTTTGTTTGTTTGTGTGTTTGTGTTTATCTACAATGCACTGTTTTGAGGGGGAAAAAAAGTGCAGTCTTAGTCACATTACTATGAATAAAGATTTCTTCTCCACAGATATCAAACTTGTTGTAAAAGTGTACCGATCCATCCTCTTGCAGCCAGACTCCAGACTCTGCTTCTCGTTGTTAATTTTCTTTTTTTTTTTTATATCACCTATGTGGTTTCTGTTATCAAGTAACAGTTCCCTTGGGGAATTACAAAAGTTGCTCCAAAGTTTGTCTGATGTTTATACTTCCATCCCTGGTATTTTGTGCTCAGCCTGTTACACCCTGTTTGGCAACAGCTATAACAAGGTAGAGAGAGAATTTATTAGAGCAGATTCATCTTGAGGATGAAGAGTGTTTATTTGCTATTTGCAAACTACAACTTTAATAGAATGAATCTCTACAAACTTTATCATTGTCAGTTCACATGTAGTGCCCATGAAATACATCAACTCTGACCTTTTATATGCATTTAAAAACATTCATCTTTATCAAGGTCTTTGAGAAATGCTCTTGCTGTTCTGTCAGATGTCGCTATGACTTCAGATAAGATGACCTCTTACTCCAAGCAGCCTGGATCCTGGGCTCTTCAAGAAATAGATTTTTTTAAGACCATACCATGCTTTTATAAGTAAAAGCTGTTTCTTATGCCTTGTCCTTTAAATATGAATAATTTTATTTTAGAATTTAGTAATCCAGAAACACTTTTAAAAAGTTTTTTTCTGAATCACAAATTGACCTTAAATAGAGATTAATTCACTAAAACGGGTGAGACTGTCATCTGAGCACAGAATGATAACACATTGAGAACCATGGGTGCTCAACAGGTTCAGAGAGAACAGTCAACATTGATTGTTTTCATTTCTTTTAGTTTAGGCAAGCTGATGAAAAATGTGGAAAATGACATGGCCAGGCATTCCCAAAAGTCTACATCTGGTTCGGTTGATCAGCTTGTAACCAGAAGGAAAAGAAAAACGGAGACAAAGAAATACAAGAAATTACCCAACCAATTTGCAGCAAGTCTGATTACCTTGACTGATTTCTGCTGCAATATTTTTTGTGCATGATGTTTTTTAGTTACTTTAGTCAATTTTTTGTCACAAGTTCAAAAAAAAATTTGTTTTGTTTTCTCCTACATGTCTTGCTGTGCTCGTGACTTACTTTAGGACTTTTTTTTTTTCATTTGATTTTATTCTGGCATCATCCAATGACCTGGGACAGATAAGAGTGCTGCCCTCTCCCTGCCACAGGATGGTCTTCAGGCCCCAGCAACATCTGTTGTGAAGACATTCCCCCATTAGCTGAGCTGAGACACAGTGGTGAGAACCAAAGGTCAAACAACAGACTGAGAGATGACACAACAAGATCACATGTTTCTTAGGTATTCTGGAGCTGAGAAACTTATGTGTCCAGGTGGTCTAAATCCATCTTTGTTTGTCTTTAGACAAAAATTTCCCCACAATTTTAGTTATTTCATTATTTATTTATTAGCCTCGATGTTACCAGGTTAGTCCCGTTGAGATAAAAAAAATATCTAATTTACAAGAGACCTCACCAAGAAGGTAGCAACACAGTTACACTACAAAATACAATAAAGCAATACAATTTATATTAAAAATAGTAATCATATCAAACATTTACCCATATGTGTTGTAGACTGCAATGATTTCAACAGAGCTTTAAATTCATTTGTCACCAGAGCTTTTAGTTGAAGATCAATTTGTCGTTGATTCCAAGTATTAGGAGCTGAAAACCAGATTGATTTCTTACCTCGCTCAGTTTGAACTTTGGAAACAACAAACTATAGAAAATTAATCTCCATTGATCGGAAATTGTGGTATCAATCTTTCTTTGTTAAAGACAAAACAGGTAAGATGGGGTGATGCCTAAAATAGTTTGTAAACAAATAAATACCACTGACTGAGACGAGGGACATTCAGGGAACTTTAGTTTAGAGTGTACAGTGATAAGTAAGGTGGCCAGCATTAATAATGAATCTCAGTGACCCATGATACACACTATTGAGTACCCGGAGACAGTAAATAGAAGCATTCATATAGAGCGCACCACCAAACATTTATAGCAAGACTTGTTTCTGCAATACAATCCCAATAAAATTTTACATTTTGGTAAAATATACTAAATATGTTTATTAAAATACGAGTAATCGTCAATTAAAAAATTCTAGATATTGAAAAGTAAATACAAACTCAATTTGTTAACTATTTTTTGTTTTTCAGAATTTTATCAAAGGCAGATTGTAGATATTGGAAGGACTCAGCAGGGGTGGGTACTGTGCAGGATATGACAGTGTCATCTGCATAGAAATGAAAAGCTAAATTTGGAATATCCTGTCTCACAATATTTATGCAAATCTTGAATAATAATGGACCCACTACAGAACCTTGAGGGAAACCCTATTTACCTTGTGAAAACTGAGAGGACAAACCTTCTATCTGGACAGCTTGGGTTCTGCTGGTAAGATAATTTGCAAACCAACCTCCTCTGAAGGTAAATAAAAAATTGCAGCTACAGTCCCAGTGCAGCCCTGAAACAATGAGCAGTACTTTGATTTGGTTTAAGATGTTTGACCTCAAATAATCCCAACATTTGTTTGGTCGAAGATGATAAAACTGAACCCTTGCTCTGATGTTCTTTGGCTCAAACATCTTATGTTTTAAGAGATACATTTTCATAGTTTTACGGAAAACCTTCCTGTATTTTACATGACCACCCTCCATTCTCATCAGGCATCATGATAAACCATCCTTTAGAATGGATGCACAACCTTGTGAAGTTACTGTTTTTCATCCAGATCTGTTTGAAGACTGCAGCAGAAACTCAGCCAGCCAGGTTCATTTTATAGCTATTAGGCAAGTACAGAAAACAAGAACATGTAAATCATGATGCACTTTTAAAAACATTTAGCACATGTACTTGCAGGAGTCTATGTTTACACTAAATTGTACACAGTAAATTACAATATAATTGATTCTATAGGCTAGTACTGCCGCCTTAGTGAAGTAAGGCTTCTTGATCCAATTTGAGGGGTGCAGATTCATCTTAAATTAACTTTAGATGCACTCTATGCATGTAAGGTTTTCATCCGATAGTCCAAAAATCATGCATGTTAGATTAAGTGATTCTGAATTGTACATTGAGTAAAGTGAGTGCATGCATGATTGTTTCTCTCATTTAATTTCGACACTTGACTTGTACAAATGGGAGCTGGAATAAGCTACATCCTCCTCATGCCTCCTAACAAAAGTTTAGAAAGTGACTGAATTGGTTTTCCTTTATGTGGGACGTTTCTACACCTACTGTTTGTAACGTTGGACTCTCTGACTGTTTTCAGAGACATTTCTCTTTTTTTCTGTGGTTTAATTTTCACTGTGTAGTGTTCGGAAGAGACTGATCAATAACGTTTTGAGAAACACACGATTTATTCTTTAAGAACAAATCACATTGTCACAGTCACTTCATGAGGAGAGCCAAAACAATATTTTATTACAACTGTGTTGGCAGCAGTGTATATGTGCTTTTACAAACTTGATAAGTGATATAAATCTGCACATTCAGAAATGAAATTAGGGGAGACATTTGGTCATGCAAGACAAAAAGGCAAACGTCCATTTGACACAGGTTTGAACTGTCCACTGCTGCGACCCTTTGGCCATAAAATTTCTTCCCCTGGTGCCAGTCCCAATGAGAGAGAATAAGCACAATTTAAATAGTAATCTTACCTCATTCACGAGCGAGATCAAACCACTTGAGATAAATTTCTGACATTACCGTGCCAAAAGCCCATTACACAGCAATCTAACAATCACTGCAAGTTAAAGACTGGGAAAATTATGCTCATTCTGCTGCAATTGTCAGTGAGCCAAATGGTGAAATGGAGACTTCGTAGTTTGATAATGTGAATCTATGTTTACCAAGAGGGAAGACAATAAGGCAGAAGATTGAACAGAGTGTGGTCTGTCAATCAGCATGGTTACCTTTACTCAGAGAATTAGACAAATGAAAATCTGCATGACCATGGTTGTAAATATGCTGTTGAGAGCCACGAACACAATTCCTAAAATCACCTTGCTATGTTGTACAATGCCAGCACTTGTGTAAATTATAAACACTACCCCATGCAAACAGAAGGTCAAACTGTCCCAATGAAGCATTTTTAGCAGAAGAACATTGCACATTCTGTATGTTCACAACAAATTTGTTTATTTTCCATGACTGAAATTACAGTTTTTTTTTTTTATTTAGAGCAACAGTTTACAAATATTAAGCAATAATGTGTAATATCATTGTAAATGTCATGTATCTTAATCTGGTCATTCCACATACATGCTCAAATATTCTTTATTCTGTTACATCTCATTCTGTAACAATCATCAAACACTACAGTATGTGGGCGAGTAAGTGAAGAGGTAGGGGGAGATGAGACACAATGCATCCATCCACCTTCATGCACTCCCCATCATTATACAAAGGTGCCGCTTCACAATCAGCCTTAGATAATGAGGTTGCATTATCTTTGATTCTCTGCTGCTTGGAGAGATTGAATCGTATGTGCCAGTGTCATGGCAGATTAGAGTAGAGCTTGTACAAATGCACGGTAATGACACCCCGTTGTGTGAGTAAACCACAGTAGTGAAGATTTGTTTTAGAGTAGCTGCTTAAGAAAGAGGCTGCAGCACAGAGAGCTACTGAGCCTTTGTGCTGTTCACTGTTCGCTCCCTCCTCTTTAATGTTTGATGTGCTTTCATGTTGCCCGCTGCTGCATCTTGAGAGGTGCTTGTATATTTGTGTGCGTTTTTAAGGAACAAATAGCCCTCTAAAAATGCTGGAAACTAAATAACGGGGACATATCTGTGATATGAGAACAAAATGAGAACATTGTGTTAACCTAATTTACTTTAAGGTAAATGTCATATTAATTGTGAAGCAAGAGGTTAACATGAATGATCATACATGGATTATGTATCCGTGCAAGATGTTTGTAGTTTGATCAAAATTAAAACAAAATTCTGCTTTTATCACTTTCCTTGCTAAGTTTGTTTATCTTTCTTACTGGACTGATATGAGCATGCCATGATGGTATCTGTACAGGCCAGTCAGGTTCTTCTTCTATCTGGACCTTCCTTTTAGTGCTGATGCGTAGTCATGTTGGAACAAGAAGGAAGGGCACAGGCTTTTAGCACACAGCTGGTAACATAAGATCGTCCAATAGGTCTGAAGTCGCCAAGCCCAACTCCTGAAAAACAGCCCTACATCATAATCCCCTCTGCACCAAACTTTATACTTGACACAATGCAGTCAGGCAAGTGCCACTCTCCTGGCTACTGTCAAACCCAGATTTGTCCTTTGTTTTGGCAGATAAAGAGGTGTGATTAGTCACAGAGAACACATTTCATGCTCTAGAGTCCAGTGGTCCCAGGGTTTAAACCACTGCATCCCACACTTTTCATTGACCTTAGTGATATAAGGCATCCCTGATTAGGGTGCATCCTGGACACTTCCATTTGAATAATTTCGGGGCACACCTCACTAGAATGAGCTCGCTGGAGGGACAATATAATAGCAAATAATTATATTAATTTATTGGAGAAATTTAAACACTTCATCAAAATACTTAACTAGCAAAAGAAATAAAGTGATATGGTATTGGTCAATAAATGGATTTTATAAAGATACGAAATGGCAGTTCATGGGTAGGAAACAGCATAAGGGATAGTTGGGCGTGCTTTGAACAGTGTGTATGTTTGAGGTTTCATACTCTGGCGTACCTGTTTTCTACATTTCTGGTGATCATCGAGTCCGCCTCGAGTACGCACAGACGTGCGCAGAGTCAAGTACGCTCCACTGTGTTCCGCCCTTCATGAATGTGAGATTGGATTAATTGTTCCAGAGCCATATCTGTCTATTCCAATACAACACAGATTAACTCTGGGCTATTGCGATATGTTGAAGGTGTTGTGGCTAGGTGTGCTACAAATGTTTATGAAGATTCATGCTTAAGCATTGCACCTCTTTGCACTTACCTTTCTGAGTAGGAGGATAACACATGAGTACAGTGAAAATAATGGTGGCAGCTTTTTCTTGAAGGATTTCTGTAACATGCTCTCAAACGTTTTTAAGGTGCAGTGGATGGGCATGATTTTCTCAGTTTTTCATTCAGATCTACCCTTTCCCCTTTTATTTCTCTTAAAAAAGTTAAGATGGTGAGCCAGATGGCAAACTAAAGCATTAAAACGTTTGGTACGTCCATTTTTTATGAGAGTCAGCTCCTCTAATTCTGAGGCCAAGGTTCTCAAATGGACAGAGTTGCAATAATCTCCACTTTTAGAACCCGACTCATTAGGAAATAATTAGACACTTTATCCACCATGTTTGTTGTTTGAAATAGCAGCACAGACAGAGTCAGCCAAAGACTGGAGCTGAACTCGGCTGACCTAAAGACAAGCACACACAGGCGCTGGTTCGGCTGCAGACCACAGAGAGGGGACTCTCCACACACACAAGCAATTTAGAGGAATTTAAAAGTTTAAGAAAATAAAAAAACTATATGAAATACTGATGGACGGACAGATATAAAACAGCACTGTGCATGCTTTTCAAATAATTCAGCAGTTGTTTTGGAATGCAAATTTTCAGCATCACCCAGTGTCTGGTACTTGGATTATTTAGCTCATCCTTTAAAAGGCCACTTACTCATTCTAACCCACACACTGGCCAATATCATGCTGCAGGCTTGTGTGGTCTCCAAATGACCTCTGTTGCTGTTTTCTGTCTTGATGAAAAGCCAGCAGCCTACTGTCCTAAAATGACTGTTGGCGTTCCCATCAAGTGAGCTCACTGACTCCAGGACAGCTGGTAATTGCCATTAGAAAGGTCTTTGAGGTCCTTTGGGACTGAGTACAAAACATGATTGTTAGAGATTCTCATTTGTACAAGCATTGTTAACATGGCAGCTAAGCAGAAGCCAGCTGTCCACTTTGGGACTGATGATCATTTTTTCACATGCACCAATAATATTTCTCCAAGTGTATTTGTCAAAAGTGTAGTTCTCCATTCGTGTATTTGTCAAAAGTTGTCAAATACCCAATTTGTTTTTTAAACATTTCAGTGCATATTTAATGCATAGTAGATTATTTGTATGCTTGTTGTCAAGACTGTATAGAGCAATCAGATTGGCTGGTGGAATGAATATCATCCCTATATCACATTCTCTCCTCCGACTTTCTCATTCTCCTTCTGTGAGCTTGTGCTGCAGGGTACAGGACTCCCAGAGGTTTATGTCTTTGACTCTAAGCAAGAGTGACATTTCTCTGACAACACCCAGAACACACACACACACACACACACACACACATACACACATACACACACACACGCTTTGTCTTACACACGCATTTTCTTTGTCTTCTGTACTGTGTAGTTCGCAAACATGTCAGCAATTGGAACTGCTGCACACAAAGAACCAAACAATGTATGGGATCAATTCTAACAAGCATAGCTGAGCCCATTATAGATATGGTAGGAGTGGAAGAGGAAAATTTGTGCACAGACATGCTTGATCTTCTGCTGACCAGACATTGAGCACTGTCAACAACCCTTGTTACACTATTTGCTGCAACTATTAGACAAACCTGGTATTCATTTTCTGTGTGTGTGACAGAGTTCTTTGCATTGTGGATGCACCTCCGGACCAGTTTTTTGTATGACCTTGCTTTCCCGTGCTTGATGAATCTTTTATGAGTCTGGTGATGTGGGTTTCTGTGTAGAAGATTGGAATATAAACACCGCTGTTATGCCTACAGCTTCTCTTCCTGCTCTGATACAAAAGCTTTCATGAGACAAAGCACATTGGGCAAGCTGCTGCACGAACGACTCTTCACGTCTCTCCACCTTTATCAGATGAAACACGTTAAGGTGCAATATGGTTTTGCTAACACCAGACATGGATGGAGTTTCCACTGTCTCAGTCGCAGTACCAAACAGCAAGTGGTTATACAAGGTAATACACACTGTGTAATACCTTGTATAACCACAGAATTTAAACACTGTGCAGTGTTTAAATTCAGTAGTGAGTGAAATGATTTACAATTCCGGCCAAATGTTACATACTCTCATCATGGGCATGAATGTCACCTTAATTTGGTGATTTTATGATATATTTGACTCATATTTTTCAGGGTGGTACAACTTTACAACTTTATTGAATTCTAAAAACAATATTGGGTGCACAAGTTTGAATTTATTCTGGATTTTCTTCAGAGTACCAACACCATTGTTGACAGTTGGTATAGTGTTCTAAGGTTTGAAAACCTTGACTTAACCAATTATACTTGTCATTGTGGTTAAATACCTATGACCATACATCTTTTTTCCAGCAGACATTTGGCTTGTACATACAAATTGCAGTCATACTTGAAGTTGATGATTTTGGAGCAGGGACCTATTGTTTTGGTTCCATGTTGATGTTAAATTGTCTTTACTGTGGACAGTTGCAACAGTGTCCAGTTGCAACAGTGTCCAGATGATGTCAGGGTTTAGCTTTGGTTCCCTGCGTTGTTTTTGGAGCTAGTTTCCTTTCATCTCAGGGATAATGTTTGGATCAGACAGTTATAATTTTCCAACAGGACAATAAATCCCAAAACAAAATCAAAAACAGTTGTAATGGATAAAGCAGGCTAGTATCCAGCTTCTGGAATGACCATGACCTCAACCTTGTTGAAAATGTATGAACTATTCTTAAAAGCCACTGTGTGCCAGGAGACCAGAAGAAAGGGCCAATATCCAGCCAAACTTATGCCAGGACCTTGTTGATGGATACAACATTCAATCAATTATAAGTTGAGATGTATGCACATATGTGAGCTTGTAGGCACCATTTTGAAACCATTTTATTTAGAGAAAATCCACAGTTGATTAAAACTTCCACACACATTTTTTGTTTAAAAAAACATTGAGGTTGTGTGTTGTATCATCATTTCAGGCTATAGAAAAAGAATGGTTCTAATGCATCACGTTAAGCCCCAAATTATTATGCAATTCCTGTCCATGGTGAGTGTATGTAAACGTCTGGCTAACACTCTTGCAAGAATGAGGGCATGATAAAAATGAAAGATGAAAGCATGAAAGATGAACTTTCACTAATACATTTGTTTTATATTTTTTTGCAGCACTAGAGGCCTTTATTTATCAATTTTTCCAACAGTAGGCAGACAGGAAATAGGGGCAGTGAGAGGGGATGGCATTTGGCAAAGGTCTCCGGGTCCGGGACTCCAACCCGGGACGGCCGCTTTGAGGACTGCAGCCTCTATATATGGGTTGCGTGCTTAACCCCTACACCACTAGCACCGCACCCCACTACTACATTTTCTTCTATAAACCAATTTTCTTCCATCTATGTCCTTTGTCAGATTTCTTCCACAAAAAAATCGGCTTTCAATAAGCAGAGGTGGTAGTGTCTCCTCCTGTGCTGAAATTAAACCCAAGTGCTTGCCTTTGATTTAGAGCAATAAAGAAAGAGAGTAAAGCATCACAGTAGACACGGATGCAGAAGGCTAGAGGAGCCGCTTAATAGATGGTGTTTTCCACGTGGCACTGTCATAGCCACTCAGTAGGCCCATTGATAAGGGAGGCTCTCACTGACTTCGCCAAGGCTTAAAGGCTCCAGTCAGGGAGGTGTGGGAGCCCAGCAGCCATCAGACACTGCTGCATATCAAGCAGGCTGGCAAAGCAGCTCTCTGCAGCACCACGGTGAACAAGGTAGAGAGGTCCTTTGATAGAGACTCTACATGTAGGACAGGGAGACAGCAGGAAGTTCCAGTGGAAGAAACTCCAGCTTTAATGATACTATTTTGCCTATTTCCCTCATGTTGGGATTCCAGTGTCTACAATTCACATGTGTACTACTGGAGTTAACATCGCTTCTTGAAATTAGTGTAATTTAGTTCAAATGCATCTGTGTGTTGGAACAAATTTTTTCAATATTAAATAAATGAAGTGTGCAATGTTACATCATTTTACAGCTAAAAAGGTAATACTACTCTATGTTAAGGATGAAATGCAGCTTTGAACGTAAAAGGGTTTGAATGTATTACTTAGCTATGGAAATATGTACCATATATATTTGAACTTATTTAGCCGCACATCAACACAGTCCAGGATGTAACAGACACCGTGCTGACATGCTATGAACGTAACTCACTGTGACGATCAGTGTAGGTGGGCATTGACAGTATAAAGCAAGAGGATATGAACTGGGTTCAAATTAGTGGTTGTTGGAGTGGCTGAAGATGACAGCATATCCGGGAGTGCGTGGGAGAGAGACAGAGGAAGGAAGAAGTGGTGTAGAGTTTGTGGAAATGAAAACTGGAGATTGCAGGAAGGGATAAAAGGGGAGAAATACTAAGGAAGAGCTTCACATCTGCGCCTGCAGGGAAATTATCTGCCCTATCTGAAGCAAAAGGAGAATAATTATTAGGGGCCCATCACTCCGTCACTGATTTTGTTCCACTCACTGGCAGCGACACTCCTTGCAGATTGCCTTTAATTAGCTCTACATCACTTAATCAATACGGCCGTGACAAAACAATGGCATGTGTATCCGGTCGCTCGGCCGACGGAGACACTGGAAGCAGCAGGAATAAAGGACAAGTGTTGACAGACACAACGTGAAAGGGAAGTGGGGGGGGGGTTGTCTACTAAGCAAGACGTCATGCTCTCATAAAAACCTGCTGTTATGACGACTTGAATCTGCACTTGTTTATTGACTATCTGCTTGAAGATGAAGAATTACATATTTATATGTCTCTGCCATGTTGCATAACAAGATAACAAGAAGTCTTTGCTAGAATTAGGTGAAACTCTCCTATGGGATCAAACACTGGTATAAGAGCGTCAGATCAACATGTTTCAGCTAAAGTGATGAGTAGGTATTCGTGATTGCTCTCTCTCTTTAAACCTTATTGCCCTTGGCTACTGGCCCTCTCCTTCCCAGCTTTCAATTCTTACTCTTCCCAATGAGAGTAGTAGCTTGCAATAAGTTGTTGCGAGATCCTTTAGAAAAGATCACTTCTTACTTGTCAGGCACATCTTCCTCCTCAGTACGTTATAGAACAATATCTGCTGCAAACCCTAAATCTTTCCGGACCTTATCCAAACAGTCCAAACCAAGACCATTAAAATCGAAGTTTAGGTATCATTCCAAATCTTCTGGGATTTTTTCCTATTGCCAAAGAGAAACCAATATAACATATTTATGACATGGTAGTTAACACTCCAAGATTCACAGTATTTCCTTGTTTCAATCAACACAATTGTTGTTAACTGCACATTGCATGTGTTTTTAAAAAAACTTTGTGGTTTTCTGAAAGTTTCCAGAATCATTGAAACCTCTAATGCTCATTGTTACACAGTATTTATTCTAAATATTATCTTATTGGTTGAATGTTTTAATATAAATTGTTGAAATGTTTTGTGAAAGGCAAGGCAATAGCCAGCAACACTTTCCCTTGAGGAAAAAACAGCTGTGTGGAAATCTGAAATACAACGAGTATACAAAGATGTGCCTATGAAAGGTGAAAAATGCTTCATCCTTCCCTTTGCTGAATGGAATATTAATATGAGGAATGACCTTTCTGATATTGTGTCTGCCCTCAGATCCATGTAGTCCCAAACATCATCATTAAGCTGTGTGATGTGTGTAGTGTTAACTGAGCAGGACAGGATTGCCATCGTAACGTTTGAAGTCCACGTTTTGAAACACAACAATCTTTTCTATATTTTTCAGGAAGAATTGAATAAAGATTAATGCATGCCAGTTTATACTCTGCACCTACTTAATGCTACTTTTGTCTGTAACAAATCCCTTTTCATTGTCCAGTGCAACCCCCATTAATGTAAAACAAGACTCTGAGGTCCACACTTTACCATGACAGCCGCTCGATCTGCCTCCTACTACCACTTTCTCACTCAGAACACTTCTCATCTCACACTCGGCTGACTCAGCCAACGTTCATATGAACTTCTCATTTACCCTCTCTATGCCAATTTTCTCCAGTTTGTTAATACATTTCTCTCTGTTTGCTTTCGTAATGAGAGAATGGATCAGTGGCTCCTCATTTTTGACATAGACGTGGCGGATTATGGTGCTTGAATCAGTGGGTTGTGGGGAGAAAATGCAGAAAAAAACAGGATAACACTGTTTATTTGTACAAATAATCTTTCCTTTTTAACAAATATTACAAAACCCAAGAAAAGCACACAATGACATGCTCATTTGTTTATCTAAGTTTCTGTTAACAATTTTGCCCACAACTCCATTTGGCTGCAAATATAATATTCAGTTAGGGGCTGTTTTGGGATTTCTTTCCACTGCACACTGTGCTTGTGTTGCACTAATAATGTCTCCCTTATTAAATGTTCCTGCTTCTCTGAGCATTAATGACCTGGAGACAGAGGATGCAAATGGAGGTTACAGTGTGAGCTTCAACGACGAGGCTGGACACTGTAGGCTGGTTCTTCTTCATTACTAATGTTCGGCTTGTAGCTGATGGCTTCTTGTAATTGTTTCCCCTGACCATTTGCAGCAAATAGCATTATGCTGCAAACCCTTCATTCAGCAGACTGTAATTGGCAGGATCTCACCACTCCTCTCTGCTCCTGTTAGTTTTGCTGTTGCAGACATGGCAGAAAACAGACAAGATGTAAACTCATCACCTCGGGGAGTTTCAAATACAACGTTCATGCTATTTTTAGATGCCCTCGCTGTCTATCTCTCTGCCTCTCATGAACATCACAGTCTCTTTCAGAATCATCTCTTCTAACTACTGTTATTTTTTTACTTGTTTTTCCTGTGTGACCTGCCACTGTGATCAGCCGATCAAAGTCAAACCTATGCCGTAACTGAAACATTTGACAACAATGAGTTTTTTTCATCATTTTGGAATAAACAGAGTATGTGGCATATTAGATCAACAATCTATTTGTAATTGCACAGGTAGTTGGTATTACAGTAACAAAACAGTT
The DNA here is from genome assembly GCF_021462225.1 of Girardinichthys multiradiatus. Taxonomy (NCBI): domain Eukaryota; kingdom Metazoa; phylum Chordata; class Actinopteri; order Cyprinodontiformes; family Goodeidae; genus Girardinichthys; species Girardinichthys multiradiatus. The sequence goes on from NC_061818.1 coordinate 28,194,275, forward strand.
TGAAAGCAATAATCAGGCGTTTAAATAACAGTAGAGTCATTTTTGAACTGCTCTCAGCTTCCTACCTTGTAAATTGTTGCCTTCTGCCTCAATTAGGTGTATTTATTGACTGCACTGTCTGAGACCGAAGCGCCGGTGATAATATTAATGATGTCGCCAGAATAGTGAATAATCAAGCTAGGATCTTGATAAAAAAAAAAAAAACACGCTCTAAATAGTACTGACCAGCACCCCAAATTCAGTGAAGGGCATTTGAAAGAAATTAGAAATCTTTCTTTGAGCTTTACATACCTTTTCTCTGTCAGTAATTATTCCATCTACAGAAAAAGCTTTCACTGTATAATAAAGAGAACCCGTGATTAGCTGGGTGGGAACATAAGGTCAGAAAGTGGCACTGGCTTATTTTTTATGTACAGAAATCAGTGACATTTTTCAGGTCATCATGGAGACAGAAAAGGATTATGGTAATTATGTATGTGAATTATGTGTGTGAAGCCAAATGCATCTCTCCATGCCTTTAACTCACATTGTGATGGTAATTTAGCCATGCATATTTGCCTCAAGAAGGGCTGCAGTGAGATGTATTTAGCTGGTGTCTCTGCATGAAAAGGGGGTAGAATGTGAAGCCATGCTGTCCTGCAGAACACATGGCAGCTGATTGGTGCATGTAGATCCGTTGTATTGCTTTGATCAGGGTTTTTCTTTGGCGAACCTGAGGCAGGATGTGGTGCCTTGCTTGATGTCTGATTGAGCTATCTGAGATTTTAACATGTGCAGTTTGTCATACAAAATATGCCACAAATAATACTGTTAAGTTGTCATGGGCTGATGAGATTGTAAACAACGGAGCAATCAAGGGGTGGGTGTAGAAAACTGGATTTGAACATTTTACAAAATGACAAAAGAGATGTATCTGCAGTTATGGTATGATATGAATGTGTCATTTTGTGTTTATCATGGGTTCTTAAGACTGCAAAGTATAGATTTGCCAAAGGTACAATATGTGTGCTTTAGTCATTATAGTTAACACATTCTTAAGAATTGATTCCTGCACAGCTTTTTTCTAACAGGAAGGACACATTTTTGCCTGTGAAAGGCTCCAAAAGCAGATACGCCCTGCTGGTTTCAAACTGTAGAATTCCAATCCCTTTTATTTCATATTGATCAAGGCACCATGACATGTATAGCAGAGCCCAACCCAGGTCATTCATACAAGACTGTGGTAACCACCATTAGAGACTGCTGTAGACATTTCACAGCTCTGTGGAGAGAGAGAAAACAATGTTTTTCCAAGTATTGATGCACACACAAACACATGCAGGTAAATGTCACATATTTTTTAAACATTTCTATCATAAAACCGATTGTAATATTCTTTAATCAGATTTTAGTATCTAATCTGCAAGCCACATTCACAATGTCAAATTTGAACAACATACCTCATTTATGGTAATTGCATAGTGTGTGTTCCCTCTTCTTTATTTATGCATCATTGATTTGACTGTACATTATAGCCCTCCTGTGGCCTTACTGGCTCAAATGAGTTTCCTCAATCTAAGGTCCATTGGAGCCAGTCATAGATTCAACACTCAATGCTGAAAGCACCATTGTCTTCTGACCTGAACCCAAAATGCAGTTTATTTATGCCATTTAAATAGTTGCCATGGAAATGAAGTCACACTATGTTTAAGATGATCTTGATCTTCATGCACTTATCAGGCCGTGCAGCTTTTTTCTGCACTGAAACACTACATGATTTTTGTCTTTGCTGCCTCTATTATAATAACATCAGTGTACAACTCACTGGTGTTATTAGCTGAGGTGTAATTTGCTCCTGTATTATAACTTTAAATTTGTAGACGGTTGTGCCTTTGTGCGCAGTGACAATGTGGAGTGCTTGGTATTATCTGCTTCCCAGTATTGTTTTCTCACCCAGAGCTTGTTCCTATGGCCTCGAGGCTCTGTGGTGCTCTACTGCCATCCATGGGTGTGCGCAAATGCTGCCTTTTATGTGGTTGGTGGGCATTTTCACTATTTGAACTGATTAAAAATGCCCTTTATAGAGCATACCTCAGGAAATGAGCAAATCAGACATTTTTAGATGCTTATAGTGAAGCACAATAATGCCTGTGGAAGGTTGAAGCACTAAACAGCTGCCTTACACACAGGGGTTGGACAATGAAACTGAAACACCTTTCATTTTAGTGTGGGAAGTTTCATGGCTAAATTGGACCAGCCTGGTAGCCAGTCTTCATTGATTGCACATTGCACCAGTAAGAGCAGAGTGGGAAGGTTCAATTAGCAGGGTAAGAGCACAGTTTTGCTCAAAATATTGAAATGCACACAACATAATGGGTGACATACCAGAGTTCAAAAGAGGACAAATTGTTGGTGCACGTCTTGCTGGCGCATCTGTGACCAAGACAGCAAGTCTTTGTGATGTATCAAGAGCCACGGTATCCAGGGTAATGTCAGCATACCACCAAGAAGGATGAACCACATCCAACAGGATTAACTGTGGACGCAAGAGGAAGCTGTCTGAAAGGGATGTTCAGGTGCTAACCCAGATTGTATCCAAAAAACACAAAACCACGGCTGCCCAAATCACGGCAGAATTAAATCAGAATCAGAATCAGCTTTATTGCCAAGTTCGTACATACAAACAAGGAATTTGCCTCCGGTAAACTTTGCTCTTTTGTTCTCTTTTTGCATTACAGAATATACAGGTCCTTCTCAAAATATTAGCATATTGTGATAAAGTTCATTATTTTCCATAATGTCATGATGAAAATTTAACATTCATATATTTTAGATTCATTGCACACTAACTGAAATATTTCAGGTCTTTTATTGTCTTAATACGGATGATTTTGGCATACAGCTCATGAAAACCCAAAATTCCTATCTCAGAAAATTAGCATATCATTAAAAGGGTCTCTAAACGAGCTATGAACCTAATCATCTGAATCAACGAGTTAACTCTAAACACCTGCAAAAGATTCCTGAGGCCTTTAAAACTCCCAGCCTGGTTCATCACTCAAAACTCCAATCATGGGTAAGACTGCCGACCTGACTGCTGTCCAGAAGGCCACTATTGACACCCTCAAGCAAGAGGGTAAGACACAGAAAGAAATTTCTGAACGAATAGGCTGTTCCCAGAGTGCTGTATCAAGGCACCTCAGTGGGAAGTCTGTGGGAAGGAAAAAGTGTGGCAGAAAACGCTGCACAACGAGAAGAGGTGACCGGACCCTGAGGAAGATTGTGGAGAAGGGCCGATTCCAGACCTTGGGGGACCTGCGGAAGCAGTGGACTGAGTCTGGAGTAGAAACATCCAGAGCCACCGTGCACAGGCGTGTGCAGGAAATGGGCTACAGGTGCCGCATTCCCCAGGTCAACCCACTTTTGAACCAGAAACAGCGGCAGAAGCGCCTGACCTGGGCTACAGAGAAGCAGCACTGGACTGTTGCTCAGTGGTCCAAAGTACTTTTTTCGGATGAAAGCAAATTCTGCATGTCATTCGGAAATCAAGGTGCCAGAGTCTGGAGGAAGACTGGGGAGAAGGAAATGCCAAAATGCCAGAAGTCCAGTGTCAAGTACCCACAGTCAGTGATGGTCTGGGGTGCCGTGTCAGCTGCTGGTGTTGGTCCACTGTGTTTTATCAAGGGCAGGGTCAATGCAGCTAGCTATCAGGAGATTTTGGAGCACTTCATGCTTCCATCTGCTGAAAAGCTTTATGGAGATGAAGATTTCATTTTTCAGCACGACCTGGCACCTGCTCACAGTGCCAAAACCACTGGTAAATGGTTTACTGACCATGGTATCACTGTGCTCAATTGGCCTGCCAACTCTCCTGACCTGAACCCCATAGAGAATCTGTGGGATATTGTGAAGAGAACGTTGAGAGACTCAAGACCCAACACTCTGGATGAGCTAAAGGCCGCTATCGAAGCATCCTGGGCCTCCATAAGACCTCAGCAGTGCCACAGGCTGATTGCCTCCTTGCCACGCCGCATTGAAGCAGTCATTTCTGCCAAAGGATTCCCGACCAAGTATTGAGTGCATAACTGTACATGATTATTTGAAGGTTGACGTTTTTTATATTAAAAACACTTTTCTTTTATTGGTCGGATGAAATATGCTAATTTTGTGAGATAGGAATTTTGGGTTTTCATGAGCTGTATGCCACAATCATCCGTATTAGGACAATAAAAGACCCAAACTATTTCAGTTAGTGTGCAATGAATCTAAAATATATAAATGTTAAATTTTCATCATGACATTGTGGAAAATAATGAACTTTATCACAATATGCTAATATTTTGAGAAGGACCTGTACATATTTACAATGTACAATATACACATATCTAATAAAAAGGTGCATTTGCAACATCTGTATGCTGTTGTTTTGTACTCTATTGAATGTTCAACAGAGAAACAGCCTGGGGGAAGAAACTGTCTCTGTGGCGGCTGGTTTTAGTGAACAGTGCTCTGTAGCGGCGGCCTGAAGGTAAAACTCTAAACAGTTTATGTGCAGGGTGTGTGGGGTCGGCAGAGATTTTGGCAGCTCTTTTCCTGACCCTAGACCTGTATAAGTCCTGGATGGAGGGAAGGTCAGCCCTGATTATTCTCTCTGCAGTCCTGATTATTCGTTGCAGTCTGGACCTGTCCTGTTTTGTGGATGAGCCAAACCACACTGAGATGGTTGAAGACAGGACAGACTGAATGATGGCAGTGTAGAAGATGACCAGCAGCTCCTGTGGAAGGTTGAACTTCTTGAGTTGCCTCAGGAAGTACAGTCTCTGCTGGGCCTTCTTTCAAACAGTGTCTATGTGTGAAGACCATCTCAGGTCCTCAGAGATGGTGGTTCCTAAGAACCTGAAGTGGTCCACGGCCGATACAGTGTTGTTGAGGATGGTGAGGGGGGTGTATGGTGGTGGTGTTCTCCGAAAGTCCACCACCATTTCCACAGTCTTGAGTGGGTTCAGTTCAAGGTAGTTCTGACTGCACCAGTGTACCAGCCGATCCACCTGCTGTCTGTATGCAGACTCATCACCGTCCTGGATCAGTCCAATGACAGTGGTGTCGTCTGCAAACTTAAGGAGTCATTTGTGTACAGAGAGAAGAGGAGTGGGGATAGAACACACCCCTGGGGGGCACCAGTACTTATTGATCTGGATCGGGAGAAGATGCTCCCCTTCTCACCTGCTGCTGTCGGTCCATCAGGAAGCTGTTGATCCACTGACAGGTGGAGGCTGGGACGTTGAGCTGGGTGAGCTTCTGGTGGAGGATGTCTGGTATGATGGTGTTGAAGGCCGAGCTGAAGTCTACAAACAGGATCCTGGCGTACGTCCCTGGGTGGTCGAGGTGTTGCAGGATGAAGTGTAGACCTAAGTTAACAGCATCATCTGCCGACCTGTTTGCTCGGTAAGCAAATTTCAAGGGGTCCAGCAGGGACTGTGATGTCTTTCAGGTGCTTCAACACCAGCCGCTCAAAGGATTTCATGACCACAGACGTCAGGGCTACAGGCCTGTAGTCATTTTATCCTACGATGGTGGGTTTCTTGGGAACCGGGATGATGGTGGATCGTTTGAGGCAGGAGGGGACCTCACATTTCTCCAGTGACTTGTTGAAGATCCTTGTGAAGATCGGAGCCAGTTGATTTTAAAATGAACTCTAAAATACACTGGGAGCCAGTGGAGAAAAGCCAGGGCCAGAGTAATATCCTTGTGAAGATCGGAGCGAGTTGATTTGTGCAGGCTTTCAGGCATGATGGGGAGACGTTATCAGGTCCTCCAGCTTTCTTTGTTTTCATGCGCTGAAAGAGCATGAGGTGAAATGTGCACCTCAACTCTCCTGTTTCCACCAGAACTGTCCGTCGGGAGCTCCACAGGGTCAATATACACGGCCGGGCTGCTATAGCCAAACCTTTGGTCACTCATGTCAATGCCAAACGTTGGTTTCAATGGTGCAAGGAGCGCAAATCTCGGGGTGTGGACAATGTGAAACATGTATTGTTCTCTGATGAGTCCATCTTTTACTGTTTTCCCCACATCCGGGAGAGTTACGGTGTGGAGAAGCCCCAAAGAAGCGTATCACCCAGACTGTTGCATGCCCAGAGTGAAGCATGGGGGTGGATCAGTGATGGTTTGGGCTGCCATATTATGGCATTCCCTTGGCCCAATACTTATGCTAGATGGGCGCGTCACTGCCAAGGACTACCAAACCATTCTTGAGGACCACGTGCATCCAATGGTTCAAACATTGCATCCTGAAGGCGGTGCTGTGTATTAGGATGACAATGCACCAATACACACAGCAAGACTGGTGAAAGATTGATTTGATGAACATGAAAGTGAAGTTGAACATCTCCCATGGCCTGCACAGTCACCAGATCTAAATATTATTGAGCCACTTTGGGGTGTTTTGGAGGAGCGAATCAGGAAACGTTTCCTCCACCAGTATCACATAGTGACCTGGCCACTATCCTGCAAGAAGAATGGCTTAAAATCCCTCTGACCACTGTGCAGGACTTGTATATGTCATTCCCAAGACGAATTGACGCTGTATTGGCCGCAAAAGGAGGCCCTACACCATACTAATAAATTATTGTGGTCTAAAACCAGGTGTTTCAGTTTCATTGTCCAACCCCTGTAGAAGTATGAAGTTGTTTGTAATATTATATGCGATGCAAAGCCAAGCACAAGCATGCATCTGCAAAAGTAAATTATAAATAAAAGTATATGGGTCAAAAAAAATCAAACATGCTAATTGAAAGGACGCAAAATGCAGATGACATTTTATTCGCATTGCCTCATGGACCATGTGAAAAAAACTGATACAGAAGGAGAAAGGGAACGTAAATGCAAAACAAAATAATTAAGGAGAACAAAACAAAAAAGAATGGTTCATATAGACCCTACAATGTTGCAGAGCAAATTAAGATGGCCAATTATTAAAGTGGAAATTCTGAAGAATAGATTGGCCAGAAAGATTAATCCAAACGCATTAAATGAATTCAGGTTAAATGACTAGCTCCTTCTATGAATGATACCTAATGATAGTGTGTTCTGCCAGCAAATTCAGTGATTAGTCGGTCGATGGGCAGAGCCTTGAATTTCTTGAGTTATAGTTATAACAGATTGCCCTCATCATTCTGTCATTATGCTCATCCTTTCTTTTGTCCGTCAGTGTGGAGGAGAAGGCATCTGACCTGCACTCTGTGAAGGAAATTTGAAACAGTCTAGCAGCTCTAGACAGGAAAAGCAGTCCTCACGATGAAAAATAAGAATGAAGAAGTAATTCTCATTGTTTATAACAAACAGCCGTTTTTCTTTCCTCTTGTACTATTTTGTTGTAAATATTAGTAATTTTCAATAATAATTATTTTTCTGTCTGTTTTAAAGTCTGAATATATGCATCCAGCTTGTTAGAGGAATAATTTACTTTCTAATTTGGTTTATTCTGACTTACTATGAAAACTTTTAGCTAAATAGTTGTAAAAGCTGTTCTGCTTATGCAGCAAATCATCTGAAAATTGATGATTAATTCAGTCCGGTTTATGTATGCAGCACTAATTCACAAATGTCAACTCAAGGTACTTTACAGGACAAATCTGTTCCAATTCATATCCAAAGTTATTTTTTAATATGAAGAACAGATTACTGTTTTAGGATTCTGTATTACTATAAAAATAAAATTTTAAAGTTATGTATTCAAGAGGAACATTATTCCTTTTATATAGGAATGCAAAACAGAAATTATTTCCCAAATGGCCTCAACAATAGCTGTCCTGTCTCTGTTCTGTCTCTGCTTTAAAAAAACAACAACAACAAAAAAAGAGTTAAATGTATAAACACGACATTCAGAAAAACTGAATACAATGATGTGCAATCTTGCTGTATTTCTGCATTCTATTCCACAAAGACATAAAAATCCTCTTTTGAGTTTATAGCATGTGATAGTAAAGTGTATAAGGATCTCAGTCCACGCATTTCTTTATGTTGTTCAAATGCTGTAAAATAACTGTTGTAAACACAAGTTTTATCACTGTGAAATGTCTTTTTATCTATGATGGATCAATAATGATCATTCAAAGTGTTTTCCCTCGGTCAGTGTTTAAGGAAGTTTTCATCCATATGTAAATCTTTGCTGCCACCCAATGAAAGTAAACAACTATTACTACAGTCTTTTTAGATGGTGTGTTAAGGAAAATTATATTGAGAAGTAAACTAAACTCAGTGACAGGTTGTATATCTTTCTCACTGTTACATACATACACACACACACACACACACACACACTTTAAATGTATATTTAAATATAAACAGTGCAGTGAAAAACAATTTCCCCTTATGTTTTTTTATCAGATTATCTCATGAATTTCAATATTAGACGAAGATAACCTAAGTAAATACAAAATCCACTTTTGATGTTCTTATTTATCAAAGAAAAAGCTTTCCGAACCAATCTGGTCCTATGTGAAAAATTAATGGCCCCCTAACGTCTAATAGCTGGTTATGAGACCCTTAAGGGTCTCATAACCAGCTGGCGGCGACAACTGCTTTCAAGTTTATGTTTGTGTTTATGCATTAGGCAGACGCTGTCATCTAAAGTGACTTACAAATGAGGATATAGCAGTGCAGTTAATATCAAAGCTAACAATAAGCTTGTTAGAAGGAAGTAAGGCTCTGTCAGAGGTGACAGTGTTGAAACAGAGTCCAAGCATAGAGGGAGGTGCATAAAGAGATTGCAGTGGAAGGGGTAGGGAAGTACAGGTTTGGTGCTAAGGTAGGAGAGGCTCTCTGAAGAGCTGGATCTTCAGGAGTTTTTTTAGGATAGACAGGGACACCCTTGTTCTGTAGTGATTGTTGTTTGCGATAACTGCCTTTAAGTCTTTTACATTGCTGTGGAGGAATTTTGGCCAACTCTTCTTTGCAGGTTTGCTTTAATTCTCCAATGTTGATGGTTTTTAAGTATGAACAGCCCGTTTAAAATCCTGCCACTGTACCTCAATCAGATTTAAGTCTAGACATTGACTAGCGACTCCAAGACCATTATTCTTTATTTCGGCCATTGTACTTCCTTGTGTGCATTGAATTATTATGGCATAAGTGCAGCTGAGCTTTAGGCCCATACTAATTCCTTAACATTCTCCTTCTGCATTTTCTGGTAGACAACAACATTAATTGTCCCATCAATTATGGCATATTGTCCAGGTTCTGAGACAGAAAAGCATCCTAAGACTATCACACCACCACTATGGTTTACTCTTTGATAACCTTTTTCTGAAATGCTGAGTTCATGTTATGCCAGAGAAAAGAAAAGCACATGTGCATGTTTTGTTGTGAAATTTTATTAGATCAGGATATAATGCTTACTTTTTAAGATCCCTCAGGCTACTTCTTTGTGGTCAGACCGATTGTATTTAAGTAACTTTTTGAATCTGTAGGTCAGATAGTAATCAGACCTAGGTGTGGTTAGGGTTACTGAAGTGAAAAATGTGGTTATATCATTCCTGATTTAACAAGAATTATAATTATATTTTGTTTTTTGTATTTCATCAGGTTATCTTGGTCTGATATTAAAATTTGTCTAATGGTCTGAAAAATTACAGTGTGACACAAAAAACAAAGAACATAAGAAATCTGCAAGTTGTTAAATGCTTTTTCAATGGACTGTATCTCAGTGTATACAGAGAACTGTTTAATCTAACAAATCCTGACAAAATGCTACAATTTTGCAGTCCTGATAACGATTCTTAAGGAATTTGTGTATTTTATTATGGACCTGCAGAGATCAGCAGATGCTCTGTTGTGATTTGCACTATATACTCTTCTGCTCTGGCTTAAACCTCTGGTAGAAATTAAAAAAGTGTCTACTTTTAAGTTCTCCTATGGTATTCTTGTAAGGTGCAACATTTCTCTCAAGAAATTATTTCCTACTTAACAACAGACAGTAATCTCAAATGTGGAGTTATTGTTGCAATTCTGTTCGTAACCACCAGAGGCCAGTATTGATGCAGAAATAGAAACTGCACAGACAGAGGGAGCCAGCAGGTTTGCTGGAGTTTCCACTTGAAGCTCAGAAAGCTCTCTTTCCTCATATCAATTCACCACACAGAGGAACCCATATTAGTCACACAACAGCACTGTTTGACCGCCCAAGACTGACAAAGTGAAGTCAGCAGAACTTAAGGAAGGGAGACAACAAGCTGACTTGCTCCTTTTGTCTTGGTTAGCATTTTGCCATCATTATGTTTTGAGGTCTAGGCAGTAAAATTTGACTAAGATTTGTAGTTAAGAAAAGACTCTGAGAAGATACTTGAGACATAGTATCCATTTTTCTTCTTAATCTGGGGACATTGCCCCTCAAATTCACAAAATCAGTGCAGCATTTAAAACAAATCTGATTCCTTTCTTGATATAAGGAAAATGTAGGTAGCAGTCCCAGAAGTGCCATTTACGATATACTAAGTACGTTATATGATGTATGATGTTCCTGAACTGTGCCAATGCACCTGCACTGAAAAACTGCTTGTAAAGCAGACTTGTGTGACAAACAACAAGGCTGGCTTGTGTTTGTCATATAAAAGTAAATTGAAAGTCAAGATAGAGGGCATATATCATTCCGAACAACCCCACAACATATATTTTTAGCTTTAAGGGAGTTTTACACTTTAATCTGATACCTTTTGATTGATAGTAATTCAATCTTCTTTCAGAACACTTTAATACTGTGAAAATATTGACTTGTGTGTGAATGGGGCTATGTAATGTTCTTATGACAGAACAGAGGAGGTGAATACAGTGAATGGATAGAATATGATTATGGACAGTGACTGTGCCGGCTGCAGGCTCTTCTAGACTGTCATGAAGCACAAATGATAGATGAGCTGTCAGTGGCACCAGTAGGCAGAAGCACCTAGATCTCTCCCATTTTTAATACCATGCCAAACCAGATGTCCAACTTTCATATCTATCACGCCGTATACTCTATTCCACACAGACAGGGTAATTAGACTGGAGGACAGTCTACTGTGAAAAGTATGGCACTCAGATGCCCTGGGCAACCACATGTCATATAGCATAGAGAAGATATCAGCGTTCTGAAATCAGTCTCACTTCAGTCTACACACACACACACACACACACACACATATATATATATATATATATATATATACCAAGATGTGAGTCATAAAACAACAGCCAAATGTCAGACAAAAAGAGAGGGAAGGAAAGATTGCAAAAACAGAGCAATAGCTGATTGGGAGGGGATGAGATGGAGAGGCAGCCAATGCGCAGCCCTGCATGTTGAGGAGGAGAGAGGGTGGAGAGTGTAAGTGGGAGGGAAGCTGAGGCAGTCACTCTGAGAGGAAAGGCTCTCAGTGTGATGGTGTTGGATGTGAACTGCTCTTCTCTGACTGGTCTCCTGCCTTATCCGTTTGAATGAGCTGGGATGTGTAAATACATAGTTGTGCTTAACGTATTTTGAGGGGTTCACTGCTGCTCAACCTGAGCAGAGACTGACTGGCTTGTTACCGTTCCCAGGCTATCTGCAGCAGAGGGGGGTGTGGGTGGGAGGGGGTGTTGACTGAACCTGAGGTCTAGGCCAGGGCAGGGCGGTGCTGCCTGTCAGGCCGTTTGTGCCGGGCACCACGGGAAGAAAAAATGACTGTTCCTATGCTCAAGATCGGGGCAGTGCTTAGCACTATGGCCATGGTGACCAACTGGATGTCTCAGACTCTGCCTTCTCTAGTGGGACTCAATGGGACAACTGTCTCCAGAGGGGGCACTTCAGAAAGGACTGTTAGTGTGAGTATGACTTAATTTACTTCATGCAGCTCTATTTGCATGCATTGTTTTAGTTTGAGCATGCTCTGGAAACGTAAGCATGACATTGAGAAGATGACAAAAATAAAAGAGTGACACAGCAGAAGATAAAAGTAATAAAAACTTATAATTGAGCTGGAGTATTCGCTTCTATGTTTAACTAAAGAAAACTGCTGAAGGGTTTCAGAGGTGGAGGTTACAGATGGGAGATAGACCAAGAGTCCGACTGAACGAGGTTTACTGTATCAAAAGAAATATGATGCTCTTGGATGTACATATGAGACGTGAGGTGTACAAATAGGCTGAACTGGGTTTATGCTTGTGAGAGATTAAGAAAGCTACCATTACAGATATAGTAAACCATATGGTTTTGTGGAGCTGATGGGAGTTGGAGAGCTCTCCTGAGTGATGTTCAGGCTGATCCTGTGTGTCAGTCAGCTCCAGGGTGGGAAAGAGGAATCTCATATTCAGCGAATGGGAGGCAACAACTTTTCTACAAAGGCAATTCTACAGCTCTGAATGTGCCTTTTTCCTTTACATTGTTTGTTAATTGTTTCTTTTGAACAAATCTGTGATCTAGTAATTAGGGGGGTTTAAAAATAAGATCTTATCTCAGGACTCTCTCATTTGTGTCCAAATGTTTTAATTTGATTATTTATGACTACAATATTTTCAGGGCTCATCTGGAGTTAAGGAATGCATTTTCTCCTATGTTGGGTGAGTTTTTATGGCAGCTTACCCATTAGGCAAATGCCCAGATCTGTTGAAATGACAGAAATTGAGCATCCCAAGAGGTGTATGACCATCTGGATATATGTCTATGGAGGCATTTGTGCACATTTGTAGAAGAGTATGTTCATGTGTAATCTATGTCTCTGTGATGAGGCATTTGTGTCTTAAGGGTAAAGGTCCGTCTGTTTGATGAGGATTCTTTTTTTCATTACACCCATCTGCCACTTTTATATTTCCTTATTCTACCATGACATAAAGGTTTTATCCCAAAAATCTGTCATCCTTCTTCTATCTTTGTAAACAAAAATCCATGTCTGACATATTTGTTCTTAGTTGTAGCAAAATACTTAACATTTTTTACAATCCTATTAACCCCACATCATTCCTCACAGCATCTTGCTGGACTAACGATCAGTTTAGGTGGGTTTTTTTTATGCACACTTTCTATGACGAATGCAAATAATACAGGCCTTCCAGTCATTTAACCCATTCCAATCAAGGCTCAGAACGTGTAGCTTTACCATTTGCATTTCAAAAACCACATAACAAAATTAATTATCATATATATCGTCATCATTGCATACTTTGCTTGGAGGATTCTGCCATGCATAACCAGTGGCAGAATAAAAATGCTCCTATAAAGTTCAAATAATCAAAGTTTCATCAAAATCAAGAAGAGAGTTTAATGTTGTGAGGAATAATTGCATTCTAAAATACTGTTGTGATAGAAAACATGTTTGCTTAGTGACAGGAATATCCTCTCCTTATACACAATGGCAGCGTATAAAATATTTATTTAAAGCCATGCTTCAAAATCCCATCACTATTAATGAAACATTTGCCAGGGATGATCTAAGAAGCAGGCGTGACTCACAAAATGTTTAGAGCTACGATCAAAGACAATCAGGCTGCTTTCTTGTGACGCTCTGGTGCTGGCGTGTCAGTGGCTGTTATATGGCTACTCCCCACTCTGGCGCACATGCTCACTGCTTTTTGAATCGTCCCTGCTAAGAGCTATTTTCAAAGTCTGCTTCACTTGTTTGCTGTGCCTGTGTTTGAACCACCTGACTCAAGAACACAGCTGACTGAGTACATGTATGCCTTTCTGCAATGGTACTGAGTACAACTTAAGCCTGGATGCTTGTACACATCTGGATAGTGCAAACCCATGTTTGGAATTGAGGGGGAACTTATGAGAACTTTAACACTTACACTAAACTAGTGTGATGAGCTGCAGAGTTGTGTTCGGCTTTATAAAAGCTATTATTCTCATATGCTCTACATTGCTGTGACAAAAGTATTTTTTTTATCCCACAGATTTCTTTAGTTTTCTTTAAATGTCAGAAAAAGATTAACTAGTCATACAAAACCCATGTTTTTAAACATTTGATAAGAGAAAATTTCATTTGATAAGAAAAAAATACTCTTCAAATCATGCCTGGCCTTTGTGAATAAATGCTTGTCCCCCCACTTCTCACCACCACCACAATCATAGTGGAGGTGGTGTGATGATCTGGAGCTACTTTGCTTCTACACAATCTGGACAAGTTGTTATAATTGCTGGAACCATGAATTCTGCTCTGTAACCTTCAGCTCAGGCACACTTGGGTTTTGCAGTAAGACATTGACCCAAAGTGCACCTGCTTGAAAACTCTTCAATGTTGTTGAATTAAAATGCGCTACAAATTCTCCAAAACTTTGTGAGTCAAAATTCCTCCACAACAATGTGTAAGACTTGTTTCTATTCATTGCAAATGCTGATTGCAGTTGTTGCTGTCCAGGGTGGCACAAGCAGTTATGACGTTTAAGGGTCAATTATTTTTGTTACGTGGGCCAGGTTAATTTTGGTAGATCTTTCTCCCTTAAATGAAATCCTAGTTAGAAAACTACTTTTAATATTTACTCAGGTTGCCCTGGTTCGATATTTAAATTTGTCTGACAATCTGAAACATGTAAGTCTGACAAAAAAGTAAGAACATTAGAAATGGGTAAATACTTTTTCGCAGCACTGTATTGAATACTTCTCCAATCTATAGACAATGTTTGGGCAGCACTTTATAAAGCATTATCGCTTGAATTTATTGAGTTTGTGAATAAGCTAGAGCGAAAAGACTCTCTTTCTAGCTGTTAAAGTTCACAAACACTGGGTATAGATGCTGTACTACTATAGAAAATGTCCAGTGGTGAAAGGTTAGCCTTTAAAGAAAAAGTTTGTTTTGGTCACTAACAATCTTACATTGGAATTAAAAAGAAACTGTGAACAAGATTAGTTAAGGCTGTCCAAGTTCAAACATAAACATCAATTGAAATCTTTTTTAAACGTTTTTCCCTGTTTTATTTTAATGCAATCTCAATTTATCCAGGAAACATAACTTGTGTCTTGGACAATACAGGCAGCAGTATCGGTTAAGACATACATACATACATAATCAGCATTTTAATCAAAATCAGTGAGGCAAAATATCTAATGCCAGATGGTTCTGCATTCAAGTCATGAGAAGTAATTTCAAATATTCAAAAAGATCATGTTGTTAAGGTTCTGGTCATTCTCCAGGACTGCTGGTCCTCAAAATATCTGTTGTCATTTTTGCCCACTGCATTTACTAGTTCTCAGCATCTGTCATTAAACGTTGATATGTCTACAAGAACTTTAATTAAAAAATTTAGCTCTGAGTTGAATGAAAGAGAGGGAAACATTTTGCATTACATTACAAAGTGATTTCCAGAACTACTATATCACAAACACCTGCAAACAAATAGATTCCATATAAAATCCTCATAAACTGAAACACTTACAGGATTCAAAAATTTAAATGCTGTACATAAAATTTTCCAAACACAATTATTTAGAAATTGTTTTATGAAATTTAAATTTACTTAAAAAATAGTCTATTGTGCTTGGTTTTCAGTGTGAAAAACACAAAGATATGTCGTTTTTACTAAATAAAAAGAGAAGCCGTGTCATTTGTACACCTTCAGAGATAAGATAGCATTTTTAAAGCATCACAAGCTTGTGATACCAAAACACAGGAATATCCTGCAATGGCTAAAGGTCTGAGGTTCAGGTGGTTCCTTTGGAGGTTTGATGAGCATGTCCCACTGGTAGCAGACTCCACACTTGCTGGAGGCACTTTATATCCCTTCTGGCCTAGGATACCATGGACGGATGGATGGCGAGACCTTCTTCTTTTAATCAACACCAGCAGTAGAAAAATTAATTGATAGAAAATGTCTGCAATAATCCTGCCTTCTGACACTAAACATATTCAGTAGACAGTGCATTTAGGTTTGTGTTTACTACTGCATTATCTTTTGTTTTTGAAATAACTTCAGGCTGGTGTGAGTAATGTGGTGATGAACAATTCACAATTGTACTGTGGTTGGATTCCCAGAGCACTACTATAAAAGTCATTGTGTTTGATATCCAGGATAAAACCTCTTTGAGACAGAAGGTTGTCTTAAGTATTCTCACCATGAACAGGGAGAAGGCAGCAAATAATGGTGGTATACAAAGAGCCAGGACTCTGAATCTGATTAGGGTCACTCAGATGGTGTCTGGACGTTGAAGCTGTAAACTTTATCACACCCACCATGTTATCTCATAAAGGAGATAGTTAAGAGTGATCCTTGGCTTTGGATTAGAGAATGAACACTGCTTACAGAGTTTTTCATGCACATGACTTTTTTGCTTATTCTCCTGCGTTAAGCCACATTTTATTTGAGTTCAGGCTCCGACAGGTATTCGTTTATGCCGGCTCATTGTGAAGCAGGTTTCAGAGCCAGAATATCAGTAAAAGCCAATGTATATGATAGCATTTTAATAGGTTCGATATGTTAACTATGTGGAGACTTGTACAAACATCTACAAGGGTATTAGTATCATTATAAGAGTGTCATTAGAACATACTAAAATTAGCCATAAAGATTATTTCCTCATTGAAAAGCCATTTATTAAACGGTTCACAAGATTCTGCAATCCATATTTTCAGCAGTGACTGTAATTTAACAGTTTATAGTGTTTTATCACATCACCCACCCTCGCCTCTTTCCTGGTTCAGCAGAAGTTGTGATACAGCTGTCTTGCACCCATGTAACGCCAGCGTAGATGCCAAATGCTTTTCACCAGGAGACTTGGTAGCATGCAAGCAGGAAGGTTTAAAACAGAGTGAAGTTGCATCTGCTCTTTGGAAATTGCAGAGCAGTTGTTAGTGTCATTTTTTCCTACCTCTCCAACTGTGCTGCCAACTTAGGAAAACAAAACACTTGGTAAACTTGATGCCCAGCACTGCTGCCTTTCAGGTGTGATCTGGACTGGAACGAGTCAGATGCAGCAGATGGGGAGAGAGCGGGACGTCGTTCAGAGCAGTGGCAGACGCCGGATTGATGGAGTGGGAGCAAATATAAGGCAGCAGGGAGTAAAATGGGTGATGGGGGGGAGGTGGGTATGATGAGTTTATGAGTCATATTATTGACTGGCAACCACGCTGCGCTGATTGTGGTAATCGGTTTTCCTTGGAAGCAGAGGAGGCTTGGGACTTCGATGAGAGACTTCACTGGGTTTTATTTTAAAGGCCGGCAGCTGGCTAGTGCATTGAGGGCAGACAGATTGTTTATTTTCAGAGTGGGGTTGTGTATTTGCATGTTTATTTATATATAGTCAATTCAGCAGTGAGCTGCAAATTAGAAAAATTAGAAATGTTTGCTTGGCTGTGGCACAGATGCAACTGAGTCATGTGTGGCAAAGATAGATGAGTCAGTTTGTTGGCAACAAGTGCTGAAAGAAGTTAATACTTCTCAAATTTGTAAAAAGTACAAGACATGGATGCTGCAGAGCATGGATAAAGAAGGCTGACAATGAAGGATGGAAATGAAAGAAGGAGTAAGATTACATACTTAAATTAGTAATCCCATGTATCCTAGCCTTGAGACTGTCGCTGTGATTCCTCCTGCATCCTCATTATTCCAATCTCTCTCTATGCTGAACATCTCACCCACTGCTCTTGTCCTAACAGTGTCCCTCCTCTTTAGTGCAGCAGTTCCTCAGATGTGATGCATTTAGTGTCACGGTCAGCTCTCCCTCATATCTCAGAACTTGGTTCTAACATTTGCCCCTTCAGCCTGGTGTTCATGCAAGTTATAATAGACTTGTCGTCATGCTCATAAAGTAAGGATCTGCAGATTTATGATCTCATTTAACTCTGGCTTTGTAGCAGCCAGCTCCTGGGTCGGTCTAATGAAACGCCAGAGGAAGTCTATATTGCAAGTCGACGGCAATACCAGCGGCTTTAATGTCTAATTGGATAATCTCTCTGAACTGCGGTAGTCAGCAACAAAATAGTGATTTTTAGGTTTCTGTCTACAATTATTTCTAGAGATTTTTCTTTGTTTTTACATGTTTTCTTCCAAAACTAGACCCATAAGATTGTAATAAGAGATGATGACAAAAAGCAAGAAAGCAAGAAATGACAATGTGAAATTAGACCCGTTGAAATTGTCCCTCAGCTTTTTAACTTGGCAAAATTTAACTTAAACGAGGCAAAATATGAGTTATTTTTCTCCTCCCTGCCATCTCCTCCTGTTTCTATTGAAGAGCATATCAGTAACTCTTGCCTTGACTCAGATTTCTCTTGGGAGCTTGAGGTTAAAGCATGCCAGCCGCTGATGGCATGGTTTAAGAAGTGTAATTTAAGGCCCAAAAAGGGAATCCCAAGCCAGAAATCCTTAGGAGCAAGCTGAATTGATTTATTTTTGTGTTATTTTTAAGTTGTTTTCATTCCTTTGTGACTTCTGTAATAGGCTTTCATACAGACTGTCTCAGATTTGCTGCTTAGATATTCTTTGCCATCTCTCATAGCTAATGGATGAATTACTGGGGCGATGAACTAAATGTCTACACTCTGCTGAAAATGTTGTCTTTGTCTTGGATAAGGAGATTTTCCACCAAACATGAGGTCCTTCAGTTAGCCACAGTTTTTTACGTGAAAACAACAGCAGGTTACATAGCATAATTGTATTCAACATTTGGTTTGCAAACATTATTTGTGTACCAGTTCATATCTTGAAAATATTTCTGATGGCAATGAATATTGAAAATTAGTTTTTGCAACATTAATGAGGTGTGTTGCTTGCACTAGGAAGCATGAATCTCCTAAATGAACAAACGTCAATGAGCCATTCATTGTTGCAAAAAGAGGACTTCATCAAATTTACATAAATGCAATGTGAGTGTTGAAAATCCAGTTCATTTGTACCCTGAGAAATCCTTAGCTTATGAGATTTGATATAGAGATCTACTTGCACTCAGGCACAAAGCATATAGGGACATTTGCATTTGAAAATTACCTCTTCCATCCTACTTTCTAGTTGCGATGAGAATAAGAAAGTTGGAGTAGAATGGATAGGTGGGTGGTAATGAAATTGAAGGTGATTCAAATAGGCTCTTAATTTCAGCCTAACGTCTATAAAATATTAATGATCAAAGGAAAAGATGAGTTACAGTAAAACCTTCCTTACCAAGGAGGAGCAAAGCATAACTTTAAAAATGTTGAATATGATCATTCAAACTGAAATGCCAACAGTTGATATTGAATTGATTTTACTACAAAACAAATATGTTCTAAATTTTTTAAAAGGAAAGCCTTTCTGATACAAACCTCTCTGGGGTTCAAAGAAATATAAAATTGATGTTATGCTTCTGCATCTGTTCAGGCTCTTTTTGAAGTGAAAAGGAATATCTCAGTGGGTGACCCCCACATATTTGGATATAGGATTGTTTTATTGACAGCTGCACATATTCACAGAATGAGTTGCCTTATTGGTTTGTGCAGGTTTGAGTATGGCTAACCTCCAACTGCTAACACTGCAGGATACAGTTTATAATAAGAGGCCATTGTGCTCGCTGTGCCTCAGCAGCAAATGAACGGTGGTCTAGTAGCCATTAAGGGCACACATAAATACATCTTACATTGTAAGTTTGATGATTTTCTTGTAATTTTGAGGCAACTGTCTGTTGCCACGCATTTAAATCTTAATCCCATCAATTGAACGCGCAATCCAAGAACATTCATTTTTAAAATGTAACCCAAGAGTCTTGTTTTGACCTAAGATTCCTCAGATTTGAACATGTTACCAAATGTTAAACTTTACTCACTTTAATCGCATGGGAATGCATTACTGATGATAATGTCATTTAGAGGTTCCTCTTATTATTTTTCAAGATCAACATTAAGTGAATCCTTAAACTCCTAGCAGGTCACATGGCAATGTTCAAGGTATGTACTACATTCAGCATTTGTAATATCTGAAAAGGGATGATCTCTGATTAAAAAAGAGAAAACTGTAACCTCTCTACATATCATAACCTATATGTAGGTTTTTTTTAGATGATTTCATTCTGAAAATGACCTCTGATTTGGCATGAACATTATGCAAGGCTTAAACATGCCCACCACTTCACAATTTATGCCATGTTTTAATTTGTTTAGTCTGATGTGGTGAGGGAATCAGGTA
The DNA here is from genome assembly GCF_021462225.1 of Girardinichthys multiradiatus. Lineage (NCBI taxonomy): Eukaryota > Metazoa > Chordata > Actinopteri > Cyprinodontiformes > Goodeidae > Girardinichthys > Girardinichthys multiradiatus. The sequence continues at coordinate 28,214,348 of NC_061818.1, forward strand.
CAAGAAAAGATCACATACCCCATCCCCTAGACAATTGCTGAATGAGACAGACTATCAGACCCAGTGGAAATAAACTGGGGGAGATTCAGCCTCTTGTGTCTTGCTATCATTCAGCTCTGGCTGCTGTAGACCACTATTTTCCTCACCATACAACATCCTAATGTTTGCTGCAAAGAGGAGGAAAAAAGAAGGATTGGGACTGATGGGGGTGAACAAATCAGTGCAGGTCATTGTAGGGTATGACTGAACAATAACACAAAAAATCTGCATCAATACTGAAAATGTTGCATTGGTCATTTAGCTTGTGGGCCAAAAGTCCCACCATGAGTCATTCTCATGGAGTTAGACATTCAGTCACTCTGAAATATTGCTAGTGTGTATTTGTAATGCTGTATGAATGGAATATTACCCCCCCTTAATTAAAGCTAAAAACATTCATTAGATAATTACATGAACCTGCTTAGTATGCTGTGAGTATAATGTATGGAATAAAGAATGAAAAGATGTACGTGTAAAATGCCATTTTTACATGGTTTAGAGAAGATAGAGGTAACTCCAAAATCAGCAACCAAGGTTCACTTTGCAGTTCATCAGATTTAAGTTCCACTTGTTCTTCGAGAGTGAAAGAGGGAGAGCACAGGAAGAGGAGGCGGGTGTCACAGAATTGCTAGGAATGACACAATGTGACCGTCAGCACACTTGCTGCCAGGATGGTTGCTACGTTAAACTCTGATCACACACCCACCTGCTCCCCAAGACATTTTAATCTGAACCTCCCCAACCCAAAGAGACTGCAGCATAGCCCCATCATGCTTGCAGAGAAAAAAAATGTAAGTGGCTCTAAAACCACAGAATGGCTTTTTGTTTCACTTATTCGGATGGGTTTTTAATTTTACTGCAAAATGTATTGTGCTTTCTCCTATTACATGTAGTTATATGCTGACTGCATGTCATGGAGTCTGAATTTACTGTCAATGAACAATTGGCAGAGCCAAGCCTGTATGCATGTGCGAGTGTGCTCCAGGCTGCAATGCACTATTTTTGATTGAATTAAGTCTGAAAGAGACATTCATCCTTTTAGTCTCATTCTTCTTCCCTTGGTAAGGGGTATTATTGATCCTGAACAGCTCCATTTCCTTTCTCTGTCCAAACTTATAAGATGCTCAGCCTTTAAACAGCCTTGCCTGATCCCTCTTGCTTATTCCTTCCCCTTATTTGTCTCCGTGTTGCCATATTTTTGTTTTTTTCATACCTTCGGGCATTTTCTACCAATGTACTTATCTTATCTTGATCTACACACAGATCTATTTTCTTTGTCTCATCTTCTTTATAACTATTTCAGGCCCCAGTTCTCTCCTATGGTGTTTTACTGCTGCGAGCACCACCTCAGTCAATCTCTTTATTCACTTCCTCTCTGTTGCTCTGCGATAAAAGCTAACATTTGATTTCATGTGAATTTAAGTAGTTGGGTAGAGTGAATTGCTATTACTTTTCTGTTTCAAAAAATTGTTTGTTTTATCGATTTTACAAAGGGAAAATACATCAGGGAGAAAATAGCACCTAGAAGCTTAGTTGGTGACAGATTGAGCACAACTGATGCATGCTTGATATGAAGCATGTCAAAGGAAATATTTTCTTGTCCTAAATTTCTACAAGACTTTCAAGTATTGGATAAATGTATTTCCTTCGAAAAATTGTATAAGGGTACAACACTTTTCTGATTGCTGTTGATTAATGCTGGCAGAATAAAACCATCTTGTCTGCACTTATGCATTTTGAAAAGCCTGGCAGTATAGCTTAAAAGAAACAGACAGAAGCAACTTTTTTCCTCTGCCTTGTCTCACATTTATGTCTGTGATTCTGCAGGCTATTTACCCCAGCCCAGAGGAAGGCTGGCAAATCTACAGCTCAGCACAGGACGCAGATGGGAAGTGTATCTGCACCGTGGTCGCACCAGCCCAGAACATGTGTAACCGCGACCCACGCAGCAGGCAGCTCCGCCAGCTCATGGAGAAGGTGACAGCTGTCAATAACACACTCACTTCAAGACCCGACTGTTACCCACACAGACGCACAAACACAAACTCACACTCTGTGCTTAATGTCTGACGCCGTCTGTCACATGCAGGCTGCTGGATTGTGCTACCTCCTTCAGCTCATAACTCATCAGTCAGACGTGACATTATTAAGAAGATATCCGTGTTCTTCAAAGCAAAAGACTAGTAATAATAATGTCATCAGGATATATACATTTCCTTACAAATGTTCTCATACTTTTTGAACTTTTTGTACTTTAAATTACAACCTCATACTAAGGATTGTTGTATCCAGTTGCATTAGTAAGTTCTGGTATAAAGTGCCCTACAAAAATATTCCCTCCCCTTGAACTTTACCCTATTTTGTCACATCACAACCACACACTTCAATGTGCTTTCGTAGAATTTTGTGCTAAACATCAACATAAAGTTGCACATCACTGTGAAGTGAACAGAAAATGAGTTCTTCATATTCTTATAAATACTTTAGATTTTACTTTCCATTTTAGGACGATGTGTTGAACCGTGTTATGAAATGTATTGTTTTATGACTTAAGTCTGCTTTTAAAGTATCCACAACATTATGCATGTCTGTTTTCTGTGTTCCTTAGTCTACATGATGCTGTTTGTTCACAAATGGTCTCAATCAAATCTCTGAGCCTTTCACAGAACAGCTGTACTTATACTGGGATATTATTACACACACTCCATATGCTAAATAGGTGATTTCTGAAGGCAAATGGTTGTGTTAGGATTTATTTAGTTATACCACAATAAAGGGGTCTGAATACATATGTTTTTAGACTTTTATTTGTGGGACAAAATAAAAACCATACATTATATATATACAGGTCCTTCTCAAAATATTAGCATATTGTGATAAAGTTCATTATTTTCCATAATGTCATGATGAAAATTTAACATTCATATATTTTAGATTCATTGCACACTAACTGAAATATTTCAGGTCTTTTATTGTCTTAATACGGATGATTTTGGCATACAGCTCATGAAAACCCAAAATTCCTATCTCACAAAATTAGCATATTTCATCCGACCACTAAAAGAAAAGTGTTTTTAATACAAAAAATGTCAACCTTCAAATAATCATGTACAGTTATGCACTCAATACTTGGTCAGGAATCCTTTGGCAGAAATGACTGCTTCAATGCGGCGTGGCATGGAGGCAATCAGCCTGTGGCACTGCTGAGGTCTTATGGAGGCCCAGGATGCTTCAATAGCGGCCTTTAGCTCATCCAGAGTGTTGGGTCTTGAGTCTCTCAACGTTCTCTTCACAATATCCCACAGATTCTCTATGGGGTTCAGGTCAGGAGAGTTGGCAGGCCAATTGAGCACAGTGATACCATGGTCAGTAAACCATTTACCAGTGGTTTTGGCAACCACAGCAACCACAGCTTCTGCCGCTGTTTCTGGTTCAAAAGTGGCTTGACCTGGGGAATGCGGCACCTGTAGCCCATTTCTTGCACACGCCTGTGCACGGTGGTTCTGGATGTTTCTACTCCAGACTCAGTCCACTGCTTCCGCAGGTCCCCCAAGGTCTGGAATCGGCCCTTCTCCACAATCTTCCTCAGGGTCCGGTCACCTCTTCTCGTTGTGCAGCGTTTTCTGCCACACTTTTTCCTTCCCACAGACTTCCCACTGAGGTGCCTTGATACAGCACTCTGGGAACAGCCTATTCGTTCAGAAATTTCTTTCTGTGTCTTACCCTCTTGCTTGAGGGTGTGAATAGTGGCCTTCTGGACAGCAGTCAGGTCGGCAGTCTTACCCATGATTGGGGTTTTGAGTGATGAACCAGGCTGGGAGTTTTAAAGGCCTCAGGAATCTTTTGCAGGTGTTTAGAGTTAACTCGTTGATTCAGATGATTAGGTTCATAGCTCGTTTAGAGACCCTTTTAATGATATGCTAATTTTGTGAGATAGGAATTTTGGGTTTTCATGAGCTGTATGCCACAATCATCCGTATTAAGACAATAAAAGACCTGAAATATTTCAGTTAGTGTGCAATGAATCTAAAATATATGAATTTTAAATTTTCAATATATATATATATATATATATATATATATATATATATATATATATATATATATATATATATATATATATATACACTGCTCAAACACTTAAACAAAACAATATAACTCCAAGCAAATCAAACTTCTGTGAAATCAAACTGTCCACTGATTGACAATCAATTTCACATGTTGTTGTGTAAATGGAATAGACAACAGGAGGAAATCTTTGGCGATTAGCAAGACACACTCAATAAAGGAGTGGTTCTGCAGGTGGGGACCACAGACCACTTCTCAGTACCTATGCTTTCTGGCTAATGTTTTGGTCACTTTTGAATGTTGGTGGTGCTTTCACACTCGTGGTAGCATGAGACGGACTCTACAACCCACACAAGTGGCTCAGGTAGTGCAGCTCATCCAGGATGGCACATCAATGTGAGCTGTGGCAAGAAGATTTGCTGTGTCTGTCAGCGTAGTGTCCAGAGCCTGGAGGCGCTACCAGGAGACAGTCCAGTACACCAAGAGACGTGGAGGAGGCCGCAGGAGGGCAACAACCCAGCAGCAGGACCGCTACCTCCACCTTTGTGCAAGGAGGAACAGGAGGAGCACTGCCAGAGCCCTGCAAAATGACCTCCAGCAGGCCACAAATGTGCATGTGTCTGCACAAACGGTTAGAGACCGACTCCATGGGGCCCGACGTCCACAAATGGGGGTTGTGCTCACAGCCCAACATCATGCAGGACGCTTGGCATTTGCCAAAGAACACCAGGATTGTCAAATTCGCCACTGGCGCCCTGTGCTCTTCACAGATGAAAGCAAGTTCACACTGAGCACATGTGACAGATGTGACAGAGTCTGGAGACACCGTGGAGAGCGATCTGCTGCCTTCAACATCCTTCAGCATGACTGGTTTGGCAGTGGGTCAGTAATGGTGTGGGGTGGCATTTCTTTGGAGGGCTGCATGGTCCTCCATGTGCTCGCCAGAGGTAGTCTGACTGCCATTAGGTACCGAGATGAGATCCTCACACCCCTTATGACACCATATGCTTGTGCGGTTGGCCCTGGGTTCCTCCTAATGCAGGACAATGCTAGACCTCATGTGGCTGGAGTGTGTCAGCAGTTCCTGCAAGATGAAGACATTGAAGCTATGGACTGGCCCGCCCGTTCCCCAGACCTGAATCCGATTGAGCACATCTGGGACATCATGTCTCGCTCCATCCACCAATGTCACGTTGCACCACAGACTGTCCAGGAGTTGGCGGATGCTTCAGTCCAAGTCTGGGAGGAGATCCCTCAGGAGACCATCCGTCGTCTCATCAGGAGCATGCCCAGGCGTTTTAGGGAGGTCATACAGGCACGTGGAGGTCACACACAATACTGAGCCTCATTTTGACTTGTTTTAAGGACATTACATCTAAGTTGGATCTGCCTGTAGTGTGTTTTTCCACTTTAATTTTGTGTGTGACTCCAAATCCAGGCCTCCATTGGTTAATAAATTTGATTTCCATTGATGATTTTTGTGTATTTTTGTTGTCAGCATATTCAACTTTGTACAGAATGAAGCATTCAATGAGATTATTTTATTCATTCAGATCTAGGATGTGTTATTTGAGTGTTCCCTTAATTTTTTTGAGCAGTGTATTATATAAATGTATGTGTGTGTGTGTGTTTTTTTTGTGTGTGTGTGCATGCATAAATATAAATCGTATTTATGCATGTCTGTCTGCTGTAGTATAGGATAAATGTATTACCTAAGAAATTTTGTCTTCTACACAAAAACATCACACACACACTGTATAGTTTCCAAGCTGCGGATAATTACTGACCTGCAGAGCAGTGTGTGCAAATGTTACATCCTGTAAGAAACCCACTCATTCACAGGCAGACAGATGCAGCCATGAACTGGTGCTTGTTGACTCTCCAGACCCGGAGGCCGTACACCTACGTCTTTTCATTCTTTACAAGTTGAATAATAGATACCAAAGAAACAAAGCTAGATACATGCAGACTGATTGGTAAAAACATGATTTACTCTGCTGGTCTCATGAAATGTTCTCTTCATAAGTAAATAGAAAATAGAGATAACACAGGGGTAGGGGTAGGTTCAGTGACATTGATATAGTCCTGTGAGAAAAGGTAGAGGAAAGCTGAAACGCTGGAAAGGTTCCCAAGGCTCCCTGATGGATCAGTGAGACACATGCATTCACATATTGGATTCATTCTCATTGAAGTTTGCCTTTTCCCCTCTGACAGTCTCTGTGTGCTGATGTTTAAAGCATATGTTTACAGAGAAAAGATCCACTCTTCAACACACTTCACAAGAAGCATATTCCAACTGAAAAAAGCATATCCTAGCACAGATACAGACTGACAAGAGAAACCATTCTAGTCTCATGGCAGCTCATGATTGTCTAAGGAAAATATAAACCTATATGCCTAGGTTTACATTTCTGTTAAGCTAGCCAAGAAAAGCACAGAAATATAGCAGATTTACAGGCTTTACAAAGTTCATATATAGAGGTTGCTGGTGGATTACACATTTGTCACAGGAGACATTCATAATATTTGACAATAACAACCTTTAAACAAGTATTAAACCTTCTTTTTATTAAGCCCACATCTTTGCATCTTTGTATTAGAAATGTTTTTATTGGTATGATGTAATATTGTGATCTTAAATGCTGTGCTTTTATTAGTTTTAAGCTGAATGTTATCATAATTAACAGAAAAGTCTGTCAGTGTGTAATTAACCTATATAGTGTGTTTTACCTAGTGAAATGAGTTACTGAAATAAGCTTTCGAATAATATTGAAATTTATTAAATGTGACCCCACATTCCGCACATGTTTTTTACTGCTTTTATGTTAATATGGAATTATTTTTATTCTTTGTCTATATAGTAAGTTTTAAACTTTGTCAATAAACTCATCAAAATCATTCAAATGTATCATGCATGTAGATTCACCGCAATGCCCCCCCCTTAGAATACTGCACCTTAAACAATTTAGAGCAAGCCTTCAGCAAAAATAGAATATTATACACTCTGTAGTGTATTATTTATCACTGTATTGCATCTTGTTATGAAATGTGGGTGTTATCATTACTGTGTATGTCTTCACGCGTTCCTTACTTGCTGCTGCCTGAAGCAAGCTTAATGAGGACACCTAGGGTCAGCACTATTTCAGCTTCACCCAAATGAAAGCTGCAAATTAAAAGGCGCTGTGTGAGTCTGCGTGTATGTGCGGTCCCAATAAAGCATTGCCTACCAGGGTATCCTCATTTGAACCCAGAGCATGAGGGGGAATTGTTTGTTTGAGTCCAGATCCACAGAAAGCTTTTCCTGACATGGGGAGCCAAGGGTATGTTAGCAACGTCAAAACTGCCCTGTGTTCAAAGAATGTAAAGAAGGCATGTTGAAACTTTATTCAGCTCTCTATAAAGCCTAATAAAGGTCTTGACCCTAAAGGATGGCAGCGAGGCAATACTCACTGCAAATCTTTGAACATCTCATCCCTTTTGACCTCACTGTCTGGCTAGCTGAATGGAGATTAAATCAGATGAAATATGAGGCTGTGGTTAGACGTACACACAAACAAGCCTGAGTCAGAATGAGTCATCACACTGGGCATGAGGGAGACACACCTGCGACTGTATATCTGGGACACTGACAATAAGGATTGCCTTTTTATGAGAGAAAAATTGTCATGCAGCAGTCCCGAATGTTACAGCATTAGGTTGACAAAAAATTTGCTTAGACTCAAGGCTGCAGGAACATTTCATTCCTTAATATGCATCCACCTGTTCCTTATGTACCACAAGGAATGAAAAACTTTAATTGCTGAGGAAAATATTTTGTGGCCAAATACTCCTTAGCCAGTCCACGATGCACGTGGGAGCTACACTGGGTACAGAAACTGTGGGCTGAACCTGAAGTAATTGAGTAGGCTGTCATGGATCGGGCAGGTAAGGCAGTGTGGTGCAAAACAGACTTTTGTGCCAAACTGCGACCTTTGAATGTCAGGTCTGTTATGTTTTCCTGAATTTCGTTTTGAGTTTTGCTGCTGCCTGTCTGTGTGGGCATGCGTCTGTTCATGTGGGCTGCTGGACATATGCACATGATACTCTCCTATACGCACGACAACCCTGCAACATTTGGCGGTGGTTGGATGGTTTCTGGCCCGCTTTGTGCAATGTACAGGAGATGGGGGGGTGTGCGCGAAGCAGTAGGCTGGTTATGCAGCAGCAGAGTGGGCTGTCAGTATGAATAAGCTCACTACTTAGCAAACACCTAATCAAGTGCAAACCCAAATCCGCTGAAAAGTTAGATTCAGAACATGTCTATCAGTGTTTACTGTGGTGTGAGCTGTATTCAATTATGTTTTGGATGTACCCAATAACCTGTGAACATTCAACTGTACAGGGTTTGTACTATCATTGTTTTAATGACTAGGCATGAATATACTTAAAATGCCAAAGCTTTAGAAATTGTACACAAACATTTTAAACACAGTAATTTTAACTGCTTCATGAATAGAATATGATCACCTCACTCAATTAAGGCATGACATTTTTTTTTAAATTCAAATGGACACCATATATTTAGACATTGAAAACTGGGTGTGATAAATTTATAAGCCCATTAACACCTGTTACTAGCTGCGCATTCATTACTGGATTGATACGTATGTCTGTCAGATCTGTCTTACATGACTCTACTGCAACAAGTTGTGATATTGATCTCACACAGTGATATTTTCCATTCGTGTACTATTCTTGAAATTATAGTGTTTGACAGGTTTCATTTCACGAGTTGTGCTTCAGCCCTACCAAATAAAAACAACTCAGTCAATTGAATTGATCTGCAACAAAGATTGTTTTGGTTACTCAACTCTTTAAGCAACCATCTAATATAATGTGCAATTTTTACGCAGGAACTGTTGAAGTATTTTTAAGAACAACATAATTACAATAATGGTCAGAATTTTGGGTAAAATATAGCGAGTGACATTAGTTTTATAAATAGGTGATTAGTTACAATTCCCTTCCAACATACTTCCACATTTCAAACAAGTGTATTGGTTGTTTGTTCTTAATTGATGTTACCAATATTTTCTTTCTGTAAAGGTGTCATACTAAATTGTAAGATATTCCTAAGGTGCTTAGCAATTCGGTTTGACTGGCAGCTATGTGAGTTTGAGATCTTTTTTCTGAATTTACAATGGGTGACCAGTTAGTGTGTACCTCCATACACTGCCACTAACGTTTAATGAACTAGCTTATATGCATATATGCTTTCAACTAAGGATGTCATATTGTTTATTGGTTGTAAAACTTTTTTAACATGATAAGAATTTTGAAGTACTTTTAATTGTCACTTTTATCATAATTCTAATTAATAACACAAGATATGATGATACAATTTTTATCTACATCAGCCATCCTTATTAACTCCCAGAATTACCGTTTTTGCTTTCCAGGTTCAGAATATTAGCCAATCAATGGAGGTGCTAGACCTTAGAACCTACAGAGATCTCCAGTATGTAAGGAACACGGAGAGTCTCATGAAAGTCGTCGATGGAAAGCTGAAAGTGGCCTCAGAAAATCCCCGTAACCTCAATCCAAAGGGCTTTCAGGTAATTGGCTTTGTGTCACCCTCCGTGTCAGAAGTTGTATGTACTATATATAATCTGAATACACTTGATATGAAATTGCTTGATAAACATTGCCAGATGCAATGCAATCTTTGCAGCTCTTCACAGACAATACAATTTTATTTGAATCCTGGTGGACAGGCATATAAACATTGGTAGTGGTAATTCTGTTGTAGTACTTTACATGAGTTATTGGGTCATGCTAAAGTAGGCTAATCTTCTGTGCATTATGCATTTCACATGCTCCTGGTTGATTAAATCTGTGAACCAGGAAGGGCCTTATTTTGTTGTCTTGATTCACTGAACATCTCTTCCATTTTTTGTCGCTCAACCTCTCTTACTAGGTTTAGTTAACAATCTAGCATCTGAGGCAGATATATTCATATTTGTCTTTACCATGTCTCACTCAACGATACAGACCTAACTGCTGTTATCAGCAAGCCTTTTTATTTTTCTGTCAGCAGGCTATCCTGCCCAGCAGCATTCTCCATATTTTTCATACTCTCACATATATTAGATGGGCCATACAATTGTTTGATTAAAAGATGCTTTGATAAATGCTAAGTGCATTTTGCCTCTGGGTTGGTGCCTCAGCACAGAGGAAAGCATTAAAAACTGTGTTTAGCTTTCAGTGTGCCTTCTGAAAGCTATTCCAACAAAGAAAATGAAGATGTTTATGAAATTATCCATTTCATAAGTAAATCTTGAGATTACTGTGCAGACAGAAAATAAATCCAAAGCATTTGTCTGAATGCAAATCTAATGTTTCCATTCTTAAAAGACAGAAAGAAATTGACGGGTTTTGACCAAAGCGGGTTGGCTGATAAATGTGCGCAGTTTAAAGTTGCCAATGGCAGAGCGTGGGAGATTAACGAGAGTGAATTTTCTCAGCTTGAAAAAGTGAAAATTAGATTTATGATGTGGCGCCACGGGGCTGAGAGCTGCTTCATCACCAGATTGACGATAAACCCTCAGAAGGCGGAAACAGCCCCTCCTGTGGTGGCCACACTATTGATAGACTTTTTTTCCCGTCGCGAGCCATCCACCTTCCATGCATTCAGCCTGACTCTCCTGCTGCGTCCTGCACCCCAGCCTAAAGACAAGTTGTTTCTATTTGCTTCTAAACTCATGAAACCCAAGTATACCATCAGAGGTGCATGTTCCTAGACTGAGGAAAACTTTAAACAAATGAGAGTGAAACCATATTTTAATATATGAAAATCAATGCTTAATAAGAGGCTTTCTAATTCATACATTTAGCATTTATCAAGATAAATTCATTGTTTCCAATCATTACAAATCCTCTTCAAATAAATTAAGTTTGTAGAAGTTCAGTCAGTCTATTTACATAAAGGTAAAAGGGAATTTCGAGAGTTTATCAGTGTATTATGTCAATGTAAAGAGACTAAGTGATTGGCTAAATTATAAAAAGGGGAAAATGAAAACTAATATGATATAAATTGTCAGCAGTACCCAATAATCTGATAAGAAGTTGTCTAAAGGGGATGAAAAAGAAACAAGATGACAAGGAAGCAATAACCAAGCCCTGGGTCAAATGTGGGCAAATTTAATCTTGAACTTATTTACTGCAACAAGGCTGTTTAATGAATTTGACACAGGATACTGGGTTAGGTTTTCTACCCCCAAAATAGGTCAATGTCTAGCATTAGGGCTACCTGGATTTCCTAACCAGTACTCATTACAGGGTTGCAGGTGGTTGATTCTAAACTCAAATTGTCAATAGGACACAGGCAGGGTACATCCAGTCCATCAGCAACATGGAGACACACAGGACAGACAACCATGCAGCCACAAACATACCAAAATTTATTCATACCTCTATAAGATGTAGGTTTATGATAATATTAATTTTACCGCTCTTGTTTGTCCTGACTGGAAGTAATAATATTTTGGAGTTGCCCAGCCAGAGTCCTGATTTGTATGTAATAGAGACTAATGAAGGGATCTGAAGATTAGGATGATGGCCTTGATATTTTCTACTGATTATTGAAAAAGTTTCTTTCCTATCAGAATTAAACATTTTGGTAGAATGAAAATAATTTTAATGAACTAATAATTTTGGACTTTGTGTGTAATTAACCTAACATGGGAAGAAATGAGAAGAGAGCAATGATTTATGCATGTAAAGGGTGAACATGCCAATTCCATACAAGACCCTCATAATCTCTAATAAGACTTTTGTTCATAGAAAATTGTACCTGATAATACAATTAAAAAACTATACATAAAAGTGTGTACTAGCACGGTTTTGTACTAACTATGACATATTTTTTTAGGATTTGAAGGACAAGGCAAACCAACTGCTTCCTCTGCTCCCAGTGCTGGAACAATATAAGGCAGATGCCAAGATGATACTGCATCTCCGAGAGGAGGTGAGAAACCTTTCCTTGGTGCTTATGGCCATCCAGGAAGAGATGGGGGCCTACGACTATGAGGAGTTGCGGCAGAGGGTCATGCTCCTAGAGACCAGACTACATTCTTGCATGCAGAAACTAGGTATGAAGCATGTGGGTTCAAGGGTGGAAAATTGTTATTACATATTTTAAATGTTTAAATGTTTTTCATTGCATAAATTTGTGTGCGGAAGTCGACAGTAGCCATCCCCGATAACAAAAATTGTTACCTAGTGACAATTGGATAACTTTATCATAATCTCAGGATAACAAAAGTCATTTTCTCTTAATAAGCAAATTATTCCCTTGGGAAAAACTTGTAAACTATAAATTTGATATTTAACAGGCTATAATAGAGTATAGTCTTCTTACAAAACATGTCTTGGGCACAGCGGTAGAGCAGGGGTAAAGCACGCGACCCATGTCCTCGACACAGCAGTCAAGAGTTCAAGTCCCAACCCGTTGATTTTTGCTGCATGTCTTCCCTTCTCTGTCTCCGCCCCATTTCCTGTAAGTCAACTTACAAGATAAAGACCACTAGTGCCACAAAATTAAAAATAAAGAAATTAAAAAAAACTTAACTGCACTCTTGCTCAAAAACACCAAAATTGCTGAAACTGAAATTCCACTGCAGCATTGGAATTGAACTGGAAGAATAGAATAGAATAGAAAATTAAGTGACATATGAGTAAAGTTATTTTGAAACACAGTTACATTTTAAGAAATTCTCCACCCTGCCAGTCCTTCTCCCCAGTGTGCTCATGTTTTTCATGACATTTAGGTACTTCTGTAAAAGATTGTAGTGATATTTGCTTAACAGTGTTATTATTGATCATTTTCATCAGGAAATATTACACGGTAAAATAATTTTGAAATCACAAATGGTCACATTTAGAAGTTTTTTGAAAAACCAAACAAAAAAATTTCCGGTAATAATAGGAGATTAATCTGTAAAATCCAATTTAGAATGAAATATGTAGTTTATGAGCAGTACTTGAAACCCTGGTTCATCCACTGGTGCAGCCACAGATAACTCTACAGAAACAATGAAACATAGAGATACTGAAGAATTAAATTGTAAAGAACACAAAACCTCTGATATTTAAAACTCGATCACATTGTGAACTTAAAATTATGCTTTTTTTTCTCCCAGGCAATAATGTACTCATAACCAAAAATAGTCAGTCAGTCATTTTCTACCACTTATTCCATAGTGGGTCATGTGGAAGCTGGTGCCTATCTCCAGCAGTCTATGGGCGAGAGGCAGGGATAGGACAGGTCGCCAGTCCATCGCAGGGCAACACACAAACAACCATGCACACACTCATTCATACACTTAAGGGCAATTTAGATAGACCAATTAACCTAACAGGCATGTCTTTGGACTGTGGGAGGAAGCCAGAGTACCTGGTGAGAACCCACGCCTGCACAGGGAGAACATGCAAACTTCATGCAGAAAGACCCCCCAGCCGGGAATCAAACCCAGGACCTTCTTGCTGCAGGGCTACCAACTGCGCCACCATGCAGCTGTGACTGCATAACCAAAAACAATTTAGATATTTCTCTTGGTATAACAGGATAAAGAAAATAAATTATATTTTAAGGGAGGCTCTTGGCTTCCATAGGTGTGAAAGCAATATTTTTAAAGGTTGTGGTTGAGACTTGAAGCTATTTACATTTTGCATGCTGCCAACATTCTCTCTTTCCTCAGAGCTCCACCACTTTTTTTGAGAGGCAAGCTGAATAATTGATTGTCTTCTTATGCAACAAATCAACCTATACTAATGATTTGACACATAGAAAATAAAGTGATGAACTAACAAAAGAAGACCACAGATAAAAATGTATTTAGCTCATTGGTCTTTAATTACTGCAAATATATTGAGCAACATTTTAGAAAATAATTTGCTACTTTCCTTTGCATGAAGTTTTCTTCAACTGCTGTGCTATGTCTTAGCTTATAAGTGATTATTTCACATGCAAGTACAGTCAACATTGCCACTTTAATTTGCATAGGAATTTAAATAGTTAATTTGTGAAGCTCTTCTTTTCACTCTGCATGAGGAATGCATTACCTTTCACTTCCTTTGCTTCTTTGACTCGCAGGCTGTGGGAAGCTCACTGGTGTCAGCAATCCCATCACAGTACGTGCATCTGGATCAAGATTTGGCTCCTGGATGACAGACACCATGATACCCACCTCAGACAACAGAGTGAGTCTCTCAGATCTTTGCAGTTTGATGTTCAAGAAGCAAACAATGATATACCCAAACCCAGAGGATAAACAAAGTCATGTGAACTCTTTCAGCTGCTCAGTATAAAAGAATATCCACCACAGAAGGTCTGCCATTGTTTTGTCAGTGAGTGATTGATCGTTTTGTCCAAGATGCTCTTCTTATGAATACCATAATATGACAGACACAAAGAGAATTGAGAATTTCAAGCCGAGTCACTGATAAATTGCATTCATTTTCCTCTTGCCTGTCCTCCTCCTTCAATCCAAACTGCAGCTGATTAATCACTCCACATCAGAGGAAAAACCAAAGAGATGTTTGTGCTAAGGTTTGCTATAATTACTTTGGTAATTTTCAGAAGGCTGCTGGGGACTCAACCAAAAAAGCCGTGGCTTTTCAAATTTGAGATAACATGGTGGTATGTTAGAGTAGGAGACTGGTATGGAAGCAGCAAGGCTGAAGGTAGAAAGAAAATGAATTATGGAGGGAACAGGGGATTCTTAGCTATTTTTAGTAGAGAACAGAAGCTGATAAAGTTTAATAGGGAAGATTAAGTTAACCTTTCTGCTACCTACAGTGAATCATACTAGGACAAATAGCCATTGCATTCAGAAAAGGGCAATTTTCTACACTGAATGTTCTGATTATTTTTGTGTTCAATTTGCTGAACTAATGTTTCTCTACTAACAAACTATGAGTCAGTCTATTGTTGTAATAACAGGCAGATACATCAACATTCACAGCAATCATCACAGTCTTCTATGGAAATGTTGCTCTGCACCTATATACAGTAGGTGGTTAGAATGTGCCAGAGTTTTTGCCTGGCTCAGCCTCTTTCTCCTGCTTAGCTCGAGGGACTCATTCGGTAAGCATAGAAGAAACCAAGCTTAATGGTTTATAATAAACCCTGCTCCATAATTCATCTGCTTTACCACTCCAATCCAACTCCTTCCCGTTCCTCTCTCCTTTACCGCAGAATAAATGTGGCTATTCTGTACATAAGAATGAACGAGAACAAAACAAGAGAGAAAGAATCAGAGAGAACAATTTAAAACAAAGCTACATCTTTCCAACTAAATAAATGTTTAATCCAGTGAGAGTTTAATTAAATCCGTCAAATGCTAAAATGTTTTTCATTCCTGAGGGAATGAAAAAGGAGATGCAACCACAGAAGTTCAATGTCAGTGGAGAGATCTGCTGAAGATGCCCATTTAAAAAAAATAGAGTTGCGAAATGGATTGATTTTCTGTAAATGTGGACTGGACAGGGCAGAGAGCGCAAGCAGTGGTTCCCTGCAAAGCACAGGCAACATCTCCCACCACGTGCAGGCAAGATCAATAGTTCTGAACACACATTTCTGTGTGCACAACTGCACAAAGAAATACACTCAATCAAGTATATTCACCGCGCAAACTCATTGTTATTTTGCCCGAGGCATGCCTTCAGCTGTAATGAAACATCAGAGAGTTCCTGCAGTTAGCTGTATCAGGTAAAACACACCAATAATCTCTGAAAACCCTTAGGTATTTACATTTGGATATGTTAACTCAGTAGCTCATCAGAGTTGGATGCTTTTTTTCAATGCTTCCTATTTTGTTTTGTCGTTTTTGATAGGTGTGGTCCATGGATGGATACTTCAAGGGGCGGCGTGTCCTAGAATACCGCACAATGAGCGATTTCATGAAGGGGCAGAACTTTGTGCAGCACCTGCTGCCGCAACCTTGGGCGGGTACTGGCCACGTGGTATATAATGGTTCGCTGTACTACAACAAATACCAGAGCAACATTATCATCAAATACCACTTTCGGTCTCGAAGCGTGCTGGTGCAGCGCAGCCTCAGCGGAGCCGGCTATAACAACACCTTCCCGTACTCCTGGGGTGGCTCCTCTGATATTGACTTCATGGCAGACGAGAATGGTCTCTGGGCTGTTTACACCACTATACCCAATGCTGGGAACATTGTCATCAGCCGCCTGGAGCCCCAGAGTCTGGAAGTTCTGCAAACCTGGGACACGGGCTTCCCAAAGCGCAGTGCCGGAGAGTCTTTTATGATCTGTGGCACACTCTACGTCACAAACTCTCACCTTGCTGGTGCCAAGATCTACTTTGCATACTACACCAACACATCAAGCTATGAGTACACAGACATCCCCTTCCACAATCAGTACTCCCACATATCCATGATGGACTATAACCCCAGGGAGAGGGTCTTGTATACCTGGAACAATGGACACCAGGTGCTCTATAACGTCACACTTTTCCAGGTCATTAAGACTTCTGGAGACTGAGGGCTCAAAGAAATGGCCCACTCAAAAATCGCTGTGATCATTGTTCTAAAAGGACAAAGGAGCAGGGTAGAGATGGGCAATTTCTGGGGGACGTTTGGGATGGGGGTTTTAATCTGTGGGCACAGGCTTGGGTGTTTTTTTTAAGATTTTCAGTCTTCATAGAGTGATGTTGTTCACATTCATAAAAATAATGTCCAACAACAAGGTTGGTAAAGACCTAAAGACTGAGCGTTTCTCTTTTTTTTCTGTATGTGATGAGTAAGCATGGTTCTTTTTATCTGTGATGACAAATAAACATACACTTTAACATTAGTGATGTGGATTTTCATTGCTGCTCTGTGTCAAAACAGAAAGTAAAAATTTAAAGATCAAAATAAACATACTAAACAATTAAAAATCAGATAAATGGCAGTTATCAGCTAGCAAATGTTTTTAGTTTTAACTTCTTCAGAGGTAGAGCGCACAGCAGGATGGGAAGAAGGTAGAACAACAGAAAGGAAGGACACAAAGAAGGAAGAAGGAAAATATGGAATAACACACAAGGTGCGATACAAGGACACGAGAAGGAAAAATAAGAAGAAACAATATAAGGTAGGGAGGGTGGAAGGACATAAGTAATTATATCAAAAATGTATATTTACACATTTTCACAAGAGCAAAATACTGACATGAAATTCCATACTTTTCCAGTCCGTGTAAGAATCCTGTATGCTAAAATATACTTTCCATTTAAACAACAGATGTTTTAATTTATTTATTGGACTTTTAATGCTAAATCAAAAAATAATAAGGTCACAGCATGTGATCGCTGACAAAGTAATCTCTAGATACGCCTGAACCATAACGATAAAAACATTTAATCCATGTGAAAAAGCTGTGGAAGATTCTTTTGGGAATTCGGGGCAAGAAAACTGCTGTTCCACTGACATAAATGTGGTTAAATGTAACAGCAATAGCCACCACTTACATCTCATTTCACCAAGGTGAACTCAAAGTAAAAGCTGAACATCTGGTAAAAGGTGCAGGTGGCGGGCTGAGAAGAACACTGGGAGTTAAGAGGCAAAACGTAAAAGTTGTTTACAGCTGAGCTGAGAAATAACACATCGCAGTAAGTGTTCCTTGTCAAGCTCCAATCTGCTTTAATCTTGTTAGGCGCATAGCTATTTTCTCTGAAGCTCTTTGCAGATAAACGCTCAAACACAAGGCACGCAGTGGGACACTGTTGGCATTAAAGTCAAAACCGCACACCTTTCATTGCATACTTTCCATTATTTATCAAAGAAAATATTTCTGAGGAAATATTGGCATTTCCTGCTGTAAATAGAAGAGGGCATGACAGCAGGCCCACTATGTTGTCATATTATTACTTTCATGTTTAAAGCCTGTGAGGATGCAGTCATTCATTGCAGAGACCACGGTGGACCCAAAAGACATAAATGACATAGGAAGTCCAGCTTTTCTTGTCCTTTGTAACCACGGTGATCGTATTCATCCTGGTTGACCTTTCTTTCAATTAGGATTTTGCTGAAGAGAAACAAAAATAGCAGTTGACATTTAAGGTATAACAATGCAGGGATAAAGAGCATTCAGCAATTCAAAGATTTCAAAAGTTCAATTGAATTTAGTTTGCTTTTCATAGTGCAAATTCTTGAGAAAAAGAAATCCTAAGAATTTTTTCCCAAAGAAATGTCAAAATAATTTCAAAATAATGCAATAAAATGCAGTCAGATTTAGAGACAAATATAAATTACTAAACAGAAATTAAAGCAAATTATACTGCAATCAGCAGGTGATCATAAAAAGCAAATTAGTAAAAAGGGAATAAACCAGCAGATTGCATCATATATTTACTGTGATACACCTGCCATCTTGAGTGTTGTAAATATGAATCTGAGATTATTTAATAATTAATATTAATATGTTATCAAATAATATTTTGGTCTGTTAAGGGTTGTCCTGTGAATACCAGCCCATTAAGGCGATGGTATTAGGACAAAATAGAAAGGTGTGAGACGAGCTCTGACATTATTGAACAGCATAAACTCTGCACATATATGGAATGAATTCACACAATTTCGTAAAATTCAAGAATTTATAAACAAATTTAGGTCAACTCAAAGTCAAACATATTTCAATCAACAAACTCTTTACTATGCTAAAACAATTCAACTAAACTACCAAGCAGAATTAAAGAATAACGAAGACTAATGGACTATGTACAATATAAACAAGTTGATTAAAGATGATTGGAAATCATGACCAAAAAGAGTGATGCAACATTACCATGCAATGTTTATGTTTGAGAACCAAGGATTATCTTGAAGAATCCGGAAATGAAGTTAAATTAGTCTTGGAACTAACTTGGGAAATAATCAGCAAACATCTAGACAACCCTTCATAATGCAAGATCAGATAAAATATTATTTTAATAAAATAATGTGTTAAATAATGATCTGCTGAATAAAACCAACCTCCTGGATGACTAATTCTCAACGGTGTCTAATTAACTGCCTTTATTTATTGAAATAATATTTGAAGAAATATTATAAAAGGGGTATTTTAGAAAAGAGCCAAATCTTTCTGGAGAAATGGGGCTTAATGGTGTTTACTTAGTTATCAAATCTAGTAAATGATGTTCAGGGCCTATTATTCACTAGCTTGAAAACCAACAACCTTTCTGTTTAATAGTGTTAGTGCTACCATGTGTCCTTACCGGCTAGCCGTTGAGCTAACAAAGAAGCGGAGAGCTTAGCACCAGAATCAACACATAACTTTAAAATACCAGGATTAATAAAAGGGTTAAAATGCATAAGCGCGGACGGCGCGTTATGATCAATGTTCTGGTTAAAACCACCCTTTAAATAAAGTTTATCTTAACTTTAAAACATACAATGCCGTAGCTAGCCTACTAGCACTAAAGATCGCCAGGTTCCACAAAACAAAACTTCATAACATGAAAACATTTAGATCATTTCATCCTGAACCTATCTGTTAATCTGCCCAAACCTAACCTCTGACCATGGCGAGGAAATGTTGTCCAAGGGCGATGAAGTTCGACGAAACGTCCACAGTCAACAAGCGGAACCTCTGCGTTCGCTCTGTGAACAATCGGGTCAGCTCTGGAGAGCTGGGCGGCTGTTCGTTACCGTAACACGGTGGTGCTAGCCGTAGTCCGTCCTTCAGACTCGGCTTGTAGAAACAGCTTCTCTGCCGGGGATCTCTGTGCGACACAGTTTTGCTTCTGTGGGACATCGGAGAGAAAGGTAAGCAACTCTTACACCTTAATTTCCCCGTTCATGAATGAAAATACCAGATACACAGACAGTATTTCATTCTACTTAACTTTGCATATGATCGATGATCGTATGGCTTTGGATCCAGTTGAATTTATGTCTTTTTGCCAGCAAAAGACATCAGCGCGCTTTGTTCCCTCCTATCCCGATGGTCATCGGTGTGGAAGAGAAAGACTTGTGGAAAGGTGGGGGCTTATATGCGGCAGTGTCATCGTGGGAAGTCCTCTGCTACCCCCCCTTTCCCCCTTCGGACTTTTAATGTTGAAATCCATGGCTGTAGGTCCCAACATGAGTGAGCACCAGGTGATGGTGGAGAGGAACAATTCCCTTTCAACGGGAAAAATCCTCAGCAGAACCAGGCTTAGGATGTGCAGCCATCTTCTGTGTAAACAAATGTTATAGACATGTTAAAGGGAGAATGTAGATATTGCAAATTAAAATACTTTCATGTTAGGTTAACCGTAGGCTCTTTCTGTATTAGGTCCACCACTCTTTGCTGTTAGACAGCCAACATAACAAAGTAGACTAAATAAAAATAGCATAGCCAATTCCATTTACAGCCAATTAAAGCACATTTTTCACCATGGAAACAAGAAGTTTGTTTTCAGGTTTTAATCGTTTTCAGTCTGATTTACAGCAAGAACCACTACCTATACAGTGCAAGTTCTACCAGTGACAATATCTACTCTTTACTGTATATTTATTTGACCTCCAAATGACACAACAGGCTCAGCAGGTATAAATTTAAATGCAAGATGTCTCACCTTAGCATAAACTGCAAGTGTGTCTGGGGCATTTTGTCTAAGAAATTGTACACAAGTAAGAGTAGCAGTACTTCATGATAAGATTTCTAAAATAGAAGTAAAAACTATGGCACTAAAACTACATCTAGAAGCATTTTTTAAAAGATACTCAAGTAAATGAAACTGAATAACTAGTTAGTACTCACCTTGGTTAAGTTGCCTTCTCTCAATTTCCCTGCTCTGATTCTCCCCCAGCTGCACAATATTCCCATGATTAGTAAAATCTGTTTTTTATACAGCTAACCAACTCTCCCAGTAGTTAGAAGCCTCTCTTGTTTCCTCGCCACCAGATCCAGTGTCTGCTCACAATTGCCAGTTCTGCATGTCTGGTTCCTCCATGCCGGTCCCCACGTCTCCAGTGATCTTTGAATTTTGTAAGTTATTCTTTTCTGAAATTACTTGAGCCTCTGCCTTTTACTCACCTTTCTATTTTTGGCTCCTAATTAGTAGAAACATGAGATTTAAACATTAGAAACCTTTGCAAATGCTCTGAAAGGTAACTGAAAAATATTCCTTTTTCTAAGCACACAACATTTCTTTAAAAATGCTATCCATCCATTTCAGCAGTTTAGAAGTCTGTCAAGGCTAGGTGGTTCAATTCAGTACCCATACCTCTTTTTAATCCTCTTACTCTGCTGCGCTGTTTCCACTCATCCTCAGTTTTCAGCTACTTTTATTTTTTGTTACTCACAGGCATTCTTATACATTAAACCTGGAGCCAAAAAGCCTACTCTCAGATCAGATTTCTGATGCCTAAGATCTGAAACCAGTTTCTGTCACAATCCCTATTAGAGCATCCACTTCCTGAATAATTTACAACGATCCCACTGCTAAAAAAGGCTCCCATCAGTGGTGATGACACCAGTCATCACGAGGTGCTTTGAGAAACTGGTTCGGCAGCACTCCCACCAGTCTGCGCACAGAGCTAAGAAAAGAGCACAGGATGTGCTATACAAGCATTTCTTTTAACCAAACCGAACCCTCTTAAATAATCAAAAAACCTATGCAAGTCTGTCCTTTGTCGACTGTAGTTTAGCAATTATCACAATTATCCCAAATAATCTGATCAGGAATCTACTGAATTTAGATTTCTCACCAATAATCTATTATTGGATTTTGAATTTCCTGACTGGTCCCCATCTCCCAACAGTTATCACTCTAAATAGCTATTCCTGGTGAGGTTGGGTGATTGTCTGTTTATGAAGGACATAAGATATAATTCTTCTAAACGGTTGCTTCCACTGCACAGAAGGTTATAGACTGCACTTCAACATAACAGAAGAAAAAGAACGCACCGAGAGATCCTGCAGAGTACTCACAGGCCCATTTTGTCCTCAACATTCCCGCTTGCACATTTTCGAAACAATTCAGTCCCCTCAAATTACAGCCAAATGACTAACTTGTATATACTTGCAGATTTTTTATATGTTGCATTGGTTAAAGGATTGTAAAGGCAATATTTCCTTTCATTTATATGAAAATACAGTTCCTTGTGAAATGATTTAATCCCTGCTGAAGTTCTTTCTCACTACAGCTGCAAGCTTCAGTGTATTTTACTGGGATTGTATGTGACAGACCAACATAAAGAAGTGAATAACTTTAAGTTGAAAGCTAAATGTTTCCAGTTTTTTTTACAAGCAAAATATGAAAAGATGTCCATGTATTCAACCCCTTTATTCTGATACCTCTAAATAAAATACTGTGCATGAAATTCCCCTAGAAATAGAACTGAGTCCACTTGTTGGTAATGCAATCTCATTATAAAATCAGCTCTTCTGTTAAAAAGACCATGAAGTCCTAGAAACACATACTGGTCAGAGATAAAGCTAAGGTGATCTTTAAAGGAAGATTAGGTTTTTAACAATATCTGTCTTTGGACATCTCACAGAGCAATGTTAAGTTCATCATGCTGAAAAAGAAAATATGGCACAACTGCAAACCTACCAAGACATGGCTTTCCATCTAATCTGGCAGGGTAGGCCAGGGGTGTGCAACCTTAATAATCTAAAGAGCCATTTTTCCTCTTAATACAGCAAAATAAAACACATCTAGAGCTGCTGATTTTACATGAACATTTTGAATAAGGACACCCTTTAATTTTTGATAAATAGCTCCTGTCGTTTCGAAAGAACTTTCATTTTCTTTCTATTATTAGGTTTTAAAATATGAAAAACATCAAACCCTCCAATCAAAAAAGAAATCTTCCTGTGACACTCCATTTTATACAATTATTTACTTATTTTAAATCTTCAATTCTGAAAGGTTTTAGAAAAAGTAGCTTGTAATCAGTTTAAATTGCACCTGGCTACCCAGTTTCAACCAGCTTTAAACATCAGCACATTGTCGAAGTTGCACTTCAGCGAGTTTTCAGTGAGCTTTCATTGACACTCAGTTCTGGTAGCTCTGTGGTCCTGGTCCACCTTGACCTGGCTGCTGCCTTTAACATTGCAGATTAGAGAATTCTGCTGTCCTGTTTATAATAATGTATAGGGATCGCAGCCTGTGCATCTCTTGCATGCTTTGGATCCTGCCTAACAGCTCAGAGCCTTTCAGTCCTGTTAGGTGATTTCTCCTCAGCAATGCTCCCCTCATTTATGGTGTCCCACAAGGATTCATCAAAGGCCCAAAGCATTTTTGTTGTATTTATTCCCATTGGGGCTAACCTCTTGGAGACTGTTGTCATGAATTTGCCTACAACCACTTCCAGCATTACAGCAGCCAAGGTGAACAATAATGTGTGTTGATGCTTTTAACACATCCAAAAAAATTTCTTGGAAGCATCTTGAGTCTGTTTAGTTTTCAGTTATGCAAAAGTATTCCCAATTTTATTCGTTTACATACATAGTACCTAAATTCATATCTACTATATTTGTTGTATTCACAATAACTATTTGTGCTTAATTTAGACTCTGCTTAGCACCAAAAACTACTATACATTTTGAATATAATTATTGTAAGGCAGCAAGGGGTTATTTTTGAAAAGCATAACATTGCTTTTCATTTCTACGCTAACAATTTCCAGATCTATCTGCCCCTAAAACCAAACAGCTAGGATTCATCCAGCTTTTATGCAATTGCCTGAACAATGTCAAATCTGACATGTTAATACTAGAGAGTCTTGATGGTGTCTCTGGACTTCTAGGTTGCCTTTGCTGTTTTCTACTCTCATCTATCAAAAACCTTGGCGTGACCTTTGATAGGTGTTTTGTATTTGAAATTCATGTGGACTCTGCCACTCAGTTCACCTTTTATCAGCTCACACTTACAGCCAAATTCAACACCTGTCTTTCTCTCAACAATAAGTCATTGATGCTTTTATATCTTCATTACTGGACTACTGTAATTATACTGTTGTGCTGAATATGCAGAGCGCAGCTGCCATCATTCACTGGTAAGTGAATCATGACCGCATCACTACTAACCTATGTACACTTGTTTCTTGTGGACTATAGGAATGATTTTCAATCATTTAAACATTGTAGTATTTGAGTATGACCAACGTTTTTGTTGTTAGAAGTTAGAACAGTGAAAACAAACCTGTCTGCACTAAACTGCTTAAAATTATTCAGTATTTAGAATTAGAGTCAAAGCTTATATGTCCTTCAATCTCTTGAAGTACTGATCAGAATGTTTCTTCGCTGCAGTGTTTGGGGTCCAAGGTAAAATAATACCTTTAAAAAATATATAAATCCTTTCAATAAATAATTTAAGTTTTATTTAGATGATGCAGTGATCTAAAGAAATTTCTCAGCTAGTGTAGAATAAATTAATGCAAAGCAGAGTGCCAAAAGAAACAAGTGACTGTAGAGTGTCTTTGCTGGCTTGATTTACTCAAAGTGGCCATGAACATGCAAATTAAGTTCAAAAGAACTGATTGAGTGCAGCTGGCAGCAATAGAACTGTTTTAATGGAGTGCCTAAGTTGCAAGTTGTATGTTAGAGTACAAATTTAGAGGGAAGCTTAAAAACTAAGAAGCAAACCCAGTTCGTATTTTAAACACGTTTTGTTTTTTGTGGCCTTTATTCGCAATATACAGACAGGAAATGACTAGAGAGAGAGAAGGGGGAAAACATGCAACAAAGGTCCCAGGGTCAGGAATCAAACCTTGGACAGCTGCATTGAGAACTCATAGCTCCTGCATGTGGTGTATCTGCTCTACCTCTACACCACAAGCTGCCCCACCTTTTAATCCTGCAGATATCCTCATGAGGAGGGCATTACTGTGATGGTATGTCAGTGCAGGTACAGTTCTAGATATGGCACTTTTTTGATTATGCTGCAGCATAAAAAGAAAACTAATTTAATTTAATAGTCAGTGTTCATCTATGACTTGGTAAATTTGCAAATAACCTGTCTCTTATTATGATCTGTCCATCCATCGCCAGAATACCTGGTGAGAACTTATACATGCAGAGGGAGAACATGCAAACTTCATGCAGAAAGACCTCAGGTGGGAATTTGAACCCAAAACCTGCTTGCTGCAAGGTTTTTTGATTTCATATCTGCTAATTGTTTTTCCATTCTCTGCACCTTTTTGCACCACCTTCCTCATTAATTGTGCCCTCCCAGCACTTATTTACACAATATTTCCTTTTCTTCAGATTTACAATAAACCAGCTTTTCTTCAACTCCCTGCCTCTTGAGGTGACACAGCGCTGTGAGCACGGCTTTGAAGAATGTTTCCTCATGATTAAACATAACTTACCTTTTTTCCTCAGATAATTGATATTCATGTTTATACTCAAAGGGGCTGTGAAGGATGTAGAGATAGAATGACGAGTTTGCAAGAAAGGAGGCAAATTTCCTCAGCTTGTCAGGGAACCTTGCTTATTGATTGCCTCTCTAATTTTGTTTTGAACTTTTATTTATTCTGTCTCTGCATCTCTAATCTCTTTACTGTTAAGAGCCCAGCAGTAGACCTATTCTTGGCTGCAGTCATGGGTGAGGCCATTTTTTTATCCCTTACGTCCAGAAATTGCACACCTCACTGATGCTGTAATGATTTACCGGGAAGCTCTAAACTGAGTGCTTTCTTGGATCCTTCAATTTCCTAATTGCAGTAAGATGTTGCTGGAGTAAAGAGCTGAGGACCCAGTTGTGATGTGGCTGCAGGAGAAAGGTTTCCAGAGACATAAATACAAATGGTATAGTAAATACACAAGTAGAAAAGAGCAATGCCCATCTAAGTCAATAAAACTTACAATAACTCTTAGAAAAACTCTTAATAGTGCAATACAGTTTAGGAAATGTAACATTACTTCTGTTTTTCTCAAAAACTTTGTTTTCTTTAGAGGCAGACTTGCTTCCAATCACTGTCCTGCTGCATAACCCAAGAGTGCTTGAGTTTAAGATCACTGACTGATGATGCAACATTCTCCCAAAAGATTTTCTGGGTGCAGAATTCATGGTTCTATCAGTCACTGCAAGTAATTCAGGTCCCAAAGCAGCAAAACAGGCACATATCATCACACAACCACCACTATGTTTAATTATTGGTGTTCCTTTTCTTAAATGTTGTATTAGTGAAACACTAGATGTTATAGGAGGCTCACCTTCCAAAAAGTTCCCGTTGTCAGCTCACATTTACCATTTTTGCCCAGTCTATGTCTTGTTGTTGAATCATAAGCTGACTTTTACTGAGGAAATTGAGGCCTGCATTTCTTTAGATGTTGTTCTGGATTATTTTGTGAACTCATAGATGAGAAGTTGATGCACTCTTATACTAATTTTGGTGGGCCGTCAACTCCTGGGAAGGTTCACTACTGTTCTATGTTTTCTCCTTTTGTGGATAATGACTCTCACTGTGGTTTAATAGAGTCCCAGCACCTTAGAAATGGCTTTTAACCCTCTCCAGACTAGATAGAAATTACTAGGTTTCTCATCTTTTCTTGAATTACTATGGACCAGAGCAGAATGTGTTGCTTTAGGAGATCTGTTAGCCTACTTTATGTTGTCACGTTGCATTTTTAAGTAATTTCTTTAATCTACAGTTCTGGCAGTATTTAGGGCTGAATTTTTGGCCAGTAAAATTAAACTCTATTTTCCAAAAAAAAAAAAAATTTTTAATTGTGGTTATTTTATGAATTAACAATGAAGGTGATAGCTTCTCCCCATTAATAAATGAAACTAATAATTTGAAAGCTGCATTTTTTGTTTATGCCGGTTATCTTTACCTGATATAAAAATTTGTTTAATGATTTCAAACCTTTAAGGGTGAGTAGTAAAGTAAAAATGTAACAAATCTGTAAAGGGGAAACAATTTTTTTCATAGCAGTGAGGACACGTATACTTCCATATTGTAAGGAATTTTTAGGTCCCTTAACCATTCTGCCTACCTTAGACTCAGCTAACAAAGGAAGAGGTTTGACTCAAAAAGCCAATTTGTCACTAACGATTTGAGATTCTAACTACCACTCTACTACTATTTTAGATATCTTTGTAAGTTGGTAGATTTGTTGGTTTATTCAGTGTCTGGTATCTGATTAATCCTCTTCTTGTTGTGAACCTCCGAGTTGCTTGCATTTAAGTACAATAAATTACATTCTATTCCATCTCCCACTCAAAAATCGTCAAGTATAAGATGAAGTACATTTAGCACTTCCTTTGTGAGCACAGTCTCTGCAAATGTCTGAAGGGACCTGAACACAATCAATGCAAGTCTTTACTGCCAAGGGTGATTCCTCAAAGTCAGAGTCTGCTGAGTCTATGATGGCCGGAGCCTACTGACAGCAGTGGATCTGAATGACTGTAACCCACACTTAATGCCAAATTAAAATAAAGTGGTAAATTTCTTAAAAGGAACATACTACAGGTCCTTCTCAAAATATTAGCATATTGTGATAAAGTTCATTATTTTCCATAATGTCTTGATGAAAATTTAACATTCATATATTTTAGATTCATTGCACACTAACTGAAATATTTCAGGTCTTTTATTGTCTTAATACGGATGATTGTGGCATACAGCTCATGAAAACCCAAAATTCCTATCTCACAAAATTAGCATATCATTAAAAGGGTCTCTAAACGAGCTATGAACCAAATCATCTGAATCAACGAGTTAACTCTAAACACCTGCAAAAGATTCCTGGGGCCTTTAAAACTCCCAGCCTGGTTCATCACTCAAAACCCCAATCATGGGTAAGACTGCTGACCTGACTGCTGTCCAGAAGGCCACTATTGACACCCTCAAGCAAGAGGGTAAGACACAGAAAGAAATTTCTGTACAAATAGGCTGTTCCCAGAGTGCTGTATCAAGGCACCTCAGTGGGAAGTCTGTGGGAAGGAAAAGGTGCGGCAGAAAACGCTGCACAACGAGAAGAGGTGACCGGACCCTGAAGAAGATTGTGGAGAAGGGCCGATTCCAGACCTTGGGGGACCTGCGGAAGCAGTGGACTGAGTGTGGAGTAGAAACATCCAGAGCCACCGTGCACAGGTGTGTGCAGGAAATGGGCTACAGGTGCCGCATTCCCCAGACCTGGGCTACAGAGAAGCAGCACTGGACTGTTGCTCTGTGGTCCAAAGTACTTTTTTCGGATGAAAGCAAATTCTGCATGTCATTCGGAAATCAAGGTGCCAGAGTCTGGAGGAAGACTGGGGAGAAGGAAATGCCAAAATGCCAGAAGTCCAGTGTCAAGTACTCACAGTCAGTGATGGTCCGGGGTGCCGTGTCAGCTGCTGGTGTTGGTCCACTGTGTTTTATCAAGGGCAGGGTCAATGCAGCTAGCTATCAGGAGATTTTGGAGCACTTCATGCTTCCATCTGCTGAAAAGCTTTATGGAGATGAAGATTTCATTTTTCAGCACAACCTGGCACCTGCTCACAGTGCCAAAACCACTAGTAAATGGTTTACTGACCATGGTATCACTGTGCTCAATTGGCCTGCCAACTCTCCTGACCTGAACCCCATAGAGAATCTGTGGGATATTGTGAAGAGAACGTTGAGAGACTCAAGACCCAACACTCTGGATGAGCTAAAGGCCGCTATCGAAGCATCCTGGGCCTCCATAAGACCTCAGCAGTGCCACAGGCTGATTGCCTCCATGCCACGCCGCATTGAAGCAGTCATTTCTGCCAAAGGATTCCCGACCAAGTATTGAGTGCATAACTGTACATGATTATTTGAAGGTTGACGTTTTTTGTATTAAAAACACTTTTCTTTTATTGGTCGGATGAAATATGCTAATTTTGTGAGATAGGAATTTTGGGTTTTCATGAGCTGTATGCCACAATCATCCGTATTAAGACAATAAAAGACCTGAAATATTTCAGTTAGTGTGCAATGAATCTAAAATATATGAATGTTAAATTTTCATCATGACATTATGGAAAATAATGAACTTTATCACAATATGCTAATATTTTGAGAAGGACCTGTATATAAAGATGATTCAAACTGACCTAATACCTGTCCCTGGAAAGTGACAAAGGTGAATGCAAGGGGAATTAAATATTAAATAAAAGTAATGGTTTCTTAACACAGATTTAATGGTAAGCTTAGCAAAATGTTGGATCAGCTTCTTTTTTTTTTTTACAAACTAGAGGTCCTCTTACAACTCTGAGTTTAAACACATAGAGAAAACCTCTGCAAAAACATTATCAGCCTTACAGCAAGATCTGGAAAGAAAAACTGTTGCCTGTAAAGATATATAGAAAATACCTGGCTATCCAAGTGTACTGGCACCCCTGGTAAAGATGGATGCAAAAACCTGAAAATAAATAGTTGTGATGTAAACTTTATAACCACAAGATGCCACTTTTTGGTGCAGTTCTCAAGAACTTTTGTATTTTTCTTTAGCTTTTTGTTCCTGCCAGATTCTTGTCCTGCCATGTCAGAACTCTATGGTTTAATCTTGTGTTCTTCGCTGGTTTAATTTCCCCTTTGTTTTATCCTGTGTACAATAAGTCTGTCACCTTCCGTTAAATAAAATCAATCAGACTCATGAGACTGCCTTTCTCCTGTCTGCACTCCAACTCCACCACAATTCATTACATTTTCATTATTGCTTTGTCCTTAGGTGTGAGCAAGTTTAGGTGCATAGCTTTTATCTTGTAGCCATTTCCTGATTTAATAGGATCAACATACATCCTCCCTACTTGTATGGCATGTCCCCTTTGTTTTTCCTATTTGAAGAGTGCCCAAGACAAATGCAGCTCTGCATCATGTCAGTTTCAAATCATTTGCATTCTGACAAACTACAAGAAGATTTTGTAAAAAAATATTTCAGCTTCCTTTTCAGAGGGACTGTTAGGGTTGCTAATAATTGTGTTGTTGGTGATTTTTCTTTAAAGAAACAATTCCTTTTTAATTTGGGGGTATTTTTCCCACTGAATGAACATACTTAACTAAGAGTTGGATTTATTGATTTGTCCTTTATATTATGCTGCAGTTATATATACTTTAGATGTTAACAGATTCAAGGTGTTTTACATTGTCTCAGCAGGAGTGCCAGAGATGGCGGAGAGCGTTTTTAGGAAGATGTTCATGTGTATGTAAAAAATTATGCAATGCAAATATTGAAATGTAAACCAATAACTGCTCTCAAAAGACAAAGTTAAATATATAATTTGCTATTATTAACTGAAGTCTTCTTGTATTACCTTGTTTGTGAAGGTAATCGTTGGCTTTAGGCTTGAGCCTTCTGGAACCACAATCAAGTTCTATCATCTGGACTTTGACAATAGTTTGTGTTTTCTTTAGGGCATTCTTATGTTAAGCTGTAGTTTATACTTTATTTTGTTAATGTGGTTTCGGTTGCTTAATGTGTTGTATTCTCTTCCGGTTTTGTCTTTAACACCTATTTCAAAAGCGAGTCATAATTTTTTATTTTGTATTTAAAGTTACTTTTTGTGTTTGCTCATGCTGTACTTATTATGTTCCTGTGTTTACCATTTATTCTGTTCAGTTTTTTTTATCTTTGTTATTTCAGCTCCTTACATCCAGAGATCATCCCCAGCCTATACATAGCTAACAACTCCCTGGCAGCTCTCCCTCATATACTTCCAGATTATTTTCAACCATTCTTGAATTTGTTGGACTCCTTGACACCTGTATGTTAAAGTCTTGCTGTATTTAAGCCACCTGCCTGTGCCTATCTTTTTTTGCCAACATCAAAAAATAAGTCATGTTTTATTTTCCACCCAATCTGCAGTCATTACTGTGGCATTGTCTGATTCTATATTTTAAATGTGTCGCAGAAATCATTCTGACCCTACAGATTTGTCTTTTGACAGCCCCCACATGCTTTCCTTGGCGTGTTTGTTGTGAGTCCCTGCCGATTAGTTACTAGCTTCTACAGAACCTATAGTGATTAAAGGAGAAATTTGTCCCTTTTTTAGAATTCAAGCTCTGACAATGTTGTCCACCAAACACATCAAATTCTTCTAAAGGTATCCTGGCAAAGTATACGTCATAATCCGTTGCAAATTAATACAGCATATTAATTATTTCATAATTTGTTTTACATTTTTCAAGGATAAAACACTGCTTATCCAGCTTAACTGGGGGTAGGCCCACCAGACTATGACTGACTTTAGTTCATAATGCTTCAAATAAGTAGATTAGATCTTGCATGAAGAAGATTTTGTAATTAAACACTAAAATCTTGAAATGGCAAAGAATAAAAAAAATAAATAAAACCATTATTAATGATTTAAAGTTGTTTAGAAGCTTAGTTTTCATGAGATGCAGTCAAATATTTAGACTCAGAGCTCTATAGATGCATTTATAACAAACTTCCTCTTTTCTCAGACAAGATGCATAAGCATTCTATTGTATAAATGCAAGATAAAATGCAAAGTATTTTAAACCTGGCATAAGTGGGAGAGTGAAAGCAGGAGATGTGAATTGCTGAGGGAAGAACGACAGAGTGTCAAAGAAACTGAGATGCCGGCTCGATGTGTCAAATCAAGAAAACTATGTTGTGGGGCATTTAAAGACACCTCTGTTTGAATTTACTTTGGCAAAACCCTATGTCATGTCTATCCTAGAAGAAATAAGAAACCTTTAAAAGAGAAACAATGATAACTCCAAAGGCACTGTGCATAGGACTGGGAGAATTCAGTCCACATAGATGTAATGATTAAAAATGTAACTGCACCGAGTTCTAATGCACAAGGTCAAAAAAGCATTTTTACAATATTCCACTGCCTCATGCATTTATTGTGCACATATTTAGAACTATAGATTCTTCATTGCAATGCACTAAAATTAAAAAATATATCTACATGTAGCATCTGTGTTTACATTAAATTCATAGATGTGCTATGCAAGGTCCTTCAGCTTGTTCCCTTATGAAGTTGCTAAAAAGTTGCTGAATTGTTGATATGGTGATTGATATTTATTTATTTATTGTATTTGCAGCCAGGATCAGGATTGTCCCCATTGTGAAATTTAATGAAAACAGTAATGTTTCCTTTTTACCTAAATAGCTTCTCAATATATTTAAAATGACATGTGGTTTAAAAGTCTTCAAGGTCAATAAATCAGGCAAATAAAGTCTAATTTTATGTCTTCATACTATATTTGGATAGGAGAAAAAAATGGACACATTTTGAAATAGCCACCAAAAAGATGTATTCTGAAAGCAGAGTGGATTTCTTCAAACACCTCAAGGTTATGATCATTGTTGAAAGTAGACCAGACTGGTGAAAAAATATTTTGTCATCCTGAGTTTTAAGGTAGGACATAAATGCAAGATGAGTGGAGTTGGTGAAAAGGTTTAATAGAAAATAAACAAACTTACAGCTGACCAGGCACAGGAACTCAGCCAGGTGAAAAAAATAAGCCACATGAAAATCAGGGAACAGGCAGGAAGGCAAACAGGACTGGACCAGGGCAAGAACACAGGGTTGATGTCAGGATGACAATGGGAGGAACCATGAGCAATGAAAATCAGAGAGCTTAGGTACTGAGGGAAAGTGGTGTGAAAGCCAATAAGCAAAGTAATCAGGGGGAACAATAAACTGGTGTGGACCATGCTGAAGGGAGACAGAGAGTGTGACCAATTAACAAGACGAGCACTGACTAGAATAAAGAACTTAAACAAGATTAAACTAGATCCATCAGGATATAACTAAACACATCCAGCATCAGAACCCAGGAAGCAACAAAACTAAACAGAATGAATCTAAATAAACCAAAGTGAACAGAAAAACATGTGGCTGAGCTGAGAAGGTAAACAAACACAAGCTTAATAGACACATCCCGACACATTTGCAGAGATGTGGATGCTGGTGTTTGTGGTAAATAGAAATTAAATAAAAAAAAACTAAAATCAAGCTACTAAATTCTGTTCAGCTGATGTATTCCATTTAGGAGGTGCTCAGAGTTAAGGTAGTTAATCATTGCATAAAAAAATAGATCACGCTGATTCTTTCTAGGAATCTGGCCGAATTTATTAGTTCTCCAAAACTCTGACAACCCAGGGTTCAGACCAGGAAGCGGAGTTGTAGTTTAACACTCCTCTCTGCAGCTTCTGTACTGCCATTACCCTATTAAGACAGTGTCTCGTCCCCAGCCAAAATTCAATAGATTAAAATATAATCTAAAAAGAGGAAATCAGGAAAATCTCATAAAAATAAACACAACTCAGACCGAAAAGAAAAACAAAACAATTAAATGTGGACTACTGAACATAAGATCTCTCTCTTCAAAGACATTGATAGTTAGTGACCTGATTTGTGACAATCAGATTGATTTATTTTGCCTCACAGAAACCTGGCTGCAGCAAGAGGATTATGTTACTATACAGGTCCTTCTCAAAATATTAGCATATTGTGATAAAGTTAATTATTTTCCATAATGTAATGATGAAAATTTAACATTCATATATTTTAGATTCATTGCACACTAACTGAAATATTTCAGGTCTTTCATTGTCTTAATACGGATGATTGTGGCATACAGCTCATGAAAACCCAAAATTCCTATCTCACAAAATTAGCATATTTCATCCGACCAATAAAAGAAAAGTGTTTTTAATACAAAAAACGTCAACCTTCAAATAATCATGTACAGTTATGCACTCAATACTTGGTCGGGAATCCTTTTGCAGAAATGACTGCTTCAATGCGGCGTGGCATGGAGGCAATCAGCCTGTGGCACTGCTGAGGTCTTATGGAGGCCCAGGATGCTTCGATAGCGGCCTTTAGCTCATCCAGAGTGTTGGGTCTTGAGTCTCTCAACGTTCTCTTCACAATATCCCACAGATTCTCTATGGGGTTCAGGTCAGGAAAGTTGGCAGGCCAATTGAGCACAGTGATACCATGGTCAGTAAACCATTTACCAGTGGTTTTGGCACTGTGAGCAGGTGCCAGGTCGTGCTGAAAAATGAAATCTTCATCTCCATAAAGCTTTTCAGCAGATGGAAGCATGAACTGCTCCAAAATCTCCTGATAGCTAGCTGCATTGATCCTGCCCTTGATAAAACACAGTGGACCAACACCAGCAGCTGACACGGCACCCCAGACCATCACTGACTGTGGGTACTTGACACTGGACTTCTGGCATTTTGGCATTTCCTTCTCCCCAGTCTTCCTCCAGACTCTGGCACCTTGATTTCCGAATGACATGCAGAATTTGCTTTCATCCGAAAAAAAGTACTTTGGACCACTGAGCAACAGTCCAGTGCTGCTTCTCTGTAGCCCAGGTCTGGGAAATGCTGCACCTGTAGCCCATTTCCTGCACACGCCTGTGCACGGTGGCTCTGGATGTTTCTACTCCAGACTCAGTCCACTGCTTCCGCAGGTCCCCCAAGGTCTGGAATCGGCCCTTCTCCACAATCTTCCTCAGGGTCCGGTCACCTCTTCTCATTGTGCAGCGTTTTCTGCCACACTTTTTCCTTCCCACAGACTTCCCACTGAGGTGCCTTGATACAGCACTCTGGGAACAGCCTATTCGTTCAGAAATTTTTTCTGTGTCTTACCCTCTTGCTTGAGGGTGTCAATAGTGGCCTTCTGGACAGCAGTCAGGTCGGCAGTCTTACCCATGATTGGGGTTTTGAGTGATGAACCAGGCTGGGAGTTTTAAAGGCCTCAGGAATCTTTTGCAGGTGTTTAGAGTTAACTCGTTGATTCAGATGATTAGGTTCATAGCTCGTTTAGAGACCCCTTTAATGATATGCAAATTTTGTGAGATAGGAATTTTGGGTTTTCATGAGCTGTATGCCAAAATCATCTGTATTAAGACAATGAAAGACCTGAAATATTTCAGTTAGTGTGCAATGAATCTAAAATATATGAATGTTAAATTTTTATCATGACATTATGGAAAATAATGAACTTTATCACAATATGCTAATATTTTGAGAAGGACCTGTAAATGAGTCAACTCCTACTAATTATTAAAATTTTCACATTCCTCGAAATACTGGGCGAGGAGGAGTAGAAACCATCTTTCAGTCCGATTTATTGATTAGTCCCAGACCAATCAATAGCTACAACTCTTTTGAATATTTAATCCTTAGTTTTCCTCATCCAAATTGCAAAGCACTAAAACCACTTTTTGTTTGTTGTTTTGTACTGTCCACTCAATTTTTAGATCAGTTTTCAGACCTTTTATCTGATTTAGTGTTAAATACAGATAAAGTTAGTATAGTGGGGGATTTTAACATTCATGTTGACGCTGAAAGTGATAGCCTAAATATAGTGTTTAATGCTATCTTAGACTCAATTTGCTTTGCTCAAAACATTAACAAACCTACCCACCTTTGTCTTCATTCTCTGGACCTTGTGCTGACATATGGGATTGAGTGTAAAGACATAACAATATTCTCTCATAACCCTGTCCTGTCTGACCATTTCTTAATAACCTTTGAGTTTAATTTAACTGAGTACTCCACACCTGAAAGAAAATTTCATTATAGTAGATCATTATCAGGCCATGCTGTAACTACCTTTAAAGAATCTGTTCCACTTTTAATTTCCTCATTATCACTGAAAAGCACAATGGAGGGCAATAATTCTGTTTCTTCCCCTTCACAAATTGATTCTTTTGTTCATAGTGTTTCTTCATCATTGCATGATGCATTAGACAATGCAGCCACCTTGAAAAAGAAGGTAATCATTCATAGGAAGCTAGCTCCTTGGTTTAATTCAGAGCTGCATACTTTAAAGCACAATGTTAGAAAATTGGAGAGAAAATGGTGCTCTACACACCTAGAGGATTCCTACTTAATCTGGTAAAATAGCCTACTGTGGTATAAAAAGACACTTGGCCAAGCTTGAACAGCTTATTTCTCATCATTAATAGAAGAGAACAAGAATAATCCTAGGTTTCTCTTTAGTACAGTTGCTAAACTTACACAGAGTCATAGCTCTGTTGAGCCATCCATTCCCTTAGCTCTTAGCAGCCATGACTTTATGAGATTCTTCTTAAATAAAATTGATTCTATTAAAAAGAAAATCTTTGACATACTCCCGAAGATGATTACTTCATCCTCAGCAAGTGATACAACATTGGAAATAACTGCGGAACCTGATCTGTGTTTGGACTGTTTAGATCCTGTGAAGTTTCCTGAGTTATCAGAAATATTAGTTTCATCTAAACCTTCAACTTTTATGTTAGACCCAATCCCAACCAAATTATTTAAGGAAGTGTTCACTCTGATTGCCAGCCCCATTTAAGATATGATTAAGCTATCTCTAGTAAATGGATATGTACCACAGGCTTTTAAGTTAGCTGTAATTAAACCTTTACTTAAGAAACATTCGCTTGATCAAGATGACTTGAAAAATTACAGACCTATATCCAATCTTCCATTCTTATCTAAAATTCTTGAGAAAATAGTTGCTCATCAAATTTGTGAGCATTTACACAGCAATGACCTGTTTGAAGAGTTTCAGTCAGGTTTCAGAGCTCATCATAGCACTGAGACAGCTCTGCTGAAAGTCACTAATGATATTCTTATGGCCTCAGATAATGGACTTGTGTCTGTTCTGGTTCTGTTAGATCTCAGTGCTGCATTTGATACAGTCGACCATAATATTCTCTTAAAAAGGCTGGAATATGCTGTAGGGATCAGGGGAACAGCGCTAGGCTGGTTTAAATCTTATCTGTCTGACAGATTCCAGTTTGTTCATGTAAATGATAAATCATTTTTAAACTCCAGGG
The DNA here is from genome assembly GCF_021462225.1 of Girardinichthys multiradiatus. Lineage (NCBI taxonomy): Eukaryota > Metazoa > Chordata > Actinopteri > Cyprinodontiformes > Goodeidae > Girardinichthys > Girardinichthys multiradiatus. The sequence goes on from NC_061818.1 coordinate 28,251,211, forward strand.
TTAATTGTGGAGTATCACAGGGTTCAGTACTTGGGCCAATTCTCTTTACTATATATATGCTTCCAATAGGTCAAATTATTAGGCAGCATGGGATACATTTTCACTGTTACACTGATGATACTCAGTTTTACTTATCCATAAATCCTGATGAGCCCAACCAGTTAGATAGACTACAAGCATGTCTTGAAGATATAAAAACTTGGATGGCTTTAAATGTTTTGCTTCTAAATTCAGACAAGACAGAAGTTGTCGTCTTTGGACCGGAGTCTTTAATAAAGAAACTGCTTAGTCAATCACTTAACCTGGATGGCATTAAATTGACCTCCGATAATAAAGTAAAAAACATTGGTGTTATTTTTGACTAGGACATGCCATTTAAATCCCATATTAAACAGGTTTCTAGGATTTCCTTCTTTCACCTCTGGAACATTGCCAAAATTAGAAATATCCTATCCAGGAGTGACGCTGAAAAACTAGTCCATGCATTTGTTACTTCAAGGCTGGACTATTGTAATTCTTTACGACCAGGATGTCCACAAAATGCAGTTAAAAGCCTTCAGCTGATTCAAAATGCTGCAGCAAGAGTTCTGATGAAAATTAAAAAGAGAGATTATATTTCTCCTATTTTAGCTTCCCTTCATTGGCTCCCTGTTAAATCCAGAATAGAATTTAAAATTCTCCTCCTCACATATAAAGCCCTTAATGATCTAGCTCCATCATACATCAGAGATCTGATTGTTTCATATGTTCCTAACAGAGCACTTCGTTCTCAGACTGCAGGTTTACTGGTGGTTCCTAGAGTCTCTAGAAGTAGAATGAGAGGCAGATCCTTTAGTTATCAGGCTCCTCTCCTGTGGAACCAGCTCCCGGTTTTAGTTCTTGAGGCAGACACCCTGTCTACTTTTAAGGCTAGGCTTAAAACTTTCCTTTTTGATAAAGCTTATAGTTCGAGTGGCTTAGTTTATCAGGGAGGGAGCCTTCCTCCCTCCTTGTTGGTTGGAGTAAGGGGGAGTCAGGTTTAGCCTAAACCGGCTCAGTTATGGTTGAGGTGCAAACACACCCTCCATTTCTGCTACCTGTATGACCCCTTCTCTTTTCCAATGGTTATAATCAGTCTGACAGAGAGAGGTATCCCAATCCTTGTGGTTTTTAGTATAACAATGACCATCAGTGGGACCCTTTGTGGGGTTCCTTGAGTCGACATTGTTGTAAAAAAGCGCCGTTTAACTACATAATCTGAACTGAAACTATCTGTGTAGTTATGCTGCTACAGGCTTAGGCTGCTGGAGGACATAACGACCACTTTCACCCTCTTCGCTACGTTCTCACACTACTCTCCAATTTTGCATTATTTGTTGTTATTTCAGCTTTTAAACTTGTTCTCTCTATTCTCTTCCTAGAAGCTACACCTGGCCTGACTCTGTGTCTACCTGTGAAACCGTTCTAGAGAGGGGAATTGTCCGAGCTTCTGCTGGCAACAACTCAATGCTCACCCTCTACCGATGATCCACATAGCCCTGTCTTTTAGTGTTTAACCCTTTCTCTCTCCTAGACATGGCGATTGACTGAGCTTGACTGTGGCGAGCTCTATGTGCTCTCTTTCAGACTCTGGCCTTGAGATCTGGCTCGGAGTTTATCTGTTCTTTCTTTCTGGGTGGAACGACTAGAGGAGCTGCATCCATCGGCATTTACTTTTCCTTCCCATAGAAAGTACTCCTGGATCAGTGCTTTTTTGTTCTCTTTGTGTCTCTGCTCTGTTCTCTCAAACCCCCAGTCGGTCGTGGCAGATGGCCGCTCACACTGAGCCTGGTTCTGCTGCAGGTTTCTTCCTGTTAAAACGGAGTTTTTCCTCTCCACTGTCGCTACATGCATGCTCAGTATGAGGGATTGCTGCCATGTCAACGCCAGTGACTGTCCACTGTCTCTACATGCTCATCCGGGAGGAGGGAATGCTGCAAGTCACTGACTGGATGCAATCTGCTGGGTTTCCTTAGACAGAAAAACTTTTTATCCAATTTGAATAAATAACTAACTCTGACTGCACTGTTCAATGGTTAGGATTAATTGGAATGTATGTACCTGACTGTTGTGAAGTGCCTTGAGACAACATGTGTTGTGAAGTGGCGCTATATAAATAAAACTGAATTGAATTGAATTGGTTCTGGTATCAAAACAGTTTGCATGCCTCTTGTGGCTTTAGCCTATTTTATCTCAGTTTAGATACAGGAGGGGCTTTAGAAGAAGAAAGTAACTCAGATTGTTGTACCTGCATACTTCAGGAAAAGTGTTTTCATGGATGGAACATATTTTGTTCTCCAAATGATACACCCCAGTGCCTGCAACTATAAGCACTGTAATGCATAATGAGGACTGTAGAACGTAAAATACTTGGAATCAATGTTGTGCATGACTAAGCACAAGCAAAAAAAAAAAAAAAAGCCTAAAATTAGGTATTCTGTAAGATGTTATCTGTGTTTTGACTTCTGGAGAGATTTTGAACTGATTACAGCTTTGCCTCTGTTCCTTGAGGTTTGCACCAGCACTTAAATGCACCTGGCCTTTGTGGGTCTGTGAGAAGCTGACAGCATGAAGAAAGTCCATCAATCTCAAATGCACAACCAAGCTTGTCGGTGTGAGAATGTAACCTGATCCATGCACTCCAAGTCGTTTGTGTGCTGATATTTTATATATAAAGTTGTTTGAAGCTTTTTAAGTGCACTGACTCTTTTTAAATAACTCCATTACTCATCAGTAAAGTTTTTTTCATCTGAATTTCATCTGAAGCATGAATTAAACATTTACAGTTAGTTTTACTTAAAGAAAATCACCTAAAACAAAGACGGGATTCAAATTTTTATATTTATTTTCTGAAAGAAACAGAACATCTAACAGCTTACTAAAGGTTATGGTTAGAAACATTACTTCTAATATTAACCAATATCTAATTTTTACTAATAAAAATAAAAAAGCCAGGGCTAAATGAGGAATAGGACAAAGAATACACTAAAAATAAGTAATAAACTACACAGAATCTGAGGACTGATCATTGATGGAACAGGAGCTCTTTTTTAGATGTAATTTTCAGATGTGGGGAAGAAAATTTTTTAATTGTCTAATCAGGCGTTTTATTGCCTAACAGTATTTTTGGAGAAAGGAAAAGAGGTTGAGAAAGGAAGAAAATTGCCATGAAAATGGTTTATAGAATGCCCTCATTCTCTTCAGGGTCCACTCAGGATAAGAGGGGAAAGTGCTAGTTAGGTCCAACACATGATGTATCAGTTTCTAACAGAACCGGCTGTACCTTCACGGTTATATAGGACTTTTTTATTCACAATCTCAAGCTTAAGAACACATCTGGACTGCATGGCTCATGGTGGTAATTTTCAGACAGGACAGTGGCAGCGGTCTCATTCTCCAGCAGGTTTGGAGGTCTTCAAGTTTAGATTAGGAACCATGTAATTTAAGCAAATAGGGAAAAGCTTTCCCAGATCTTTACTCAAAAATAAATGGCATTTCATAAAAAGACAGAAAATGATCACAATCATAGTAATTAAAGTAATTAAACCTAGATCATTTGGTAAGGTCTAGATTCTTTGTTCAATGAAGGTTATCTCCAAGTTTGGTATTAAGGACCACTCCTAGAGCAGAGCTTAAACTTTGATTCAACCTGGAATAATCAACAAAAGTCAATCATCATTCATCAGAAGTGGACATTTAGGCATGGTGAGAGTTGCGTTAAATGAATCAAGCCAGTAAATTTGAGGGACTCTTAAGTCAGCCAATCAGCAATAGTTCTTCCTTTGTAATGTCTGAGATGTTACAGATGTGGAACTCTAGAGTAAGCAAGTAAACTTTATTTATATAGCACCTTTTGCAGACTGCAGTCACAAAGTACTTCACAGAAAAATACAGTTAAAACAATGTTTTAAAAAAAATAAATAAATACATCATAACAACAGTCATAGTAGCTCAGGTACCAGTGAGGATTCAAATTCTTGTTTAACAAAGAATGTCTTAAGTTGCTTTTTATTCCATAGTCTTGGCCCAACCACTTGGAAGGATCTGTGTCCTCGGGTCCTAAAGCGAGTTCGAGAGACCTTCAGTAGATTCTGCTCTAGGGATCTCAGGATATAGGCTGGAGGGTAGGGCTGAATCAAGTCACAGATGTAGGGAGAAGTCTGCCCATGCAGTGCTCTGAATTTCAAAACCAGAATTTTATAATTTACACGACATGCTACAGGGAGCCAGGGAAGAGATTTCTTAGGATGCTCACAGCGGAGTTTTTTAAATACAACACTGTCTGCTAAGTATTGTTTTTCACATTAAAGGTATTTTTAACGCATGTATCATTTCACAGGATAAATATGCTTCATTCTTTTTTGATGGAATAGATGTTTACCATTGAACCTTATGGTTATTAATCATGGGGATATAGGGAATTCAAATGGAATAAAGTGGTTAATCTTTATGACTTTGTGATTTGCTTCATACAAGAATATGATACCATACAGTTTGTTCTATCATCAATTTATGGTAAATGCTTTGAGAAAGATATGCCTGATGTAAAGGTTCATAGAGGGGAAATAATGAAATTCAACAGGCTATTTGAAACCTGCTGCAAACCAGAGTCTTTGAAGGGAAAAGATTTAAAGTCTAACGCTGGATTCACGCTACACGAAATACTGGCATCTTCTGAGGCAAGATGTTGAAAATCTGTATAGAAAAGATTAATATTTGTTCACTTTGTAATGTGTGAATTTGTAACGTTGTTTTCATTATTTGTATTTAAATAACATCACACATTTGCAACAAGCCAAACTTGAACATAATGCTTCTAAAAGAAATAAAACAGATAAGTGTGACAAAAGTCTCATTCCTCCTCACAGCTTTCCCTCAAACATAATTAAAATGGTTGCTCCCTGATTACCTCAAGCAAAAAAGGGCAAGCCAATTTAAAATAGACATTGTTTTTTTTTATTGTTGAATCGTTTATATAATATTACAAAATGTATGTGAACCTATCTTTATTTTAAAATAAATTCAGTAAAATGTTTTCTAAAAGTTAATTATTTCTGTATACTGATAATTATTATATTTTACTCCATTAAAGCTGTTTTGGTTTTCCCACAACGGTTCCATTAGATTAAGCTCAGAACTTTGAGTTTCCCATTTCCAACTGTCACAAAAAACTTTTTCATCCACTCTGTCAGAAAAACCTGTGTGGTAATTTGTTGTTTTGGTGCAGATCCAAATTTCTTCTTACTTTCACTTAAGAGATCATGTTTATTCTTTGACAAACATTTGATATAATTTAGAAGTCGATGATTCACTGATGGCGCCAAGCTGTGGTCCAGACGTGGCAAAAAATAAAGACAAAAATAAAAGAAAACACGTTACTATGTATTGCATATGAAGGCATGATTTTCCTTTCTAAAATATAAAATATAAAAATGTTTACAGTTATTTCACACTTGTTGTTCACTACATAATTCCATGTGTGTTCATTCACATGTTTGCTGTCTCTAGTGAGAATCTAAAATTTAAATAGTCATGAAAATAAAGAGACCCATTAAGTGAGAAAGGTGTTCTAAAACTTTTGACCAGTAGTGTATATCTAAAAATAGTGTGAGCTTGACAGTAATAAGTGTTTAGCTATTCATTAATAGAAGAAAAGCTCAAAAAGCTTAAAGTGAGAAATAAATGTATAAGTGTAGGTCTATATTGCATTTATTACATTTAATCATGCATAAAGCAGAAAAAAAACGTTTAAGCTAGTGCATATTTTACAAAATTAAACATGTAAAAGTTTTTACAAAAACACACTTTGGCATTACCAGAACCAGCTACAACACTGGGTAAAAAAAGCTTCTTCCTGATTTGCACTAAGTACAGATAATTAAAAAAAACAGACGCCTTAGACCCACCAGTCCATAAACATCGCAGACTATGCTCACCGTGCTACATTAACATGCAAATTGGAGCAAGTGCTGTGATCAGGGTGCCTCACACATCCAGTTATTAAATTAATTTTCCTCAAAACAAGCAGCAGGAGCTGCTGAGGTAGTCAATAGATCTTCCCTCTATCTGTGCATATTAATAGGTCTTTATCAATTTTGAATTCATCACTGCTAGGGAGATGGAGGTGGAGGGATGGTGCATGATGACACCAACTCCCCTGTGGCAGGCCACCCCACTCTGTAGTCACAGGGTCATCCATCACCACAGCAGAGCCAGGACACAGGGGAACCAGGATCTTTATATCATCCCTATGCCTTGCTGTCGCAATGTGTCTGAAGCTTCACACCGAGACGTTATGATTGAGTTTCGCAATGACGGCAACAGGTGATGTCACAGCAGCACGGTGCTGCAGTCTCAGAGGAGCAGCTCTGTCACAGCACAAATTTTCTTGATGGCAGCAGATAGATTCACAGTGTGTGGGTTATACGCAGCTAGCTGTATGTGAAAGGACACTGACACACACTCAAGAGGAAAGGAGGTCTCAGAGCAGAGATGCTTTGCAAAGAAAATGAAAAAGACAGGCTGCTGCTGTAGTTTGTTGTTTCTTCTGGCACGTACACACAAAGAGACATTCACAAAAATGTTACCGTCATAACAGTTTTCATCAAAATGACAACAACATATTTCTTCTGTACCAATTAAATTAGCAACGAGGAGAACCAGTGAAACAAAGGTTTTCTCTGGAGAGATGACCAAAAACAACTGTGTTGTTTATTTTATTTGCTTCCTTTTGGTATGTATCCAAAGTAACCTTGGGCACAGACTCAAAACGGGGGACATTAACAAACCAGCTAGCATCATTATAGCAATTACTTAGAAATTGAAGGGCCACAGGGAGCAATTATGAGCTTTATGTTTACAACTGAGCATGGAAGAGAAATGAAGGAAAAAGATAAAGAACGGGCAGTGAAGAAAATGACCTGCAGGCATGTTGCAGGAAGTGGAGCGAGAGTGTGGGATAAGGAGACAATGAGAGCAGAGACAGCAGATGAAGAGACCAGCAGTCAGGTGCATGAGAGGATGGGGGGAAAGCCTGAAAGAGTAGCTTTAAAAGGTAGATAAGTAGTGTCAAGTGAACAATATTGAGAAACCGTGGTGGAAGAAAATAGCCCAAGTCTGTCTGCAAAAACTGCTGTTTGGTTCTCTGAGGCATATGTTTAAAACATTTTTATGTCTGCACCATTCCTGTCCAGACTGGGAAATGTAGACAGAGACAAACTGGCCTGTCAGCATGGCTAGACTAAGTCTGGGCATCAGCTGATAAGAATGAGGTGACAGAGTTCACTGAACCCACTGCATTGAGGCTCAACCACTGGTCAATTCAATTTCCTTAAGGACACGGATGTCCAAACCGCAATCAAGACATGTCATATTACTTGGAGGATCCTTTTGACCTTTTCCAAATCCCCAGCAGATGAAAGCAGGAGTAAGGTTGGGGAATGAGAGGAGAAAAAAGAACAAAAGAGAGGGGAAGTGTCAAGAGATAATTGTGATCAGGTTGCCGCAGTGATGCGGAAAATCTTAATTTTCTGTCAGTTATTGAGATGAGTGATTTAGACCAAGCTGATCTCAAGAGGAGGAAAATGAGAAACAGATGCAGTAAAGCTGTGGCCTTCAGACAAACCAGCCATCACTGCTGGGATGCTGAATTCCAGTACAAGAGAAGAATCAGTCTCTCTCCGGCTCTTTAATTATTCATATCAGTATGTTCTTGACTTTCACACGAGGCAGGCCATTCGAAAGATCAAACACAACTACAAGCGCAAAGGAGAACCCAGCAATAGAGACACCAAACCTGCCTCTGATGCAGAGAAAAATATTGGTGCAATGACAGAGTAAATAATAGGAGAATCAAAGATACACATGAAGATACAAGGATATACAACCCCTGGCAAAAATGCTGTCAGCTGTTTGGACCCAAATAATCCCCCCAATGACAACAATATCAGTTCAAAAGCTTAACATTATAATTTAGTAAAGCATTCTTCAAAAACATTAATGACAGTCATTGCCATCAATAAACAAGAAAAACAATCAAATTAGCTGCTGAACTACTGTACTGCATCCTTGTGTTCTTGGTAAAAATGTACTTTCAAGGTCGTACTTGCAAAGCACACAAGAACATACTTGAGTACTTGTGTATTGAGAAAGGGCCTTTCCTTCAATAAATAAAGTCATCATTTATAGACGGCAGTTTGGATTTAGTTATTGTTATCATAGTTATTTAGTTATTGTTATCAATATTAAAATTTGTTGATCTATGTGAAGCAAGCAAAAACAGAAAAAGTCTGTAAAGAGGCAAATGGTAATTTTTTCACAGCTGTTGTGATTATGAATCTGAGAATATTATTTAATAATAATATTTTAATATTTTATCTAATAATATTTCGGTCTGTTAAGGGTTATCCTGTGAATACCAGCCCCGTAAGGCGATGGTATTAGGACAAAATAGAAAGGTGTGAGCCAAGCTCTGACATTATTGAACAGCATAAACTCTGCACATGTATGAAATGAATTCACACAATTTCTTAAAATACAAGAATTTATTAACAAAAATAAGTCAACTCAAAGTCAAACATATTTCAATCAACAAACTCTGTACTATGCTAAAACAATCCAACTAAACTACCAAGCAGAATGAAAGAATAACAAAGACTAATGGGCTATGTACAATATAAACAAGTTGATTGAAGATGATTGGAATCATGACCAAAAGAGTGATGCAATATTATCATGCAATGTTTATGTTTGAGAACCAAGGATTATCTTGAAGAATCTGGAAGTGAAGTTAAGTTAGTCTTGGAACTAATTTAGGCAATAATCAGCAAACATTTAGACAACCATTCACAATGCAAGATCATAAAATATTATTTTAATAAAATAATGTTTTAAAGAATGATCTGCTGAATAAAACCAACCTTCTGGATGACTAATTCTCAATGGTGTCTTATTAGCTGCCTTTAGTTATTGAAATAATATTTAAAGAAATATTATTAAGAGAATATTTTGGAAAAAACCCTAATCTTTCTGGAGAAATGGTGCTTAATGGTGTTTACTTAGTTATCAGATTTAGTAAAATAATGTTAAGGGACTATTATTTACTAGCTTGAAAACTAAAAACCTTTCTGTTAAATATTCCCTAGCAGGCAAACACGTGTTCTTAACTTGTTAGCAGTGAAACCGAACAAAAGAAGCTGATAGCTTAGCACCAGAATCAAACACACACCTTTAAAATACCGTTAATAAAAGGGTTCAAATGCATGAGCGCGGACGGCGTGTTATGGCCGATCTTCTGTGTTTAAAATCACCCTTTAAATAAAGTTTTGTCTTAACTTTAAAACACACAAAGACAGAACACAAAACTGAGCACGTGTGCTGTAGATACCCTGCTAGCACCAAGATAGCTGAGTTTCACACAAATAAAACCAAACTTCATAAAATGAAAAACGTTCAGATCATAAATCTCTCTCTATTACTCTGCCCAAACCTAACCTCTGACCCATGCTGAGGAGGAGTTGTCTGGGGGATGACGAAGTTTGAAGAAAGCTCTGTGAACAAAGGGTTAGCTTCCAGCTAACCTCCGTAGTATTGGGTAAAAGCTAACCAACTGCAGTTACCATAACCACGGTGATGCGGGGCCGTTGTCCTTCCTTCAGACTTGGCTTCGTAGAGACAGCTTCTCTGCATTGAACTCTCTGGAACACAGTTTGCTTCTGCAGGCCTCAGAGAGAAAGTAAAGCAATTTTTATACCTTAATCTCCCTTTTATGAATGAATACTGGATTCTTTCAACAGTACTTAACTTGTGCATATGATTGCGTGATCTTATGACACCCTTGGATCCAGTTTGAAGAGTTTATGTCTTTTTGCCAGCAAAGAGACATTAGCACACTGTCCCCCCTATCCTGTCCCTCTGGAGGCCGTGTGGAAGAGGATGTAGCAAGAGCGGTGCTTTTATTTGGACAGTGATGTCACAGGAAGTCCGCAGTTACCCCGTTTCCTGGCTGTGCCGGAAGTAGGTTAATGCAATTTATTTTGAAAGTTCCAGGAAAGTCTGTACTGGCCTTTCACGTTGTAACCATGGCTGTGGTCCCAACACAGCACTGTATTTAAAATGTAAACGTTTCACTTTTTACCATTTATAATTTGGCATTTTAATATCTGACATCTCAGTGTTATTCAATTGATTAGAAAATGTAACCGTTCAGGTCCTCCAAAGAATCTTTAGATTAGCTTACCTACTGCCAAGTCACCTTAATAATGCAAGGATTTAGCAGCAAGGGTGTAAAACTGTTGGAAAATGACTCAGATTTTGGCTTTACGTAAGTGCTGACTAAATTAAACATAGAAGCTGCAGATCTTGCCAGCAGATATTGATGCCATGTGGCCTCTGTGTTTCCAGATTTCGATTTACTGTCAGCAAAGACTGCAGCCAACGCAGCCTCTGCTAAAACCATCAGATAAAAGAAGTGACGAGACTTGTTAAGGATTTTAATTACCCTTAGGACAGCAAATAAATAATGTTTTAGATGAAGTATTAACTGTACTAATACAGTCCCATTTGATTTCATATTACTTCCTTAGACTTGATTTATGTAAATTAACATTTTTCTATTTGTATTACCTAAAGAGTAGAAAGAAAAATTGTGAATCATACTGTTGCTGTGGGGTTCATAAAAGGGAATAAATTATAATCCAAGCAATAAATACTCTACCAACAGCTGTCTTCTCAGTAAAGGGGGATTTTATTAAGAACGAAGCATTAACTGAATCATAAATCATACTGCAAAGACCAATTTGGAGAGTATGAAAATCGACAGATTGCTGGATTTTGTCAGGCAGCGCAAACGCACTGTTTTCAAAAGTGGGTGGCTCACAATTAAAGTTGCAATAAAGAAAACAGATGCTGTGAGAAGTGTATTCTTCAGCAGAGAATACATCAGCAGTGGAAATGCAGAACTAAAGATGAGAAGGGGAAGAAGAGGTTCTGATGAGCAGCTGAGCAAAAGAAGAGAGTCTGATGGAATGATTACGATTGTTTAAAAGCATAAAAAGCCAAGAAATTGGGTTATTATGTAAGCCAAAGAGCCAAATGTGCATTTATTTAGGATTCCTGTCCATCGTCTTTATTTTACTCAGCTTCTGGTGGGTAAACTGAACAACCTATTCCCATTCACGAGTAATTTCACAACCAACCTCTTTATTTCTATCTCACACAGACATTTTCCGATAAAACACTGCAACAACATTTACTATTAAAACCAATTTTAGTGAAAAAAGCAGAATGCTTTACAGAACTACAGAAATATTACAAAGATAACATGCCAAGAATCATAAGGAGACAAATTAGCTTTTACTTGTATTTCTTACTTTAGAATATTTAGCACACCAAATGAATTTAGTAATAATGTGTGGCATTTTCAAGCCTTTGTCAAGGACAAAGTGACGCAGCCATGCAATTCTAATATTGTCACTGTGAATCAAATCTCTGGAGCTTTATTACTAAACTTCAAAAGCAACAACTCACCTATGTGGAAACAAAAGGCTATGCAGGTTTTTCTCATCTAATCTCTTTTCTCCCATTCAACCACTGCTCTCTTTCTTATCTTATGCTATATGTGACTATCTACATGCAAACCCTGTGTCTGACAGTCTTATTTGTTCTCTGGTGTTGTCAGCAAAGCAGCAACCCCCGTGAGGGTCATAGCTTTGTGGCTGAACTTGTGCCTCCCTGTCTAAAAGAGAAAAGGAGGCCGAAACAGAAAGCAGAGAAAGAAATTGTGGTGTATTTCATGCTCAACAGGAACAAAGCCGGAGGTGACACAGAGGAAACACGGAGGCAGAATACCTGGAGGAATTCTCACAGCCCTTTACTGTTTCGAGGTGGTTACATGAAGGAAGCCAGTGCAACCAGCTGCAGAATACTCATGCATTCCACAGCAGGTCCCCACTCTTTCCCAAACATCAGTCTCACTAAGACACACTCCCAGACAGCAGCTGACAGGTTCTACACCGGGAAGCAGTGCAAAGGAACACAGAGCATATATTTTCTGTGCACGTGTCTAGCATGTGCACACCCATGCATAAAACAAGGCTGACAGCTATAAACTAGTACACTATGGTGTATAGTTACGGTTGAAACTAAAATTGCATTCATATCTGTTTAATTCTAGTTCCAAACTGACCTGTAGTGCATGCAAACAGTACTTCACTTTGTGTTACTGGAAAAAAACAATGTAAGCAACATTCTATCCATCAAATATAACACTATATAACAGTGGGATGCAATTGGTTGAATGTGAAAGGCGATCCTTTTATAATGGAGTGAGAATTCGAGGTCATTCTGCGTCCTGATCTTCATTCAGATGAGCTCTATCTAAATATTGCAGCTTCATAAAGTGAGATAAGCTGTTTATTCACCCTCTCTCATCTACACATAGTCCAAAACATTAAACATTAAATATTAGTGGCATCTATTATTTTCCTGACTAATACCATAAAGCAGTCTTTCTCAACTGGTAGGTCCCAACCAAATAGGGGTTCACTAGCCTTAGTCTTGGGCACAAAAGACCTTGGAAGAAATAACACTCCCTTCAGTAAGTTGTAATAATGTCCTTTTATGTGCTCTGAAACTCATTGTTTCACACCATAAGAGCATACAAGAAATCATGCCAAGTGTGTTTGCATATATGCTAATGGAGTATGGTAATTTCATGCATGCCTCAAAATATATGAGATTCTGTATTCCTGAGAAACAAAGGGTTGATGACTTGATGTGTGACACCTTAGGAATGAGCACAGAAATTGTCACGTTGCCAAGCAACGGAAATAGTCAACTGGTGAGGCTGTCATTTGACCTCGCGTGGAGGTAAGCAGCACTATGATAAACAAAGATTCTTGCCTCGCTATTCAAGCTTCGACCATTTAGCCCTACCTCTGTCAGTGAGGATTCTTAGTTCTGGTGCAGCTGAAGAAAAAACACAGAAACAGCCTGGACGTAGAGCATGAGGTCCGGGCTGCTCTGTCTACAGTAACTCCAGAGTCTGACTCTCTCGTCAGAAGCAAAACATGTTCAGTTCTCCCATTTTTTTTACCTATCTGTATATTGCTACTTATTGGTAATCAGGAGAACACTTTATTCTGTAAGTTTCACTTTTAATTCCAGTTTTTCTTCATTCTTTTTGTTTTAAACATTTACATTTTTAAGAAAAAGTCTTGTTGGTTATAGTTTGACTCTCAGCAAAAGGTAAATGATTTGAGTTTTAAAAAATACTATTTAATAGTTGCACTGTTTTTACTATTTGTTTTATATGAAAATGTCAACAGACTTAAATTTAGTTGTTATTTATTGCTCTGATTGTTATGTCAGCCTTTAGATTAATAGTTGAGAACCACTACTATAAAGCACAATACAGACATATTTAATAAATTAGAATATTTTTAACAGTTTATTTGTTTCAGTAACTCAATTAAGAAAGTGAAACACATTATATCAATGAATTACACACAGACTGATGTTTTCAAACATAAATTCTGTTAATTATGATAACTTTCTGCTTACAATTAGTGAAAACACAACATTAAGGATTAGAATATTACATTAGACCAATAAAATGTAGTCTTCAAACATTTTATTATTCATACAGGGGTGATTACATGTCATCTGAAACCACAATAGGCTTTTATTGTACATAGGACATGGACTGTTTTCCTAATTAAAAATGTATTTTTTAACAAAATAATATTACAAATGAATGTGTTTGCAACACAGAGAAAGGATGGAGAGAGGCAAGGCATGTTTATTTGTATATCCCATTTCATTAACAAGACAATTAAAAGTGCTTTACATGATGTCATTATAAAGCAAGTAAAGAAAAGTAGGAATACAGACTAAAATATTGATTGTTCATTTAAAACAGAGAGATGGGGCCCGGTGCTGGTGGTGTAGGGGTTAAGCACATAACCTTGTGCAGAGGCTATAGTCTTCGATGTGGCTGTCCTGGGTTCAAGTCCTGGACCTGGCAACCTTTGCCAAATATCTTTGTCCTCTTTCCTGTCTACCTAGTGTTGAAAAATAAAGGCCTCTTGTGCCACAAAAAAAAAAACCAGTAAGATAATCTAAGCAGATGTTGCTGTTTGAGTTCTCCTCACCCACTAAACACACCAATTCTGCTGGGAAAAATTTTGGCCCAGGATTATGGAAAATCTGTATTCTTGGATTTAAGAACAGGAATAACTCTAACCTGAGGGGAGAAGATCTAACACAGCCAATGCCATGCCTGCGATCGATAGTTTGATGATTTAGACAGCTGCCAGACAACTGAGGCGAGCGCCACTGTTGTTTGGAAGTAAAAGGTTTATCAGGTAAGAAAGATGCTTTCTTTTATAGTGTGTTTTACTTTTTATTTGTCTACTTTTTATTTAAAACGTCTTCTGGTCTCTGCAAATCACTTCAAATCAATACCTGCTTTCTTCCAACAACCCTCCCGCATCTTTTTGCAGGGTAATTAACTGCAGCATCAAAAGCCAAACAAGGAGAGTGTTCAACAAGATGGGAGTAAAAGGTGAGTTTAAAAAGTGATACAAATGAGATCTGTGTTTTAACAAAAACATCCCGCTAATGCTGTCTTACCTTACAATCAGTTTACTCTAGCAGTGAGTTGTTGTGGTTTTTGAGATATAGGACCCCAGAATGCAGACGAGCAGGTAGCGTGACGGTAAGTGAAAAAAAGATTTAATAACAAAAACTCACTCACAGCAGGAGGCAAGAACAAAACAAACGGGCAGGCAAGACAGGCATGGCATGATCAAAAAAACAAGACTTGGTTTGAGAATGTTTCCGCGAAGAACAACTGAACAGGAGTGTATATATGGAAAGTAAACCAGGTGGAGCTAGGAGACAGATTAGTTTGGGCAGGTGAACCGAATAAACTTAATTGACAGACAGAACAAAACGTGGCTGTGGCAAAAACAGAGACTCTTGAACACAAACTAACAGAAACTAGAAAAAACATGAAGCAAAAGCATAACCAGAACCGAAAATCAAACTTGACAAAACATGAACAAGACGACAAAACTAAAGCATGACCAGGAAAATAACAGAAGCATGATTCAAAATCTAAGAATAATAATAACAAAAGAACGAGTCAAAACCTTAACTGTAAAAAACATAAGAAAAAACCAGAAACCAAAAACCAAACAACCCCAAATCATAACATGAGTAACTTGACGGTGAGTTTGGTGATTAACATATTTGCACCCTGCTCACTGCTCGTTTCTGTTGGCAACTTCCTCTGTGAAACCACCCTTTTAGAATTTGATCACCTTGACAGCCTGCGATCTAGGCCTAATTTTGTGACAGCTACATTAATGGAGAGCTGTTTAACCCTCACAAGTTAAACATAGACTGATTATGAGAAGAAAAGTAGGACCTGCACAATCACTGCATGGCTTGCTAATATAAAGCAGGCTGTTCTAGTGACACAGTTCTTAGATAAAGGAAGATTTATGCATGTGCACATCAAAGTAACAATGCTGGTCAGAACCAGAGCAGGAATTACACCAATCTGAAAACTGCAAGAATTGTAGCATTTTGAAGTACTAGTTATTGCCACAATTGATAATTCTCCACTTTTGTGAATTATCACAGTACAGTTTAAGATCCATACAGAAGGTACTGACTTGGTCTCCAAGCTAATGATTTAAGAGATTTCTGCAGACCTTCTCCTCACTGAATCAGCCACCATTTACATCTTCATGTTATGAACTCAAATTTGAGCCGGAGATGTTCTGTCACAGTGTCTGTCGAGGATGTACCTTATGTAATGCAGTGATTTCCAAGTTCAGTGTTCCACATATAACATCATCACTCTTCAGCAACTTTCAGCTGTGTTCTCAGTTGCCCTGTGATCATTTTTCCCCACACTTTTAGAAATTTCCGAGATTTGATGTTGGAAATAAATATCAAAAGCTAGAAGCCTAAACACATTTGAAATGGAAAATATGTAAATATGATGAAAATTTAACCTTTAATTTTATAAATTACAACAATAAACAAAAAAATCCTGATACTTGTAGTTTTCCTAAATATTTAGGGTGACAACAGCACCTAAAAATAAACACATTGAAGGCCAACATGGATTCAGAAACACCCAAAAGGAGTCTTGTTTGTTCCTTTTCAACAGTAATTTATTTAACATGTTTTCCAGATAGTAATAAAAGCTGCACTTCACCACACCACTCGCATAACAATTGCATATTCCATTTTGTGTGTGCCATTGCAATCTTATTTTTCTAATTTTACTCTTGATTAACATGGCCTCTTTTTAGGTTTTAACCTACTTTTTTATTTATATAAGGCTGCTTAATGAATAGGAAATTAGAAACACACACAAATAACGACAAGAGCAAACAGAGAAACAGGAGCTATTTAAAATGGTAAAAAAAATGATTTTTTTATATAAAGAACCTCGCTTTATTTCGCCTAGCGAGCCAGACAAGATAAGTCATAAACGACTTGTGACACATACTGTTTAATAAACAAACCTATACCGTTGTACATGTAATTACAAAGGGTTTAATTCTTAGATTTAAATCACTAGGCTGCCAAACTATCTCTGAAGCCATTTTATGGGGTAAGAAAGTTGTCAAAAACAATGTGTATGTCAAGACGGAAATGTGTGCATATTAGTCAATAGTTGTGCATAAGTAAAATCCAAAAGAGGTATTGTATATTTTCTCTGTAAGAATACAAAATAAAATGTTACAGCTTCAAGAAATTACAAACACAAAGTTCAAGTTTACAGTTGTGGTTTATTCTTTTTGAATACAATATGCTATAACAGTTTGTGAATGCGATTTCTTTTCTTTGAGAATACGAATTTACATCAGTGACTTGGTGTCATGTGATCTCAGGCTGGTTAGTGGAGCACAGAGTTAGTCGATTCCCGTCCTCACCGCCAGTAAACGTAGTGCCGGAATGGGAGATAATTCAGTCTAAAAGGAATATTAGGAACAGAGGGGAGATAGGGGTGGAATCAAGAGTATTATAAATAAAGCATTGATCTTATTTTTATGAAATACAAAACTAAAACATAGAATATAGTGGGTGGAGTTATACGACGATGTACAGCAGGTGGCAGTATGCACCTCAGAAGTTGTTGCGAACCACCAGCAGAAGAAGAAGCTGCAGCAGCACTAGCGCCAAGATTACGTACCAAGAGCATATATTAACGACATTAAGACATATATAAACTTTTTAACATTACCTGTCTTTGTACCGTAGTTTATTGGTCCGTTCTTTTGGCGGTAGTGCTGCTGCTTCTTCTTCTTGTTCTTCTTCTCTTTTTCTGCTGGCGGTTCGCAAAAAATTCTGAGGTGCATACTGCCACCTGCTGTACATCATTGTATAACTCCACCCACTATATTCTATGTTTTCGTTTTGTATTTCATAAAAATAAGAACAATGCTTTATTTATAATACTCTTGATGCTCCACTAACCAGCCTGAGATCACGTGACACCAAGTCGCTGATGTAAATTCGTATTCACAAAGAAAATAAATCGTATTCACAAACTGTTATAGCATATTGTATTCATAAAGAATAAACCACAACTGTAAACTTGAACTTTGTGTTTGTAACTTCTTGAAGCTGTAACATTTTATTTTGTATTCTTATAGAGAAAATATACAATACCTCTTTTGGATTTATTTATTTATTTAAGTTTATTTTGATAGGGACAGACACACATTGACATAGACCAACTGAACAAAACAGCAGTCCCATGTTTGCGTCATAGTGCAATAGCAACAGCTAATTCGCAGCACTTGTCCCTAGATGGGCTTTTTTTTTTTAAGTACCTCTAAAAATTAAAGTAATAATCATTTAAAATAGCACAACATAATGTTGACAACATCTACAAACAAACAAACAAACAGTGAAACATAAAACATCAAAAATGGGTACAATTCTGTTTTTGACATAACCAGAGTTTTGTTTGTTTTTTGAACGTACTGAAACTGGTTACAGACTTTAAATCAACAGGAAGTGAATTCCAAACTGCAGTTCCTCTCACGGACAGAGCATTTTGAGCAAAAGTGGTTCTTCGAAAGGGGACCTTACAATTTCCATCTGAAGCCACTCTGGTAGATCTGCTATTGCCCTGCAGTCGCTGTATGCAATCGCTTAATGGTGTAGGTGCATATCCATGTAAACACTTAAAAATCAATTTTAAAAGATTACAATTAATAAAATTAGTAAAGTCTAAAATGCCGAATTTGGCCAAAATATGACAATGATGGAATCTGATTGGCTTTTGATATAAAACCTTTAAAGCCCGATTATAGAGACGTGCTAAGGGTTTGAGCATAGTTTGACCAGTCTGAGACCAGACAGTGGGTCCATATGAAAAATGTGAGAGAATCATTGAATTCAAAAACATCTCTGCACAGTGAAGTGTTAAACAATTTCTAATAATTTTATAACAATTTTTATTTGATCTAACAGTTTTGCTGATTTTATCAACATGGCTCCTAAAATTTAGCTGAGCATCCAGAATTATTCCTAAATATTTTTCTTGTGATACTTGCTCGATAGGATCCCCATTGATCTGGATATTCAAGGACTGTAATGACAATTTCTTGATTGAAAAGCAAATACACTTTGTTTTCTTTGTATTGAGAGTTAAACAAGAGTCATTTAGCCATGATGATAATCTCCGCAGGCTGTCCTGAAGTTTTTCACTAACTACAATACTGCTCTTGTCCGATGTGTAAACAATGGTGTCATCAGCATACATTTGCAGGTTAACGTCAGGACAAATTTCAGGAAGACTGTTAACATACAGATTAAAAAGGACCGGTCCTAGGATAGTTCCTTGTGGAATCCCTGTTACTATTTTACAAAAGACAGATTTACTATTATTAATGACAACACATTGTTCATGATTTTTCAAATATGATTGAAACCAAGACAATGAGCGTTCTGGGAAATTAAATAATGAAAGCCTTGAGATCAGTAAATTATGATTCACCGTATCAAAAGCCTTTTTCAGGTCAAGGAAAACTGCACCAGTAATTTGTCCCCTGTCAAGTGATTGTTTAACCTTTTCAAGCAGTAGACTTATAGCCGTCTCTGTTGAATGATTATGTCTGAAGCCAAACTGAAGAGGATGCAAAAGATTGTTACTTTCTAAATACAATAATAGTTGTTCTAGAATAATTTTCTCCAGCACTTTTGACATGACCGGAACAAGACTTATTGGCCTGTAGTTGCTGATTTCCTGGGGACTTCCTGATTTAAAAATCGGTTTCACCAAAGCTTTTTTCCATGCAATGGGGAATTGCCATGTTCTGATGGAAATATTAATTATGTGAGTTAAAGGTTCTACTAGAATATTACTGTATTTTTTTAAGAACATAGCGTCTAAATTATACATATCCTTTGCGTAAGAATTGCTTAAGCTATTGATAGCTTTGTGAACGTCAGAATAATGAATTTCCTTTATTTCAAACAAATCAGAACACTTTTTTGTTTGTTTTGTACCATGTATATCCATTGGAGCTGGTAAGAACTTTGATGCCAAGTCTTTAACTGAAGAGAGGAAAAAATCATTAAACATTGTTGCTAGCTAAGCAGGATCAGTTATGATTTTTCCTGCTACCGCAAGTTCCTATTTGTGTTTAGTGCATGCATTGGGATTCAGTAGACTGTTTAATTGTTTCCAGATCATCTTACCATTCCCTCCTGCTTCTAACAAAACATTTATGTAATATTTAGCTTTAGATTTGAACATTTCTTTAACTACTCTGTTCCTCAGACTTTTAAAAAGCACTTACTTATGCACAACTATTAACCAATATGCGCACATTTCTGTCTTTACATACACATTGTTTTTGACAGCGTTCTTACCCCATACCATTTGTACAGGAATTAGAAGTGATTTTAACAAGGAATACACAACTTATAAAGCGAATTAAACCTATAAATCTTTTAACATCATGAACCTCATTCAAATGTAATGTTAGGTTTCCATCTGTTGGACCATGTTCTGCTGAATATTGGACCATTTGCATATTGCTGGACGCCACCAGGCCTTCCGGTGTTTTCGGCCATTTTGTATCCCAGTATAGTCCACTACTACAAATCCCAGTGGGCACTGCGGCTGATATGACGGGGCGTCTCAAGTCTGATGTCACAGGACACTATATAGGAAGGTGGCCCCTTTAAGGAGGTGCTTTCTGCTTGGGACCTAGACAAGGTTACTGACATCTGAAGCAGCATTCTGGAGAAGAGGTCCCACATGGATTTCATTCATTCTCCTCGTTGGCCAATGAGAAAACTTAGCCAATTAAGCTTACAGGAATAAGAAGGCTTGTAAGTTTTCACTTTGCCGATCGAAAACGTGAGTTCAACACGTAACTAAAAAACCACGGTGTTCCAAAGAGACGGATTGCCACCCTTGTTTTTGTTCTAGTCGACTGCTGACGGTCAGATCATATTTTCCCCTTTCGCCAAGGAGGCCAGAGGACAAAGATTGACCACTCTCCTTAGTGATAACTCCCCCCCTCCTCTCTCACTCGCTGCCCCAGAAGGAAAACTTCAACAAGTAAAATCCATCTTTTTATTTTATTTTTATTTCTTTATTAGGAATAGCGTGGGCAGGGTAGAGTAGGATCTAGTGCGATTTAGAACCGCCACTTATAGTCTAATGTGTTCTAAACTATATGTGCATGCAACCTTGTATTGAAACTTTGATTTGCTGTGGACATCTGAAAGCCGCTGTGTGTGTTTTGCTGTGTTGTTGTAACACCTGAGAACAAGCTCAGGTGCGCTGTGAAACTGGACTGCTATAATAACCTTATGGTGAAAATCAACCATTTTCTTTGTCTTCAACCTGTGTTACTAGCTTGCCGCCAACAGTTTATTACCCTTTGTCTTCTTGGGTTTACAACTTTGCTTGGGGGAAGTTTATGACTGCCTGTGTCCCGCTGAGTTATACTTTGGGGAGTGGCCTCCCCGAAACTCCGCTCCACGTCACATTATCATTTGCCATAACTGCTGGTTTGATTCCATACACACCCACTGCTGTTTTGTTTTATTTGTTTAGTTAGATATTTTACCCTTTTTGTGCAGAACTTTGCATGTTTGACTAGGTGAAGATTAGTGAATCGGAGAGCGGATTGTATCAGGACAGTTGATTTAATAAATGTTCACGTAGATAAAGAGAAGGCGTTTGTATTTATTTTGTGCAAGAGTGATTTGTCAGTCAAAATAAGGCCAAAGTTCCCCACGTTTCGGCAGAAACGGTTGATTAAAATGACATCTAGTTATTGTTATAAATTATTAGTGAGTATTTAACAGTTGTAATTATCAAGGGCTTTAGGCTACAATTACAACACCAGAGGACATCTCTGGCTGCGATTCATAAATAAGGATTTTTGGTTAAGAAATTAATTTTGTCAAATTATGATTTTCAATTATAATTATTGATAAATGTTAATTAATCAATAGTCATAATCCTAACACATCTTATCTTATCCTGTTATGTTTGTGACTACAACATGATAAAGCAGACTAAAATAGTTCGCTTTAGCCAGACTGTGGCTCATTTGAATTTTAATTTGGCGTGGAAGGAGGCAATAAGACAAGAAAAGGAGAATGTTGGTGAGGAAGGGATGTTAAACAGTGTAGAGAAAGGCAGCCACTAGTCCAATCACTCATAGATTACAGTCATTTGTCTCAGTCTGAGATGTTGTTGTTCAGGTGTTTTTCAGCTGTTTGTGTAAAAGCAAGAGAGGAATTTGATCATTTCTCTTCACCGCATTACCTCTAACAGCATTTGTTTTAACTCATTACAACTGCTTTCATTCCACGACTGAGTCAAAATAAGAACATTGCTACATTGATTTCAACAAAGCTTCAAACAGACTGTCTAAGTTAAGAGGGCGAAGATTCAATGATTGACCCTGACACAGGAAGAGCTACATGTAGCAAGCGGTCACACCAAAAACGCATAAATAACCCATGTTACATGCAAGAGCTGCTACAGTGATTCAAAGCCTAAAATAAAAATCAGCGTACATCTTTTTAGTTTATATAATGTGAGCAAATAACAGGTTAACACTTGATAAAAAGAAACAAAATAAAGGATTTAGGGTCCCTGGAGCTGGCAAAGGTATGTTGCTGAGAGGTCTGATCAGCAGGATGAGTGTTTGTCCACAGAATGAGTCATGCCATGAAGGCTGTAGATGATTAAAAATGAACATTGTAAAGATGCAGTTTCCAAAAGGGTCTATGGCTTCCTGCACATAGCAAAAACCAGATGTGTATGTCGAATGATCTTAATAGAAACTGAGGTGTAAATGTACCCAAGTGAGTAGGAAAAGAGAGAAAAGAAACAAGGCGAGTGTCAGCAAAGAAAATGTGATAAAAACTGTTAAATAGTGACAACTAACTAATTCCTGATTTGAGTACAGAGTTCAATTAAACCCCAGGAATGTTTGGTGAAATTAGAAGATCCACAGTTCCAAAGCGTCTGGTACATAGTGAAGAGTGAAGGAGTGAAGCTGGACTCTAACAGTGGTGTCAGAAAGAAGGATCCCATCCAAGATGAAAGTCATCTTGGACAATGAGTCTCATCTACATCATGACATGCTGGCTGGCTACAGGAGCACCTTCAGGAAGAGACTCATCGCACCAAACTGCACCACACAGCGCCACAGGAAATCATTTCTGCCTGTAGCCATCAGACTTTACAATGCCCAACTTTGAGTGACTTAATCTAATTTTTCTCTGGACTCATTTCTAGATTTCTTTACAGATTAACATTTAGATTAACATAAGCATGTACATTTGCATGTACATGCTTATAATTTTATTTATTTATTTTCAGTCATATTTAAATACTTAATTTGACATTTCTATCACTTATGGTTATATTCGTATTATTAATAACACCTTGGATGGAGTAGATTGTCAACGAATAAGCAATTTCTCCTTGGGATCAACAAGGTATATTCTATTCTATTCTATTCTGAAGGAACAGAAAGAAATGTTGAAATGTGTTGTGCATTTTAAGCAGTTTATTTTAGGGATATAATGGCTTTCATGTCTTTTCTATGTGTTTCTTAAGTTTTGTCTTTTTTTTTCTTCTAGATGACTACAAAACAGTGTTCAAAAAATCAGTTTCAGATATTTTCTACTAAGGAAATTTCAACTCATAAGTATTGGTGAGCTGCAGGCTACATACATTGCCCTGGCTTTCAGTCAGAACAATGGTCTAACCAACCATGAAAGTACATTGCATCTGCTAGTATGCTGTAAGTAATTTCTTCCAAGGCAAAAGCAGAACTTCCTGTTATTTATTTTCATCCATGTAATGATTTATGAATGCTAGTAATGATTATGCATGATTTATGATGGTTAATGAAAGCCAGACACAGATAGTGAATTGATTTAAATTCAGTTCACTTTTTTTCCAAATGACAGCAAAGAACTTTACAAGAGAAACTAGTCCTATTCATTTGTTATTACTTTCTTTAAATTAATAAATTTGCATACACTAAGATAATCCTGGCTTTGTAAGCTTGCAGTTTACAACATTTGAGTTATATGGTGGCATACCTAGGGATGTATTTCATGGCAACACTTCAAACATGCTGTGTCCTGAGTGATTTCATGGATACATCCAAAGAAAGCAGCCAAGATAGCAGATTCATCTTTGGGTAAGATTTCTAGATGCCTGAAATGTTTAAACAATTATACAACCAAAAAAAAACCATGATAATGTCAAGGCTGTCATTATATTTGAAATAGCTCTGACCCACATACAGAGAACACTCAGGAGAAGAAAGTAAAATAAAGACTGTTTTATTGAAAAAAACAAACAGGAACGAAACTGACGAGAATCTCACTGTAGGGAGAGAATTGAAGAGAATGGATGAGTACGGGTAACGAAAGGGATAACGAAACTAAGAATAAATGATTAACAAGATGCAGAGATCGGCTTACTGGGTAATAGTGGTCAGGTCGCCAGTGGGGATGAGATTCAGGATCCAGGTCTTAGGCAGGAATATCCGTAAAGAGTTCATTTGGTGCTGTTCAGTGTGAGCTTGGAGCAAAGGTATTAGTTTGATGTGCAGTGCCTTACGTTGGAGGGTGGACAGGGTACGCTTGTGGCTTGGCTCAGGAGACGGAGAGCAGGAAAGCTGCCAGCTTGATGCGAATCCAGGCGAAGACAGAAAATAGGATATGCTAGTGATGTCACCTCTAACACCGAGGCTTCAAAGCACGCTTCAAACTCGACAGGGTAGTTATTTGGTGAAGCAGTGGGCCAGAGCTTGATTCATGTGACGTCCCCTATGTCGTGTGAACCACTTCACTGCTTCATTCAGATCGAGTCAGCTGACTGCTTTGAGTTGACTGGCAGAGTTTCAAACATTTGCTGCGATTCAGTGTATTTAAGATGGCTCAAGCCCCGGTTCACATCCCCGTTCTACACGTATTATACGTTACGAACAGCTCTCGTTTTTGGATATTCGGAGTTTTGGTGGACTATTCTGTCATGGAGCAACCATCTAGGAAACGTTCCCAAGTGTGGGAATATTTCGATTTGGTGCCACTTAATAGGGTCATGTACATTCAAAGTGTTTAATTAGAAAGCCTATAGCTTATACTATGCAGTAGTGTTATAGTTATGGTATCATGCAAGAGGTGCAGTAACGGGTTGTTATCTTGGTTTTACAGGTACAGTGTTTGCTTTGCCCGCAGCTGCTGACGTATAGTAATAATAAGCTGTAATGGAAATTATTTTATTAAGTGTTCCAAAGTGTGTGACCTTTGGGTTACCTCACTTCTGTGAACATCTGTGTTAGGGAGTAAGCTGTAAAAGCCATTATCAGAAGTTTAATGGTTAAAACCCACAATTAGGATGATGTGTTGGGAAGGACAGATGGGTTCCCAGATAACTTTGTCACCTCTGAACCCAAGAAGGGTTTGGGGTCGTAAAACACACACTCTTTGAAGTTGAGATAACACTGTCATGTTCTGGTATAAATACTGTGTGTAAATGTTGATCGGGGCTCTGTTTCACTGACTAACCTCAGTGTCAGGGTCTTCAAATGCTGAATGCCTTTGAATAAAACTTATAAAGACAAAGTCCGGATTCTCTCTTGTTATGAGTCAACTTCTACCCACTTTGATAAGAAAATTCCACAACAATTTTAGCGTCACGAACAGGATCTAATGTGCCAGAGGAGACCGCAGGATGGGACACGGACACCTGGCCAGCCTGAGAGTTGTTCTCAGTCCACTTCCATATTACGGGAGGGGAGTCCAGGTGCCCGCCTGCGGCTTCTGGCCGATTGGATCCGAACTATTTGTCTTCAAATATATCTGGGTGAGAAGTTGCTCTGTATGATATAATGTATATTATTATTTTTATTACACATTAACCATCATCTCCTAACTAATTAATTAGGTTCCAGAGTTGCGAGAGGGAGGACATCAGCTGAGTGCCAGGTCACCCTGTTAAGGAATGACAGGGAGGTTCTCATTGGTAACAATAAGATAAAGCAAAACACAGGGTTTTGCGGGTGGTTTTTAGCAATTTTCCACACCTCATAAAGGAGAAAAGCCAGAGGGCAGACGTGCCGCTGAACGGGTAAAAAAAAAAAATGGTTCTGGAACCTTGAGGCATTAGGGGTGTCTCCTTCTTCATACTCTGATTTATAAAATAATGAAAGGAAAAAGTGGGGATGATTGTGTTAAATGTGCTTTAATTTGGAAGATAACATTGGTTTTTCACAGTGTGGAAGTTTAAGTGTAAATAAGTTAAACAAAAGTTAAAACTTTCCTGAAGGAAGTTCCGTTTGTCTTAAATATTGCGATCAGTCGGAAAAGAAGGTAAAAGTGAAAAGGGACGTTAGAGAGTCGAAAAGAAAGTTGTTTTAGAAAGGAGTATAGTTCATGTTATGAAAGTAAGTGACAGGCAGGTGGATAACTGACTGACTGACTGATAATATCTGAACCTATACTAAACTTTTTCTTCTGCCTCTCTCACACACAAATACACACATATATGGGATTTGAGTTCAACATCTGCGTTTTTGAGTCTGGATTTTAGAAACCTGCCCTTCTCCATGGCTACTCCACCAGAGACGCTTCTTCAGCACGGCCTGAAAGAGAGAGATCTGCCTTCCTGCCTGCCTGCTTGTTGCAAATCGCATTTTGAGTTTCTACACAAAAAAAAAACGAAACTCAGAAGAAGTCTGGACCCACTGAGATGGACAAAGATCCATGCTGTTTGCAAGAGCCAGAAGAGTGATACACTGGATTTATATTGAAAGCATCTTATGCAGGCAGAAGAGAAACCGGAGCAAAGTTTCTTCTTTCTCCCTCCTGGAGAAGTTAAAGTGGACAAAGAATGAGTGAATGTCTCACCAACAGACCTGGGAAGGGCCTGGTTGTTTTTTGGACTGATAGAGGACTGTGTGCCATGACAGTCTGACTCTGGAACGATTTAGAAACTGATGGGGGTAACGTACAAACACACACACATTTGCATAAATCTTTTCCTATTTTCTGCAATGAAGAACGCTTATTAACCGCTGCTCATGTGACGCTTGCTTGACGTTGACAGATAAAGCGGGTTAAAATATTATTTTAGGGTTAGAAAAGTATCTTTAAAAGGGTGATAACTTAGCTCATTTGATACTTTCCAGTTAATTCTTTTAGAGAAACAAGTTCTCTTTTGTTGTGGAATATTCAGGGTCAATTATTCTAGTTATTAAAAGTTATTAAAAAGCAGAGGAAGTTACAACATCTCCAAAACTCAGCAGTAACCATGTGTTTCTATGTTATTCTCAGGACAGCTCTCATGAAGGAGCATTTTTAAAACCCAGCGCATGCGTAAAACCTGATGGGTTTCTCCTTCAGGTATAATTTTCTGTTGTCAGAGTTTGTATCCCATAAATCTAATGGGTAGAGACCTCATTAAAACAGGTTCTACTGCAGATGGTCTTCATACAGTCTCTGACACAATACTTACAGTTTGGTGCAGTTTTTGTCCGCAAGTGCTAACTGACACTTATGGAAGGTACAAATTCATTGTTTTTCACAGCAGCTGCTGGGAAGAGGTTATATTAGGTTTTTCTTCCCTCTTCTGATTCATGCAGCGTGTTGATTTACACTGTACCTTATATCAGGTCCTGACAAAAACTATGACAGGCTTGGTTCTGCAGTTTCCTTTTTTCTCCCTTTGGAGAAGGAAAGAGAAACCTGATCAGTTCTGTGTTGCATAGGAGTCTTAAAACACGTTTTTTTCTGAGAAATCACCAGCTAAAACTTTTAAACCTTTGAGAGTAATTGGTTTTGTTAAACACATTTTCCTTGGTAAAACAAACCTTTAAAATGAGAATGAAAAATGGGGTTATTTAGAAAGAATCTGATTGGACAGTGGTACCACACAAAAATTAAACTAATATCATGTTTCCTAAAAGACTCTGCATGAAAAGGCCTTCAGAACCGTGGAGTTATTTTCCCCCACAGTACCAAGTTTTTAAGCATGCTTTTTCTTTACTTTCAAACAGATCTGTGTTTTTGTTTTGTTTTTGGCTTTTTAGCATAATGTTTGTCTGACGCTTCTTATGAACTGGGTTAGGAGCAAATATGATCTGAGGTGAATTAGGAGCTGTGAACTAATAATTTTAAATCTGATTATTGTCCAAGCAGAAATAATATATTTAGCCAATCCTTCAATCTCTGCAGAAAGTTAACAACATTGTTCAATGCAGTAGTACTCAACTTGTGGTTCCTGGACTCCTGAAGCCTGTAAGCCATAGATTCTGGGTCCATAAAATTATAATATTTAATTAAAGGTAGGCTGATTACCTATTAAAATAGATCTAAGTCAATGATGAGTTCCAGTCATTTGGTGGCTTTGAAATGCAATAATACTCAAAATGTCTACTCTGGGGAACACAGATTGGGGTTGAAGAGTTTAGTTTTGGAACCAAGATTAGGATTTTTATAACAGAATCCAGACAAGTAAAATCCTTTATTTTAGGAAAAGAAAAGAAATAAATGCCCTCTTAACAGTAAGAGGATGGTCGGCTCAAACTCCAGTCTCCTTGTTTGATTTCTTAGGGTTTAAAGATTAAAAGAATACATATGAGTAGAAAGGTACACAAGGTGATTTCAGATTACTAAAAGATAAAATATTGGAACATTTATCAGCATTTAGATTGTAAAAGAGGGGTTCTAGTAATTTTTCTAATGTTTCTCCCCAACTCTCAAATTGTAAATAGCCCAAATTAAAGAAAATTATGTTTGTTCTTTTTGAAACACTATGTGGGAAAAAGTCCAGTTTGGAGACAAGCTTTTTATCTTAATTTCTGATTAAGTCAAACACTGCAGTTTTGTTTAGTTTGGGTATAACAGGAAAATGTCAATGCCGGCTTTTCTAATTTCCCCTCGGGAATCAATAAAGTATCTTTGAATTTGAATTGAATTGAATTAAAATACTTCTTTGCATTTAACCTGAAATTCTGCAATACAGCTGCGATCAAATTGAGCCAAACAAAAAGAGAACTATAACAATAACTCTCAGGATTGTAGTTATTATTATTACAGAGTTACAGTACAAAGAATTAGCAAAAGGTTTCAGCATCAGTAAATTTGGATTCATTTAAGAGAAAACTGTTGCTGTGCTTCTAAATACTTTGAGATTTTTTGGACTATGTGCACTCATTTTTTTAAAAAAAGGATCCTGAAGATTGTCAAAACAAAATGGATCAATTATAGCATTAAAAGATATGGCTGAGAAAACATATTCTGAAAAGAGATTGTTAAAAATGTATTTGAATTCTTGAAGCTTCAAATTTGGCCAATTGTTTGTCTTTGATGTTTTGTCTTTGTTTTGTTGGACTGAATGTTTGATTATATGTTGCATGAAACAATAATCCATGTTTAGAATAATGTTTCTAAATCCCAGATTGATTAAAACTTTGAGTTTTCAGGAGAGTTAAGAAGCAGCTTGTTTCTGAGGTAGGTGCATGTTAACAGTTTTGCAGTTTAAGGATCAGTAAGATGGGTTGGAATGAAGAAACTGTGGGTCCGCCCATAATGCCCATCAGAGGTTAGTTCTGCCTGACTCCGCCCACCTATCAGGTTGGTTCATACCTTTGCTGTCATGGTAACACTCAGCACCTCCCTTCCTGAGTTTTAACACTGTTTAAGAGACAATAGAATCAAAATGCTTGTAGTGATTGTTGCCTCAATAACATGTTTTTTTGGATGTAGGATGACTTTTAGATTTATGTGTTTTACTATTAAAAGGTTAATGAAATAGTTTAAACTAGTTGGAAGAATTAGTTTTGCATGCAGAATCATTGGTGATTTATTAGATTGAAAGTTTCCCTGGTACCATTAAGCTAGCTGACAGTTCAAGATATGCAAGAGTAAGGAATATATTTTTGATAAAGAATCTGAGTCATGACTTTATACTTGGTGGGAATTATTTATTAGATTCGAATTTGTAGGGTTTATGCATCTGAATTACATTAGATGTCCATTAATCTAATACTTATCTTCATACAAGACAAATCAGGATGATATGTGACTTATTTCTAAGTGAGACATTGATGAACTGAATAACTAAAGTTTGTGTTTTGTTGTTAATGGAACTGAATTGCAGTTAAAACATCTGGATTTTCTTTATGTTGCTTTCGTTAAATTCATAGTGACACATAGTTATGTCAGAATTCATTTCTTTGGTTCTATGTAATGTGATCTTGGTTACTAGAACATTTTTGTACAAACTTTTTGCTGGATTGTCGCATGGGTTGGACCCTGCGCCAGAAGAGGGGAATGTCAGAATAAAGCAACATGGGGTTCCAAAGGTTTTTGCACTCATGGGAAAAAGGGTAGCTCATACCTCCAGTGAGGACTTAGTGACAATGCGAGAGAGACATTGTACTTTGTTTATATAAATGGTGCATAGCTCCCTAAGACCACATTCTGAAAACCTCTCTGAAATTATGGTGTTGATTCTTTTGTGCAATTTTACATCTCTACAGATTAGACCATTTTTGAAATTCTTTTTGGGTTTTCTGAAACTATGAAATGTTGACCTGTAATCAGACCTTCCTCAAACATCATGTCACATTTTTGATATTCAGAATATTTAGCTGATGGTCACTGCTAGTATATTAGGTGAAGTCAGAAGATCAATTCTTTTGATTTTGTTGGATGTTTTGATGAAGTTCATGTAGTTAAGCACTTAGGTTTGAGAATGGGACTTTGAATTGCAAATTAGCCAAGTGTTGTGAAGGCCCTGTTCTCACTTATATAAGATTGAGACAAAGGACACAGGCAAATCTCAGTCCTTTTGAAATGCTGTGTGGCAGGTCTCCTAATTTGGACATGGGGATATTGCCAAGATCATTTTCTTCCACATCTTTGTGTGAAGATAGGATGTTGTTTTACTGTTAAAACCTGTCCACTGTGTTTTCTCAAGTTTCACAGACGGTGAAGGCTGCATTACCAGAAACAGCCACTTCCACCCTCCAGTCCTTTATTCCTGGTGACTGGATTCTGCTCAGAGAATTTAGGAGAAAACACAGGAAGTCCAGGGCTGGAATGGCCCATATCAGATCCTACTATACACCCAGGAAAGCTGCAGGAAAGCTCCAGCTCCTCCAGCTTCATCTGGCTTCCAGGACAAGTCATCTTCCAACTGGATCGTCCATGGCCTGAAAGGTGTGAGGACAGCGGACCACCACAAGACAAAGAACTGTAAGCTGATCACTGGCGAGTGATTGAAGAGGTGGTTGAAGAACATTGTTCTTACAAGGGCACAATAATCCCTTGGGCAGTGCAACGTTATTTCAGAATCTACTTAAGGCCATTGCATTGCCTGAAAGTTAGAAATCATAAGGTCATTTGCCTCACTGCACACATACCACAGTGAGAGACATATAGGAAACATACAGGGAAGACCTCTGCACATTGCACATAACCTTTCTCTAGATGATGGACTGGCGACATCTGCAACAGAGAGACAGTCAAACATGCGCTATGATGCTTATTCTCCTTAATTTCTTAACATTTGGTGGCTACTAGGCTCCTTTGCCTGGACAGCAAGGGTCAGCCAAATTCTTTTTCCCACTTTGACAGCGAAACTGACTCTGAGGAGGAAATCTCGGATGCTTTTATCTAACTTTCATGGTTATTGCTTGATATCTATCATTATGGTATTATTACAAATTTGAAATGTGTTCATTTCCACCGTTGTTTAGTTGGACTATGGAAGCCTAACTTCCAGCAGGTTAGAGTTCCTGTTTCTAAATATATTTCTAGAGGAGCTTCCTACGACCGCCCACCTGTATCAGACTGGTAACAGGGCAGCTTGAAGCCACTCAGGAGAGACAGCAGGATTTATGTTTTTTTTGTTTTTTAAGTGTGTTTATAATTTGTTTTCTTTGGAAAAAACTGTTTGCTTTCAGTACCAGAAGAAAGGACATTCCACTTCAAGGTCACGATGCAGTTAAATGGAAAATGGTCTGTTCTGATGCTAATGATTGGTATTGCAAGTATTTTTATAACTCTTGTGTTCATTTTGGGAAAGGTACAGCAAAGATAATGTGTGGTTAATCTGACTAATAATACTCATCAGCTGATTCGAAGAGAGATTCCTCACTTTTCTGACTACTATGATCATACTGATAATGTCTGGTGGCAACTGATGCATCAAAACTGTGAGGAAAATTAGAAATGACAGTTGTTATGTTTATTGTTTGATTCCACGTGTTATTAATGATCAACCATTTTTAGTACCTGTTCTTATTAATACTACTTTCTTTCCAGATAGGCAACATAACCGGTTGGTGGAGGTCATTTTTCCTTGGGTGAGGAATTATACTGTTAGGGAAAGCAGAAATGTTAGTAGATTTTCTTGTGAGACTAATTTAACATGTGCTTCTACGGAAACTCTTTATAGAATTCGGGATAATAGAAATCCGATTAAAGATCCAGATATTTGTATTACACAGGAGGTAAGTAGACCTTATTTCCTTGAGAAGACAGTAGGTTGCGAAGCTATTATATGTGTTTTATGTGCTTTAATCAACAGACATAAATTTGAGTCATGTCCTATCAGAACTGATCCTTATACTATTTCAGGATCTTTGGCTCCAGATTCCTTTGTGTTAACTCTTTATCTTACAGCCTTACCGGATGGAGGTTAGTTGTATGGCCAGGCAGGTAAATTAACCAGGGTTTTTGTTACTTTTCCTTTATGAGATGGGTACTCATGTCCTCAGAACATGGGTTGGATGTGTGGAAATAGATCATATCTGTATCTGCCTGCTAATTGGTCTGGAGTATGTTATCTAGCTCACTTACTACCTACAGTCACAACTTATACTTCAATCAGCCTAAGCTATTAGAACGATGAGTTTGCAAACTACAATGGCTTTGGATTATCTGTTAGCTGAGAGGGGTGTTGGTTTTGAAGAATTTTCCTTTAGTTGTGATTATCTTGTAATCAGAAGAAAGGAGTGTGATGAAAATTATTTTATTAAGTGTTCCAAAGTGTATGACCTTTGGGTTACCTCACTTCTGTGAACATCTGTGTTAGGGAGTAAGCTGTCAAAGGCATTATAAGAAGTTCAATGGTTAAAACCCACAGTTAGGATGATGTGTTGGGAAGGACAGATGGGTTCCCAGATACCTTTGTCACCTCTGAACCCGAGAAGGGTCTGGGGTCGTAAAACACAGACTCTTTGAAGTTGAGATAACACTGTCATGTTCTGGTATAAATACTGTGTGTAAATGTTGATCGGGGCTCTGTTTCACTGACTAACCTCAGTGACAGGGTCTTCAAATGCTGAATGCCTTTGAATAAAACTTATAAAGACAAAGTCCAGATTTTCTCTTGTTATGAGTCAACTTCTACCCACTTTGATAAGAAAATTCCACAACAACGTCATCAATGCTAAGGCATTATAGAGCCAAACATGAGAACATTCAGCCTCGTGCCACCAATCCATGTCAGAATAACATAGATATACATGCAGAATTAGAAAGAATGACAGTTAAATGTTTGTAAATTAAATTGAAGTTACTTGTCTTTATAATTTTCTTTCTTTATTTTTTTTTAGGATCCAGGAAGCAAGAGCTTGATGAAGCTCTTGTGGACTTCATAGTGAAGGACTTCCAGCCTTTCTCAGTATCCAAACCTATACCACCCAGCCAAACAGTTCCTTGTCACATCAGCCTCCTCTGTTCCCTGTGAAAGAGTAAAGCACACTCCCAAAGAAAATATCAGAATCAGCCTTATTGCCAGGTTCGTACATACAACAAACAAGGAATTTAACTCCGGTACACTTTGCTCTCTGGGTTTGTTTTTTGTTTTTGCGTTATAAGATATATTCTGCATATATCTTTATGTCCTTAAATACATATATACAATATACATATATACAAGGTGGAATTGCGACTTTTGTACTCTATTAAATGTTCAACAGAGAAACAGCCTGGGGAAGAAACTGTCTCTGTGGCAGCTGGTTTTAGTGAACAGTGCTCTGTAGCGACGGCCTGAAGGTAAAACTCTAAACAGTTTATGTGCAGGGTGTGCAGGGTCTGCAGAGATTTTAGCAGCTCTTTTCCTGACCCTAGACCTGTATAAGTCCTGGATGGATATGAATGACAAATCAAAAATTTTCACTTCATTTTTTTTTTTTGTAATTTATTTAAAATGGGACAGTGGAATTTCATAAAACAAATGACAATTCAAGTTTAGGAAGCCAGAATTAGCCTAATGGCTATTTTTCATCTGTAATCCCCTACTGTTCACATTGTTTTTAAATTATAATTTTTTCATGAGTTAATTACTCAGAATCTTTAATGGGTTGCTAAAAACACATATGTACAACACGCATATATACATACATAAGTGCTATCATTTACACAAGAGGTGCATCACATTCGCAGGGCTTCATTTGGTGCAACAATCACTACTGCCAGTAGATGTCACCCAAGGGAATTGAATGAACCTTCGGGTAGTGAACCACTTTATGACACAATGGTTCAAAATGATTCTATGCTTCAAAAAGCCTCATTTTGACATCACTAGGATATGCAATCATCAAAGCGTAGACAGGCTTGATCATCCAGAATAGCTTCCAAAAAACGAAGTCAGAAACTCAGTGACATAGATCCAAAGCATAGGCTTTCAAAATCTGCAGAAGAGCAAAAACAAAGTTAATTGAAGGTCAAAGAACAAAGCATAGACTTAGATTGTGGCTCGGGTTTGTACCACTGGTGGCAAAACACTCTCGCATTGAAGTGCTGGCAGCTCCTGCTTAAGTACTTCTCATGGTAATCAGTGGAACAAGTCGCACCTGGCACCCAGCACACCTGAGAGCTCCAGCACCACCTGAGAATGAGCACATGTAGCAAAAAACACAAACACACACACAAACCCAGATCCTGACAAAGGCATCATGCCATTAAGGACGAGACTAGTTCTGTGTCATACAGATGAACCTGTTTTGGTGCCAAATGTGTGCATCAACCCTAGAACAAAAGAGCTTATGAGGACGTTGGCTGATCTGGTAAGATAGTGACCAGTTTTGTTCAGATATTACCTGTAAAGCTACTCTGGGAGGAAGAAGTCAGTTCTACAAAAGCAACATAAAAAGCCATATTACTTTACAAATGGACTCAGGGACAAAGACCTTAATGTTTTGGAGACATGTTTAGATATCATCACGAGGAAAAGACATTATGTGGATATGTTGTAGCAACATATCAAATTCACACCCAAAGTTCCAAATTAGTTACAAAGCGGCTTAAGGACAATAAAATCATTGTTTTGGAGGCCTGTAATTTTACTATAAGTATATGAGTTTTATAAAAAAAAAAAAAAGCAGTGTTTCAGTTTATTTGTAAACTGAAACACCTGAAGGTGAGATATCCTTTGACTATTATTCGGATGTGGAGAAAGATTGCAACGGTGTGGAATAAAATGATACCCGAAAACTCATAACTGGCACTCACTGTTTCTTAAAACCTGAAATTAGAGCAGACCCCGTGTTTAATGATAGGGATATTAACAGAGTAGTTTAAATGTGTTTTCAGATACACATATATTCTTTAATTTATTTATAATATTAGGGATCTGTTTTATATCATCAATTCATGTGCTCCATGTAGCAAAATAAACCAGTTTTTCAAATCAGACATCAAACAAAAATTGAGTCAGGAAGGTGCATTGATGGCATCCAGCTGTCACAACTATAGGTGACATGAAATAATCACAATAATGCCACAACAGATTATACATTAGGTTACAACACTGATAAAGTGTATATGCATTAAGTTTACAAAGACTTGACTGGCTTTGTTTTCTAGAAAACATCCTCTGTTTGATGTAATGAAGATTTGGTACTCTGCTGAGAACTATAATAGCTTATAGAGATGGGGCACCACGTAGGGCTTGATCCGAGACACGTGGAAGGTAGGGTGAACCCTCATGGAGCGAGGCAGATGGAGGTGAACAGCCACAGGATTGATGATCTTGGAGATGGAAAAAGGTCCCACAAAAAAAGGTGCCACCAGAAGAGGGAGGTCGTTGGATGACAACCAAACCTTCTGTCCAACGTGGTATCTTGGAGCAGGGACTCTCAGACGGTTAGCTGATCTTTTTGCCTTTCTCCATATGCGTTGACACCTGAGGGCAGCGGCATAAGCAGATGGAACTTCGGCTTCCTTCTCTTGGATAGAGAACATGGGCGGCTGAAAACCAAACACAACTTGGAAAGGAGACAGTCCCATGGCACTAGACGAGAGGGTGTTTACAGCATATTCAACCCATGGTAAATTTTGAGACCATTTAGTGGCATCAGACTCAGACAGAGCGCGAAGCTTGGTCTCCACCTCCTGGTTGGCCCTTTCTGTTTGTCTGTCCGACTGAGGGTGAAAACCTGAGGACAAACTAACAGAAATCCCCAGCAAAGAACAGAATTCCCTCCAAAAACATGATATGAACTGAGGCCCTCTATCGGACACAATGTCAGTGGGAATGCTGTGAACCTCATGTGCCAAAATCTCCCCCATCTCTTTGGCCGAAGGCAACTTCTTGAGGGGATCAAGTGAACCATCTTTGAGAATCTGTCAATGACTGTTAGTAGAACTGTGAAGCCATTAGAAACTGGCAGACCCGTCACAAAATCCATGGCAATGTGTGACCAGGGATGAGGAGGAATAGGTAGCGGATGTAACAATCCAACAGGAGGACGACGAGAAGACTTGGCAAAATTGGTTGC
The DNA here is from genome assembly GCF_021462225.1 of Girardinichthys multiradiatus. Classification (NCBI taxonomy): domain Eukaryota; kingdom Metazoa; phylum Chordata; class Actinopteri; order Cyprinodontiformes; family Goodeidae; genus Girardinichthys; species Girardinichthys multiradiatus. The sequence goes on from NC_061818.1 coordinate 28,287,555, forward strand.
AGGCGGTGACGTAATCCATCACTTCTTTCACTATGGATGGTCACCAAAACTAGGTACAGACCATCTGCAACGTCCTGCTGATACCAGGGTGACAGACCAGACAAGAGTTATGGCATGATTCAAGTACCTTGGGTACGAGGCGTTAGGGGACAAAACACCGGTCAGATGGACATGAAGCTGGGACAGGGAGGTCTTTGGTCTCTGACCTCTCCTTCCAACTCCAACATGGTGACAGATAGTCTCACTGATTCCAGGAGAATGAACTCATCCTCCCCGGTGGCCTGTGATTCAGTGGGTTCCTGTATTCTGGACAGGCCGTCAGGTTTGCCATTCTTGACTCCTGGTCTGAAAGACAGAGAGAAGTTGAGCCTTCCAAAAAATAGAACCCACCTTGCCTGCCTGGGATTAAGGCGCTTTGCTGATCTCAGGTACTCCAGGTTCTTATGATCAGTCCAAACAAGAAACGGTTCTTTAGCCCCCTCTAGCCAATGCCTCCACTCCTCGAGAGCTAACTTGACTGCCAGCAGTTCTCGGTCCCCCACATCATAATTGCATTCTGCTGGAGACAAAGTCCTAGCAAAAAAAAGGCACATGGGTGAATGCAATCATCACAACCTCTTTGACTTAAGACTGCTCCTACCCCAGTGTTAGAGGCATCAACCTCCACGATAAACTGTCTTTTGGGGTTAGGGTACTGTAGAACAGGAGCTGACGTAAAAAGTTTCTTAAGCTTGACAACAGCCTTTTCTGCCATCTCGTTCCAAACAAACTTGACCTTTGAAGATGTGAGGGTGTTGAGAGGGGCTGCTACTAGGCTGTAATTTCTGATAAAATGTCTGTAAAAGTTAGCAAACCCCAAAAACCTTTGTAGCTGTTTGCAATCGGTAGGAGAAGGCCATTCCAATACCGCCTTGACTTTGAAGGGATCCACTATGACTTGGTCTGGAGAGATAATGAATCCCAGGAAGGAAGTGGTGGTGGTGTGAAACTCACACTTTTCAGCTTTGACAAACAGATGATTTTGAAGAAGGCGGAGTAGTACGGCCCGAACATGACTTCTGTGAGTTTCCAGGTCCGGGGAATAAACCAGAATGTCGTTAAGGTAAATAAAAACAAATTGTCCAACCATGTCCCTCAGAACATCATTCACCAATGCCTGAAACACGGGCATTGGTTAAACCAAAAGGCATTACATAGTACTCATAGTGACCAGTGGGAGTGTTAAATGCCGTCTTCCATTTGTCCACTTCCTTGATGCGGATCAGATAAGCGTTTCTCAAGTCTAGCTTGGTGAAAATCTTGGCTCCTTGAATCGGGTCAAAAGCGGTATTCGTGAGTGGTAGAGGGTATCGGTTCTTTGGTGATGTCATTTAAACCCCTGTAGTCGATGCATGGTCTCAGGGACCCATCCTTATTTACCACAAAGAAGAAGCCTGCCCCTGCTGGAGAAGAAGATGGTCGAATTATCCCTGCTTTTAGCGATTCTTCGACGTACTTCCTCATGGCTTGATGTTCAGGTCCCGACAAAGAATAAAGTCGGCCCCTGGGAGGAGATGTGCCAGGGAGGAGCTCAATGGCACAGTCACAGGGTCTGTGAGGTGGAAGTGCCGTGGCCCTGGACTTGTTGAAGACCTCCTTAAGCGCATGATATTCAGGAGGTACTTTACCCAAATCAGGGTATGTCTCCTCAATGTTGTTCTCAGGAACATTATTTGTGGTGGCAGATGACAGACATATGGCTGAGCAGGACCTAGCCCAGCCCAGCCCAGAATCTCCTTGGCTTGCCAATCAATATGGGGGTTGTGCTTTTGTAACCAGGAGGCCCCTAACACAATGGGTAGTTTAGGCGAGTTGATGATACTGAAAGTCACTTCATCCAAATGATTGCCCCCCATTGTGAGTTTGATTACCTATGTTTTGTAGTGTGAACTGTTGATGCAAGGCAGAACATTACAGGTGTCAGACGTTGGAAGGAGCTTGATGTCATGGTCCCTGGCGAACGACTCACCATAAATTCTGTGTCCACCCCTGAGTCAATGAACACTAACCCCTGATGAAAGTAGAAGACACTTGAATGGTTGCAGGAAATGAGCATGAGGAGACAGACAATTGGCTACGCGTCAGTAGAGTTCCCCTCACCTCTACTGAGCCAGAGCTTTTAACAGACACTTTAAGGCAACATGACCCTGTCCCCCACAATAAAAACACAAGTTGTTTCTCCTTCATCGATCACGCTCCCCCACAGAAATCTTTGATCGACCCAACTGCATGGTCTCATGGTCATAACTGTGTTCAGAAGGGGGTGGAAGACCCTTGGATTCTAGGTGGAGAACAGGGTTGTGGGCTGAGGAGGCTTTTACCTCCCTATGACATCTCTCCCTCCTCCTTTCTGTGAGCCGTAAATCAATACGGGTTGCCAGGTCTTCAAGTTGGTGAAGGGAGGCAGGGTAATCACGGGTAGCCAGTTCGTCCTTGATGTTCTCATTGAGACCTTGCATGAAAGCATCCATTTGAGCATGTTCATTCCAATAACTGTCAGCTGCCAGCAAATGAAAGTCAATAATATATGATGTGACGCTACTCTCTCCCTGTTTTATGAAAAATAAACCTCTGTCAGCTTCACAACTAGGAAGAACTGGGTCAAAAACCCTGATGAGCTCCTTGAAGAATGCAGCATAAGAAGCACACATGACTGAACCATTCTGCCACTCAGCAGTGCCCCAATGCTTAGCCTTTCCAGAGAACAGGGAAATAACAAACGCCACCTTAGAGTGCTCAGAAGGCAACAAAGAAGGCTGGAGCTCGAAATGAATCTCACACTGAGTAAGAAAAGCACGGGACTGGTCAGGATCTCTCTTAAACAACTCAGGAGGCGTGAATCTAGGTTCTCTTACCACAGCGGATAGATCAGGAACTCTGGAGGAGACAGGCTGTGAGGACGCTGGCGTGGAGGCATGAATAAAACTCAGGACTTGAACAGTGTTAGGTAAAGCCACTAACCTTCTCAGTCTGGGAAAGAGGTGCGGAATCCAGAAGAGGATGTGATCCAGACAGTTTATGTGGAAGAGTCCAACAGACTGAAGTCGGATTGCCGACTGATCCAAATCCTCAGGGGAATCAGCTGAAGCTGTGGCAGGAACACAGAGAGTTGTGATTGTCCTCTTGACAATGATTCCAGGCAGACTCGAGAGCCAGACAGGCTCAGGCTGAATAAACCAGTGGCTTGGCTGGGGCGTAAATCCAAGGACAGAAACAGAGTCGAGTTCCAGGGCTAGAGGCATCAGACAAGGGGCAGGCAGAGGCATGAAACCAGAGGCAGAAAACAGAGTCAAAATCCAGAATCCAATCCGTCAGACAAGGGGCATGCAGGAGGGAATAATCAGTGAAACAGGGGAATTTCAGAGAACAATATCAGACAGGAAGGAACACTGGATAACTCACAAATGGTAAATGGACTGAATTTATATAGCGCCTTTCCAGTCATACAGACCGCTCAAAGCGCTTTACACTAGAGCCACAATCACCCAATCGCACTCACACATTCATACACCGATACACAGATCGGTAGGCAACTTGAGGTTAAGTGCCTTGCCCAGGGGCACATCGACATACAGCAGGAGGAAGCTGGAATCGAACCCACAACCTTCCAATTGCAAGACAACTACTCTTCCTACTGAGCCACAGTCGCAAACTGTTTTCGGAAATCTGGCACTGTCTGCCTGTAAGAGGGCTGTATATAACTCCAGCTCCACAGGTGTGTGGCATGACGGTGATTGCGCTGCAGCGCAGCAGCAGACAGGTGAAGCAGATGAGTTGATTGCATGAATGAGAGCAAAGCAGAGCAGAGCAGAGCAGGCAGACGGGCCAGAATCATAACAGTTTTGTGTAAGAGGCTCATCTTTCCAGATAGGAAATAGAGGTAGATCATGTCTTACCTCTGAAACTTGCATTTTGTATTGGTTTCCTCTTAATTATAACTCAACAATGTTGTGATAAATGCAGTGGAGAGAAGAAAAGTGAGTTTGGTTAATCTGTGTATTTATTATAGAGCAAGATCCACATGAGGTTAGACATTTCTAAAGTTCGGGATTGTGGAAAAACTGCCTTTAGAGATAGGGATACAAATCTTTAGAAAAACTTAGAAAAAAAATGTTACAGTGACATATCAACAAAAGTTTTAAAACGACATTGCTGTTTATGCTAGTCATTGCTATTCATTGTCATAGTTCTGGCTGAAACAAATCAGAGACCTATTTAGTATAGAGCATAAAAAGCTGTCATGGTTACCTTTTGCACAGCATGTGGTAAAAATACATCATCACATTTTGGCAGACTTTGATGTTTTGTTTGGAAATCTTAGCATAAATGATTGAAAAATAGTGCAACACTTTTCAGAACCATCATCCCCAAAAATTGTTTACAAAAAAGACTACTGATCCACATATGAAACAAAATTGTTGCTTTTCATGTAAAGATGGACACAGAAACTATCTCACATTAGTCACTCCAAAAATCTTCCCATCTTTATTGATATTGTTATTAATAAGATCAGACTCACATATGAGAGAACCACTACATATTTGCTAATAAAAATTATTGTGGGAAGCTGGAGGGGAGGCAAATGTTTAAGCTTTCTTTCCAAGAAAAATGTTTCTTAACCGCAGGCAGTAAAAAGACTTTACATTTATATAAATTCATTACTGGTATTATAAAAAGCACTTATAAATCTCAATTAGTTCAAGCTCCAAGCAATACACATTCAGAAAAGAACATGAAGAGAAAATAGGGGAGATTAAGCACTTTACAAATAATGGATTGTTTTGGAGCATAGTAGTTCTTATTTCACAGTTTAGGGGTTGACTGGGTAAAAATATAGATTTAATATGGAATCACTTTGGTTCAGGCAATGCAGTAACACCAAGCACAAACTCAGTGTTGGAGGAAATTGCCAAAGCAACAGTGGTGCATTACCAGTTTGGCTTTAAAATTAGGAGGCAGCAACCACATATTCTCAATGCCAACAGAACCCCAGGCTGTGTCCAGTCATATAAGATGGAGAGGGATGTAATCTGTTGAACGAGACAAAGCCTCAGAATAAAACTCATTTCTCTCCCGGTGGCGTTTGGCTTTGTCTGCAAAAAGCAGGATTTGCAGAGGTTTCTCAGACATTCAGGGCCACTGGTGAATAAATGAAGTTATTATCCACATCACTGTATGGTTCACACATGCACACAGATACACACTTTTCCTAATCTTAAAGAGATCCCTTGCTTCTTCATTGCCTTTTTGTCCACTCAGTCGTTTATGACTCCTGTAGCTCTTGGGCAGTGTGGTTAAATGAGGTACAACTCTGTTTAACAGCCCCTGTGTACAATTATAAAAGAAAAGGGGTTAAGCCAGTTTAATTTTGACAGCATCACCTAGGAAACGCCTGATGCCTGAATCCAGTGGGAACAATGGTTAAAGTAAATGAATGTCCACATTGTACTCTGAAAGAAACAATTTTTAAAAAGCAGCAAAAAACTGTCCCAAACTCTAGTTTAGAGTCATTTCAGTTTTCATCCAATTAAATGTGCGCTTCAATGTCAAAATAATCCATCTGTTAATGTCGACGTTCTTCATACACTGTCTTCATTCTCCTTAGCATGTTTGTTCAATGCAAGGGTCTTGCTGCTATCAGTCATCGTTGCTGTCATTATTTGTGTCCTTGTCTGTACCAAGTCAAGTATTAGTCATCCAGAAGGTTGGTTTTATTCAGCAGATCATTCTTTAAAACATTTTATGAAAATAATATTTTATCTGATCTTGCATTGTGAAGGGTTGTCTAAAAGTATGCTGATTATTGCCTAAGTTAGTTCCAAGACTAACTTAACTTCCATATTCTTCAAGATAATCCTTGGTTCTCAAACAATCATTGCATGATAATGTTGCATCACTCTTTCGGTCATGATTTTTAATTATCTTTAATCAACTTGTTTATATTGTACATAGCCCATTAGTCTTCGTTATCCTTTAATTCTGCTTGGTAGTTTAGTTGGATTGTTTTAGCATAGTGAAGAGTTTGTTGATTGAAATATGTTTGACTTTGAGTTGACTTATTTTTGTTAATAAATTCTTGTATTTTAAGAAATTGTGTGAATTCATTCCATGTGTGTTCAGAGTTTATGCTGTTCAATAATGTCAGAGCTTGTCTCACCCTTTTCTATTTTGTCCTAATACCATCGCCTTACTGGCTGATAATCACAGGACAACCCTTAACAGACTGAAATATTGTTTGATAAAATATTAAATAATATTTTCAGATTCATAGTCACAACAGTTCATTTACAACACAGTTCTGTGGGGTTGGACTGGAACAGCGGGCAAAATCGGGATTTGTCTGAAGGAGAGAACAGAGACTTATGAAAACTCTGGTGAAGATGGGAAGGAAGTTAGGATGTTTCTTAGAGGCTGACTTACGGGGCTGAGATCTTGGTAAGGCCAGGGGGTAATGAGTCCTTTTCCACAGTGGCTTGAGGCTGACAGGATGTGCACAGTTTTATAAGAATTGCTGTGTTCCTTTGCTTGTGTTTTCTTTTCCTCCAGGAAGCTCCACAGAGGTTGGAGAGATAATGTTGGAGGGTGGACAGGCAGGTTGATGGTTAGGATGAGGCGGCTCTTGAGAAGCTGGGCTTGGAGTTGGAAGCAGAATGGAGGCTCAGGGCTGGGACGTTGAGGCTGGAGTTTCCACACTCCTCTAAACATGACACGAGTGAAACAGGAGATCAGACAATTTCCACGCTTCCTTCAGTAGAAGGTTGATCTGCAAGGCAACGGAGGAAAACAAGGAAGTCAGAGAAAATCTGCTTAGGAGCAGGACTGTAGAGTAGTAGAGGTATAGCTGTTACCAAACCAAGTGAGAAAACAAGCTGACACCACCCTCTGCATTTACACTCCATATGAAACATCGCTGATTGCTCTCAGATGAGCTACACCTGTGCAACAGCACCTGCCAGTCACACCCTGCACAGAAAAAAAACAAAGCACAAAACCCAGTCTGCATGCAGCCTGCACACAAACCACCGTGGATATGAAACTTGCTGGATTCTTCCATTACACTACCAGTTTCTCTGTCCATACTCCATGTCCTGTTCACCCTGTTCCAGACCTGTAATTTTTCTGTTATTTTATTAGAAAGCCTCACCCCGAGTTCCTGTCTGCATTTTGGTCCAACTCACAACCTACAAAGAATGACATTTTATCAGTACTATGGGTTAAGTCTTATGGTCAGAAGTCATTTTAAGACTCCAGTCTAAATTACAGAGTATCTTTTAATAAGCAGAGCTATTTTAGACATTTACACATAATCCCTGGCCCAGAAAATTACATTGATTTTTTTTAAAAGAATCCTTGGGTCAAGGTATGCAGTCTTTGTTTAATCATATTCTGTCAGAACATTTCCTATTTAACAGGAATTGGTGTTATGTCAAGAAAAGAAAAATCTCTCACATTTAAAAATTTGATACTTCAAACAAATATGTTTTAACCTTATGTGGATCAGTCCATGGCAGAACACCAACACTGAGTGGACATTTGCCACTGTGTGGACATTTTGTCTGGTCCACACAAGGGCAAATGGGTTGGCGCGTAGTTAGACCTGGGATGTTTTCTGAATAGCCCCGGACTTCTTGATAGAAGAAATTTAGAAGTATTAAAAAGATACAGCCACAAAATGGTACTGGACTTCACATTTTTATTTAAAAACAATCAGATTTTTTCAATTGTGTTCCTTATAATCACGTGCCGCTCCACCTAACCTGACAATGAGTTACAAGGGGAAGACAAAAAATAGCTATTTGCGCACTCGCAGCACCATGAATGCGCAACTACGCGCACAGCCAGAACAGCAGTTTACTCCAGGTCGACCTGCCTCCTTCATTATCTGAAAGGTTACACTGAGCGCCTCGAACAGGGCTCATTTCAGAGCAACCGCAGAGCCAACCGGAGAGTGGGAGCCTGGTGGTTGCGTGTGTTCAGGAACAGGTGGACACCGAGCAGTATAACCCAGACAAAGATAGCGGTAAAATCTGAATGCTGACCCGGAATGGGCTAATTTTAAGTTACAGCTAATCACTGATTCACCCAGCAAGACGTGAGGTGGAGGTTCACTCTAATGAGCATCATTAGGGTCATGATGAGGGACTTTTACTTGAGCTACAGGTAAAGTGAAATGATCTGTTTGTGATAGAAAACAGTAGCAACCTTCTCTGTGAGCTTCTAGCCGGATTTGCATCATAATGGGAAAATATCTGGTCCTTTACTTCAGTCAAAATAAAATAATTTAATCCTAACGTAGCTGAACACATTAAAAGGTCATTCAGATCATCACATTGATTGCAGCCAGTCTTATAGTCTAGTTCTACATGTAGACAGAAAAAAGTGTTGCTCAGTATGTTAGGGCTAGCGAGATAAAGGACCCCAGAATGCAGACCAGAAGGCAGCATGTCGGTAAGTAAAAAATTTATTTAACAAAAATTAACTCTAAGAAGAGGCAGGAACAAAACAACGAACGGGCAGGCAGAACAGGCAAAAAACAGACTTGGCCAGGCTGGCAAGACAGGCGTGGCATGACTACAGGACACGAGCATTATCTGAATAATGTTTCCGCCATGAACAACTGAACAGGAGTGTATATATGGAGAGTAAACCAGGTGGAGCTAGGAGACGGATTAGTTTGGAGCAGGTGAACCGGATAAAGATAATTAACAGACAGAACAGAACGTGGCTGGAGCAAGAACAGAGACTCTTGAATACAAACAAAAACTAAAGCATGACCAGAACCAAAAACCAAACTTGACAAAACATGAACAAGACGAAAATATGACCAGAAAAATAATAAACAGAAGCATGATTCAAAAACTGTGAGACAAGTATAAGAAAAATCCAGAAACCAAAAACCAAACAACCCCAAATCATAACACAGTAAACCAGGAAAATATCTCCTGGTGCCAGTAAGACATAGTAGAAACTGTAAAAGTAAGCATCCCTCTTCTCTTTCATATCTTCTGTGCTGATTCTAAACATACAGCTCTGGCTTTAAAAGATGCAGGATAATTAAGAAATAAATCATAGCAATTAATCACAGGTGGACCATTGATTAGTTAACTATTTTAGTTTTCTGAATTTCACATGTAATATTATATAAACTAAACTAATTAAACAAGGATACAGTTTTACTAAAGGTGAGACATACATACCATATGTATACAGTTATTAATAACTGTAATATTAGTACTGATAAGTTCCAGGATGAGGCTCTATGCTATATTTTAAACACCACAGCTTAACACCCTTTTATCTCAAAGTGTTTAAGTAAGAACTGCACTAATGTCTCACATGCTCAGTGCAGAACAAAAGCCTGTGTTGAAAAATGTTTCGTTTATCATTTTTGGCAGGTGAAATTTCTTCAGAAGTGGAATGAAGGGCTGAAAAGATGGCAAAAAAAGAGAACAGGTTCAGAAAAGAAGGAACAATTTTGATAAAATGTTTTGAAATCTCTTTGCATAATAAAATAAATGTCTGACTAAGATTTAGGAAAATCAACTTTATCCCACTTTCCTTTTTTGAAATATAAGAATAAAGACAATGGAGCCTCAGGAGTGGAACGGTTTGATGAGAATATAACTTTTAAAAAAGGTAATTTATGTAGATGACAAAAGAAGCACATTTATCTGGCCCATAGTAAACATCTCTGAGTTTAAGAAAAACATTTGTTAGCAAAAATTCAGATTAAGTTATTTTCTAAATACCTCAACATGTGTCATTATTTGCTTCAGCAAAATGGTTTTTCATCAGGCCCAAACTCTGTTTCTCCTTGTCCTTCATTCAGCTTCTAACAAAAATAAAAAGTACAATTATTGGAAACCTTTTTTGTTTGATTCACAATAATTTACATTCAGTCTAAAACCAGCCGAGACAGAGAACTGGTACAATATGTCCTATATTATTTAAATTTTATTTTAAATTACCTATAAAATGTCTTATTGAAATCTAAATATTTTGGATTTGGGCTAAAGCCCCCAATGTTTTGAGACCCTAAAAACGCCCCCGGTTGTGAGGGTTAATGGTTAGGTTTAAGACTAAAGAAATAATTGAGTTTAGGTTAGGTTTAGGGTAAGGTATACAGGTCCTTCTCAAAATATTAGCATATTGTGATAAAGTTCATTATTTTCCATAATGTCATGATGAAAATTTAACATTCATATATTTTAGATTCATTGCACACTAACTGAAATATTTCAGGTCTTTTATTGTCTTAATACGGATGATTTTGGCATACAGCTCATGAAAACCCAAAATTCCTATCTCACAAAATTAGCATATCATTAAAAGGGTCTCTAAACGAGCTATGAACCTAATCATCTGGATCAACGAGTTAACTCTAAACACCTGCAAAAGATTCCTGAGGCCTTTAAAACTCCCAGCCTGGTTCATCACTCAAAACCCCAATCATGGGTAAGACTGCCGACCTGACTGCTGTCCAGAAGGCCACTATTGACACCCTCAAGCAAGAGGGTAAGACACAGAAAGAAATTTCGGAACGAATAGGCTGTTCCCAGAGTGCTGTATCAAGGCACCTCAGTGGGAAGTCTGTGGGAAGGAAAAAGTGTGGCAGAAAACGCTGCACAACGAGAAGAGGTGACCGGACCCTGAGGAAGATTGTGGAGAAGGGCCGATTCCAGACCTTGGGGAACCTGCGAAAGCAGTGGACTGAGTCTGGAGTAGAAACATCCAGAGCCACCGTGCACAGGCGTGTGCAGGAAATGGGCTACTGGTGCTGCATTCCCCAGGTCAAGCCACTTTTGAACCAGAAACAGCGGCAGAAGCGCCTGACCTGGGCTACAGAGAAGCAGCACTGGACTGTTGCTCAGTGGTCCAAAGTACTTTTTTTGGATGAAAGCAAATTCTGCATGTCATTCGGAAATCAAGGTGCCAGAGTCTGGAGGAAGACTGGGGAGAAGGAAATGCCAAAATGCCAGAAGTCCAGTGTCAAGTACCCACAGTCAGTGATGGTCTGGGGTGCCGTGTCAGCTGCTGGTGTTGGTCCACTGTGTTTTATCAAGGGCAGGGTCAATGCAGCTAGCTATCAGGAGATTTTGGAACATTCATGCTTCCATCTGCTGAAAAGCTTTATGGAGATGAAGATTTCATTTTTCAGCATGACCTGGCACCTGCTCACAGTGCCAAAACCACTGGTAAATGGTTTACTGACCATGGTATCACTGTGCTCAATTGGCCTGCCAACTCTCCTGACCTGAACCCCATAGAGAATCTGTGGGATATTGTGAAGAGAACGTTGAGAGACTCAAGACCCAACACTCTGGATGAGCTAAAGGCCGCTATCGAAGCATCCTGGGCCTCCATAAGACCTCAGCAGTGCCACAGGCTGATTGCCTCCATGCCACGCCGCATTGAAGCAGTCATTTCTGCAAAAGGATTCATGACCAAGTATTGAGTGCATAACTGTACAAGATTATTTGAAGGTTGACGTTTTTTGTATTAAAAACACTTTTCTTTTATTGGTCGGATGAAATATGCTAATTTTGTGAGATAGGAATTTTGGGTTTTCATGAGCTGTATGCCAAAATCATCCATATTAAGACAATAAAAGACCTGAAATATTTCAGTTAGTGTGCAATGAATCTAAAATATGACTGTTAAATTTTCATCATGACATTATGGAAAATAATGAACTTCATCACAATATGCTAATATTTTGAGAAGGACCTGTATACTGGTAAGGGTTAAGTAGGGTAAGGGTCAGAGTTAGGCTATGACAATGAATGGAAGTCTATACAAGGTCCCTGTAAGGCTAGCAAGACACTACGTGTGTGCTCTACATGTCTCCGAAACATAAATTTCAAGGTGAATAAAAATTTAAGGTGAACCATTGAGTACATCTCCTGAACATGACGCAACTCAAAGTAAAGCCCTCTGAGGTCACATCACAGTGAGTGCATGCACGCGGGATGAAAATAATAAAAGAAAGATGGACTTTGAAGGAAGAGAGCATTAAAAATAGGAATTTTCACCAGGTTACATGATCTGGCTCAGGTGTTATGAATGATGTACAAAACTCTCTACGCTAGGTGAAACTGAGCAGATTTCATTTGGGTTTATGGTTTAATACATGAAAAAAGTAGGAGTAACTTTCAACAGAGGGTTGTTTAATTAATGTCAAGAGGCTTTTCAGATGTGCTACAGTAATTCACATGATTTCAGAAGGACCATAAAGGCAGGAGTCCCACTTTTTTGAGCTTCACGGCCTGCCTTCCCTCTGCATTCAGTATTATCATGTATATTTCTGCATGAACAGAATACCCACAGAAGCCAAAGTTATTTACAGAGTTAAAAAATACTATGGACAAAGAAATTTAGATGTGGTTACAAAATTGCAACACAGTTTTTATTATATTTATAATTCACAAGTATTCTTTGCATGTTTTTGTGTAATTCTGTGTTCTTTCTCATTTTCATTTCCCCTGTTATTATTTCTTCATGACTTTAGTGGAAAAAATTGTAAAAGGTAATGTAAATGATGCATGACCATGTCAGGGGCAATCTGTTGGGGTATTGGAAGTTCACTGTTGTTTTTCATGTTCAGAAAAATATTTAGTTTCTTCGTTATTAACGTTCGGTGTCTCTTGGCAAACTGCTTTTGATTTTACTCTGATCCCAGTAATTAGTTTAGAGTTACAGGGGGAAATTAATAGCAGAATGGTAATGCATGTTAACAAAAGAACACTAAGCTATAAAAATGGACACATTGACAGTAATTACTTACAATATAAATGGAGTATATAATCCCATAAAGAGAAAGAAAATTATGACCCATCTGAAAAGACTGAACTCCTCAATTGCATTACTTCAGGAGACCCACATTAATGGTTCAGAACACAAAAAGCGCAGGAGGGAATGGGTGGGGAAGGTTTATAGTGCTTCGTGCCATTGATCATTGGGTTTTATTTTAGAGAACATGTACGAAGACAAAGATGGGAACAACATTTTTGTCATGGGTACAATCAGAGGTGTGAAGATGTCCCTTTTAAACATCTAGGCACCCAATTAAGATGACCCCAGCTTTATTAAGGAAATGACGGCTCTTTTGGCAACTCAAGTTGATGGATATATCGTAGTAGAAGGGGAATTTAACTAAGTGATGAACAAAATATTAGAGAAACACCTATTTGAACAAAGTCAGAAGCTACAGAAGGCAAAAATACTTCCAATCTGATTGAGAAAATGTGGCTGGTGGACATATGGCATCATAAAGACTTCAAAGAGCGTGATTGCCCTTTTTTTTAAAGCCTCATAGATGCTATGAGAAAAGATCCCTTTTTTGTGTTAAGACGAGGGGCCTGTAAAGTCACAGAATGCCACTCCTTAAGTTTGCAGACGACACCACTGTCATTGGACTGATCCAGGACGGTAATGAGTCTGCATACAGACAGCAGGTGGATCGGCTGGTACACTGGTGCAGTCAGAACTACCTTGAACTCAACCCACTCAAGACTGTGGAAATGGTGGTGGACTTTCGGAGAACACCACCCCCATACACCCCCCTCACCATCCTCAACAACACTGTATCGGCCGTGGACCACTTCAGGTTCTTAGGAACCACCATCTCTGAGGACCTGAGATGGTCTTCACACATAGACACTGTTTGAAAGAAGGCCCAGCAGAGACTGTACTTCCTGAGGCAACTCAAGAAGTTCAACCTTCCACAGGAGCTGTTGGTCATCTTCTACACTGCCATCATTCAGTCTGTTCTGTCTTCATCCATCTCAGTGTGGTTTGGCTCATCCACAAAACAGGACAGGTCCAGACTGCAACGAATAATCAGGACTGCAGAGAGAATAATCAGGGCTGACCTTCCCTCCATCCAGGACTTATACAGGTCTAGGGTCAAGAAAAGAGCTGCCAAAATCTCTGCCGACCCCACACACCCTGCACATAAACTGTTTAGAGTTTTACCTTCAGGCCGCCGCTACAGAGCACTGTTCACTAAAACCAGCCGCCACAGAGACAGTTTCTTCCACCAGGCTGTTTCTCTGTTGAACATTCAATAGAGTACAAAACAACAGCATACAGATGTTGCAAATGCACCTTTTTTGTTAGATATGTGTATATTGTACATTGTAAATTGTAAATTTGTATATTCTGTAATGCAGAATGTTTCATTGTACATTGTATGTGGTACGTTGTAAATTGTAAATTGTAAATTGTAAATTTGTATATTCTGTAATGCAAAAACAGAACAAAAGAGCAAAGTGTACCGGAGGCAAATTCCTTGTTTGTATGTATGAACTTGGCAATAAAGCTGATTCTGATTCTGATTCTGATTCTGATTCTGATCGAACGAATGACAATATCAGACCATAGTCCAGTAGCTATAACAATACATTTAAAGAGGGATAAACAACGAAAATAGTGAAACATGAATGTTTTGCTTTTGAATTATCCAGAAGTAGTTCAAAACATTACAAAAAGATTGGAACGAAAAGATGGAAACACAATGATAATGGGGAAGTATCATATAGGAAGCTGCAAAAGCTGATCTTGATAAGCAACAACCAGGATTAGAAAAACACATAAACCAATTAGAAAATGAGAATAAAAAGACAGGTTAAGAATACTTTGCTCTCCTGCAATGTGAGAATTTTAACCACAATGCTGGCAAAGTGCATTCAAAAATGTATTCTTGCAATAACTAAACCAGACCAAACAGGGTTAAAAAGCGGAGCGTCCACAGATAACTCTAAACATCTCTGTGGTAGGACGAAAACAGCATCCCATCAATGCTTCTCAATCTTGACACTGAGAAAACATTTGACAGGGATGACTGGTAGTACTTGGAACACACACTGGGAGAAATGGGTTTTCATACAGATGTAATTAATTTCACTGGATTGGTGTGTTGTATTCAAATTCAATTCAATTCAAAGATACTTTATTGATCCCCAAGGGGAAATTCTTGGCACACATCCAAAGTGTGGGGGAATAGATACACCCCAAACTATTATCATCGAGGCCCTTAGCAGAAAGCTTACAGGCAGACTCTAGAATCCATGGAGTAACAGTAAGAGTGACTCAAAAAATCTCCCTTTATATGAACGACATTATTTTTTATATTTCTGACCCCTTCAGTTCAATCCCTGTGCTTTTGACCTGTTTAAGAGAATTCAGGGAAACATCAGGCTACAAAGTTAATGAAACACAATTAGGGAGGAGCTATGATACTGGTGGACTAAAGGCCAACAGAGATAGATAAAGGTGTTACTTTTAATTGGTCCAATAGGGGATTCAGATATTTAATGTGTTGATTACGTCACAAGCATCAAAACTATTTAGCAGAAATTATGGTAGGCTCTTTTCCCAGATAAAATCAAACTTGACTTGATGGGAGGTTCTCCCTTTATTAATTCCAAAAGATGAAAGGTGGTCTTAGTTTTCCAAGTACTACTGAGAGGCACAACTCCATGGTGTGGTAGAATGGGTTGTACAGGATGAGGAGACAAACTGGGCTGGACTGGAGAACAATGCATAGCTGCTGATACATCTCTAGATATTGTCATTAGTAGAACAAATGAAATGTAAAGATTTAAATATTGAAAATGAATGGATAATATGCTCACATAAGGGTTTGACCTCAGGTGAGGAAGAAAATAGGAGCACCTCTAACAATATAACGCGTAGTACAAATAGCTAAGATTGACGACTTCTTGGCAAAGAAATTGGATACTGGGTATCAGAGATGGGCTGGGGACAGATTAATAACTATTAACCAGTTGCTTAATGAAGAAACTCTTAAGTCATTTAAGCAGTTATAAGATAATTATGGGCTATTTATTAAGGATTTCTATTGGTTTTTAAAATTAATGGATTACCTTTTATCACACACAGTGTTTTGCTCAGAAATGACACCCATTACAACATTTACAACCACATTTCTCTGACAATTCTCTAGATACAAAGCAAAAATGGAAACTAGAAATGAATGTTGTTTTTGCAAATGGGAAGTGAGAGGAGGCTTGTGAACAGGATCGTAAGAACTCCCATAGTCCAGGGTGGAAGAAATTCGACTGGAAATTAAGAATGAGATACTTCAAAACACCCTCCAGCTCATCAAAATATGACAATAATATTACAAACTTTTTCTGGAGGAACTCCAAACAGACTGGGAACCACACTCACATTTTTTGGAACTGCCCGATTTGTTTTGGCAGGAGGTCCAGACAAATTTGCTGGAACCCCTGTATTAAATAATGGGTTGGGCTCCAGGAGGAGATATAGGGAAGAAGAACGTCCAATTTTCACTTATGGCGAGGAATATAACT
Organism: Girardinichthys multiradiatus; assembly: GCF_021462225.1. NCBI lineage: Eukaryota > Metazoa > Chordata > Actinopteri > Cyprinodontiformes > Goodeidae > Girardinichthys > Girardinichthys multiradiatus. The sequence continues at coordinate 28,303,931 of NC_061818.1, forward strand.
TTGTCCTGACTCAGGTCCCTGCCTCCCACCCTTCAACAATGGAAAGAGAGACTGAAAAATGTGTACGAAATGGAAAAGATGATTGCAAAATGTAACGTAAAAGTAATGTTTTTATGTGTATAGAGACCTGCTATCTCCCACTTTAGATGGCCTGAGAATGTAAAAGGTACCACTGGGTCATGAGAAGCTGTGTTGGCCTCCTGGTTTTTCTTTTTTTCATTTTGTTTTTACGGATGTTATCAGATGGATGTATCCATCCTTTATGGGAGCCTATGAGGACCTATGACCTTGAGGGATGCCAAATGGTGAAGTGGATCTTAAATGTTGGCTGAGTCAGTATTATACAAATTTTTTTCATTATGGCTGTGGGGTTAGACCTTTGTTTTGTATATTACCATTGGGGTTTTGTGTTATATGCATAATTTTAAAGAAATAAAAAATGTAAAAAAAAAAAAGACATGCTTTAAGGAAAGTGGAGACAGAGACTACGGAAGTGCGTGCGTGCGTGCGTGCGTGCGTGCGTGCGTGCGTGCGTGCGTGCGTGCGTGCGTGCGAGCATGAAAACATTTAATGGAATATAAATGTTTTACACTGTTTGTCACAACATGATGGAATTCGCTGGAAACACAAACTGACAGCCACATTTAATTTCCCTGCAATAACTGAAAAGTAAATGTAGATAAACACTGACACAGTGTTTTGTCAATGTTAAGTGCTTATGATTAACCATCAGACACGGCAGAAACATGAACTTATGTTTGATGCAATACAGAGAAAATTGAAATGTATATGCTTATATTTGTGCAATGTTCCACAACTATAATTATGATCAGCATCCTACCCAGTTTATCCATAACCCACCTATTCCTGTTGAGTTTCCAGCTGGCAGTGATAGGGTGATGACTGTCAGCCACAAAACTATATCAAAGAGATGAACAATAAACTCATAATGCAAATTAAGCTATTTTTAAACCAAAAATTAATAAATTCTGAATATAAAAATCTCTACCAAGGCAAAATGCAAACAGTGTATAGAGTTAGCTGCAGCTAACCCATTGCTCACAACCCGAAGGCACAGGGCTGCGACCGCGACCCTCTCATCCACTGGGTAAACCCCAGCACGAGACGGCTGAGCTGGGGAGGAACAAGCAAACCTACCCCAGCCCGCCGCCTTTCCCCATGGGCCACTCCTGAGTAGAAGAAAGTCCAGCCCCTCTCAAGGAGATGGGTTCCAGAGCCCATGCTGTGCATGGAGGTGAGCCCAACTACTTCTAGTCAATATCTCTCGACCTCCTGCACAAGCTCAGGCTCCTTCCCCCCAGCGAGGTGACATACCATGTCCCTAGAACCAGCCTCATAGTTCTCCTTGCAGGTGGTGGGCCCACTGGGGGATGGCCTCGCATCTCTCGTTTGGGTTTGGCCCATCCGGGTCCCGCGAGGAGCAACCCAGCCATCAGGCGCTCTCCGACGAGTCCCGACCCCAGGGCTGGCTCCAGGGTGGGACCCCAGCTCTGCCATACCAACGTCACGTGCCTCGATTTTGTGGTCCTCATGAAGGATTCTTGAACCGCTCTTTGTCTGACCCATCACCTAGAGCCTGTTTGCCATGGGAGACCCTACCAGGGGCATTTAAGCCCCAGACAACATAGCCTCTAGGATCATTTGAGCACTCAAACCCCTCAAGGAGGGGGCTCTGACAATGTAATAGAACATTTTCTTAGATATGTATGTTCATGAGATCATATATTATCATAAGACCATAATAATAGTGTCATGGTCCAAGGTGGGAGGAGTCAGCCCGCCGCCAGCTGGAAACGTCAGTCCAAAGGAGACAACGTGAATTCAAGCAGGTAACCTCAGGAACCAGGAAACGAGCTGGAACAGCATCCAGAACACAGGGGCAACCTGAGGTAGAACACACACGAGGTGAGAAAATCCTTCTTAAACAAGGAATCAGGAACATCAGAGGGCTGGAGCTTTTACCACAGTTGGTTAACACTCAGGCATTGAAGTGCTGGCAGCAGACTCCTCTTACACCCTCTCCTGACGAGGCTTGATGCGAAACACCTGTCGCAGCACCCAGCCACCATGTTCTGATGCCACCTAGGGGAGGAATAATGAAGGAGCAGGCAAAAGAGGAGACAAAGTCACCCACGACACATAGTCCCCTATGCTGCTTGTCACTGCATTTCACACATATTGTAAATGTGCTGCAATGTTAAGCTACATTTAATTATATTAACGTTCATTGAGCAATCAGTGTCATAACTCCTCAAAAAATAACATTTTCCTTCTCACTGAGAGAACTCTGTGATATATAGTATTAATAGAACAGAAGAATAGAAATATCCTGGCTTGTCACAGTGGGAAAATTCAGGTGTACCAGCAGCAAAGTGAAAGGCAAATGAAAGATGCAGATAAACACGGATAAAAAATATAACAATTATCTTTCAGTTAGGGCAAATTTACAACATAAGACAAATAATGCAATACAATTATTATAAATTGTATACTTAGATTGACAGAAATGTGCAACTTAGTGGGGTGATTTAAAAACTGTACAAAATGTGCACGTATATATATTTGTGCATAAAAAATAACAACAGATTATTTGCAAAAAACAGGAAAACTATACAAAATCAGAAGGGATGTAAAAACTTACACTCCCACAAGAAGAAACAGGAGATTTTTGTATACGTGTTTGGATTAGAAATTATTTGGAATCAACACTATAATTAAAGATTATGGAAAGTATCATTGGCCACTAATAACTAATAAAGAAATATTAATTAACCCGTGATTAGCAAACAAAAGAAACAGACACAAACAATCCATCATCAATACTAGCAACCAAATACAAACAATGCTAAGAAAACTGAAAACTATGAAAAAAAGAAAAAAAAATTATTAATATGCCGGAATTGGCACCACAACTAAATGTCATCCGCAAACCAGAGGCAGCTACTGAAAGCACAAGGTTGGAACACACCTTACACAAATGTTTACACAACAAAACATCCATCTATTCATACATTGTCCTCTGCTTGTCCTTGCAGGGTCACAGGGGGAACTGGTGCTTTTCTCCAGCAGTCATTGGGTGAGAGGCAGGGTCAACCCTGGACAGGTCGCCAGTCATAGGGCAACAAAGAGACATAGGTCAAACAACCACGCACCCACACACTCATACCCAATAGCAATTTAGAGTGGAACAATAGATAAAATAGTCAAATTTTGTCAGTGTCTTAGAACCCTCAAAGAGGGACTTTTATAACTTCTTACTTTTTAGTTCTAATACCTAACCACCAATTTAAATTCTTCTTAAGGCCCCATGGACCACTGAATATATAATAATTATTAATTTTTCCTATTTTAATATAATTATTTCTAGTTCTTTGAAGCCTACGGATTTATTTTGTTGTTATTCTTAAATATTAAAACCAAAAATGTTTTAAAATCTATAAACGTCCATGTATTACAGAGATTCACAGCTTTTAGATTGCATCGCTTATAAATTTCTCATCACTTTTATATAAAGCAATAAAATATTTATTTCGTATATCAGCAGCATCCTAAAAGCAACAATCTCTTTAAAGTTTATTGCAGCAAAGTTAAAAGTTCAGTGCAACCCTGATCTATTTCCTAAATATCCATATAAATTTCACATTTGTACTACAACAGAGTTTTATCAGTTGAAAGACTGAGGAAGATCAATGTTTATATTGAGGTTCCTGTGGGAAGATTTGAGCAGAGCTTTCTAAATCCAAAAATTCAGCCAACTCTTGTCCTTTCTTCCATCTCTTGTCAATTCAAACAGCTCTTCAAATAAAAACAGAAAAAAAGAAACACCATCATCTCCTCCTCCTCCTCCTCCTCTGTGCACTGCATGTCCTATCCATGCATCAAAAATAAAACACCCACTTAAATACACTTAAAAAAAAAGGTTGTCCATTACAAGTGTGTGTGGATTTTAGTTCATGTGATCAGAGGAAATTCCCAGCAAGCATTTATTCTCAGACAAAAGCACTGGGCAGAATAGAGACAACATTGGAAAGCTTTCTGAAGCTGTTGAGAAGGACCCAAGCTGAGACACAAATTGCTTTTCTCTTTTCCTCTGCTCACCCCTAAGATGGCTGAAGCCATATATCAATTACCAGCCACCTCAGTGGAACATCTCCGCCACTGCAGTACCTTTTCTGGTCTGATGCCAAATGAGTGCAGCGTGCACTCCACATCAGGGACATCAAGCAGGCCGCATGGAGAGGGCAAGCGTATAATACATCCCCTGCCCATCCAGGGGAACTAAGTAGCTGCAGCCTGTCCCCATCTCACATTATGACAGATAAAGCTGGCAAAGGTCTGATAGCTTAAGTGGGAAGCAGCTTATACATTTTACACTCTGCCCTTTAGCAATAGGTTTTCAGGCTTTCTTAGCGTCCTCCTTTCGAAGCAGTAGGTGTTTTACAACTGCTCTGTGTCCTCAGACAGAAGAGGCCTCGAACCTCATTTTCCTTTGAACAAGTGTTGTGCTTTTTACTTCAAATCCTCACTGACTGGAATAAAACAATTCTGGGCAGTTGTACATCAGAATAGAGCTATTTTGTCCTGCTTGCTTCTTCCAAAGCCCTTATCACATGCTTGGTTTCCTGCCAGGTAAACCAGCAGCCACCCTGGATGCATGCTGCTCTGTCCTTTACAGCACTCAGACTTAAATAAAGTGCACCATCTTTTCCCATCATGACAGCAAACTGTGTTTTAGCAAATATTGTTGGTGCCACAACATTTGGGATTTATCCAATCAGAGCGTAAACATAATAAATTAGAGATCATAAATTCATAATGTATGAGAAAAGTGGAACTAAGAAGGAAAGTTAATAACTGATGACTCATACATCTCTTTATACTAATCCAAGAGCATTATAATGGAAGAGCAGTGGGTCTGGAGCCTTAACCAGACATTTATAATACATGCAGACAGAAAAGCCAGTTATCACTTTCAGCCGTTGCTTGTTGAAGCGGCACAGTCCTGAAGCCTGTGTGAAAATACAAATGTGAGGTTGTCAGATGCAGAGTGCTTATAAATCCCTTCACACCAGCTTTAAGGACAAGGCATAAATATAAATTGTAAAAGGTTTTACAAAGTGGGGAAAAAAGACAAAGGCTTCCCCAAGAGACACCTGCAGTCTGAGCCAGAGGTTGTAAAATGAGACACAATTTATACTCAGAGTATGATCTGACATCTCCACAAGAGGGTTGTGTTTAATTGCTTCACGCATGGGAGTTTGCTCAGCCCTTTTGAAAATCAGAAGTGTTCAGAAAATTTGCAAGACTTACACAAATTTAAATGCTCATACTTTAACTGAGCTTGCCAGCTGCCTTTCAGCATCCCAGTTTCAGAAAAAGAAAGCCAAAAATGAAATTATTTCCTGTAATCCAAGCAGTGGTTGATGAAAATGTTGTTGTCTTTTTTCAGTTCAGCAGTGCCCTGTTATTGTAAGGTACAGAAGTATCAAGACTGGAGAAAATGAAATATGTTGAAAAAACATTAAACCACGCAAACAAAGAGACCAGGAAGTTAATGTGAGTGTTCAGAAGGTGCTTGAGTACTGATACTGAGTTTGGAACATCTAATGTCTTCAAACTGAAAAAAATCCCTTCTATCTAAGACTATTTTTAAACAGTAGATTTATCAGATTTTTTACTCAGTTGGGGTTTCTATTTTTCTTCATACTAAAGTTCCTTTTCAAGATACACGAGATAAAGTAAAGCTTCAGTGATTGAGTCTTAGCTGAAAGATCCAATGCCTCAAGCTTGTCTTAACTCATCTGTGTAGCTTTATCTCATACTTGTGGCTCCGTTAGTCATTAGGTCTGTTAAATTGTCTTCCAATACCAAAACACGATGTTCTTCCGAGCATGGAGCATGCACCAATTTGTCTGACCATTTCTGACACGAGTAGATTCACCATAGCCTCAGTGAGAGCGAATTTGCTCTAGTGCCGACATCTAATCCATGACAATTTATCACTAATACGTTCCACCTCAGTACTATATTGGTTCAGAGCAAACCTGTGGTGCAGACAGAACAAATCATGTTATGTTTTCTTTTATTGGTTTTGTTTTCTGTGCATGGGAGCTGTTTGTGTTACATAGAGCTATGATGTGGAAATATTCTCATTTGCATTAAAAAAGAAGGATAGTCGTAAAGGAGACCACCTTTTAATGGATACATGGAAGCCAGCCAGCTTTACTGTTATGCAGGGAAACAATAATGAATCCTTGAATAGTCTAGGGAGGAAACAGGCTTTACAAAGTTTGTAAAGAAGTTTATTACCATGTTATCTGCACTGTTAGCACATTAGATGATCACATAAGGCCAGGGCAGGTCATTTATTTTCTTTTTGATTCAGCTCACAACTACTGGCCAAGGTATATGCGTTTACAATGCTAAATCTGTCAGATAGAATGTTTTACCTTTATCATTATCTGCATTTAAAACATCCTCTCCATCTCTTGTGATATTAAAAATACATCATGTATAATTTTTTTTTTTTCTGTCAGTTTGTGCATGCAGACTGTGCTTCACTGTGATTGATTTTCAGTGAGAATGGTCCAGTATGTGTCCCACAAGGCAACATGAAATAGTTTTTCTTTGATACAAGATTATTTCAGGTCAAGGTAGCTTCCAAGCTGTCACAAACTAATAAAAACACTGACATAATTTCACGCGATTGAAGGATAGCTGGAGAGAAATAAAAACATGTCATCTAACAGACAATATCTAAGCTCCTTTGTTGGATATATATAGTTTAGGTTTATATGAGGTAATTTCCCCTCAGTCTGCATCCACAGACTAGTGACAATCCTTAATATAAATGATTAAAGTTACACAGCTTGGGTCAAGGGGTACATTGATCTGTTAATGTGGTGATTACAGCCAGAGCAAAATCTTTGCTTTCAGATTCAAGTCAGGAAAAGTCTAAATTTCACATTGTTGTTAATGCAAGAAGATAAAATGTAATTTTAAAGACAAAGCTCTTAATACACCGGTCTTTAAACACAGGTCGTCAACACAATTAGCTCTTTCTCAAACTGTATCTCTGGTCTCTTTATTTCTCCCTTCCTGATGTGTCTCTTCATTCCCCCTCATAGCTTTGGGCTCAGTCAGGCCCATGTCCCATCAGTCCCGCCAAGACGTCTAAGGGACTATCCATCACCAGATCAGCATTGTAACCTGGGGATAGATTTCCTCTACCTTTGCCCAATCATCAATCACCAGAGGCCACTGTGCATACCCAAGGAGGCTGCAGACAGTGAGAAAGGCCAAGCAATGTTATCCCCTCACCTCAGAAGTAAGTTGCACAATTCAAGAAAAATAAATAGTTTGAAGAAATTACAAAACGTTTGCACCAACGTTTTTGGTGAGGACTAAATGCAAACGTTTCTCCAGATGTAGGTTTACAAAGCAATCAGTTGCATTTTATTATGATTTAAACCAAAAACAAAAGATCATTTTGGCATCTAAAAGTAGATGTATTTATACTGAATTACTACATTTTGTGCATTAATTACACATTAATAACAGAAAAAAAGGCAAATAGGATTTTTTTGTAATTGACACTGCCAAAGAATATTTTAAGAAAAGAAACATCCTACTGCCTGATGCAGTAAATGCATGACAAGATTTCAAGCAAAATAATTTTTGTGTAATATAACCTATATCATATGTCTGCAGATTTTATGTTCCAAGGAACCCATTTTTGTCCTTTTGCTCAGAATAAAATAGGCCAGGAGCCACAAATGAATGAAAATTTGCACAGTACAAAGTAATAAACTCAAGTTCTTATTTAAATAATAAAACTCCCTTTTGTCACTCTTTGTATGCTACTGGGAAAAACACACCTTTATCTCCTTTTCTTGTATAAATATAGTTGACTTTAGCACTCCTTGTCATCATAAAAGCCAGTCAGTTCAAGTGAGTGTGAAAAAGTCTATATTTTCTCTCTACAAGTCAAATATTAAAGTAAATGAGTAAAATATGTGTTCTGGAAAGGGAACACAATGCATGCCAGAACACTGGATACACAATGTCTGAAGCAGATCAATAAACTATGAGCTTTAATCTTTTTTATCTTCATGTAAAAATTCAAAAGTTATATTTAGCTAAAGCCACTAATAAAAATGCTGGGAAGCTGTGCAGGCTGTCCCATGTAATTATAATGGTTTACAGCCTAAGCTCATTCACAGGCAGCACACTCTGGCTCCAAAAGACAATATAATTAAAGTGTCATTGCTTTTGAAATTTAAACATGACAGGAGTTCCTGGTGTTTTTGGTCAAATTTTCACAGGGCAAGAGAAAAACTAAAGATTTTACTTTTTATTTTATGGGTTTGCTAATACATCAAATTCAAATGTTTTCCTCACAGTAAGGAAATAAGGAAACTGGTGTTGCTCTTCCAACAGTTTTGGAGAAAATGTAGAAATTGTTTTTGTAAAAGGACGTCCACAGATGCTTTGCCAACATGTTTATAATGTATGTAAGTAGTTGTAAAGACATACAACCCCTGGCAAAACATATGAAATAATTTCAGTTCAATTAGCTCTTACAAAATAAAGAAGAAAAAAAAAGAAATAATCACAAATACGACGCAAAATAGTTTTGTGATGTTCTGGCTTTGTAAATTATTAACTAAATAAATAAATAGCAATGTTGTAAGATGGAGCAAGGAAAAATGTTAGGCCTTCATTTAATTTCTATCTATTCAATTCAATTCAGTTTTATTTATATAGCACCAATTCACAACACATGTTGTCTCAAGGCACTTCACAACAGTCAGGTACATACATTCCAATTAGTCCTAACCATTGAACAGTGCAGTCAGATTCAGTTATTTATTCAAATTGGATAAAAAGTTTTTCTATCTAAGGAAACCCAGCAGATTGCATCCAGTCAGTGAGTTGCAGCATTCCCTCCTCCCTGATGAGCATGTAGAGACAGTGGACAGTCACTGGCGTTGACTTTGCAGCAATCCCTCATACTGAGCATGCATGTAGCGACAGTGGAGAGGAAAAACTCCCTTTTAACAGGAAGAAACCTCCAGCAGAACCAGGCTCAGTGTGATCGGCCAGCTGCCATGACCGACTGGGGGTTTGAGAGAACAGAGCAGAGACACAAAGAGAACAAAGAAGCACTGATCCAGGAGTCCTTTCTATGGGAAGGAAAAGTAAATGTTAATGGATGTAGCTCCTTTAGTCATTTCACCTAGAAAGAAAGAACAGATAAACTTTGAGCCAGTTTTCAATGTTAGAGTCTGAAAGACAGCACATAGAGTTAGTCACAGTAAAAGCTCAGTCAATCACCATGTCTAGAAGAGAGAAAGGTTAAACACTGAAATACAGGGCCATGTGGATCATCGGTAGAGGGTGAGCATTAAGTTGTTGCCAGCAGAAGCTTGGACGATTCCCCTCTCCAGAAAGATGTCACAGGTAGACACAGAGTCAGGCCAGGTGTATCTTCTAGGAAGAGAAAAGAGAGAGAACAAAGTTAAAAGCTGAAATAACAGCAAATAATGCAAAATTGGAGAGTAGTGTGAGAATGTAGCGCAGAGGGTGAAAGTGGTCATTATGTCCTCCAGCAGCCTAAGCCTATAGCAGCATAAGTACACAGATAGTTTCAGTTCAGATTATTTAGTTAAACGGCGCTTATTTACAACGATGTCGTATCAAGGAACCCCACAAAGTGTCCCACTGATGGTCATTGTTATACTAAAAACCACAAGGATTGGGATACCTCTCTCTGTCAGACTGATTATAACCATTGGAAAAGAGAAGAGGTGATACAGGTAGCAGAAATGGAGGGTGTGTTTGCACCTCAACCATAACTGAGCCAGTTTAGGCTAAACCTGACTCCTCCTTACTCCAACCAATAGGGAGGGAGGGAGGAAGGCTCCCTCCCTGATAACCTAAGCCACTCGAACTATAAGCTTTATCAAAAAGGAAAGTTTTAAGCCTAGCCTTAAAAGTAGACAGGGTGTCTGCCTCATGGATTAAAACCGGGAGCTGGTTCCACAGGAGAGGAGCCTAATAATTAAAGGATCTGCCTCCCATTCTACTTCTAGAGACTCTGGGAACCACCAGTAAACCTGCAGTCTGAGAACGAAGTGCTCTGTTAGGAACATATGAAACCATCAGATCTCTGATGTATGATGGAGCTAGATCATTAAGGGCTTTATATGTGAGGAGGAGAATTTTTAATTCTATTCTGGATTTAACAGGGAGCCAATGAAGGGAAGCTAAAATAGGAGAAATATGATCTCTCTTTTTAATTTTCATCAGAACTCTTGCTGCAGCATTTTGAAACAGCTGAAGGCTTTTAACTGCATTTTGTGGACATCCTGATAGTAAAGAATTACAATAGTCCAGCCTTGAAGTAACAAATGCATGGACTCGTTTTTCAGCGTCACTCCTGGATAGGATATTTCTAATTTTGGCAATGTTCCGGAGGTGAAAGAAGGAAATCCTAGAAACCTGTTTAATATGGGATTTAAATGACATGTCCTGGTCAAAAATAACACCAAAGTTTTTTACTTTATTATCGGAGGTCAATTTAATGCCATCCAGGTAAAGTGATTGACTAAGCAGTTTCTTATTTAAAGACTCCGGTCCAAAGACGACAACTTCTGTCTTGTCTGAATTTAGAAGCAAAACATTTAAAGCCATCCAAGTTTTTATATCTTCAAGACATGCTTGTAGTCTATCTAACTGGTTGGGCTCATCAGGATTTATGGATAAGTAAAGCTGAGTATCATCAGCGTAACAGTGAAACTTTATCCTATGATGCCTGATAATTTGACCTATTGGAAGCATATATATAGTAAAGAGAATTGGCCCAAGTACTGAACCCTGTGGTACTCCACAATTAACCCTGGAGTTTGAAGATGATTTATCATTTACATGAACAAACTGGAATCTGTCAGACAGATAAGATTTAAACCAGCCTAGCGCTGTTCCCCTGATCCCTACAACATATTCCAGCCTTTTTAAGAGAATATTATGGTCGACTGTATCAAATGCAGCACTGAGATCTAACAGAACCAGAACAGACACAAGTCCATTATCTGAGGCCATAAGAATATCATTAGTGACTTTCAGCAGAGCTGTTTCAGTGCTATGATGAGCTCAGAAACCTGACTGAAACTCTTCAAACAGGTCATTGCTGTGTAAATGCTCACACATTTGATGAGCAACTATTTTCTCAAGAATTTTAGATAAGAATGGAAGATTGGATTGTAATTGTAATTGTAATTGTCTGTAATTTTTCAAGTCATCTCGATCAAGCGAAGGTTTCTTAAGTAAAGGTTTAATTACAGCTAACTTAAAAGCCTGTGGTATATATCCATTTACTAGAGATAGATTAATCATATCTAAAATGGGGCTGGTAATCAGAGGGAACACTTCCTTAAATAATTTGGTTGGGATTGGGTCTAACATACAAGTTGAAGGTTTAGATGAAGCTAATATTTCTGATAACTCAGGAAGCTCCACAGGATCAAAACAGTCCAAACACAAATCAGGTTCTGCAGTTATTTCCAATGTTGTATCACTTGCTGAGGATGAAGTAATCATCTTCGAGAGTATGTCAAAGATTTTCTTTTTAATAAAATCCATTTTATTTAAGAAGAATCCTCCCAACTAGCAATAATCTAGTAAGAAAAAACGCATCTATTATATTACAGTATTCACAGCTCTTTGGAAACTTCAACAACTGCTTTTGAACCCATGAAATAGAAGCAAGCTATTTTGGTAGGTACAGGGGGGGGGGTATAAAAATCAGTCCTACATTTGAGAAAAAAGATAATACAGAGAATTTCCACAGTGATGCAAAATCATGCAAGAAACAATGACATGGGCTCAGCAGAATTGGGAATAAACATGGTGCTAATTATTCAAACTACAGAAGAAACAAGTGATGATGCAACTCAGCAGAAAGAGCAGCAAAGTAGAGAAATTGAAAGAAAAGATTAGCTGCAGTTTTGAAAAGGAGGGGGGGCTGGCGCCAACAGGACAATATGTCCTCTGTCACTGACACCTGCAAGGAGAAGATGCAGAAGAGGAAGAAGCTTCTGTCAAGTCGATACAGCAGAGGCTGAGCACAGTGGCTGATAGCACTGAGTAAGACAGCACCTTGTCAGTGTCCTTCTGACATCTGTACTCCCCTAAACGAGCCACTGAAGAAAAATAGAGCGTGGCTCTGCAAGCAACACCCTTCCAATTAAAACCAACAGTTAATTAATGCTATTTAAAGATGCAGATATATTCCCGGCTGCAGGAAGCACAGTAATGTGGGAGAATAATAACTTAACTGCTCACTAATTTAACTGCTCTTTGTACAAGCTTTTAGCATAGCTACTGATTTCCACAGATCCATTCTGCAGCTGTCAGATAGAAAATAGAACAAACTCAATGCAACTAATGTGCACAAAATCAGCATTTTCTCTCTAATAACGAATTTTCTTTTTTTAATTTTTGGCAGTGCAGTAACCTCACCGTGCTAAGAAATCAGACAACATGAAAAACATAAAGGAAAATAAATTGAAAGACTTTCATGTGATATTTTTAAATTGGCAATAATGTAAGAAAAATAGATGATGAAGTTTAAATTCTGTTACGTTTTAAAGAAATAATTTCTCATTCAGGATTCAATTTCTGCTAAACAGTTTTTTTCTTGTTTTTTCTCCTTTGTTTTGCATATGTATTGCAAGACTCCACAAAATAAAAAGTCCAATTAGGATTAACTTCAACAAAATTCAATGATACAAAGGCCCCCAGCAACCAGAACAACAGATGTTTTAATAAAAGGGAGAAGTTTTGGTTTAACAGTGTCTGCATTTTGTGAAATTAAAGTTGCATTGATTAGTCAGCTAAGTCTAAGCTTTTAATTATAAAAGTGCAGCAACACAATGTGCTGTCCAGAAAAAGTCTGAATGTTTCCTTATCTTTGTATTTTTGCCTATTAACATTATTTGCAAGAGAAACTGTTTTCAGCTATTCTATTTGCAGGAATAAATCTTAATAACTGTCTAAGATAAACTGCTATGCAACAGTAAAACATGCCCCAGGACTTTGAAGAGGAGATGCAAACTTGCTATTAACGACCCAATCCATCACTTCATTCTGACCTCCTGGAGCAACTTTAAATTGCACTTTTTTAACTTTCATTTTATTCCTAATTATATGATAAGGTTTTGTTTATGGAAGAGCTTCTTTTAAAGCTTGCACATAGACATTTTTACATTTGAAGAACTGCATGTATGTTTTTCAAACTGTTTCTGCTTCACGTATTTGCATCTTCAGCCGTGTGTCTATCCACTTTGCAGAGCAGCCTTTTTATGTTTGGTTATCTCTCTATGTGGGTTGTTGGTTAGTCTAATGGGAGTGGCAAAAAAAAAATTTCTTTGTATTCAACAGACTACATACCAACATTGTATCTTCTGTATTTGCACACTCAGCATAGTGTGTGACATTCAGGAAAAGTTACAAAAGAATAACATTAAAACAGACATGAAGAACATATGATTTGCCCTGAGCCCACTGTGTGGAGAACTGGCTGATACCAGGCAAAACAGGGCGGATCTATTAGTGTAAATATCCTATGCTCACATGTGTACCTCATCCTGGTCCAAACCTTTCTGTAATACAATGAGAGGGACACATTTTGGCAGCCTGCATTTTCTCCTGGTAAAAAGAGGTCATTAGCATCTCTTGCTCTCTTCCCAGATAGAACTTCCCCTCAAGCTGAATACAGATCCTATGTCTTTATTTCCAAGTGAAACACTCAGAACCAAACCATGTGGGTAACCTAGCGAATCTCAAGCCCTATTCCAAAATAGATTCATCTAATTAGTTGAATGCTTTGGGAAAACTGCAAGGAGACACAGATCTGTGTTGTTTATATCTGTTTTGGTTTAAACACAACTACAAATCCCTGATAGTATATGTCATATATTTAGATATCTCACCAATCAAATTGCCTCTGTCAGTTCTTCAAACCTATTTTCATTTAAAACTTGCTCATACTTGTCTTTCCGTTCAACTAAAAACCTGTCGTCTGTTGTGCAATTATGTAAACTGTGAGAACCTTTTTTGAATGCTTTGGGATTAATTTAAAAGGCAATATTTACACAACTTGGTGTAGCTTCTTGAATGAGAATTTGAAGACTTACTTAATATAATAGCAGTTCAATACTGCTATTATATTTTCAAACACAATGACAAAAAATCTGTGCTGTAATGGCAAACCAGGTTTCTAGAGATTAACTGTATGAGCTCGGCAATGGTTACTTCACAAAGGTGCACTATTTTAACATGCAATGAACAAAACAGGTGGATGTTCATTACCTTTAAACACATTAATAACTTACTCCACGTTGTTATAGGATGTATTTTTATGAGAATAAAGACTTCTTACAATCATAATTGTAATCTTGGTATTATTGATTAAATTATATCCTTGCTTTTCCTCTATGTGGATTAATTAGAGTTGTTGAGAAATCTTGGCAGAGCTGTGTTAGATTATAGCTCTGACGAGTGATGAATGATCAGTCAGAAATACAATACTGTTTTCTGTTTAGAAACTAGTGCATTCAGTGAAAGTACTGAAACAAAATAATATTTTGTAATTCAGTAATGTTTTATATGAATTGTCATGTATGAGTGAAGAGTTTAAAAGCAAAATAACAGCATTTGCAGTTTCTATTTTGTCTTTAGTTTATGAAAATTATGTGCAGTGACTTCTTTTTTTCAGGATAGTGAAGTAAAGATCCCCCAATGAAAAAAGGTTTTTAATTTCAGGTAGCATTTATTGGACCATCAAAGAATCAGTAATGTTTAAACATTTTTTTCCAGCTAAGATCTGTGGCTAAAGTTAGAAGTAGTTACATATTATTTTAATAATATATGCCCTCTTGATCCTACTTGATGAGGGTCTCTCTTATTAAAGCAACACAAATTTTATTAGGATAAAAAGCTTTTGTGTAGAAATGGCATAAATAGGAAGCAGCAGTATGACACACATCTTCAGTTCCTTTTTCTTTCATTTGGGTGTTTGTATGAGACTGATAGGTCATGTAACCACTGGGTCAGCCATTGCTTGGAGAATGTGTGGTCTGAAAGGAAAAGACTGAACAAAAAAACAAATATCACATCATCACTTTCCTTGTCAAACAACATTTAAGGGGTTCTGATCCAAGCAGAAAAACATTCTGACATCTCATTTGAAACCAACCGGAATTTAAAGATCCAGTGAGAGATGATAGATGTGTTTATATACCATGGATACCCAGCGGGAATCCATGGAATATAAACACATCCATCTGGGTTAAAGTTACCATCTGGCATATCCTTTTCATTTCATTGTTTGTTTGATTTTTCTCTATGGATTACTGAAAAACGTGCTTTGTTTCTTGTTGCTAAAGGGTAAAATAAATTCCACTATAAATCCTTTAACAACTTGTAACTCATACCATCTTCTACCTTTTAATACCGGCATAGCCTTTGGTAAAACCCTGAGGGGACTGTTGCTGCAAATGTTTTTGAGAATTACATTTTAGAAGAAATCCAATTACCTTTGTCTTGATTTTTAAATTGTATGGTGGAATAATAACCACTTCACTCAAATGTGAGCTTTGTGTCTTGCCTTTAAGAATAAATGACTCACAATATTTTTATTAGCTGCTAACAGAGCACACTTCTCAAACAAATGACTTATGCATAAATAAAAAATGCTTACTGTTGAGTTCAGGCCAATCTCTTATCTCTTTTTCGTTTGAAACTGAAAAAGGATTTAACATGAAGCAATGATCAGTGGCGGTTCTCATATTAATGATGCCCTGGGTAAGTCCCCCCCTTTTGCACCTTATATTTAGGTTTTGCATGCCACACACAGTCACACAGTAGCGCACTGTTTACGGACGTAATAATGGATGTGTTGTTATTAAGTTGTGCAGCAATGAGAGCCGGCAATATTATGGCCGCATCATAACATGAGGGACAAAGGTACGAAAAAAGAAAGCACAGCTATTAACAATGGCCTTTTATGGAGCAATGACTGCTACATCTGTAGAGAAATCTGTGTGGATGCGTAGTCAGAGCCAGGACAATGACATAAAAGTTGGATAAAATGCGAAATAATCGTTCTGACTGCGGACACTTTAAAACCACTGCACACATATCGGATTTAGTACCACATATGAAAGTGGCACAATTCTGATTTTTTTGGAGATGAAAAGACCAGAATTGTTCCTTTCTGACTTCAGATTTCTCAAAAACCTAAATTAATTAAAACAGGAAAATGGCCCTTTAATTTAGCATTTGAATCAGATACCAACTTGACAGTACAAGACCTGACATTAATAAATAAAAAATAAACAACAAAGGGCACACCTGACTTCTCCCACCCCTATCCCGTACTGAATTTTTCACATTTTATCCTGGTGATATTTTTTAACAGTTATTTTTCTTTATGGACAGTAACAGTTAATTCTCTTCTATGCTCCACTGAGGCACAAAAAAAACCTTAAGGCTTCGTTCACAATGTTTCTTTCTGCAGCAACAGCTGGAAGATTGATTTCTAAGCTCTTCAATCACCTACGGTGCAGTAGGCAGAGAAATAATTGCTTGTTTTGTAACATCACCCACCTCAATAAACATGTTCTGGTAGTTATTGTCCTATAGAGGTACAGTTGGGGAATTTTTCCAGAAAAATTGTTTATAGTAGCTTTTATCTCTATATTAGCAAAACATTAAACTGGACTAAAAGCATTGCTAAGATCTTTAAATTGCAGTTCATTAGTTTATCAAGCATTAAACGTTTAAATTAGGTGGATGGTGAGGACCATTAGTTGTTTATTCCTGAATTATTTTGTGATAAAAGCAAAAAAGCTGACATGTTTCCTAAGAATCATTGAGTAAACCAAAAAAAAACTGAAACCCAAGTCAAATGTCACATTTATCCAATTTATAAAATCGTAAAAAATGAATTTTTTTAATGTTATATTTTAGTATTTATTCAAAAGCATATAAAATCTAATTTGTCTCATTCATTAGTATTTTTTAAACGTATTCATATTATCTAAAATAATGTTTGGTTTTACCTTAAAATTCATATGATGATTTTCCGAATTTGTGTGGCCTTTCTTGGTATGTTTTTAAATAATAAAACTTAAAAAAATTAATGATGGGCACAATAAAGCCTGTGCACCACTTAAAAAAGCAGTTTTTGTAGTCCAACTGTGCTTTGCCATAAGTGCAATATGCATAAAATATGAAGCCACATTCAGCACTAAAACCACTCTTTCGTTAATCTCTGCATGATCATTGTGAAGTTCCTCATTAATACCCCCACAAGGGTGGGCTGAGGTGCCAGGATGCAGCACTGCCTCCCCCACTGCAGGCAGGTGCAAGATATCGGCTTAGGGAAAAGCTGACCTTTAAGGCATCTGAAGGGTTAAGGCTTTGCATACAAATGTTGATCTGATTCCTCAGTCATCTGCTCAGTTATTCACTGTCACAGAATGTCACTGCTGGAGTCCCCCTTTGCCCAGTAGATCTTATCAATATGTTCCATTCTCACTGAAACTATGAAGAAATATTTCATAAACATTTTGTTAATATTCATGTTTGTATTTGTCATTTTCTTCACTTGCTTTATGCTATGAATTAGGTAATAATAGAGATGCAAACTTGCAAAAATTAGGTTTATTAATTTGTATCCAAAGCCACTGCAATTTAATCACAAATGCAGATGTATGGAACTACAAGGAGAAGTAAAAAAAAAAACAATGTAAGAAATTATGCAACATTGCCACCTACTGGCAATAAACCCTAAGAACTCGCAAACCTACTCACTCCCGCTAGTAATTAAACTTTGTTGAATCCAACTCTGGATTCTGAAGATTTATAACAAACACTATGCCTCGACTGTGACTTGAGCTCTTAGATGTGACATTCTACACTGAAACAATGACAGCCTGAAGAGATAAAAACACAAACAGAAATACTGGATTTCTATGTGCATTCATGGGATAAATAGGATAAATACAAAAACTCTAACCCTATGTAAACTCAAACAAGCTGAATTGCACAAGAAAAAACTAAACTATTTCTGTTTCTCAGGACTATTTAACTAAGTAACAATTTTCAGCCAGAACATAATTAGCTATGGCAAATTCACAATACATAGTGCTGTGCAAAAGCAATCAGACCCTGGAGGTTTTCCAGACTTTGTCACATTACAACCAAAACCTTTAATGTATTTTAGTGGGACTTGTTTGAGGTAGACAAATATAAAGTAAAGCATAATTGTGAAGTGGATGGAAAACCATACACGATTTCCAATATTTTCTCACAAATTACAATCTGAAAAGTGTGGCACGTATAGGTATCAAGATCTTTTTTAATCTAATACCACTAAATGAAATCCAATCCAATCAATTGCCATAAATAGATTAAACTTGTGTTTAAGCTGTTCTCACACACTGTTCAATCAATCGTCTACAAATGTAAATAATGAGGCACAACTGCAAAGCTACCAAGACATGGCAGTTATCCTAAACTGACTGGCTCAGCAAAGATAAGATTAATTGGAGAACCAGCCAAGGAATCATTGTAACTCTGGAGGAGCTGTAGAGATCCACAGCTCAGGTAGACAAATCTGTTGACCGGACAACTGTTAGATGTGCATTCCACAACTCGTCTTTATGCAAGAATGGCACAATTGTGGAAAGAAACCATTCCCCTGGTGAAACATGGTGGTGGCAGGCGACTGTGGCTCAGTAGGAAGAGTAGTCATCTTGCAATCGGAAGGTTGTGGGTTCAATTCCAGCTTCCTCCTGCTGTATGTCGATGTGCCCCTGGGCAAGGCACTTAACCTCAAGTTGCCTACCGATCTGCGCATGTGTGAGCGTTAGTGAGTGCGATTGGGTGAATGTGGCTCTAGTGTAAAGCGTTTGAGCGGTCTGTATGACTGGAAAGGCGCTATATAAATTCAGTCCATTTACCATCATGGGGATGGTTTTCTATAGCAGAGAGAGAAGCTGGTCAAAGGTAAGCAAACATAAATCTACAGCTACAATGGAATGGTTTAGATCTATGGGCCCAACATGTATCCAATCTGATTGAGCTTTAGATATTTTGCTATCAAAGAAAAAGTTGACACTGTTAAAAACATGCTTCAAATTACTTAGAACTGTAATTTTAGGCAAACATGAGAAAATGTAGAAAACGTTTAAGGAGGATGAATTATTTTGCAAGCCACCGTAAGTAACACACTCACTTCTCAGCATTAGTGCTTGTTTCACTAGTTTATTTTTCAAGTTTAAAGTGAACATAATGACTTCTACTGTTGAAATGTGTTTTACAATTATTAAGTATTGAAAAAAAACAACAATAACAAAAGTTATGTACACAATGCTTCAACCAGAAAGGCACCAAAGACACATAAGTATTAAACAGATAGATACAAATCCTCGCTATAGGAAAAAACATGGATCATCTTGCGAGCATTATAAGTAACAAACTTCAAAACTTACTGTTTTTCTTTTAATAACAAAACAACCTTTATTTGAATGGTTAAAACGCTAATAAGACAATAGTGGTGTTGTGATAGCTAAAATATATATATTATATAAATACAATATTCTTAATGTAACATTTTTTTGTGTGTGCAATTTTTCCTCCCTTTTGTGGCAACAGTCTGTCCCACTCTTTGTGCAAGGAGAAAAAAAGCAACATCAGAACCTCCTAAATACAAAGTACTTTTTTGTTTTCAAATATAGACATTTTTATTCACACGCACTTGAAATAAATTATCTCTAGCACATTATCTATTAAAAAAACAGCAGCAGGTTTCTATCAGCTGTTGTAAGAAAATGACGTCTGCTGTATTTTCTTTACTACTGATAAATGTCTGAAATTAAATGACGATATGGATGTGATTGTCTGAACATTTAACAGTTTGTGTATAATAATGGTTTTTTTCACCCTGACAGGAGACAATTTGCTGAAAGTTGATATGAAACATTCTCGCTCCAAAATCTTGAGTGGACAAACTCAAGTGACATTACCAATCTAAGCTGACATTGTTGAGGCAAATGAAAAATGAAGGAGGTAAACTTTCTCCTAACCAACGCAAGTGTTAATAAGAAATATCTGGCCATAGATGTGAGCAAGAATGGTACTGGGAAATTATACTAAGGATAAAGTGAAATAACCTTGTTGTTTATGTAGTGGGTAAATGGAATCACAGCACTGTGATCTGCATGTATATGGTGCCCCTCTCGTAAAAAATAGCACTTTTGAATAGTCCTGCCCATTGATGACATGTTTGTTTCCACCAGAGGAGGAAGAAGGTTTGAAATGTTAACCTGATTTTGTCTTTCTTCCCTCATTTGTTCAGTGTGATGGTGACATAAGATGTAGGTATGTAGCCTTCATCTCCATTGTGTCTTCGAACCCGGGTCCAGCCGTCTCCTTTATCTTCTTCCACTACAGCAAGTACTTCCCCTTCCTCCATCGAAATAGTCCCTTCACTTGCACCTGAAACACAAAAATTAGCTTTTCCATGTGACAGTAGAGCAAAGTTCAAGCCAGATATTTACACACACGGTATCAAAAAAAACAACTTTTTCACAGCTTAATATTAAATAAGGCGAAGAGTTTCCTGTTTAGATCAGTTAGGATTACCAATATTATTTATATTCGCTCAAAGACGGAATAATGAGAGATAATTGTTTTTAGATTTTTTCCCCCACTTCATTCAAAATTAAAAGTGTGCAAATGAATCAACTGTGTGAACATTTTCACAGTGAACACCTGTTTGAAGAGCTATGGTCACGTTTCAGAGCTCATCATAAAACTGAAACAGCAGAGGTAAAAGTCACTAATTATACTCTTAAGGTCTCAGATAATGGTCTTATGTCTGTACTTGTCCTTTTAGATCTCAGTGCTGTTTGATCATGGTCAATCACAGCACTAGGCTTGTTTAGATCATATTTGTCTAACAAGTTTCAGTTTCAGGTAGCATGGGAAAATGCATTTAAATCCCATATTAAATGGGTTTTTTGGACTTCCTTCTTTTACCTCCAAAACACTGCCAAAATTAAGAATACTTAGTACCAAGGTGACACAAAAAACTAGTCCATGCATTTGTCCAAATTCAGTGAGAAGGGCTCAAGCTTATCCAAAATGCTGCAGGAAGAGTTCTGATGAAACTTTACCTTCTTACTTATAAAGCCTTTACAATCAAGACCCATCATTTATTACAGATGCCATTGTTCCATTTCTTTCCAACACAGCCCTTTACTGTAAGACTGCAGCTTACTGGTGGTACCTAGAGTTTCTCAAATTGAAATAGGAGGCAGATCTTTCAGTTATCAGGTTCCTCCCCTGTGGAACCAGCTCCTAGTTTTTGTCCATGATGCAGACATCCAGTCTACATTTAAGACTAGGCTTAAAACTTTCCATTTTGATACTTAAACTAAGAGTGGCTTCGGTTATCGTGAGCTAACTATAGTTATGTGGCTACATACTGACCACATTTCATCACTCTAATTGGATTAATGGTGGGCATGTTCAGCCATTGTACCGTACAGGTTTTGATGCAAATTGTGCTCATCAACCCCAGAACAAAAGCAAAAGGTACTGGTAAGAAAGTGTCAGTATCCACACTGAAACAAGTCCTGAACAAACGTGGGCTGAAAGGCCACTGAGAGGAACAAGCCATTTCTATAAAAGCAACATAGTTTGAAAAAGTACTCAGGGACAAGATCTTAATTTTTGGACTAATGTCCAGAGGTCTGGTGACACAAAAATGTAACTGTTTGGCCATATGTTCCAGATGTAACAATGGGACCACCATTATGTCTGGGGAAAAAGGTGAAAGCATGCAAGTCTGGGAGCATAATCCTAATCCTAACTTTGAAGTATGGGAGTGGCAGCATCCTTTTGTGAGTGTCTCTTGCTGAAGACGGGGCCGGTGCAAATATATAGCATAATAAGGTAAGAAAATATTTAAGCCAAATCTTAAGACCTCAACCAGAAAATTGAATCTTGGACACAAATGGGTTTTCCCCCAAATGGACAATCACATTAGGCAAACTGCTAAATTAGTTACAAAAGTGGAGCAGAGCTTAAAAGTTGGTAATGTGGCCTACACACCTGACTCACTTACACTGGTTCTGTCAAGAGAAATGGGCCAAAATTTCTGCAAATTATTGTATGAAGGTAGTGGAAGAATACTCAACATGTTTCACCCACATAAATTGTTGGGGCAATTTTATAAAATACTAAAGAAATCTTTCTGAAATTTACTCTTATGAATTCAAGATAATTATATTATTTTGGTCATCTGTGTATACAGTATTTGCTGTTAAAATAAAAAATATATATATAAGTAAGAAAAAAAAATAGAATAATTTTAAATGGAATTAAATAAAAAATAAATAAATAAATAAATAAAAACATACCAGGGAAGTTATACATCGCTGTGCATTTCCCAATAGGAGCGGCTCTCTCTTCATCCTCAAAGTCATCATCAAACTCAGCATAAATAGCTTGAGAGGGATCAGGAGTACTTTCATCAGAATGAGCAGCATCAGGGCTGGAAACAAGAAATAAAATCTACCTTTTAGGAATAGAAAGATAACGCTTTGTTAAAATCCATCCCTAATGAAAGAAAATCCCTTTACCTAAGCACTTCATGAGCTCCATTATTGTTAAATGAATGCGCTCTATATCGTAGTGCGTCCCCTCGAACACCTGCTTCAGACAGCCAAGTCTAATAAAAAGAGAACATGCTTTATGTCGATTTAGTTTCATCTGTATGACAGGTTTGCCAAGAAGACAGCAGCTTAAATTTATATAATAATAAAATGAGGTGCTTGTCCTTTGAATAAAGAACAGAACAGAGAATTACCTCATACTTGTTAAGTTCTCCTCTGAGCCGCTCTATATTCTGAGATGTCTGACTGATCTGGGTTGCAAGACTAGCTGGATCTCCCATTTGAGGATTTTTCTCATAAACATCTTTCATCTTTCCGAGCGCCTCGCTGCAAAGCAAAACAAGGAAGAAGACAGGAACGAGGGGCAAGAAGGGAGAAGAGCCAAAGAGACTTTCGGTAAAATTTAATCCGCCCAGGGAGCTCAGGGGTAGGTAAACAATTCACTCACAAACAGACAACACAGACTGGTTTACACTGCATGAATATTTCATCCACGCTTCCAGCAATAAGGTTACAAGAGAGAATGTTACCAATGGGCAGAAAATCATCATTTACATGCCGATGCACATACACACACCTCTGATCTGCTTCCTTCTGCAATTCTTTAGAAATTTCCTCTAGTTTCTGTTGTAACCTCTTCCTGCGTTGCTCTGGGGGGAGATGGCCAAAGTCCTCCATCACGGTAGGCTGCAACAAGAAGTCACAGGAAGGGTGGGTTAACACTGAACATTTGCCACCTTCATAAATGTGCCAAGACACAGGAAACAGACAAGTGAGACGAAACGCCACGCCTGTGGTTTGAGATCAGCTCAAAGCTTAAATTACTTATCTTTTCTTTATTTTAAAATCTAAAAATATCTAAATGAGTTTATTAGTGAGCTGAACACAAAGCCACTACCCAGCAATTACAATGAAGCACCAATTATGTGATTTTAGACAAAAAGCTTAAAAAAAAAAAAAATTGATTGAAAGAGGTGACACAGAAGTGACCAAATCGTTAACTGGATTCCTGATTGCAGTTTCATCCTGAGCTAACAAGCGTCACCACATTCCTCCACCAGATGGCCACCTTTTCAACACAACATCAAGCAAAACTAAGCTTTCCACACATTAAGGTTATCTTTACGCACAGAAATATTAGCACATTGTTTTTAATGGAAAACAATGACAGTTGTTGTGAAGAAAAAGTGGTCACATTTTTACGTGTTGAACAACTTAGACCCCCACACCAGCATTAATGACTTAGTTACAGTACCATGCTCCTCTCTGAGGTAAATTTCTAAGGGGAAGAGTGAAACAGCACATTTGAAGTAAAACCCTCTCGGTAACCTCAAAAGGTGGTTGCATGATGTCAAAAATATGTTAGTAAAAATGCAAACAGTACACTCTAGAATGAATGCTTTGTTAATGAAGAATCTCTTGGAGAGGTAAAGACCACATGATGATGCCTATGTCACTAGAAGTGTTGGTGGCCTTGCACACAAATCATCTCCTCTTGTCACTCACCGATCTCCTGAGTGTCCGGAAGGAAGAGATTCTGGGTTTGACTGTCTTATTGATCTCCTTCAAACAGTACGACAGAGGGTCCCGGCCAAACTTGAGGGAAGGGGCTCCATTAGGAGGTAAAGGGGCAGGGGGTGTGGAGAAAGGAGTGTGTGTGGAGGTGGAGGAGAGCTGGGGTGAGGCAAGACCAAATGTACCGGCACCCAAAAATGAGGTGTGCAGGTATAGGAGAGTGTAAAAAGGGGGGGAGGGAAGGATGAGGATAACAGAAATATAGGAGGGGAAAAGAGAGGACAAAAACAAAACAAAAAAAACATGGTGACAAAGGAAAGAAAAAGACACCGTCAACACCTTAAAGTGCACCCCAATGCCTGGAAGACCTCACAAACACAGCACAGGAGCCCAAAGGGCATGAAAGCACAAACACATTTTTGGCTCTAATCAAATAGGACATTTCATGCCAACTGACAATATTTTTAGCAGGATAAACAATCATTTAAACTCTAGAAACTTAATAACGTTGACTGGATCTGTAACGTCTTAAGTTTATTATGATAAAAATTAGATTCTGGTATTTTTTGTTTGTGTTGAATTTTAAAGTTTAAGAGGTCGGTCATGTATAAGTTGCTCTGCAGGATTTAGAAATGACTGTGAGCTCCAGGTCAATTTAATCCCTTTGCTAAATATGTTTGCACCATTTCGTTCCCGTTTCTTTCTACTTCCATTTCATACCTGTTAACAAACCATTTCTTACCAAAGTAATTAACCCTTGCGTGGGTGAAATAGCATGGGACTTTGTCTCCAATGTGTTTCAAATTAAATTACATAATCTAGTTTAAAAAAAATAATTATAATAATAATAGTCCACAAGCCCTTTAAAAATAAAAAACCTTGCATACATTCTACACAATATAATTTGACATATTTGATACTACTTGTACTTATATGCAACATTTCTGATTTTAATTTACTGCTGGACATTTATTAATAAGTGCTGTGAATTTCTGAATTTTCTGTTCATTTTCTTTTGCTGAATCCAGTCAAAGAAGGGGCAGCACTACCATTTGCTATGCTTTAAATCTAAGGACATTTAAGAATCAAAAATGAACAACTAAACTGTAGTGGACTGATTCTCAAGTACTTAGTATGGATTTGAAGAGTTGTGTGAATTGGCATGGAATGACCAGAAGCACAAAAACAACACAGTAAGAAACCAGCCCTAGCCTCCACACTGGTGCTACACCAGCCCAACACTTGCAACAAAACTCAGGTAAAGTTGAAGGGCAGAGTGAGTCCCAGTGAGGACCATGGGGCAGGCCACCAAGACTAAACATCTGAATTACTTAAAATGTCAAACTGAATGTTTCACAGAAGCTCTCCTATTTTAAAGTTTTCCCCATTTATTTGCCTGTCATGATTAATAGTAATAGATAGCTTACAACGTAATAAATAGTTTACAAGGCGTACATTGTGCAGCATTCTTTAATGTAAAAGGGTCAATACTGTAAAAGTAAACGGTTAATTAACAAGGTTCAGTGTGAAAAAAAACGTGTGTACCTGCTGCATGCAGATCCAGAAACTGACCCACATAAATAACACCAGCTTGTAAACCAGTACAGTTGTTATAAATAGCTGGCTTAATTACTACAGTCGAATTGTGCATATAGATTTTTGAGGCAGGGCAAATGCCCTTTATTAGAGAGAGGTTAAATTGACAACATGGCAGGAGTGAAGTACAAACACCTACATCTATGCTAAAAGGTGGTGAGGTGGGGATCCATTAGCTAAGTTACACAGCAGGCTGATGGCTTCTAGTCTTCAATTCAGAAGGTCTAAACTGCCCTGCAACAAGGTCCTGTGTGTAAACACAGAGATCCAGAAGTACAGGGCTGTTATGTGAATGTCTGCTGCTTTAGTGCCACATTTCTTAAGAGTTATGGGGCTTTAACTACAGGAGTTTAGTTAATAGGAATGCTCAAGGGCCAGACATAAACCATGAGCTTACTCGAACCATTACAGCCAGTCTTCTATTCACACTTGTAAGGTCTAATTGGGAGAGCATTACTGATGACACAGAACTCTGCGCCACACACATACACCAAACAGGAAGAGCGCACAGCCACTAAGACATGCAGAGAAAAGAAGAGGTGCTGAACAAGCAAAACGCTGCAGAGAAGAAGGAAGGGATCATTTAGTTTTGGGACTGGAGGAAGGGACCATTAGCTGGATAGCAGTCAGCCAACCATGGAACCAGTGTGGGATATTAAAGTAGCTTACTGTTTCATAGCAGTATAAAGTGCTCTATGCTCCAAATAGATACTAAAAGGACAAATATACATATGTAAAAACTGACAACAATTGAGAGTTTCTATCTTAGCCAACCCAGTGTAATTCTGCTGTTGGCACAAATAATTTGTTATGATGCACACAATGGCAGGTTCTGGGCAGGATAATAGAGGCAGTGTGTTTGTGGAGAACTGGGGAGGAAAATTCAATGTAGTTTGGGTCTTGTGCCAATGAAATCACAAGCACAGCAAAATGCTGACTGTAGGTTGACCTATAGGAAGCCAGGGTGGTTATATGTGTGTGTATTTGTGTGTTTGGAGGGTTGGGGTTTAATCACTCAGCCAGGGAAACAATCATGCAAAAGGCGTTTTCTAGAAGTGCTGGAGTGTCTATGCATATTTGTAACGAAACAAAAGAAGCTCATGCATTATTATACTGAGCTTTACAGTTGAAAAAGTATTCACACAATTTGTGTTTTATGTGTGTGTGTTGCCATAACTACAGGTTCATCAAAAATACTTTTGGCAGGATATCCTGGCTCTGTTATGCAAGAAGTTAACTATTATCCTAAAATAGCAACATTAACATTTGAGCTTGTAAATTATTGTTCCTAATGAATATTCTCACTCAAGAGTTGAACAACTGCGAAAAAAGATTTTTGGTGTGAAAAACGACGTGCATGTGGAACTACGTTTTGTGAATGTGTTGAAAGAAAATCAATTTAAAAGACATGGAGAGTACAATAGTTTTGTATATACCAAGTCGGGAAATGCATATAAAAAATATAAAAAGTGATTAACTCTTGAGTTAGAAATTTGAAATCTGTAATTTTATACCTCAAACAAATTGGACGGTAACAACTCAGTCACCAATTACCCTGTCCATTCATTACAGAGAGGCTTCCACTGCCTTGTACCCCGTTTTTTTTTAACCACGTGACCTGTCACGGCATTTCAGGCATATTATGTAGAGAAGCTGATTACCTACATGTGCCAGGGCTCTAAAAAAAAGGATATCTGCCTTTAAATCTAAGTGTTCAACTGCAAACCTCACATAGCAAGCTCCCGCATATCCATCTACTCAAATTTGAGCAATAGATAATGAAACAGACTAAACATTCACCTTTGTTCTCCACAATGTCATCCAAACTTGGTTTCTGTAGAAAAAGAGGAAGGTGAGATGGAGGCAATGCAGCTGTTGTTTTTGTGCATGTTACACCTCTAAGGCCTTATTAAAAATTCTGGTTGTGCCTTCATTGTAAATCTACCCTTTTTTATAGTAGCAGAAGTAAACTACAATAACAAAACACTCAATAGATAAAGTATTACTGCGTACCGATACAAAATACAGAGCACGCCAGAAGTATTTAAACACAAACCTCAAACTACATGTATTTTATTAGGATTTTGATAATAGACCAACATAATGTAGTGCATAATTGTGAAGTGAAAGGAAAAGGGTACATGGTTTTCATTTTTTTGTCTTACACAGTTTGGCATGTTTAGACTCCCTGATTTATTAGTATATTAAAGCCCCTTTCGCTGCAGTTACAACTACAAGTTTTTTGAAGACTGCTTTGTTGCAAGCTTTGCAAATCCAGAGACTGACTTCTGTGCCCGTTTTTAGTTGCAAAACAGCTCAAGCTCAGTCAGATTGGATGTAGACTTTCTGTGGACATCAGTTTCAGGTCTTGCCACAAAGTCTCATTAGGATTTGGATCAGGACTTTGACTAGGTCATTCTAACAAAGGAATATGCTTTAAGGTTGTCCCAGTCTCTACAGGTTCCCTTTGATGACTACCATGTTTTTAGCTTCATCCTTCATCTAATTAACACTAATCAGTTATCCTGTCCCTGTTAAAGGAAAGCATCCCCAAAGAATAACGCTGCCACCACCATGTTTTATTGTGGCAATGGTGTGTCAGGTTCTCCACCCCTGTATGTTTTGCATGGGTACAACTAAATGTTTGCATGTGACAAACAGAAGAAGAAACTTTTTTTAACGTTTTTGATACACAATGCTTTCTTCTTGTCACTATTTTATAAATACCTGATTTGCAGAGTGCATTATTAACAGTTGTCCCATCAACAGGTTTTTTTTCACATGAGCTGTGGATCTCTGTGATTCTTTCAGAGTTACATTGACCCTCTTGGGTGATAATAGATTGAACAGTGCTCTGTGAGATGTTCAGAGCTTTGGATAATGTTTCTTAATCCAGACCTGCTTTAAACTTTGCCACAACTTTATCTTTCACCCCCCTGGTGTGTTTCATGATCTCCATGATGCTGTTTGTTCACTTATCTCAAACCTAGGTGTCCTTCTGCTGCCTTCACAAAAAAGCTGTATTTATACACATATTTACTAAGTGGATGCCTTTTAAAGGCATTTTGTTGCACTGGATATTGTGACTGTTGCGGAGCATTGCATTAAAAAGAACTGAATACATATAAACACCTGACTTTTTGAAGGAAAATGATGCACAGATTTCCATTTATTTTGTTATGCAAAACTGCTGTGTTGTTTCACAAGAAAACAAAATAATAAAGTTTGAAGTTTGTGGTTTCAACTTAAATAAAACGTGAAAAGGTTCAAGAACCATAAACACTGTTGCAGTGCTCAATGAATAGGAACAACCTCTAATAACCCAAACACAGCACTAAACTGTCTAAATGCTAGTAGGCAACTAAGGCAATTCTCACAAGCAGAGAGTATGCCCGAGCATAAATCCAAAACATAAAAAGGGGGAAAACAAAGCTGGGACAAAACTGGAGTAGCAAACTACAACATGACATCAGCTGTAAATCCTGCAGGGAACAACACAGCACACATAAGAAGTATCAACAACCGTATGTCAAAAAGCTGATATCAGCCAGTAAACCGCTTCATACTCGAAGGCAATAAGAAAAATCTGCCCTCTGATTGGACACGTTGAGCTGTGACTGAGTAGTTACTATCCCATTGAGGTATAAAAATACACCGCTACAACTATGCATTTATAATATTTGGGTTCCCACAATCTGAGTGGAATCTTGAAGCACAAAAGTCTTTAACTTTGTATTTGTAAAACTTCACAAGAACTTTAAAATTGTTCTCAGGCACATTCATTTCACAGAAACACAAAGTTTGACTGACAAAAACAAACCCTGGCATAAATCACTCAAGGAGAGGAATGTATCATCGATTTAAATGTCTGTACAATAACGATTTGTAAATCATAGATTGGGGGAATACTTAACTAATTCAAATATCTATCAGTGTCAGATCATATCACTGTCACACTGTAAAAATGAAATGTTCTACCTTACTCCTCTTGAAAAGCCAAAGGTTTTTACTCTTGTTCTTCCCCAGAATGTCCATATGGCCTTTAGGTGTACCGAGGCTGCTGTCAGAAGAGGCTCGATTGATGCCCTGGCTGTAGTCTTCAAACTCTACGTCTCCAGGACGCTCAAATCCCGACTTATTCTGCTCTATTACAACCATGGTGTCCTGCAATAAACACATTAATAGAAGAAAACTGAATTAATAGTTATTTCTAAACAAATAACAATAGCATGGATCTATCCTGTAGAATAAAATGATCAGTGTCTGAAACCAACTCACATTTTTCTCATTAACATTAGTGCCAGCTTTAGTAATGCCTTCCAGGCACTTGCTAATGATGGGCATCACATGCTTTTCTGTGTCCGAGAACAAGATGTAGCCTTGTGCTAACTTCTGTATTCGCCTCTCATCCAAATTCTGTAATTTCTGGGAAATACGAGACAGTTGAAATAACACTTGAAATAAACAAAAGGGTAAAACTATATGTATACTGGGAAACAATATTCAACCTTAGCTTTACCTGAACATTAAATGCTTCACAACAAAAAGAATACACAAAGACTTAGAACGTATTCCTAATGGTATTTTATAGTTTGTTTTCTTTTATATACCAGAAACATTGATTTTTCATTAAGTAATTGAACAAAAATCCAATGAGGCAATTGTTTCAGTTTTACAAGATGAGATGCAGGACAGTTAAGGATAAAATAAAATATTTTTTAACAAAAGTGGGGTTTCCACAGCTTAGTCTGTATCATAAAATGTGAAGGTAAAAATGATAGGAATGATGTCATGGTGGGTGCTCTATTTAAAGCCTGAAGTTGAGCCATTTAATTGCCCCCTTTGCAAAGTGGATGTCGTTAGGAAAATTTAGATCTCATCACAAATGATTGAAGATATTTAGCTTTTAAAAAGTTAATCATAATTTACTAAAGGAACCTTGCTTTCCTTTAAATAACGTGTAAAACTAGAAATGGCAATTTTTACCTCCAAAAACCTTTCCTAAAACTACAAATCACCACTTTTCTCATAGGTTTTCATACAAATAGACCTGTTTGTGGAACCACAGGTTTTAAATAAAATCTACTCAACATTTGTCTCACTGCATTCATCTATTAAGATTAGCCTATGGTTTTTACAGGTAACACATAATTATCTAAGAACTTTTAACATAGCACTCCTGAGTTAACAGCACAGATGTTCGATTTAATTGTCTATTATACATGTAATTCAGTTGTACATTTTGTAACATCCGGATACAAAATCATCACTTATCACTCCATTGTTGTGCTAGAACCCTAGAGCCGCTGATAGCAGGTTTGTGGGCTGCACCAGCTTCACTTACATTGAAAATAACTGGCATGTCGTTAAAATAGAACTGGCTCTGCTCTTTGTTGTACTTTTGAAGGTGAGAAGCATAGTCGTTCTTGCACTCCTCAGCTACGCGCGCTCTCATATGAGCCTGCTGTTTGGCCTAAAAACACAGATGCAGCAGACAGGTTGAAAAGCGCTACTTGAATAATGTTAAATACTTTAGCTCCAGTGTGTATGTTACACTAATTCGTACTTTTTCAACATCAGCTTTTGTGGCATTGATGTCTTGATCTGTCTTCTCTGCATACTGTGCTGCACGTTCTGCTTCTCTCCATTCCCTCTCAAAGCGCTTTTTACTCTGGAGGGAGAAAAAAAAAATGTACTTTCTCCACTAAGGTGTGGTGACATCTACCTGTTGGTGTAAAGTAACTGTATTGTACTGTATTTACACTGTATTCAATTTACATTGTATGTGAGTGTATTAGAATGAACTGGGTCGAACTTGGAGCCAACTGGATTCTGTGAGATGAGATTCACCACCTGCAGGCCACACATTGCTTTAGAGGCAAAAAACTCTACACTCTACACTTAAAATATATTGCCAAAAGCATTTTCTTGTCCGCCTTGACACACAGATGAACTTCATCGATATACGTTTTATGTCAACCCACCATATGCAGATATAGCACCTTTAACTCTTCTGAGAAAGCTTTCAAAATGGTTTGGTTTAGTGTGTCTATGGGAATTTTTGTCCATTCTTCACAACCAAATTGGTATGGTCAGACATTGATGTTGGGTGAGAATACCTGGCTCACAGTCTCCACTCAAATTCATCCCAAAGGTATTCTGTTGTTTTGAGGTCATGACCGGGCAGACCAGTCGGGTTCTTTCATAGCTCACGCACTCATTCAGGTCAATATAGATCTTGTTTTGTACACTGGTGAGTCATGTTAAATCAGGAAGAGGTCATTCCCAAACCTGTTCCCACAAAGTTGGGTGCATGAAAGTGTCTAAATGTGTTCGCATCATTCAGAGTTTCTTGAAAAACAGCTTACACAATCATCCCCTCGGCACCAAACTTCACAGTTGTCACAATACAGTCAGGTAAGTACCGTTCTCCTGGAAAATGCCAAGCCCAAACTGGACTGTCTGACAGGGGACCGTGATTTGTCACTCCAGTGAACACATCTACACTGCTCTAGAGTGCAGTGACAGTGTGCTTTTGAGCACTGGATGATCTAGAGACTGTGCAAAGAGGAATAGTAATAGTAAACGTTCCTTTTCCTCTCCTTATTTGCTCATACATTGTAAAATGTTATAGAAAAAATAAAAAATAAAAATCAAGCAGTGCCCGACTTGCAGGGTTGTACAAAGTAGTAGACTGTGGCACCAGTGATTTAGTGTTAAAAATAAAAATTGACATTGTTTTATACTAGTGAGTAATGTTACAAAATTTAAAAAGGTTGGATTTTTTTATTGTAACACCATTCACATTGAGATGATGGTGCTCTGATAAAGATCATTTTCTTTAAGGCTTTTACATATCTTTACCAGAGATGCCAATAAATTTGGAGGGTGCTGTGGCACTAAGTATGGATTGCATTGATAGTACAGGTTAAAGAGTTTAAAATAAGGCTGCTTCCCACTCTGACTATTTTGACTATAAACAAATATAAACAAATGATCAAACTGCTTGGGGAGCCATTCACTCACAGATTGCTTTTCTCTTCTTTAATCCTAAATTCATCAACACATGCATAAGAAGGTTTTTCAATATTAAAACCAGACTTACACTGTCGAGCTGCTTGTAGGTGCTCTCCAAACACTGCTGGGCCTTCTTGGCCTCCAATAGATACTGCAGACATTTATAAAAATAGAGAGAGAGACGCGTGGAAGAGAGCACAGAACAAACATTGACCTCAAAAAGCCACGCAGCAAAACAGACAAGAAAACAAATACCAGTGTGTCTGATGGAGCGAGTGGCTATATGTGGCTGTACTGTGCAGTCCAATATGACAAAGTCAATGGGTTTTTCATTGAGAAATGGAACACCACGGCCCAGACCATAACTCCCTCTGGAGACACTTAAACTTCTTTCCTGCAGCAATGACATCTCCACACATTGACTTTTTCTAGTCCTCCCTTATACTTTGTACTCCTGCCTAACAGTATGGGTTGTATGTGTGTGGCTCTTTGTCAAACTACTTCTTAATATGGTGATGCAGACGCACCATACGGTATGCTAGTGTATAGTAAACACAACTCTATTTCACTTTCAGGCAAAAGAGCTTAGCAATCTGATTAAAGCATTGTAAAACTGTACAAAATGAAGGTCGAACGTAGAAACATGATAACTAAAGTGACACATTACAAGTGAGCTTTATGAGAAGGCGTGTGTGTGTGGGTAAAACCATGCGGGATTCAATATTTTAGGACTCAACAGGCTGCAACAAACATAAACTGGTTGTGACATAAAAAATGTATCATAATAAATCATTTCAAAGCTTTTTCCAACTTTAATGTCACACATATTCCGTAAAACAACTGGAAAACAAGTCGGCTTGGGGGGAAACTTAAAAAAAAAAAGTAAACATTTGCAGTTACCTTGTTGTATATCTTGTTGAAGAAACTTTTGAAAAAATTCTGTCTTATTGATGCCATCAATTACAGATAAGCTGATTTACCAGAAACAAAGTTCTACTGTCCTATTAGGATTGTCTTGACATCTTTTACTTTTAGCTAAAGACGCAAGGAGAGGCACCCTTACAAAGAGTGAAAATTATCTTATTGTATAAAAAGTATCGGTCAGGAGAAGGCAGCCAAAACAAATCCCAGCATTTTAAATATTGGCACATTAAAGACCACTGTTAAACATACCATCAAGGACAATGGCCTCTGTGACAGTGCTTCATGGACTTACTTGCACACACACACTTGCACACACACACATGCTCAAGATAAACATATGCACCCCCTCACACCACCTTCACCGTTCCTGTCATGATAGTTTTTTAAACTTGTTGCTTCTTTGTGCCGAGGTTTTGTGCAATCTCAAACTGTATCCTGCTAAGGATAAAGTGTGATTTTTTCCCTCTACTTACCTATTGTGGCCTCTTTTCTCATCTAGCAAGGGCAGCGCCTGTGAGTGGGCAGCAAAGCCTCGGTGACCCGTCTTCCTTGTCTTGTGTCATGATGTCTGTTTGGATGGGTTGTACTAGAATTCTAATTTCCCCTCGGGGATCAATAAAGTATCTTTGAATTGAATTGAATTGTTAATTGGAGAAAATATGGACTAAAACTTTCTTCATAATTGATAAAAAGACAAAATAGAAACTCGTCAGGAAGGCTAGAGCCTGACAGTAATGCTGAAGGAGCCATAGGAACCTCTAGTTAGCACTGGTTGTGTTTTACACGTGAAAGCAACTGAGAAGCTGAGTTGCAGACTTAAGCCTTTTTCTCCAAAATAAACATCCGGTCTAGCTAAAATCTGTTATAGTCTGATGAAATCAATTTAGAACCTTTGGTCACTATTCCAAAAGCTTGGTATGGCACTATAACAACAATGAATGCCCTTATCCAAAAGAACACAATAACCACTATAAAACATGGTGTTGGCTGGATCATGCTCTGTGGTAACTTTTCTTTAAATAAAGGTGTATGAAATCATGAACAGTTCTAAACGCCTGTCTGTTTTAACCCAAAACTTTAAACAAAACTTTAAGGTGTCTGTATCTTACTTATAAGCATCACGGAGTATAACAGTCCCAGAAAATAGCATATTTACCAGAAGAAATACAAATTTTGAATGTCAGAAAATCTGTCACTGGGTGAGAGACGGGGTACACAGTGTACAAGTGCCCTGAGAAGGGGAGAGATGGGGGTACACCTTGGTTGGTTCATCAAAGGGAAACACAGAGACACAGAAAGAACAACCATGCACACACTCAATCCTCAGGGCAATTAAGAGAGACCAATTAACCTAAAATGCATGTTTTAGGACATCGAGAAGAAGCTGGAGTACCCAAAGGGAACCCAAACATGCATGGTTGAGAATATGCAGACTTGATGCAGAAAGATCCCAGGCCTGGAATTGAACACAGGACAACAATGCTAACAACCTCAGAAAAACCTTGCATTTAAACAGGGCTGTGTAGATTTTTTATATCCACTGTATGTCTTAAGTGGCTAAAAATCTGTGCTTGCTTGTTACTCAGCGTATCAAGCTCACCGTCTTTCGCTCCTGCTTGAGCTCCTGCAGGTACTTGGTGAGATCAATGCAAATGTTCATGATCATGTTCTCGGCTATTAGCTCTCTCTGCCCCGCATAGTCGTTCATCTCATTCAGGATGTCCAAAAAAGACTGGTAGCTGGATAGCCTGTCATTTAGGCGGAGAAAGGAAAGGGTGGAGAGATGAGGAAAACAGGAAGATGGGAGCACCGATAAAATGATAATCGCATAAAACTCTGCAGCAAGCTAAATTATGATAAGAGGATTGTGACTTCCTTATTCCTGTTTCATTCTAAGGGCATTTAAAATGTCATGTCAGACGAAAACAACAACCTCATGAATAACACTGGTAACAGAATACCTCGTCTGAGTTTTAAAAGAAAGTATAAAGACTTTGAAATAATGCATACAGCTACTCACCTGCAGTCAGGCTCATCTTTGCTGCTTCGTTTTTGGTTATACTTCTTTGACAGATTT
Organism: Girardinichthys multiradiatus; assembly: GCF_021462225.1. Taxonomy (NCBI): domain Eukaryota; kingdom Metazoa; phylum Chordata; class Actinopteri; order Cyprinodontiformes; family Goodeidae; genus Girardinichthys; species Girardinichthys multiradiatus. The sequence continues at coordinate 28,339,832 of NC_061818.1, forward strand.
CTGTGGATGTGGATATAAAGCGAAACCTAATTATTCAAACAGCTCAATGGGAAACAGCTAACAAAAAGATGACACTCTTAGCAACCATTGCAGTATTTTGTACATATTTGTATGACAGACAACAACCTATTATGAACATATTTAAATTGCTGCTCTTCCACCTTTCACTCTCCCTCTGACCACATCCACTATATCATGCGCCAGTCTGCTCCCACTTCCTCTCCTCTCCAGCAGAGCTCAGCACTACAACAGATGTGGGCTTGTGTGTGCGGGGAAACAACTGGGTGAGAAAGCGCATAGGATAAGGAGAGAGAGAGAAACAGGAGGCAGAAAGCATGCAGCAGCTGGAGAATTGGGCTAATGTTTCAGAGACAAGCTAGAATCTGTCCCAGAGCAGTCATAAGACCAACGAGCATTTCATAAACAACCTTCTAACATGCAGTCAAATACAAACACAAGCTGCTTTGAGCTACACACAAGAATGTGAGACAGTCAATGCAAGAGAGAGGGGGTACCTCAGTTGTTTGGCATAACTTTGCTCGATCTCAGTCCTTTCCTTCACAAACTTCACATATTTCTCCACCAGCTCCAGGCCGGACTGTGTGTGCTTCTCTATGATGTCATATTGATCCTAGGGGAAGGAGCGGGAAGACAAATAAGGAAAACGAGGTTTCAAAGTTGAGTTGACCTCCAGGCCACAGCTGTGATGTTTCTCCAAGATTTAGAGCACCTAGAATAATCTAGAATGGGGCCAAAAGCTAAACCCCACATGCGTTTCCTGCATATCTGATTCCTTGAATGCTCTTCACAGTTGGAAAATGTGTCCTTATGGTCTCCAAACTACACCTACAAACCCATTTAAGCTTTTTTTTGTTTTGTTTTACAGCAAACTTTTGTGCTTGCTCTATCGTACAAGGTTTTAAAAAATATCACTTTTTTAATTCTCTGCTTCGGTCTTTGACCTTTTTGTAAGAGATGCTATGATGCCTTCAAGCTTAGACAAGTCTGGAAGTGTTGGAAAATAATAGTCTTCCCTCACTGTACACAAAAAAAACTCTGCTGCCAGTCTTTGACTAACCCTGCAGCTGACTCTTATATTGAAGTCAGGGCCTGTAAAACGTCCTTACATGTCATGCCTTGTTTCTCAGCACCTTTCATGCTCTTCAGGTAAAACAAAAGAGATGGGAATCAATTGACTGAGACATCTGAGCTAATCACAGGACGTGGTTCAGAAGGGCTTAATTCAAGCTCTGAAATATTGTGTTCCTCACACACAGTCCTTAATTGTGTAACAGGAGTGTTAAAAGTCTTTATACAATCTCGGCCAACGTTGTTTTGATAACACCCACCTTAAAATTAGTCTTTATAGATGATTGATGCAAAATGTAAAATTGTTACTATTATTTATCAGTAGACAATGCATTATATTAACATGGCTGTAAAGCTAATAATAAAGTAATACAAGTGAGGTGCCATGGACTTGAAACTATGTGCACTACAGGTTATTAAAAGTCGCCTATTCATAATGAAACTTTGCATGAAAGAATCATATATTTTCCTTTCTTTCTCTGCATTGTTCACACATTTAATCCTATTTGCACTGCATCTAGCACTGTGCTTCTTATAGCATGCATATGAAAGTCTGTATTGATACATCATTTTTCATTTTATATTATTGCAATCAATGCTCATTGTTCACTTTGATCAGACTTCCTAATTTTAGATAAATCAAAAAGAGGTGAAGAGGTGTAGGTGGCCCCGAATTTCCCGTCAAATTATCCAGTAATGCTTAAAATAGTAATATTTCGTCAGATTTTTCTTTGTTAATTGTTTGGCTTCATTTAATCTGCTTTAGGGCTGAAACAATGTATCGGATTAATCATGATTTATTAATTAAAATTATCATCAACTAATTTAGTGATCGAATAATCATTAACTGGAGAATACACACTCTAAAACATGCTATTTGCTGAATGAACAACCCACTCAGAGCAGTAATTAGGCCAAAACTGTACAAAAAATATATACATTTTGCATTTAAGATTTAAAAAAAACCTTCTTTGTCTATAAATATGTTCTATCCAGATTTCCTCAAGTGGGATTTAGTTTTAGCTTCACCTGGTTAAAATCCTGTAAAAAAAAAAAAAAAACGTCCTATTAGGCATCTTTTGCTATTCCATTACTAATCCTTTAATCAATCAAATAGTCAACAGATTACTTGATTAGCAAAATAATTGTTAGTTGCAGCCCTAATCTCCTTTATGACTTATTTTACTTTGATATTTCGGCAGATAGACATAACTTCTTAAGAGCTCCTAAACTTTCAATCACCAGAACATGAAAGTACAGATAAAATGTTGTATTCTTTCGGTAGCTCCTGACACACACATTTTGCATGACTTAGAATATTATTTGCATATTAGGTTTTTGGACTGGTGTTCGGTGTGTACTACAGCATAACAAATCAGAGAGGGAAGTCTGAAACTGACTCAGAAGGTGAAGGATGTGTACCGTATCTGCTGTACAACCCTGTTGCGTTTCTGCATTATCAGTTTTACCCACAAAAACAGCAACTAATACAAACCTGGCAAGAGTTATCACATTTAGGAAATCTAAGCTAGATAAATACACACTTCAACATGGAGATAAAACCTCTTACTCTAAAGATGTGAAACTCTGACATGACCATTTGTGCCTGTGATCGGGGAGTTTACTCAGATCATTTTTACCATTGAATGATTTACCACGTTATGATCCCACATACATATCTGTAAATGTAAGCTCTAACATGTAAGTAAACTGAAGATGCTTTGTCTCAGGGTAGCACAAAAAAGGCTCTCTGTTGTTATTTATTTAGACACTTTTCACATTATGGAAGAAAACCTCCATTTTATTGAATGTTTTCTACTCCACATCTTTGGCCCCAACGGCATAAACAGCATTCTCAAAACATTTCAAGAGCCAACAAACAATAAAATTAGCCTTCTAATTAGAACTACAAGTAAAGTTCTGGATATTCTCTAATATCAGAGGGATACCATCACCGTATTTACAACAATTTATCTGGGGTTTTTCTTTCATTTCTATTGCTAAAAGTGATAGTTTTATTCAGGAGGGAATATATTTTCTGGAAGAAATTTGATGAACCAAAACTTAAAAAAGTAGATTTAATTGCACTCACTTTGTTCAAAATACAATTGCTATGTTTAGAAAAGGGAGTAATTTTAAAACACTGAAAATGATATGTATATAATCGGTGTTCTGTGAAACCACAGCACTGGTCAGACTATTGCCAAAGCCGCAGTCAAAGCTATCTTTATAGGTTTTCATTTAGGTGGTTAGAGCTCAGCTAATTTTCATAAATCAGCAACTTAACGTCAATAAATAAATCATCAACATAAAGCAACTTTACAATTTTTTTGCATTTTATTATAGGAGCAATTACTCTTTGTCTGTACATAATCTTGGATTTTTGATTGTCATTATAATGCTACAACAGTTAGCAACAAGTGCTCATCCGCCTCTCAATTCAATGTTTAGACTGGGTATCTGAACACAAAGCAAGTATCCAACTTGCTTCAAAGCTATGCAGTGCTGGAAGGAGCCACCCAGGATGTTGTTTTCCTATTAAGCTTCCACAAATGATTTGGTCCTGAATCATTCATTCCCGTAGAAAAATAGAGGCATGGCCCAGCTAGACCTGACGCACAAGAGCTCCACTCACTATCACAACTAAAGCCTAGGCCCTGCTATCTTGTACTGCACCAAGCAGTGCCTTAAAATAGCCATCAGATTAACAACAATCAGGAGGACAGATGCCAAAGGGCTGATTCAGCCTGCGATTTGACTATGCAGCCAGACATTAACAAAACCAATTATGCAAACAGGAATCTGAATGATCAGGCAAGCTAGATTCTTCCTAAACACACAAAAAAAAAAAAAAAAAAAAAAATCGATTCGATATTTTTCAACCTGTGCATAAAAAATTCAACTGCACCTTTAGATATTACGTGCAGAATTCATACTTATAGCTACTGCAGAAAGTTTGTGCAATGTAACAGGAGCTTCTCTGGATTTTTCAAAGTAGGGCAAAACTAATTAGGCTGTTGCACCATTGCATAGGATGAAAAAAGGGACAGAGTACATACCCAGGGGGAGACTGTAATGAGGCCAAAACCTCCTTTCCCTCCTCTTTGCAATGCTCCACTTTAGGCTCCCTGAGAACATACAAGTGTCAAAACTTGTTTTGGTTTGCTTCAGGAGAGTGCCAATCCTTTCACGTCTGCTTCCACGAAAATGCTTTAAAAGTCCACTACATGGCTGTGCTACCTTGATTTCTGGTACACAGAAATCAGTGCTCTGCTGAACAAGAAATCATGTCACTCAGGTAGAGCATCTTATCAGTGACGAGGCTTGTTGCCAAGCCACATCATAGCATCTCTATGGAAGCCAAGTGTGACAAAATGTACACAGAGAAGAAAAGACGCAACATTTATGCAGTTTACCAAACCGCTTCCACAACAAACTGAGTTTCGACACTGCAGGAAATCAATCTCCATACGTTGCCTTAACTGTGGACCAGAAAAGGGAGTAATAGAATCTCATAGGACCTCAAATGTCCTATGACTTAAATTATTAAAGTCATCTATAGAGAGAGTGCCTTTAATGAAGAGCTGCAAATAAAAAGCAGAAAGGCAGTTCTCATACGGCCTTCGTTTTGCAAAGACAAGATAAACCTTAAACCGATTTTCCAAACTGTATTCCTCTGCAACTTCATCAGGGTGCAGAAACCCCGTTTCTACATTAATCCTGGTTCTATTTCTTTTCCTGATGGACTCACCCAAAGTTCGGTGCCCCAGTCCATGTTCTTTGCCAAACTGTTTCCTGAATACAAAGAACTTCTTCCAAAGTTATCCCAGCCGCCGCACCAGCAGCAGCTCGGTGGACGGACGGCCCGCAAACAAACACAATCCCGACTTGATCAATTAGTAACTAAACACCAGAGCGATCCGCTGGCGGTTCTTTTCCTCACAACGGATGTGAACCGTCTTCATAATTAACCAATCAACATGTGCTGGCAGCCGTTGTTCTACTTGGTCCAAATATTTTTCATAGCGAAGGAAACAGAGGGACAAAGTAGCTCTCGTATCCGCGTCACTCCCAAATCCCAGCGTTAGTGCGCTGCCTTAAAGGGCCAGCTCACCCTTAAAACCCGCTCGGCCTGGAGTCTCCGTTACATCTACATTTCCTTCAGCCCTCTCATGATGTCCTCCTCTTGTTCCAGCTTTACAAGCAAAAATCAGCATGCTGAAACTCTTTTTTTTACCAGTCAATTATTCAAGTCAGGAATACGAGCGAACATTTTAAAATGAGATACAGTGCCCCCAGTTAAAATAAGTAATCAGTTACTCCGTTATTCTTTTAATACATGATCAAGAAAAATGTACTACAATAAAGGTGCTACAATTTATTTTTACATATTTAATAACTGATGATGCAAGAACAAAATGTACAAAAGCAATGATGATGAAAGTGTAAAAAGAACGTTTAAAAGCTAAAACACAACAGTTTAACATTTTGCACAAAAGTCGTTTTTTTTAACTGTTTTAGCATATATGAGGTTAATAATGTTTATTTACAAGCGGCTTTTGCTTTCAACTTTAGTTTTCACCATTCAGTAATTGCGCCCCATTCTCTACAGTGGTGTTGCTTTGCATTGGGATGTTTTTGTCATAAACAAAATTATACAGTCCTTGTTTTCTGCGGTTATTTCGATATATGAGTCCCAAAATGGCAATCACGATCAGTAGTACTAGTAGCAGGATAACCCACCAGTACGTGAAGAAGTGATCGATTTTATCTGCAAGAGAAGAAAAAAAACAAAGCTGAAATAATAGCTTACAACTCTTCATGTAAAGTTTAGTTCTTGCTTTGTGATCTATAGTGTGTGTGTGTACGTGTATACGATTTGCGAAATTACTTTGTATATTTGCATTATTTATTTATTTATTTATTTATTGCGCCAATCCAAGAATTCTACCTCTCTTCACCAGAATGACACTTCTTGTCACATTCCCAACTTTATTCGTGGCAACACAGATGAAATGGCCAGCATTAGTAGACGTGGCTCTTGTGATGGTTATGATCTTCTGGCGCCCCACAGTGGTCTCCCGTACATTATCTGCAGGCTGGTAGTGGGTCCATTTGATCTCAGGCTCAGGGTTGCCATCAGCATTGCAAACTAAACACACGTTGTTGTCTACAGTAAAACCCACAGTGGTATCTGGCTCCGTGAACTCAGGGGAGTCTGTAGAAACAAAAAAAACTACTTTCAAAATGTTGTTAGGTTTATCTCTAATTCTAAATTGTTTGCAGCTACAGTGAGCACAAAATAAAGAGTGAGAGAGAGGCTCTAAAGTTCAGACTTACACAAAATGTTCAGATAAAAATGCTGCTCAGCTTTTCCATGTTTGTTGGATGCTTTTAGTGAATAGTTTCCACTCTCATGTTTTTTCCAGTGCCGTGGAAAGATCTCAGTTCCATTTTTTAACCAAGAGATGTCAGGGGGAGGTGAACCCTCTAGTTCACACAAAGTTTTTGGTGCTTCGTTTACTTTAACCTCATACAGCATCTGACAGGACAAACTGGGTCTGTCTGTAAATATAGAAAAGCATCAAAATATTCTTAATAATAATCAACAGATTTTGGCTTAAATGCAATAAAATGTGAAAGACGTAGACCCACATTCAACTCTGATGCTAACATCAGTTTTAACCTGGCCCATTGAATTATGCACTGTAGCTGTGTAGATCCCAGAGTCATTCCTGTTAAGGAGCTTCAATGAATCAATCAGTGCACCATTGTAGTACCACTTAATATCAGGTGGAGGGTTCCCATCAGTTTCACAAGACAAATCATGCAGACGGAATCTATTTTCCACACCAGTGTGATGACTATTGCAAGCTTTGAAGGTTGGCTTATCTGCAGAAGAAAATTAGGATTCAGTTATTTGAACATTATTTGGTAGGTAGAAACGTTAAAAATGATCAAATGAAAAACCTACAGTGTACATGAGCAGTGTAAGGTTTTGAGGCCATTGATGGGGGCACCAGTGGCCCTGCAGGACCAAACTGAAACTCAGCCTCACATCTGAAAAGTGATCCATTGTCGCTTTTCTTGGCAGTGAAAGTGTAGAAATAAAACAGATTTTTAAGACTTCCTGGTGGGGACAAACTCAGGTTTTTTTTGTCATCTGAGAAGACATTTTCATTGTCTTTATACCACTTCACAAGGAGCTTATTTGCAGGGGTCACTGTGTGAATGGCACACTGCAACTGATGCTCTTCACCCTCTCTCATTGAATCATTACCCACCGCAGATACTGCCACCGAATCTGGAAGCTCTATAAACAAAACAAAACAAAGTAAAAATAATTATTTACATCCAATCCACAAATATTTGATCATAAAAATTAAAACAGTTAAGAGCAAAAGGCGTGATAGAGTACTCACTGTAAAGAATAATATCTGGATTTATAACGCACTGACTATCATCATTCAGAGTGACAAAGCAAAAAGGCTTCGCAGTGAAGTCTTTTAGTTTCTCAACCGTCCAAGTTACAGTGGGAGGTGTTTCAGAACTGCTGCCGACTGAAAACTCCCAGGACATTTTAGCAACATCTCTGCTGGCTGTGCTGCAATTTATCGAAGCTGGATCTCCATATTTCACATAAACTTCAGAGGGCATCAAGGTTAAGCCACAATCTGTCATTCAACAGGCAAACATTTTGAATCATAACTTGATTTGATGCACAATAAGAAATACGTCTTTAACTGTGACATCAACATAAATGCATACTTTCAAGTGCCTTTTCCTCTGGGTTTGACACGGCTGCAGGGCCTGTTGTCGTCATTTCTTCGACAACAACATAAACTTGCACAGTTACGTTTCCCAGAATATTTGTAGCTGTGCAGGTATAGGTTGAACTGCTGTTAACCTGAAAAATGTCAAGCCTGTCAGTGGTTTCAGACAAAGGCTCTTCATCAACAGTCCACTGATACTCAGGAGGCGGGTTCCCCTCTACATCACAGAGAAGGGTTGCATCACCACCCTTGGCCACAGTGATGTTCTTGTTAGAATATGTACTGACCTCGGGGACATCTAAAAAGGGAAGTGAATACTTTTTATTCATTGAAATTTGAATTAAAGCCCTTGAGCAGAGAACTAACAAAAAAGTAAAAGACAATATTATCATAAGGCAAACATGTTTACTCACAGCGTGCTGAGAGAATGTATGTTGTAGAAATAACAGGATTCGGTGGTTTCTGCAGTCCAAGATCCAGTTGAACTTCACATCTAAAGTCAGCAAAATTCTCTTCCCTGCTGATGTCAATGGTCAGTATATCGGAAATGTTTTCTCGCTTTCCGTGTGACTCAATGAAGGGAACTGTCTTAAAGATTTTATTGTTTTTGTACCATGTGAGAGAGAAGTTTTGACCAGAGGTATCATTAAAGACATCACAGTGCAGTTCATAATCTGTCTGCCTGACATTTCCATCCTTAACAGTGAGCCTAACCTCTGGGTTCCCTATTAAAACAAAATTAATAAGGATGAAATCATGTTAATTAATGTTCATATTGAGATATTTCTCTAAGAGTATTTTGTCTTCATCTGACAATAAACTTACTGTATACGGTTAATGCAAGCTCTTCGCTGCATTGAAAGGTGCCATTAAACTTAATTATGCACACTGCCTTCATCTGAAAGTCTGATGCTGGTGCATCACAGGAGACATGAGTTTCCCTTATTTGACTTTCACAGCGTTTGTTTCCAAGCCATAGGGTTAATTCTTCAAACCTTTTTTCTGTTGTGGAGCAGTTTGCATGAACTTCTGTTCCATATTCTATGATCCCAGGAGCATCCAGGATCAGAAGGTCAAGTCTTGGGGGGCATGTGAGGTTGCTACCTGTTGATAGAGAAATAGTGGCGTGGTGGAATTGTACTTCATGTTGGCAAGTTCTACAGTTTGCAAATTTGCAAATTGTTAATCATTGTGGTTTAAATGTTACAAACATGCACATAAATGTGCATATTGACTGACAAAATAAAATAAAAATACTATCGCATTAAAAAGGCAGGTAACAATAAACGAGTGATTGTTCATCTTTATTGTATCTGTGACTTAAAAGTCTGAGAATTTAAGATCTTCTTAAAACCAACAACAGACGAAAAGCAAATTGTCTGCCATGTCTGATAAATTTTGCTTATTTATTGATTTTGATGTATTTGCAAACATTTAACCAAGCATTCAAGAAGTAGTTTCAAGTTTGTGCAAAATGTATGTTTGACGCAATAAATTGTAAATAAAATGTTCCTGTGCAGTTCCAGTAAAATGAACTTTATCACCACACCCAGTTTCTGCAAACAGCCCAAATTACATCTTTAGGTTTGGTTTATGTGTGGTCATTACAACACCTACCCCTCCCACTTAGAATAACACCATTTTAATTCTGGTGTACCTAAATGTTTTGTTTAGCCTTCATTTTTTTTAAACTTAATTCAAAGCCTGAACTCACAACCATTAATTTGCTCATACAAAACTAAAAGAATAAAACCAAAAAATATTTCTACAACCTTTACAATCTGTTAAAGAATTTTCCATTTGAAAGTGGTTACACGCTACCACACGAGGAGCAACTAAAATAAAAAAGTACAACAAAAAGTAAGAAACTACGTCAACATCACATTTTCATCCATAACGAGATAAAATACAACAACAATATAAAGCAATACAAAGCAATCACGCAGCATCACTGTATAGTTTCCACTCACCATAGGTTAACAACGAGAGCAGGAGAAGCCCCAACATCCTGAGAGGCACCATGCCGAACCGGCACGCAGGTGGAGGAAGGCTCATGTGTGTGCTGTAAAGTATTTAATGAAGCTCCAAAGGAGGATATTCTATTTGACTGAATGAGATGAATCCTGGCCAAGAACTGGCCCTGGATGTGCTGACTCGTGTTTGGCTGCTGAACAGATGCTGTTGGGAAAAAGAAAGTATTCTGCTGGGTAAACCAAACGCCCTTATGCACAGGAAACAGGAAACACTGTGGTGCAACCGTTGTTGTTAATTCCCTCCACCCATATGTGCTGCTTCTGAGTTTTCTAGATGAAAACGTAGTAAATATGGTAATGTGGCAATAAAACAATTCATAGAATAAGTTGGCGGAGTAGCCAACCTTTGAGTGGAGCTTTGAGTCCATTTTTATTATATTAATTTTAAAGAAACAAGTACATCAATGGTTTTGATCAATAGTGCCTTCTAATGACAAGTTGAACAAGCTGGCAAGTCAAAGCCTTATGGTTTATTTTAGGAGACTAATGCCATTACTAAGGTTTATATCGGATTTTTGTTTTTGCTTTAACATTGAGGTCTTCCTAGGATGCCTCAAGGTCCAAAGTGTCATCTAATCTAATCTAATCTAATATAATCTAATATAATCTAATCTAATCATCTAAATTCTAAACTAATAAATGTGTTAGCACTCATACAGTATGCAGTGGCTTGTAAAAGTATTCATACCCCTTGAAATTTTCCACATATTGTCACATTACAACCACAAACTTAAACATATTTTATTCAGAGTTAATGTAAAAGACAAACACAAGGTGAAGTGAATGGTGAAGTGGAATGAAAATTATATATAATTTCTTTTTTTTACAAATAACAAAAATGAAAAGTGTTGCTGGATGGTTGCTAATGACTACATAAAGTCCACCTGTGTGTAATCTAAGCTCAGTACAAATACAGCTGCTTTGTGATGGCCTCAGAGGTTGGTAAATAGAATACTGGGGAGCAAACATCATCATGAAGTCCAAGGAACACACCAGACAGGTCAGGGATAAAGTTGTGGAGAAGTTTAAAGCAGGCTTAGGCAATAAAAAGATTTCCCAAGCTTTGAACATCTCATGGAGCACTGTTCAATCCATCATCTGGAAATGGAAAGAGTATAACACAACTGTAAACTACTAAGACAAGGCTGTCCACCTAAACTTACAGGCCCAACAAGGAGAGCACTGATCAGAGATGCAGCCCAGAATCCCATGGTGACTCTGGACGAACTGCAGAGATCCACTGCTCAGCTGGGCTAACCTGTTCACAGGACAATTATTAGTCGTGCACTGAACAAATGTGGTCTTTATGGAAGAGTGGCTAGAAGAAAGCCATTGTTAAAAGAAAACCATAAGAAGTCCCATTTGCAGTTTGCCAGAAGCCATGTTGGGGACACAGCAAACATGTGGAAGAAGGTGCTTTGGTCAGACAAGACCAAAATTGAACTTTTTGGCCAAAATGCAAAATGCTATGTGTGGCAGAGAACTAAAATTGCACATCACTCTGAACACACCATCCCCACTATCAAATATGGTGGTGGCAGCATCATGCTCTGGGAGTGCTTCTCATCAGCAGGGACAGGAAAGGTGGTCAGAGGTGATGGGAATATGGATGGAGCCAAACACAGGGCAATCTTGGAAGAAAACCTTTGGAGTCTGCAAAAGACTTGAGACTGGGGCGGAGGTCCACCTTCCAGCAGGACAGCAAACCTAGACATAAAGCCACTACAATGGAATGGTTTAAAACAAAACATATTAATGTGTTAGAATGGCCCAGTCAAAGTCCAGACCTAAACCCAGTCAAGAATCTGTGTCAAGATCTGAAAACTGATGTTCACAAATGCTCTCCATCTAATCTGATTGAGCTTGAGCTGTTTTGCAAAGAAGAATGGGCAAAAATTTCAGTCACTAGATGTGCAAAGCTTGTAGAAACATACCCTAAAAGACTTGCAGCCGTAATTGCAGCAAAAGGTGGTTCCACAAAGTATTGACTCAGGGGGTCTGAATACTTTTGTGCAATGCCCTTTTCAGTTTTTTATTTTGTAAACAAGGGAAATAATGTATATATATACAACACAGAGGAGCAGCAGTTTTAAAAAGAGAATAATGAAGTTTGACCTAATGTTTAAAAAGATATAAAAATATCCTAACCAGATCCTACAGCTGCATCATCCAGAGCATCCTAACCAACTGAACCTCTGTGTAGAGCTAAGGCAGCAGTACCAAAGACGTCAAGCTACAGAGCGATCAGGACGTCAGAGAGAATAGTCCAAGTCCACAAAGAGCAGCATGGGAAAGGTGTTTTTGCTTTGAGTGCAACCACTTTCCTTATCTGGAGTGAGATTTATCTGAACAGAGTGGAAACATCCAGAACTCAATGATTTATGTAAATTATGGCATTCATTTTAAAACATTTTTGTTCTTTTACATTTTATTCATAATGTTTACCTTTCTCTGCATCTTGTTTATTGTTTTTTGTGTCATCCTTGTTATGGCAGCAGATTCAGTACCTGTGGCATTCCTGAAGCACTCTTGGAAAGTAATGCAAACCATAGATTTACCAAAAATCTTTAGCTAAAAAAATGCCAGCAAAAGAGCCATTTAGCCAAAAAAAAAAAAAAAAGCAAATTGGAAAAAGTTCCTTTTCTAAAAATTCTTCATATTATTTCCTCTACACACGATTAGCACGGTCAAAAAACTGTATTGATCCGTGCTTCTCTGATCCTTCCTTCCTCTAAATGTCATTGTTTTCGTAATAGATCTGACCCACATACAGAAGAACAGTCCGGAGAGAAAGAATAAATAAGATAATGTTTTTATTGTGTCTCAAACAATCAGGAAACGTGAACGGACAAACCAGCAACTGTATGGAAAGAGGGGAAGAGAACTGGTGAAAACAGGGAACTAAATGAGACAGTAAACGACAAGCAATTCTGAAAGTCAGGTAAACTGCTTACTAAGTGGAAGCGGTCAGGTCGCCAGGGGTAGAGGAATTCGGAGTCCGGGTTGTCGAAGCTGAGGTTTTCAGATGAATTCTCTGGTGCTGTTTGAGTGAGCTTGGTGATTTCAGGAGAGAGTTCAATGTGCAGATACTTGCGTTGGAGGGTGGACAGGACACGCTTATACCTTCGTCCAGGAAACGAAGGAAGCAGGAAACTGCCAGCTTGGTCTGAATCCAGATGCAAACAGAAGTTAGGAGATGAAGTCCTCAGAACGTACAATACAGACCAAACGTTTGGACACACCTTCTCATTCAAAGAGTTGTTCTTATTTTCATGACTATGAATATTGTCAGAATATATCAGAATTATATGGCTTCAATAAATCTTCATATATATAATTAAGAGAAGCGTTTGTGTTTATTTCGTGCAAGAGTGATTTATCTGTCAAAATAAGGTCGAAGTTCCCCCACCTTTGGTGAAGCGGTTGATTAAACAGTGGTTTGGTTAATAATAATCATTTATTAATGAGAAGTTGCTAACTGTAATTATTAAGAGCTTTGAGCCCATAACCACAACACCAGAGGACATCTCTGATTTCTATCCATAAGTAAGGATTTTGGTTAAAAAAATACTTTTCCTGAATTATGATTTTTAATACATTTTTGATAAATATTAATTCATCAATAATCATAATCCTTACAGTGCCGCTGGGCTAGTGTTTATAACAACTGAAGAGCTTCTTGTGCTAGAGCTAGCTCTGCTTTTATTTATTTTTCATGTTGTCTATTTCTTTCCTTTTAGCTGAAATCTGAGCCAGTTTGCCCTTCTTTGGCCAATATGCCTGTTTAGCTTCTCTTCCACTGCTTTTTGTGTTACATGCTGTATCAAACAGTTGCTCAGTTGCTCATTATTGGAAACTTAATGTTCAATCAACACAAAAATAGGTTTCTGTAACTCAAGAAACTTGAAAAATGTTCTTCACAGGCTTTTAGTGTCCTCACAGATCATCCAGAGCTTGAATTAACTTCAACACTCCATATGTAGGCAGCATGAGAGGTAGTGCGCACCTTATAGCTCCATTAGCATCATAAGCCTGGTAATAGCATGTTAGCTACTTACAACACATGATGGTCTTCAAAATGGCTCATCCTTTCAAGCAGCGTCATCTGACCTTTTTCCAGCTTTATGTGCCTTTTTTCCGTTAGACGTTTTTTGAATATGTTATGACAGCAGATCCAGTATCTGTGTCAGTCCTGAAGCACTTTTGGAAAGTAAAGGACGCATGCAAACAGTGGAATTACAAATAAATTTTATCTAGAAAAAAGCCAGCAAAACATCCATTTAGCAATGAAATACAAAATGGACATAGTTAATTTTCTACAAGTTCTTGATATTATTTCCTCCACACGTGGTTAGCAAGGTCAAAAAACTGTATTGATCTGTGCTTCTCTGATCCTTCCTTCCTATAAGTATAACTTTCAAAATAACAGTAGGAATTTCAAAATACAACAAACCTAAACTGTTTTTTACCTGTTTAACAGCAAAATATTATAGACAAAAGGATTTGCACAAAATAATTCCATTCACTTCCTTTTTTATGGCTCTGACAATCCTCGTGAATTCCTGTGTTTACTGCAGTGATGCAGCTAAGTGGGTTTGATCATCATGGAAACTCGTTTCAGAGAGTAGGACCCTCTGTGGAACTCGGCCCAGTAGACCCCATCTTGGTAGCGATACCACACGCCGTTCAGATTGGTGTGTGCGCACATGTGATACCACCAGCCTCCTTTCTGGAAATGAGCGCAGTTACCTGATAATGCAGGCGGAGGAGAGAAGCAATTATTGGCACATAAAGTCAAGTCATGTCAGAAAACTGCTAAGCAGAGGCAGGGTGGGAGCAGACCTGCATACCTATCCTTGTCTCGATCCAAAGTGGTGAAGGCCTTGTTGTTGTGCCATGACAGGGAGTCTCCTGCATTGCCGTGGTACTGTCCCAAACGGAGGCGGTACCAGTCGTTCTCTGGTTCCAGGTGGAAACTGTCATATTCAGCAAACACCTGCCGGCCCTGCCAGTCTTCCAGGAACACCCGGAGTTTGTATTTGGCCTGCTGGGTCAACCAGTAGAGGTGTTCCAGGCCAAGCCAGTACTCACCATTTAGGTTTCCAAAGCCTTGCTGTAACAATGCAATGCAAACATTTAGGATACATGTCTATAACTTTTATATAAGTAAGCAATCTATAGCAATTACTGAATTACTTAGTTTTATATTTAAAAATCTATTAAAACTAATAACTGTCACCACTGACATTGATTTGAGATGTGAATCTACAGCCTTACATGTCCACTGCTTGTTCTACACCATAACATTTCTCATTTTCAGTGTGTTTTTCAGACTTCAAGTTGCTTGACGTCACCTTGTACTGCTCCCTAGTCATGAAAAAGTTGACTGACCCATCTTGTCTCCTCTGAATGACAGTCCATCCACCCTGAGCCTGACTCTGCTCACACCAGGCCTGCAAGAGTCGGTTAGCACTCTGAAGGCGAAGGAGGTAAATCCCACTGGTGGTCTCACCTGAATCCAGAACATGCTGGCAGTCCTGCCACGGCCCTGGACCAGAGGGACATAAGCAAACAACATGGTTTGCTGTATGCTTATTACAGTGTCATGCAAAAATATTCATAAATATTTTTATTGAAATGTTATATGACAGACCAACAGAAAATAGTGCATTATTGTGAATTAGAAGGAAAATGGCACATGGTTTTCAAAATAGTTTACAGGTACTAATCTGAGTAATGCACACATATAAAACCCGCTTAGTTACTACCTTCTAGAACCACCTTTACCACAATTACATGTGAAAGTTGTTTGCACCAGATTTTATTTAGGGAATTAGATTAGGGTGCTGAACACACCCACATGCAACATTTTTCACTGTGGTTCACATCTGCGCTCCTTACAGGTTGCTGATGCTCTGTTATTTTTTTTGGGCATGTTTCCTTTGACTTTTTATATTACATTTTGTACTTTTCTGAAGTATTTTTCAACAGACTGATTGGTTTCTCAACTAGAAATAGGATGCAAGTATTGCCACCTTTCTTGACAGTGGATTTAAACAAGCTTTTACAAAAGACTTTTAATTTAGAGGCAAAAAGTGAACGTGGAGGTGAATGGAATCTGTAAATGATTCACTGCTACCTACTGGACAAAAATGCCTGGAAGAAAATGCAAACATGTAGCTAGTTAGCATTGCTAGAGAACAGACAGGAAGAGATCAGAGAGAGATCAGTTCTCAGGGACATGGGAGAAAGAACAATGAGAAGAACCAGGCACCCAGGGATGCTGGCCAGCATTAACGTCCTCCTGCTGCTCCTCCTGCCAAATTAGAAATATAAATATACGCTTGCATAAGGAATGATAAACCATCCTGATGTTCTTAAACACATACCATCAGTAAACTTGCCTTGCGTTTTACTTTTTTCTTTGTAAAAAAATTAAATGTATCTTTTTTGCTTTTAACTGGCAATGATATATCTCTAAATATTCAGCAATAAAAATATTTGAAAAATGTCTAGTTGCTGGCAGTGGTGGATTTTATTTATCTCTGACCTGTAGTTCTTGCACATACTCTAAATTAGTTGTGCTGGTTACTGTACAGCGTACCCAAATACCATCTTGATGTTGGAAAGACCAAAAGATGATCTACAGCTTGAATTTATCTTCTAGGATGTGAAGAATTTGATAAGGTGAACACAGGAATCTGCATGGAGTAAATGTTTACACAGAGGAACAACTCCCACACAAACCTACGGGCTGCCACAATGTGCATTTTTACATGAGCTGGATGTAGTAATCAGCACTCTTGTATTATACGAGTTAAACAGGTGCCTCACTCACTTTGTCTCAGCCATCAGCTTTGTAATCGTGTGTACAAGTATATGCTAGATGTGTAATTTAAAAAAACAAAAAATATTGTGGAACAAGAGTGTGATCATTATGTTGGTCGTGTTCTGAGAGACACTTGCTGTGTTTGACACTGTTTAGGTTTTCCCAAGAAGATAAGACCTCTTTCAGCAGGTCAATGACTCCTTCAGCTTCTGCTACTTATTTGAGAAAATAAATAACTCTGACAGAAGTAAGACCTGTTTATACACAAAGTTTGGAGTGTAATCAGATGCTCTAAAATGTGTTTTACATTGTTGTACCTGGGGACTTAGTTACAGGGAAGCCAACAAAAGGCAGTTCAGTGGGAGTACTAATTGTAGAGGTAAGCAGGGACTGATCTTCAACTGTTTTTGCTTGACGTTGGTGTAAAGGAGTACTCTGGTCCCTCTGAACATCATTTGTCATTATGGTGGCCTTAATGCTGTAGTTAAGGTGATCATTACTATGGCTTTTGGGGGGTTCAGTCATCACCTGTTCAGATCAAGAAAAAAACACATGCTTGTTTGCTGACCACGGTTCGCATCCATGTCAAATGTAAAACAAAAGCAGCATTATTCCTACCAGAGAGGGCTGTCTGGAATCCCTGCACTGACACTGCTTCTCCAGTTTGGCGATAAACTGGTTCTGAAAGCTTATCCTGGAGGTGAGCGCTACATATTTCTTCTCTAGTTCCCTGTAACTGCTGGACACCTGCAAAGCCTGTGGTTCCCAGCCACAAGTAGAAAACATAAAGTTGAGCTTGATATCTTACCAATTATAAGATGATGGTTTCTGAGCATTTTTATTCTCACCTGTGCTGTACATTCAGGAGGAGGCTCTCAAACCTTTGGTGCTCCACAGCCAGGTCCTTCGTATGGATGACTTCATGCAGCAGCTGGGCATAAAGATGGGCAATACGTGAATTCATGCTGTTGCTCTCTTTGTGCAGGGCTCTTACCTCTGTGGCAAGGGACCCTTCATGCTCCAGTTGTCTCTGGAGCTTCTCCAGCTGTTCCTGTTGCCGTTTGAGCTCCAACTTCAGAGCTGCCACCTCTGATTGGTTGGGTATTGGAGAGTGCGTGTTCACACACAGAGCTCCTGTCATTTTTTGCTGGGGAACAATGAAAGTGTAGGAGCAACGCCCTGCTTTCAGATTTGAGGATCGTGATGATTGTTTGTATTCTCCATTGGCTCCAACTATCTGCCCTCCAGCTTTTTGTGTAGTCATACAAAGGATGAGGGAAAAGATCAGAGCTGTTGCCAGTGTCATATCCATTAATCGGTCAAACATTTGAGGAAAGCCTGATGGGGAAAGAGGAGGCATGATAAGACTGATTACAGCAACAAATATGACAAACTGATCATCTTTGACTGGACAGTTTACATGAAGAGATAAGTTTCTTGAGAACATGCCAGCCCAAGACAAAATAAGTGGCTTCTTGGTGCTTGCAAACTAAGTCAAGCTCTGACATTGTCACGCAAGCTAAATATTTTTTTTAGATATAAGAACAAAAGTTGTGACCCTTGGTTCTTAAAATGTTTTATTTAATATGTGTAGTAAGACTTGTTCTTGGGTAAAATATATTGCTGTTGTAAAGGTTAATGTTGACCAATTTCACCATAATGCAATCACCTAAACTAAAGAAGTAAATAAATGATTTATGTATACATCAGGAAGAATTATTGGTTTTACCAGAGGTCATATGCCTTCATCTTTTTAGTTTTTTTGTTTAGTTTTGTTATCTTATGAGTTCAAGACAGAGCAAGAGAATTTCTCTAAGAACTAAAAAGCTCTTAAAATATTTTTAAACATGCACACTTCCCCTCAAGCACAATCAATATATACATGATATGAAATGAATGTGCTTCAAGAAACAAAATTTGGTTGTGAAGTCAGGGAATGTGAATTATAACTTTGCTGATAACGCTTTAAAGCTGTAAGCTGTAATAATGGTTATGTTAGAAGTGTTTAAAGCTGTAAGCTGTAATAATGGTTATGTTAGAAGTGTAATACAGACATTTTTAAAGACTGATATTATAAAGGGGATATTGCCTGAGTTGTGACGATTGATAGCTCCGGGCCCCAAAATCCTATTCTCCTTGGTGTCCCATCCCTGGTGGATTTTGATATGGGCAATGTGGCCAGGGCATCATAATGTCTGGGAACCACTCGGAAACACCCCACAAAGTTTTCTCTTGTTTTTTTCCATGTGCAACCAATGAATTATGGGTTCCCCCTTCCCATACACTATGACTTAATGATGCCACTAAAGATAGTCTATTTTGCTCTAAATTAAAGGGCTATATTACAGTTTTTAAAGAATCTGAACAACTTTGATTATCACAGCCCAAATCTACAATATTAAGAAAAGTCAAACCTGAACTAGATTATTCTATGCCCAACAGTCTCTCAAAATACATGGTTTGATATTTGTAAAACCTTTATTCCATTTTAAAAAAATGTTTGCATTTTATGCGTTGTCTCAATGTTCTTTTTTTGTTTTGTTTGTTTCTTTATCGATTTTTATTTTTTGCATTATGTCATACAGGCAAACTGCATTCAAACAAGGATGATATTCCACACTGATTTTGTGTTTATATATTTTATGCCGCAGAAGTAGGGGCTTCTCTGGGTACAGTTTGTGCAAGACCAGCCACTGTTGTTGCATTCCTTGCTTGGCTGAAACTTGGCATATCAACAATAAAAGGAAGACAGTCAACACAAACCAGCCAAAACCAACATCCATCCATCTCTGGATCAACAGCACAGTTAACTCAAAAACACCATTAGCAAAACAAACAGGGCATCACCAATACACGATCTTAAAATGTACAAGTGTCTCAGTGAAAAATGTCAATAACAATATCTTATTTGATAACAAGACAATTATTATTATTCTTTTACTCCATTTAACCTCAATTAGAGGTAAAATATGCAAGATTTAATCAGCTGGATTCTTTTTACATTCTTTTTAAACAAGGTTGAAATTAATAACTCACCGTTGCAGATGAAAAGTATTACAAAGGTCCTTTTCTGTTATGGAGCAGCTGCTCCCAAAAACTGAAGGTGCAAAATCAATCAGAATCAGAATCAGAATCAGAATCAGAAGCTTTAAAATTTGCATAGGGTACACACTTTGAATGAAAAGCAGTGTACTGTCCAGAAATCCAATCTGAAAGCACAAAGGTTTGGGTAAAAACAAGCAGTTGGGTTTGTCAGAAGCCACATTTGCTGCTGATCTGAGTTCCTGTGCCAGAACCTCTAAAGAGAGAGGTAGTTAATTACAAACCATCTTAGTGTCACCGCCTTCCTGTACTTAGAGCAGGAATCTGGATGTCTCCTCCCTCTCCCATCAGTCTGTAATCCTGCCTGCCGTGAACTCACTATCACAACACACTGAAGCGTGAAGGGATTTTGGTGAAGCTGTGGCTTTAAATCAAACCCAGACGTCACAGATAAGAGACAATCAGTAATGAATTCATGTGAAAAAACAGATAACTTTAAATTCTTAAAACATTATACTTAAAATCTTGCACGTGTTTGTTTTT
Organism: Girardinichthys multiradiatus; assembly: GCF_021462225.1. Classification (NCBI taxonomy): domain Eukaryota; kingdom Metazoa; phylum Chordata; class Actinopteri; order Cyprinodontiformes; family Goodeidae; genus Girardinichthys; species Girardinichthys multiradiatus. The sequence goes on from NC_061818.1 coordinate 28,360,141, forward strand.
GCGTTGCATGGTTTGCCAGTTATACTTAAAATTTGACACCTAAACAGTCAACATGTATATAGTTTGGAATCTCACTAATATTTGGTTTCTTACTACTATACTCAAAACAAGACAAAAATCCCTCATGCATTCCCTCCGTGCAAACCGTGAGGTGAGAATCTGCTTTTCAGCATTTCTGGCATACCATACAGAGCAGACGATTGTCTATACATGTGCCAGGGCAGTTTTGCTCTACAAAAAGGATATTTCAAGACAGAGTCCTAACGGCGTGATTAACTAATTCCAGATTTAATCCAGCATCAAAGTTGGCAGATGACATTGATGTTGTAGTAACCTGTTATGTGACCTTCGACTATTCGGAGTAATTCTGTGTCGGTACATGAGTGTGTTAGTGTGTGTGGATGTGTGGCTGGGTGGGTGGTTGAGCATGTGTGTAGAAATAAGTGTGTTTGTGTTGAGTGGGTGTGTATGAGTGCGAGTTTGTCACCTGGAAGCATACATTTGTAAGTGTGGCAAGAGCGGTAGAAGGCCTGGAAATCACAGCACCTAGAGCAGCAAAGGGCTTCAGAAGGTCACAGCAGCCCCAGGCTGCCAGATATACAAGCAACACGTAAACAACATGTTGTTTACATGTTGTTTGCGCATTAACAACACAATGACTGCACGTTAATGACGTGTTGTCAACATGTTGATTTCAGATAATTATGAGCCATTTGGCCACTTGTCCAGTTTGAATGGGTGAGTGTTGTGTTTTTCCATTTGCTGCTGAGTAGCATCATCATCATCATCAACTTTATTTGGATAGCACTTTTAACCAGCCACAGTTGAAACAAAGGGCCTAACAATAAAAACAATAAAAAACACTATACAAACAATATACAAACAGATAAAAACAATACCGGTACAAGTTTTTAAACAAGTTTTAAAAATGGACAGTAAAGGTGCCTGCCAAATGTGCAAGGGTAGAGCATTCCGGGAACTACAACTGCTGTAGGAACTACAACTGCTGTTGGGGAAAAACAGGGACTTTTATTCATCGGCAGTTTTGTGCTTCACGGAGACGTGGCTGTGTGGATTAATACCGGACTCTGCGCTGCAGCTGGCAGGATTCCAGCTCTACAGAGCGGACAGAGACACGGAACTCTCCGGCAAAGCGAAAGGTGGAGGAATCTGTTTTTACCTCAACAGTGGTTGGTGCAACGACGTGACAGTGATTCAACAGCACTGTTCTACAGACCTGGAATCCTTCATCATAAACTGTAAGCCTTTCTATTCCCCCCGTGAGTTCGCTTCGTTCATCCTGGTCGGTGTTTACATCCCGCCGCAAGCTAACGTGCAGGTCGCACAGCGCATGCTCGCCGACCAGATACTGAGTGTGGAGCGGACCAACCCGGACTCCTTAGTAATCATCGCTGGTGACTTTAACAAAGGTAATCTGACCCACGAACTCCCCAAATATAGACAGTTTATTAAATGTCCGACCAGAGAGGACAACATTCTGGATCACTGTTACACCACCATCAGAGACGCTTATCACGCCATCCCACGTGCTGCACTGGGCCAATCCGACCACATCATGGTCCACCTGATTCCTGCATACAGGCAGAAACTAAAGCTCTGCAAACCTGTTGTGAGAACGACAAGGAAGTGGAGCAGTGAGGCTGTGGAGAATCTCCAGGCGTGTTTAGGCTGTACAGACTGGGATGTGTTCAGGACTACTACCAACAGTCTGGACGAGTACACAGAGGCTGTGACTTCCTACATCAGCTTCTGTGAGGACAACTGTGTACCATCATGCACCAGGGTGAGTTACAACAACGACAAACCCTGGTTCACAGCTAAACTCAGAAGGTTAAGACTGGATAAGGAAGAGGCCTTCAGGAGTGGGGACAAAGACATATACAGAGAGGCAAAGTACAAGTTTGGCAAGGCAGTGAAAGAGGCCAAACGACTGTACTCTGAGAAGCTTCAAAACCAGTTCTCAGCCAACGACTCTGCATCTGTCTGGAAAGGGCTCAAGCAAATCACCAACTACAAGCCGAAAGCCCCCCACTCCATCAACGATCGACGCCTCGCCAACAACCTGAACGAGTTCTACTGCCGCTTTGAAAGACAAAGGGACAGTCCTGCAACCATCCCCCACGACGCCCCCCAACAGCTGCAGCCACAATCCACCACCCCCATCTCTCCAACCTCAAGAGGGGCCTTGGCACCTCCAACCCCCACCCTAAAGTTCCCCCCACCAGCCCCCTACCCACGCCGAGGACGGCTCTTTCCATCCAGGAGAGGGACGTAAACAAACTCTTCAGGAGACAGAACCCCCGGAAAGCTGCTGGTCCGGATTCTGTCTCACCAGCCAGCCTGAAGCACTGCGCTGATCAGCTGTCTCCAGTCTTCACAGACATTTTTAACACCTCACTGGAGACATGTCATGTGCCAGCCTGCTTCAAGTCCTCCACCATCGTCCCTGTTCCCAAGAAGCCAAGGACCACAGGGCTTAATGACTTCAGACCCGTCGCCCTGACCTCTGTGGTGATTAAGTCCTTTGAGCGCCTTGTGCTCTCACACCTAAAAGACATCACCGACCCCCTCCTGGACCCCCTGCAGTTTGCCTACAGAGCCAACAGGTTTGTAGATGGTGCAGTCAACCTAGCCCTTCACTTCATCCTCCGGCACCTGAACTCCACAGGAACCTATGCCAGGATCCTGTTTGTGGATTTCAGCTCTGCCTTCAACACCATCGTCCCAGCTCTGCTCCAGGAGAAACTCTCCCAGCTGAGTGTGCCCGACTCCACCTGTAGGTGGATAACTGACTTCCTGTCTGACAGGAAGCAGCGCGTGAGGCTGGGGAAGCACGTCTCTGACTCCCTGACCATCAGCACCGGTTCCCCCCAAGGCTGTGTTCTCTCTCCTCTGCTCTTCTCCCTGTACACCAACAGCTGCACCTCCAGTCACCAGTCTGTCAAGCTTCTGAAGTTTGCGGACGACACCACCCTGATCGGACTCAACTCTGATGGTGACGAGTCCGCGTACAGATGGGAGGTGGACCATCTGTTGGACTGGTGCAGCCAGAACAACCTTGAGCTCAACGCTCTAAAGACAGTGGAGATGGTTGTGGACTTCAGGCAGAACCCAGCCCCACCTGCCCCCATCACCCTCTGTGACTCCACAATTGACACTGTGGAATCTTTCCGCTTCCTGGGAACCATCATCTCCCAGGATCTCAAGTGGGAGCCAAACATCAGCTCCCTCATCAAGAAAGCCCAGCAGAGGATGTTCTTCCTGCGGCAGCTGAAGAAATTCAACCTGCCAAAGACTATGATGGTGCACTTCTACACAGCCATCATTGAGTCCATCCTCACCTCCTCCATCACCATCTGGTACGCCGCTGCTACAGCCAAGGATAAGGGCAGGCTGCAGCGTGTCATTCGGTCTGCTGAGAAGGTGATTGGCTGCAGTCTACTGTCGCTCCAGGAACTGTACACCTCCAGGACCCTGAAGCGGGCAGGGAAGATTCTGGCTGATCCCTCCCACCCCGGTCACAGACTCTTTGAAACTCTCCCCTCTGGCAGGAGGCTGCGGTCCATCCGGACCAAAACCTCACGCCACAAGAACAGTTTTTTCCCATCTGCCACCAGCCTTGTTAACAAAGCCCGGAAACCACACTGACACTCCACTGATTCTGATTCCATAACTTCGGGGCCCTAATAGAGAAGGCCCTGTCTCCTCTAAGCTTACGCTCTGAGTGGGGAACCACTAGGAGCAACTGATTGACGGACCTAAGAGCCGATTGAGGATATAGCAGTGGAAAAGTAGGGTGGAGCCAAGTTATTTAAGACCTTTAAAACAAACAGAATCATTTTCAGAATCAGAATCAGCTTTATTGCCAAGTTTGTACATACAAACACGGAATTTGACTCCGGTACACTTTGCTCTTCATACAGAATATACATATTTACAATGTAAAATATACACATATATAATAAAAAGGTGCATTTGCAACATCTGTATGCTGTTGTTTTGTACTCTATTGAATGTTCAACAGAGAAACAGCCTGGGGGAAGAAACTGTCTCTATGGCGGCTGGTTTTAGTAAACAGTGCTCTGTAACGGCGGCCTGAAGGTAAAACTCTAAACAGTTTATGTGCAGGGTGTGTGGGGTCTGCAGAGATTTTAGCGGCTCTTTTCCTGACCCTAGACCTGTATAAGTCCTGGATGGAGGGAAGGTCAGCCCTGATTATTCTCTCTGCATTCCTGATTATTCGTTGCAGTCTGGACCTGTCCTGTTTTGTGGATGAGCCAAACCACACTGAGATGGATGAAGACAGGACAGATTGAATGATGGCAGTGTAGAAGATGACCAACAGCTCCTGTGGAAGGTTGAACTTCTTGAGTTGTCTCAGGAAGTACAGTCTCTGCTGGGCCTTCTTTCGAACAGTGTCTATGTGTGAAGACCATCTCAGGTCCTCAAAGATGGTGGTTCCTAAGAACCTGAAGTGGTCCACAGCCGATACAGTGTTGTTGAGGATGGTGAGGGGGGTGTATGGGGATGGTGTTCTCCAAAAGTCCACCACCATTTCCACAGTCTTGAGTGGGTTGAGTTCAAGGTAGTTCTGACTACACCAGTGTACCAGCCGATCCACCTGCTGTCTGTATGCAGACTCATCACCATCCTGGATCAGACCAATGACAGTGGTGTCGTCTGTAAACTTAAGGAGTTTCACGGACGAGTCCGATGAGGTGCAGTCATTTGTGTACAGAGAGAAGAGGAGTGGGGATAGAACACACCCCTGGGGGGCACCAGTACTTATTGATCTGGATTGGGAGAAGATGCTCCCCAGTCTCACCTGCTGCTGTCGGTCCATCAGGAAGCTGTTGATCCACTGACAGGTGGAGGCTGGGACGTTGAGCTGTGTGAGCTTCTGGTGGAGGATGTCTGGTATGATGGTGTTGAAGGCCTAGCTGAAGTCTACAAACAGGATCCTGGCGTACGTCCCTGGGTGGTCGAGGTGTTGCAGGATGAAGTGTAGACCTAAGTTAACAGCATCATCTGCCGACCTGTTTGCTCGGTAAGCAAATTGCAGGAGGTCCAGCAAGGGGCCTGTGATGTCTTTCAGGTGCTTCAACACCAGCCACTCAAAGGATTTCATGACCACAGACGTCAGGGCTACAGGCCTGTAGTCATTTAATCCTAGGATGGTGGGTTTCTTGGGCACGGGGATGATGGTGGATCGTTTGAGGCAGGAGGGGACCTCACATTTCTCCAGTGACTTGTTGAAGATCCTTGTGAAGATCGGAGCGAGTTGATTTTAAAATGAACTCTAAAATACACTGGGAGCCAGTGGAGAGAAGCCAGGGCCAGAGTAATATGCTCCTTTTTACGTGTTCCTGTTAAAAGACGTGCTGCAGCATTTTGCACCAGCTGCAGACGAGTAAGTAAGGACTAGCTGACTCCGAGATAAAGGGAATTACAGTAATACAATCGGGATAAAATAAAAGCGTGGATTACTGTTTCCAACTGTTGCCTTGGAAGAATAGCTTTTATTTTTGCAATTGTTCTCAAATGATAGAAACTAGACTTCAATCTGGCCCTTATTTGAGTGTCAAGTTTAAAATCATTGTCTGTCTTAAAACCAAGATTTGTTACCATGGGCCTAACATACGCTTCCAAAAAGTCAAGGTCAGCCGGAGGGCTCTGACATCTTCCACTATATCTAAAAACAAGAACCTCAGTCTTATTCTCATTAATATGTAAGACATTTAGGGCCATCCAAGCTTTAATATCCTGAAGACACACGAAAAGAGGTGTAATGGACCCCACATCGCCTTGCCTTAAAGGCACATAGATTTGACAATCATCGGCATAGCAGTGGGAGGAGATGCCATGTCTTCTGAAAATAGACCGTAGATTTTAACTGAATATAAACAATTTTGTCCAAGTGTTTTTGACATTAGAGGAAACTTGGAGATGGGCCTAAAGTTCCCCAGCACATTAGGATCAAGACCAGGTTTCTTTATCAGGGGCTGCACCACAGCATGTTTAAAATTGGTAGGAACTACTGTGTTTTCACAAAAGATGCAGGTGTGGAGCAAAAAGACGCAATTTATCTTTATGAAAATAATTTATAACTTTACAATTTATTTTGTCATAAAACTGCAATCCAAATATTACATTTTGATAGGCTACACACAAAAGGAAGAAAAGGACCAATAAATAAGAGGCTTCTTAGTATGTTAAATATTGGCAGGTAAACCCCCCTCAGGCTCACAGAAATGGTTTAACTCGGTGACTCATCAACCAATGAGAAACACTCACCCATTCAAACTGGACAACTGGACAAAAATGGCTCAGAATGTGACTTTTGACCCGTTAACACGTTAACAACACGTAGAAAACATGTTAACACGTTATTTGTGCGTTGTCAACGTGTTATATATGTGCGAGAAGTCACATGTTTTTGAACTAGCTGGGTTTCCACAGTTCCACATGTTCGTGGAAAGCTCAGTTTTTGTCACACAGTAACCGTGTATGCTTAACATTACAGCAGTCCTGAAAATATTACTTCTGGCCAAATGTTTCGTTAAAGTAAGTGCCGGAGAGGAGGCCATTTTGGCACAAAACCAGCTGAATTACGCTTGCATTTTCTTCCAATCAGCATCCATGCATGACTGCATAACGCGTTGCCTTCATGTTTTGTAGTAAAATCCGTGATTTCAAAGTCTTGTCCATTGACTGAAGTTAAAAGTGGGAACGAGAGGGAGATATACAAACAGACAAATTAGACAATTTCAGTCATTTCACTTAATTATTTTGACGTTAAAGTCTGAAGAAGAAAAGAAAAAGCATGGCCACAACCATTTTTCTGAATGTCTGGTAGCCCAACTGAAACGATAGTGTTGAAAATGGAAACAAACATAAAGAGTTTTATAATTACCGCATGCTGGCTAAAACTATTCTGTGTAGGTAAAAGTCACTTTTATTCAAGGAGCTCTTTCCATGCAAGCATTTCTACTTCAACTGTGGAGGAATCGTTTTGCTAGGTAGTTAAAATTACAGGCTAATATATGTCGAAGGCTAAATATAAGGCTCTCTGATATAGAGCAATAAACAAAAAATGATGAATAAAAAGGAAAATATTACTTAGTTGTCTGCTTGATTTTATTAGCATAATAATAGACCCAATGGTAACATTAACTACCTAAAGTTGAAATTACAATGTGTTATGCTTATGAACAACAGATAAGAAAGGGGTTTCTTGTTCTTAACAGCAGACTGACTGTAAAAATGTAGAATCAAGCAGCAAGTAAAGCATCACCTTTCCATGCCCCAATTTTATTTCCTCTTTTAAATGGGCCTCATACACTGTAGTAATGTGCTGTACAAACTGATCAACACTGTAAGTGGAGGCAATGTTCAAAAAATTATTTTGAAATGTTGTTGAAGTTTTGTCATTTATGATTAATGTAACTTGTGGCACCTTTCTCAATTGAATTCTGTGAAGTTCCTTGTAAGATGGTGAGTTGGTGGTGCCATTATTAGTTGAGACCAGCAATAAAGTTAACAGTGTTAACTGAATTTGCAATTTTAAGTTCAATTTTATAAACATAAATTAACATAACTTGAAGAGGTAAGTGCTATAAACATAAACATAAAAGTGTGAGTTGAAAGGATGTATAATGTTATGTTCTTTTGACAAAGGAAAACTGGTTTTCTCCAAGGCAACATTTAAAGGTGAGTTGTTTCAACTCAGAGTATCAATTTCAATCAATAAATAAGCATTAGTTAAAAAATGTATAGCCGGGTTTTCTGAGTTGAAATAATCTATAATATCTATAATCTATTTATTTATTGGATAATACAATATCGTAAGTTACCTCAACTCAACAGTATAGGTTCAAACAATGCATGTAAATTAAGCACTTTACCGCTCTAAGTGGAATAAAGTTTATCCTTATAAATGGGTTAACTAATGTTTTGTAAGGCAGCAATTAGTTGAACTACCCTAATAATTACTGTGGTTTGTGATTTGAAATGAAAGGTAGGTCTTAAGTTGAGCTACATGAAAGTGTGGTGAGTTATATTGATATTGGTAATGGTATATTATTAGTGTAATGTTTCAACTCTGTCAGATAACAGTCAAATAATTTATACTGTTTTCTCCCCTGATTCAGTGAGTCTCTTTTGATTACTATGCATGGCAGAACATTGATTTATTTCATTTACAAATTTTGCAGCATAATTTCAAGAAAAGCGAGGCTATAAAAGCATAAATATATAATGTTTTTATATTTTAATTTTATAAATACATTTGGCAATGGATGCCCGTTTTTGGCTTGAGCACCTGCTTCCAAAAACGTCTGTGCATGTTCTGACCAGCACCAGATACAACTGGGATGTGGTGCTGGTCTGGTTTTAGCTTTCTGGATAACTTTAGTATCTTTAGTATCATGATACTGTCTCCCAACATCAAGTCAAAGCCTAACAAAGTAAAGGCCACAACTCAGTGTATATTAGATGAACGTTTAACAGCATTTTGGGTGTTTACAATTGACCAATATAATTTCACAGTGACAGTTGATTAACCAGTGACCATCACTGATTGATGATGTCAAGTTCGACAGATTCTCTTTTTCAAAATAAATCAACTATTGATATAAGTAAAAAGACACAACATTTTGAGATTTTGAGATGTGTAGGTTTTTACATTTCTGCCACACAATTATTTCAATAGAATTTTCCCATGAATAATTTCTAAAAACCCTCCAAATGTTGTGAAAACAGGCCAGATTTTAACAACTCGTCCAAAACTATTTTCTTCCAGCCCAACGTGTTCAAAAGAAGCCTAACTGGAAAGAAACCAGTCTGGCAAATTGAACAGCCCTACACAGGTTACCCCAATCCCAAGAGAGAGAGTATGTGGTTTTAGAAGGCCAGTGGGAGTCAAACTATTTTGTTCTGCAATTTAAAAACAAGAGTTTTTCGGTGCTCCTGTCATCTCCTCATCTCTTGTTAAATATTTTTCCATGCTTTTGTCCTTCTCTCAATACCTGTATTATTTATTTTAACTCCTTGCCTGTCATACAGGATCCAATTACCGAAATGTGTTGATTTTCATCTGTAAGAGCACTCTTAAATACATTAGGATTAATCTTTTTTAGTCATTCAGTTACAGCCTGTATTTATTTCTGCTTTAATTTTCTTTAAAACTTTAGAACATCAATTTGGATTTAGTAGATTTAATTCATTAAATAGGACTAAATAAGTTTAACCATATAATGCGCACTTGTCATCTGCCTTGTAGTGGTCAAAATTATTTAAATCTTTCATTGTGTGCTTCTCTTCTGCCCTTTTCTGGTCAAAATTGCATCCTACATTTAAAGGGGATTGGTCCTACAGGCCTTGATAGATTTCTGTTTTAGATAGGAAAACATGAAACGGAAGCATGTAGTTATTGTCGTCAATCAGAAAAAGTTGAACATGTTTTGATAAGGTGCAATAAGTATACAGAAGAGCATAGCGTAAACATATGGCATCACTACCAAGTAGAGAGAAAAATCACTTACTTTAGATAATATATTGCAGGAAATATCTAGAAAATTAGAAATAAAGTGATGAGTTTTTTTGGGTTGTTTAACCGTGTTTAATTTATGCGTTTACCAAGGTATATACAGATAAGATCCTTATTCCCTATATTCGACGTCCACACTCCAGTTCGATAGACGGCGGTAAATGCACCTTGAGTTGGTTTGCCAACCGCCGGAAAAAAAAACTCTAAAAGAAGAAGTTGCTTGGTAGGAACTATCACGCACAAGTGAGAAACACGGACATTTCAGCGTGTAGCACACAGCGAGAAAACCATGTGGAAAGAGCGGAGTCAACTTAGAAGCGAACGATTTCTACTTTAGTGGTTTGATACAATTTGCTGAAACAAACTTACAATGATCAGTATGGTTAGCTTAAATATACTTTAGCAACATTTATCGAGCTTTTGGGTGATATCTTTTAGTCGGCTTCGAGTTAAATCATGGGAAAATCAAAGGTAAGTGCCCGGCCTAGCATTCAACTAACGGGTAATAAGCATTGACATAGACGTACATATCAGGGAAGGCATTGTATGATTCACTTGTGATAATATGATTTAGAACATAAAGCCATTGCTGATAAATATTTATAGCTGTGTGTTACGTCTCAGAAATGTGCTGCTGAAATATGTATCCACTGTAATGATTTCTGTGCGTGTTTTTCTGGTTTTTATTATTAGACCAAAAACCAGAAGAAATCCCGAGCCCAAGCCATCCATGTAGCTGAGGATGCCTACAGATCTGTGCCCCACTCCTTCGTGTTTCATCGGGGTCAGGTTGGAAAAAACGTGGGTCAACTCGTCCAGGACATGCGGACAGTCATGCAGCCCTACACCGCGGAGTCTCTGAAGGTTGGTCCTCTAAAATCAAGAAGTTTCAAGTTCAAAGGTTCAAATTTATTCGGTTTAAAAGTCCGGAACTACTAGTTCTGAGCAAATTCCTTAATTACATTGTCTTACAATTTGCATGCAAAAGTGACCTCAATAACTGCTCGTGGCTCTAAGTAACTCTAACTTTTGACAGTGAAGCACGACAAGCTCTCCAACTTTACGAGACATTTTAATTAAAAAGTGATCAATTTAATTGCTTTTTATATTTAAACAAAGTTCATCCTTTTATTTTTTTTAAAATACACTGAAATTAAAGTACAACAGCACATTGTGACATCAAAATTACTGAGATACAACTTGGACACTGAAACAGTTTTGATACAAAGCAACCTTGTGTGGAAAATGGCAGCGATTGCCGATGTATGAGCTGCTTAAACCAAGGACCTTGTAATTGTTTACTTTTTCTTATTCCTTTTTTTTTTTCTTTTTTTCCAGTTTAGATAAACATTATTTAAGTTTATTGGGAATAATTAATTCAGAAACTTGAAGGAAATCTGTTCTCAAAATAGTGTTTAAAAAAGCAACATGGTTCAAATGTTGAATTAAAGGAACAAAACTCTAAATATATAAAGCTCAAATTTGCATATTCCATCAGTGTTAAATGGTCTGCATTAGTATTGTGATCGTTGTGCCAAACCCACTCATTAATAACTAAACACAATACGCCTTTTTGACTGTGACTGCTGGTTATTAAAACATCTGCCGTAATGTCCTCAATACTTCTAAAACACGCGTAGCTTTGTCATTTATTTCCAAAGGACTATCTGATGTGCATCTCACTCCGCTGAGGATCTTAGTTGAGAGTGGTATCTGAAGAAACAGCCATCAAATATGAAGTCCCCTTCCCCTTGACTATGCAGCTTGTAACATGTTTCCTTTGTGGTTCCATTTATTTGGTTGTTAGTAACTTTCAGGAGTTATTCCCTTGCCTTATAATCAAAGCTCTTTAAGTGTGGGTAATTAATGACTAGTAGCTATAGCAGCATTATTCTCCATCTTCAGGTCTCTTCTATAGAAGTGCTCAGCTTAACCTCTTGTAACCCAAGGCGTTTTTGTGGAGTTTTTGCTCCAAATTACATGGCCAAATTTAATTGAGTTTTTCTCAGCAATTACAAACTCTATTTAAATAAACTTGGTGTCAAATTAAAGGTAACACTCTGGAGATTCAATCAGAAGTGTAAATATCACAGTAGCAGCTATTGTTTCAGAGATGATGAGGATGGCACACAGAAAAAAAATGAAGATTTTTTCGCTCCTGCATTGTACAGTATATAAACCTCTTAGCAATATCATGAGGAAGGCTACAAACTTTAGAAAACCCCAAATCCACTTGTGGACGTTACCTGTGAAATGTTTCATGCACCTGAGGTAAACTAAAGCAAAGTTATAGAGGTTTTAGTAAAGACGTTCGTAAGCGTTTTTCTTTTTGGGACCATATGGCACATTTCGGCACAATTTGGCACCATCTGCAAAAGTGGAGATTTCTTGTGTTTTTACTTGAAAAATGTAATAAACTACTTTTTACATGTCTAAAAACAGCCTGTTTTTGATTTTTTTGTGGCAGACAAATCCATTTATTACGAGACATCACAAAGCACTAGTGTAAAAAGAAAATAAATCTTTAAAAGTATTTCGCAATAAAACTAAAATGACACCTTTCAAGCAGCAGAACTTCATAATCCAGCTCATCATTGATCTTGTCGGGATAAATAAGCTCTTCGTATTCAGATGAGGAATCCTCTGCACAGACTTCAGTACCGCAGTCCATTGTAATTAGGTCCAAAGCTTTAGTGACGGTGTAGAACTTTGTGCAGGAAGCCATTGTGTTTCAAAAACAAACACTCGAACATGCAAAATGATCACCACAGCGCATAAACAGCCAGAGGTAGGAAGGTCCAGTGCGTAACAGCTGTAGCGACTGCGCTACAGTGTACTCAGTGTTTACAATAACAACCTACATTACGCACGCCAATAACTCAAGTTTGGATTGGCCGAATTGCACAAATGACCCCTCCTTTTCATCCTTAGAGCCAGTAGAATAAAGTTATCTCAACATCTTTCACGTAAATCCCACCAATCAGGAAGCAGAGGTCGAGACATCCGGTGAATCCATTTTGTAGAGTGCGTTTACTTCCTGCATTTTTCTGATTCAACTGCTTGTAGTTTTAACTGTGTTTGGTGTTTGTAGAAATGGTTTATGTCAGCTTTTAGCCAAGAGTCTGATGTTTCAGAGAATACCACACGTCTATGTTTAAGTAAGGGAAATTGGAGCAATAAATGTAGAAAAAAAAAAAAGAACCTGGAGCTTCTCCCATTTCCGGGGGAGGCTTAAGAGGTTAAGCGCAGTGTCCACAGAAAATAAGGTGTACGAGTTATGACTTTGAGAATCGCTGCTCTAAATGCAGCTGCCCCAAGATGTTAGTATTGCTGGCCTGAAAGAATAGTCTGCTTTGTTTTAAGAATGCAGTCACCCACTCATCATGCCTGTGCGTCTGTCTTTTTAAACCAGGTACGGAAAAAAAATCTCCTTAAGGATTTTGTGTCCATAGCAGGGCCGCTGGGAGTGACCCACTTCATTATCTTTGGCAAAACCCCCAACAGCATCAACATGGTGAGACCTATAAGTAATTGTGACCTGCAGTTCTTATGTGAAGACTGCGTTACCATCAGTTCAACATTTCCATTTTTTTCTTCGTGCAGAGATTAGCTCGGCTTCCCAAAGGCCCCATGCTTTATTTTAAGGTCCTCAAGGTAAGTTTTGTAACACGCAAGTCAAATTTGTCGGGTTCAGGTGATGATGCATAAAATTTTGATTGTAAAGTGATGCTTTTCAAAGTAAACGCGCTGATGAACCCAACCCTCTAAAGTCATATAATGACTATGATGACATTTTAATCCACATTTGTAAGGACTTTTATGTTTCATCTCTCTCTTCCAGTATTCCCTTATTAAAGATGTGGTTTCATCTTTGAAGAAGCACAGGATGCATGAGCAGCAGTTCACCCATCATCCACTTCTCATCTTCAGTAACTTTGGAGTGGATGGCATGCATGTGAAGCTCATGGCCACCATGTTCCAGAACATGTTTCCCTCCATAAATGTCCAAAAGGTGCGTTTAGAAAATCCATAATAATTTTTTTAAACACCATCTAAATGTGCTGATATGATGAAAGTATAGTCTTCTGAGTATTTGTGAAGATGCTTCAAAAGTAAACGCTTTCTGATTTGTGATGGAAGTAGGTTTTCAGCATGGTTAAAAGTTAAAGCATCGGGTCTAATGAAATTTTCTTTTTTTGCAGGTAAACCTCAACAGCATCAAGAGGTGTGTGTTGTTCAGTTTTGACCCAGAGTCCCAGGAAATTCAGTTTCGGCAATAGTAAGTAATAAGATTTGCTCTGTTAAGATTGTGATGTAATAAACAACCTTTTGGAGTGATGGGCTCAGATGATGAGAGATTACGACTTGATTCTGTCATGATGCATGTCCAAAGTAAACGCACTGATGGGCCTTCACACCTTCAACCAGAGTTTTGTTATACAGGTCCTTCTCAAAATATTAGCATATTTTGAGAAAGTTCATTATTTTCCATAATGTCATGATGAAAATTTAACATTCATATATTTTAGATTCATTGCACACTAACTGAAATATTTCAGGTCTTTTATTGTCTTAATACGGATGATTGTGGCATACAGCTCATGAAAACCCAAAATTCCTATCTCACAAAATTAGCATATCATTAAAAGGGTCTCTAAACGAGCTATGAACCTAATCATCTGAATCAACGAGTTAACTCTAAACACCTGCAAAAGATTCCTGAGGCCTTTAAAACTCCCAGCCTGGTTCATCACTCAAAACCCCAATCATGGGTAAGACTGCCGACCTGACTGCTGTCCAGAAGGCCACTGTTGACACCCTCAAGCAAGAGGGTAAGACACAGAAAGAAATTTCTGAATGAATAGGCTGTTCCCAGAGTGCTGTATCAAGGCACCTCAGTGGGAAGTCTGTGGGAAGGAAAAAGTGTGGCAGAAAACGCTGCACAACGAGAAGAGGTGACCGGACCCTGAGGAAGATTGTGGAGAAGGGCCGATTCCAGACCTTGGGGGACCTGCGGAAGCAGTGGACTGAGTCTGGAGTAGAAACATCCAGAGCCACTGTGCACAGGCGTGTGCAGGAAATGGGCTACAGGTGCCGCATTCCCCAGACCTGGGCTACAGAGACGCAGCACTGGACTGTTGCTCAGTGGTCCAAAGTACTTTTTTCGGATGAAAGCAAATTCTGCATGTCATTCGGAAATCAAGGTGCCAGAATCTGTAGGAAGACTGGGGAGAAGAAAATGCCAAAATGCCAGAAGTCCAGTGTCAAGTACCCACAGTCAGTGATGGTCTGGGGTGCCGTGTCAGCTGCTGGTGTTGGTCCACTGTGTTTTATCAAGGGCAGGGTCAATGCAGCTAGCTATCAGGAGATTTTGGAGCACTTCATGCTTCCATCTGCTGAAAAGCTTTATGGAGATGAAGATTTCATTTTTCAGCACGACCTGGCACCTGCTCACAGTGCCAAAACCACTGGTAAATGGTTTACTGACCATGGTATCACTGTGTTCAATTGGCCTGCCAACTCTCCTGACCTGAACCCCATAGAGAATCTGTGGGATATTGTGAAGAGAACGTTGAGAGACTCAAGACCCAACACTCTGGATGAGCTAAAGGCCGCTATTGAAGCATCCTGGGCCTCCATAAGACCTCAGCAGTACCACAGGCTGATTGCCTCCATGCCACGCCGCATTGAAGCAGTCATTTCTGCCAAAGGTTTCCCGACCAAGTATTGAGTGCATAACTGTACATGATTATTTGAAGGTTGACGTTTTTTGTATTAAAAACACTTTTCTTTTATTGGTCGGATGAAATATGCTAATTTTGTGAGATAGGAATTTTGGGTTTTCATGAGCTGTATGCCAAAATCATCTGTATTAAGACAATAAAAGACCTGAAATATTTCAGTTAGTGTGCAATGAATCTAAAATATATGAATGTTAAATTTTCATCATGACATTATGGAAAATAATGAACTTTATCACAATATGCTAATTTTTTGAGAAGGACCTGTATGTTGGGTTTTTTTCTGTCCGTAATTGAGGCAATATTTATTTTATTTATTTTTTCTTGTTCTTCCAAACCTGCAGCAGCCTGAAAGTCGTCCCTGTGGGCATGAGCCGGGGAGTAAAGAAGCTGATGCAGGAGAAGTTCCCCAACATGAGCAAGTTTGACGACATCACAGAGCTGCTGGTGAAGTAAGGTTCAGTTCTCACAGCACTGAAAGAAGTCGATTGGTTTTATCTTACATAAACTGAAATGTAGCATATCTGAAAGTTTTGCGTTATCCACAAACTCTTCAGGGGAGCAAACTTGTCTGAAAGTGAAGCCGAGCAGGACGGCGAACACAACATAACCGAGCTGCCACAGATGTACTCAGGAAGAGGCAACATGCCGTCCCAACAGAGCGCTGTCCGTTTGACCGAAGTGCGTAAGAAGCTGCTATAAAACTTTAAGCACTTCAGTGATGTTTGGATGTTGTCAACGCTACCTGTTTTCCTTTCCATCTCTTTAGATCGGTCCTCGTATGACTCTGCAGCTGGTGAAGGTCCAGGAAGGGATGGGCAACGGGAACATTCTTTACCACTCCATGAGTGAGTTTCTGTTATTCCTAACTTGTTTCTGCTTGATTTGTTCAGATGGACATGATGACAAGAGCAATATGAATTCTATGATTTCTCTCTAACAGTAAACGCTTACTGATTCATCCTGAGCTCTGTGTTGACTTTATGCACACATGGCTCAAACTGTTGCTCAGCTGGGATATTTTTGTACCATGTTTGCAGTATCCAAAACTGAGGAAGAAATACAGGAGATCCTGAAGAGGAAGGAAGCCAAGGTGAAAGAAAAGGAGGAACGCAAGAAAGCACAGGAGCAAAATGTGGCAAAGAAGAAAGAGAAACGAGAAGAGAACAAGTAATTTAGACCTAAAATTATTGGGCAGCGTTCCTTTTTACCTCATTAAGTCTATAAAACATTTTTATTTTTCCAGGAAGAAGAGTCTGGAAGGCATAAAGAAAAAACGAGCTGAAGCCGAGGAGGACAGCGAGGTGGAAGATCCAGGAATGCAGGAAGATCGGGCAGCTGCTTTTGAACCTGACGATGATGTGGAGTACTACAGACAGGCTGTGGGGGAAGAACCAGATGAAGGTGAATATCAAAATCAAACAGCTGTGCACCCTTGGTTGCACTAGTGTTACCCTAAGCCCCTAAAACGTTTTTGTTTTTTAAATGCAGATATGTTCTCCGGTGCCAAGAAAAGGAGACGCTCAGAAAAATCGCACAAAGGAGTCAAGAGGAGAAAGCTGTCCGCTGGTAAACCCTCGAAAGAACCAGATTCTAAATCACCAAAAAGAAAAGGTGCAGCAGGACAGCATAGAGACAAGACAAGAAATGCTGTACAGGGAAAAGGATGGAAGAAGTCTAAAGATGGAAAAGGATGGAAGAAAAAGATGGAAGAAAAGGACGGAAAAGGATGGAAGAAGTCTAAGAATGGAGAGAAATCATTTGGGAAGAAAAAATGGGCTCAAGGAAAAGCATTTGGCTCTAAACAATCTGGAGAGAGAGAAAATAAATTTGCGCGGAAAAACTTTGATGGAAAGAAAAACGAGGACAAATTGTTTAAATCGAAAGGTCACAAAGGTAAGTCTGACTTCAAGAAGAAAGGTGCAGGCGGAAAGCAAGCTTTTACACGGACCAAAGGAAAAGCCTGAACTTTGGTTTTCTTCCCTTCATTTGGACTTTATACTAAATGCCTTTCCGGTGCTTTGGAACAGCACCAAATGTATTTGCTCCTACTGTCTCAGTGTTTGAACACTTATTCTGAGTGAATCTTGCTGAGCAACCTAAAATAAACAAGAGGTAAAAAAAGATGCAAAAAATGTCCTTTATCATTTGTGTCGACCACTGAACAACAATAAGCTTTTATTCTGATTAAATATGCAGCTCTGAATTCCCTGTGTTCTGTCTTTTCTTTGCACATATTTTTACATATCTAAATGTCTATAAAATCATATATTTGGCCTAAATAAACTTGAGTGGGACAGTTGATGAGTTTTTCAGTCCTCTCTATAGGACATTAGTCCTATAATCCTGGAAATGTTCTTCAGGTGTAAATGGTGTTAAAATTTGCCAACACACGTTTTAGATCAAATTTTGCTCTGAAACGTGACAAAGCAAAACAGGAAGTCTATTTTGTTCAGCCTATGTTTATCACACTTTGCGAACCGACTCTTAAAATAAAAAGTTTAGTTCCTTAAACAAGCATTGAACTGAAGACACATCCTCTAACTATCTTTAAAGACAGCCTTCTGAAAATTGAACACCTGTTGGTATCCTCAGCTGTATGACCCTATTTATTATTTTAAATATTGCAGTCTCAAGTACAACTTTGCTTAGAAAACATTTTACAACCCTAAAAAGATAATCTGCTTATTGCATTGTGGCTTCTTTAGGTCATAATGGGCATAAAATGATTCAACAAAACCAATTTATGTTTTTGATTTTGAGTAGATTACTACATCTGCTGTGTGTTAAAAGAATTTGACAGAATGGGCATGTTTATTCTCATTACTGTGAGTTTTAAGGAGTTATTTTTGTACCGTGTTGTACATACCCACTCAAAATCTGCAGAAGGATCTCTTCATCTTCATTTTTAGTCTTTTGTGCACTTTGAAAGAAAAACAGTTCTGAGTCAACCTAATAAAATGCATGGTGCTGGTGTAACAGCAGTTTTCCTTCTGCATATTGCACAACACAAGCAGGGGCACAAGGAAGTGATGTGTTCGTCTGAGCTGTTGTCTCAGATCATCAGATGATTGAGTGACTCCAGTCTTCAGCCTTTTCATCGACGAAATATCAAATCAAGGCTTTACTTTAGTGCATTTGCATGTATGCCTAAAGGTAGGCTGAAGTTATTTTTTATGGTTTCTAGACTGTAGCAGATGGAATCTGTAAGGACTTGAAGTTTTACTACATTCTGTTTCAATGTTATTTTTAGAGTAACCACGAGCTGAAAGCAGGATGGTGATTAAATTCTCAGACTGTGAGAAGTTTCAGATCGGTCTGCTCCCTGCCGTGTATGGGGTTGAGTTTGCCGTTGCCTTGGCAGGAAACCTGTTTGCCTTGTGGGTGCTATTCATCAGAAAAAGACGAAACTGGCACTCCGGTGTTGTCCTCTCCTGTAACCTGGCCATCAGTGACCTGCTGTACATCCTCACCCTGCCTCTGCTGATCGTCTACTATGCATTGCAGAAACACTGGGTGTTCGGCGAGGCTGTGTGTAAAATCGAGAGGTTTCTTTTCACCTGCAACTTGTACGTGAGCATCTTCTTCATCATGGCAATAAGTGTGATCCGCTGTGTGGGCATCGTGTGGCCCTTCTTCACCCAGTCCCATGTGGAACCGTCCCATGTCAAAGCCATCAGTGTCATCATATGGATTATTGTTGGAGTCATCTCCTGCCCTGTGCTGACCTTTGCTTCTCTTTGCAAACACAGTTACAATAACAATACTTTATGTGTGTCCTTCTGTAACCAAACATCTGATCCGAAGTCTGTCCTTACCTACAACATGTTTCTTGCTGTGTTTGGCTGCCTTGTTCCCTTTACAATAACATTTACTTCTTACTGTTTTGTGATTCGGGTCGTGTGGAAAAATGTCAACATAACGACACTTGAAAAGCGTCAAGTTGCCTTGTTAATCTCATCCGTGATCGTCCTGTATGCTGTTTCCTTTGTGCCCTATCATGTCTTCCAAATCTATCATCTGTATTTGAGGATATATCCCCACAACACACACTGTTGGGTCTACAAAATGTACCAAGTGTCCAAGGGGCTGGCAACACTGAACATGTGTATCCATCCGATTCTCTGCATGGCGGTGCTTGACAGTATCAGAGTAGCATGCTGTGGAAAAAGCTCAGAAGACAACATTGGATGAGGTAGTAGAGCTGGTGGCTTTTGTGTGAAGAGCATCCTTGTTTCAGACTACCCATACTTCCCTGCACG
This sequence comes from Girardinichthys multiradiatus, assembly GCF_021462225.1. Taxonomy (NCBI): domain Eukaryota; kingdom Metazoa; phylum Chordata; class Actinopteri; order Cyprinodontiformes; family Goodeidae; genus Girardinichthys; species Girardinichthys multiradiatus. The sequence goes on from NC_061818.1 coordinate 28,379,712, forward strand.
TATCTTTGCAGGACTGCTAGAGCTCTGTACTAATTACATTTATCAGGCCTGTTTGTAATAAAGATTTTTCCTTTTTCTTATTTTATTACAATCCTGTCTAATTTATATTAAACAAGTGGGGTAGCGTGTTTTTTTTCTTTCTTGTCAAACTTAACTGTTTTAGATCATCAAACAGGTTTATGTATCAGAAATAACAAGAGTAACTACAAAAAGTCTGCGATGAACTGGCGACCTGTCCAGGGTGTAACCCACCTGCTGCCCATAGACTGGTAGAGATAGGCACCAGCTTTCCTTTGACTCACCATGGAAGAAGCGGTAGAAAATGAATGACCACAAAAAGTAGTTTCTAAAGGATGATTTACTTTGTTAAGGGAAAAAACTATTCACATCAACTGTGTGCAAAGATAATTGCTCCTCATGTTAAGTCATAAGTTACCTGTGATTAACCACGTTTTTAAAAGCTGAAATTAATTTCACTAGCTACACCCAGGCCTGAATGCAGAATATATAAACTTAAATAGAACCTGTCTTACAAAATGAAGTTGGCAAAAGGATGTTAAAAAACATCAAATCCTGCCCCACTCTAAAGAAATTCAAGAACATCTATCATTCTGGAGAGGGTTACAAAGCCATTTTCTACAACACTCCAGCAAACCATATTGAAATTCATCTAGTTCAGGATTGGTCAAGGAAGATTTCCCTCTCCCCTATAAGAGTCCAGCTCACTCTGAGGAATCCCAAAGCTATTCTGACAAGAAGGGACAGTTCCTCCAGCTTAATCTGGTAATTCCCCAGTGGGATGCTTTGAAACATACCTTTATTTCCCCTTTCATTTCCTCACAGCTCTATTACAGTTCTCCTAAAATTAAACCACAAATTTCTGTACTGCTTTTCTAAGGCTCTGCCAAAAGATCTCAGCCAGACTGAAATTTGGACTTTGACGGGGCCAATACGTCTTCATTCCTTTCTCTTTCCAACCACAATGTTGTAGATTTAATGGTATGCAATGTGGACGAGTGACAAATTACATTTACAAGAACAATTTGTCTGTAATTTGCTCTTTTTTGCATAGTTTACATACTTGAGTATATTTCAATTTAAGTATTTTACTATTTTACATTTTAAATCCCATCCGTTACGGAGTAAAAAACAAATTATATTAGATAATAAAAACAAACAGTGGAAGCAACGATCAAGCATCTGAAACTAAAAATAGCATCATTTGAGCCGACCAGGTGCTCACCTAATTACAGCGGGTAAGAATCAATAAGTGGACAGAATGTGGTTTATGTTCAGGACTCTGACCATGTAAACATGCTAAATAATATTTTAACAATAAATGTAAATAATATCAGTTTTATCTGGCACTTATGATTATAATATTGCATTGGCTGAAAACAGAAGATCAGGTGCTTAGTTTGGAGTCAGGTATTTAACACTATTAGATATTAGGGATGGTGGATATATTGGACAAAGGATGGGATGAAGATCAGAACTGCCAGGTTCTGGGAAGAGGAAAACCACAGAGAAGCTTCATAGATGTAAGGAAAGATGCAGAGGATTTGGTGTGACAGAGAAGGATGCTGAGATGGGGGAGATGATCAGTGAATCCGATAGGCAGCACCTGACAGAAGGAATTTAGAAATTAATATTTACACATATAACCTCCCAAAGATTCATAATGTCATATGTTGACATGTTTTATTTTTGTCTTGCCTTTTCACTTATAAAGTTGCTCCTTTAATTAACAACAGTTTGAGACTAATATCTATTCCTTTACGAAATGTATGAAAGGGACTTTCTTCTGCTCATAAAACAGTAACTAAATAACATTTTACCTAAAGTAAAATTTTAATGAGGTACTTTTTACTTGTATTTGAGTAAATTTTTAAAAAGGTAACTTTTAAATTTAAGTAAAAGTCTATAAAATAATATACTTTACTACATAATTTTTGTAATCTTTTTACTTCTGAAAGCCAGATGTACTAAAGATGCTGAGTACTAATGTACAGGGGTTAAACAATGAAACTGAAACACCTGTCATTTTAGTGTGGGAGGTTTCATGGCTAAATTGGACCAGCCTGGTAGCCAGTCTTCATTGATTGCACATTGCACCAGTAAGAGCAGAGTGTGAAGGTTCAATTAGCAGGCTAAGAGCACAGTTTTGCTCAAAATATTGAAATGCACACAACATTATGGGTGACATACCAGAGTTCAAAAGAGGATGAATTGTTGGTGCATGTCTTGCTGGCGCATCTGTGACCAAGACAGCAAGTCTTTGTGATGTATCAAGAGCCACGGTATCCAGGGTAATGTCAGCATACCACCAAGAAGGACGAACCACATCCAACAGGATGAACTGTGGACGCAAGAGGAAGCTGTCTGAAAGGGATGTTCGGGTGCTGTATCCAAAAAACATAAAACCACGGCTGCCCAAATCACGGCAGAATTAAATGTGCACTTCAACTCTCCTGTTTCCACCAGAACTGTCCGTCGGGAGCTCCACAGGGTCAATATAATCGGCCGGGCTGCTATAGCCAAACCTTTGGTCACTCATGCCAATGCCAAACGTCAGTTTCAATGGTGCAAGGAGCGCAAATCTTGGGCTGTGGACAATGTGAAACATGTATTGTTCTCTGATGAGTCCACCTTTACTGTTTTCCCCACATCCAGGAGAGTTACGGTGTGGAGAAGCCCCAAAGAAGCGTACCACCCAGACTGTTGCATCCCCAGAGTGAAGCATGGGGGTGGATCAGTGATGCTTTGGGCTGCCATATCATGGCATTCCCTTGGCCCAATACTTGTGCTAGATGAGCACGTCACTGCCAAGGACAACCGAACCATTCTTGAAGATCATGTGCATCCAATGGTTCAAACATTGTATCCTGAAGGCGGTGTCGTGTATCAGGATGACAATGCACCAATACACACAGCAAGACTGGTGAAAGATTGGTTTGATGAACATGAAAGTGAAGTTGAACATCTCCCATGGCCTGCACAGTCACCAGATCTAAATATTATTGAGCCACTTTGGGGTGTTTTGGAGGAGCGAGTCAGGAAACGTTTTCCTCCACCAGTATCACGTAGTGACCTGGCCACTATCCTGCAAGAAGAATGGCTTAAAATCCCTCTGACCACTGTGCAGGACTTGTATATGTCATTCCCAAAACGAATTGACGCTCTATTGGCCGCAAAAGGAGGCCCTACACCATACTAATAAATTATTGTGGTCTAAAACCAGGTGTTTCAGTTTCATTGTCCAACCCCTGTAGATGGTGTCGCAGAAAAGAGTCACTTGCTGCTGAGGTTACTTATAGAGTCAACAATGTATTTACAAATATAGCAGCTTTCCAGGCAAGAAACGATGTGGCTTTGTTATAGCTTACCTTATAGGCTAAATATGTATACATATGTCGTTTTTGTAAATTATATTGGCCTTCTGAGAATAGAAATCGTCACACACACATATACATACATATGTATATGTATGTATGTATATGTATACTGGTTAAGTGTTTGTCATTTTTTAAGAGTAAAATAGTACAAAGAACTAAATTAGTCTGTAACTATAGGACATAAACATTTATTATGAAAAAGCTTCGCATCACGTCTGACTCTTATTGCGAAGTTCAAATCCCGGAAGTGTGAGTTTACTGCTTCGCGGTGAGCCTCTTGGAGCTAGGCTATCAGAGAGGATGCCGTCGATTGAATACGACGAGTAAGTTTAATTATACAAAAGTTCCTAATTCTGCCTGCGTTTGCGGTATTTTACGAATTTCTGTCTCCCTTTTCTAGCTCAAAGCCCAGCTGGGCCGACCAGGTCGAGGAGGAAGGAGATGAAGGTAAGGAGCATTTTAGCTGGGGGAGCTAACGTTAGCACAGCTCTGATAGGGCTCAGTCCGCAGGGGGAGAATGAGGCCCGGCTAGGCGGCTTCCTCTTCCACGTGGTTGTATGGCATTAAAATCGAGAGAAAAATGTACCCACCAACTGTTGGGGATTGCAGTCACATTTGTCAAATAATTTAGTGATTGGTGTAAATGGTTTATAACCGAATAGTTAAAAAGCGACCCCGATGACAGCGGCGGCGGTTTTCCTGCACGTTAAAGGCTGTTAACAGAAGGTTGCGTTGACAAGGCCATTATGATGTAGGCGTTAATCACACCACAGGTTGATTAATAATCAACTTCATTATTAAATACATTCGTTAAGGCATACGTTAGGTTCTAAATAAGGTTACAACAGAAATGTGACATTTGGAAAAATTTTACTTTTCTTTTGAATCTGAGAACGATTGTAATAACTGGTGATCTTATTGTTTTCTATGTAATTACGTGACATGTCAGCTCATGTCTTGTTCTTAAGGATTTCTTTTCAATAATTTCTTCTCAATATATTTCTCGATCTCTTCTCCCAAAGTTTGGAAACTTTGATCAAAACTCGCATTCCTTTTTCAACAGGCACATTGCCATCTCCAAAGGAAACCATAAAAGGAAACATAAAAACTGTCACCGAATATAAAATTGATGAGGATGATGGGAAAAAATATAAGGTAATTATTACACCACTATATAAAAAGTTTTTGTTAGATGTGCCATGGCATTGATTTTTGTATCCAGACACTTCCATAACACCTAAAGTGATGATTTTCTATATAGTATTTATTTATTTTTTGGTTGGCGTTTGTCGTCTAGATTGTGCGGACCGTCAAGATCGAGACAAGAAAAGCTTCCAAAGCTGTTGCCAGAAGAAAGGTTTGTGTTCACATTTTATGAAGTCAAAGGTGCATTCATTCACTAAAATGATCAAGTGTTTTAAAAGTCACTTGTGATGTAACATTTTGCAGAATTGGAAGAAATTTGGCAACTCAGAGCGTGATGCACCAGGTCCTAATGTTGCTACCACTACAGTCAGCGATGATGTCTTCATGACTTTTATCTCCAGCAAAGATGTGAGAATCTGTTGCATTTGCTTGTCTCTTTCTCCCCACATTTTGCTGTTTCATTTTTGCACACAAAACCCAGCAATTGTGAGGTTACATGTTGATAAATGAAGCATGACAACCCCACAAAATTATGAAGAATTTCTGTTTTTCTGACCCCTCATTTTGTAAATGCTTTACTGTGGGTTGGATGAAATGTTTTGGAAATCTGCACTTCCTTTTTTGACTTTGAAAACAACTTTGGGAACTTTCTCAAATATATTAATTAAAGGAGTAAGAAAATGAAGTTATGGTCCGAAACAAACTTTAAATGCTGAATTGATAATGGATTGGAATGTAGTCTTGTGCCTGAATCTTTCTTTCTGCAGGACCTAAATACCCAAGATCAAGAAGAAGATCCCATGAACAAACTTAAAGGACAGAAGATTGTGTCCTGTCGCATTTGCAAAGGCGACCACTGGACGACCCGCTGTCCATACAAGGACACCCTGGGCCCTATGCAGAAGGAACTGGCTGAACAGCTTGGCCTTTCCACTGGAGACAAGGAGAAGTCTCCTGGTTCTGGTACAATTTGTTCACAGTTTTTATAGTCAGGTTATCTGTAATGTTGTTTTTTTTTTTTGTTTTTTTTTCTTGAAGATGTGTTGTCAATAAAAAATGGCTTGCTCTTGTTTTTTTTTCAACTAGCTGAACCAGAACCTGAGCAACCTCCACAAACCAAGACTGGCAAATATGTGCCGCCAAGCCTGAGGGATGGAGGCACGCGAAGAGGGGAGTCTATGCAGCCTAACCGCAGAGGTGAGTATTAGTGAAGGAGCAAAGACATTCTGCATTTCAGTTACTGTGTGTTTAAGCATTCTTCTGATTAAACACTGAATGACAACCTTATAGCTGATGACAATGCTACAATCCGTGTGACCAACCTGTCTGAGGACACCCGTGAGACCGACTTGCAGGAGCTTTTCAGACCATTCGGCTCCATATCAAGGATTTATCTGGCGAAGGACAAGAATACAGGACAGTCCAAGGTGGGCAGTCACTCTATGCTTTTTTTTTTTGGTCTCTGCACTGCTGAGTGAATTACCATTCGGTTATATCAGTTATTAGGATTTGATAGACAATGACAAGAAATGGCAAGTTCCATTTTCCTGATCTGATGTCTTCTTTCCTGCAGGGATTTGCTTTCATCAGTTTCCACCGGCGGGAGGATGCAGCCAGAGCCATCGCAGGAGTTTCAGGATTTGGATATGATCATCTTATTCTCAATGTTGAATGGGCCAAGTAAGTCGGTTGTCACTGTTGCATACTGAGTTAGAAATGTGTTTTCCTGTTGCCAACATCATTTATTTCTCTTTACAGACCTTCAAACAACTGAGGAATTCATCAGACATTCGAGATGCCAGATTTTACTTCTTTAAAATGTGGCCGTTACCTAAATAAAAATAATAAATTGTCACTTTGTAGTTTTCTTTGTCAGAGACCAAAAGAAAAGGTTTTGTTTTACTAAAACCAAATCAATGTCCGTCACAGTGAACAGGACTTGGAGTATGAGCTGATACTGTATATTCACATTTTAACAGTTTCATTTTAAATAGAAAGACAGGATTTCTTTTTTCCTTATAATGCAAAAGCTTATTCCAGAGGAGAGGTCTTGAATACACAGAAGTGACAGTTAACATAAATTACTTGGAATTAGATTAATAGACTTTATCGAAGTTCAGCCATTCAAAAATGTGAACTCAGATTACTCACAGTGATATACAGGTCCTTCTCAAAAAATTTGCATATTGTGATAAAGTTCATTATTTTCCATAATGTCATGATGAAAATTTAACATTCATATATTTTAGATTCTTTGCACACTAACTGAAATATTTCAGGTCTTTTATTGTCTTAATACGGATGATTTTGGCATACAGCTCATGAAAACCCAAAATTCCTATCTCACAAAATTAGCATATCATTAAAAGGGTCTCTAAACGAGCTATGAACCTAATCATCTGAATCAACAAGTTAACTCTAAACACCTGCAAAAGATTCCTGAGGCCTTTAAAACTCCCAGCCTGGTTTATAACTCAAAACCCCAATCATGGGTAAGACTGCCGACCTGACTGCTGTCCAGAAGGCCACTATTGACACCCTCAAGCAAGAGGGTAAGACACAGAAAGAAATTTCTGAACGAATAGGCTGTTCCCAGAGTGCTGTATCAAGGCACCTCAGTGGGAAGTCTGTGGGAAGGAAAAAGTGTGGCAGAAAACGCTGCACAACGAGAAGAGGTGACCGGACCCTGAGGAAGATTGTGGAGAAGGGCCGATTCCAGACCTTGGGGGACCTGCGGAAGCAGTGGACTGAGTCTGGAGTAGAAACATCCAGAGCCACCGTGCACAGGCGTGTGCAGGAAATGGGCTACAGGTGCCGCATTCCCCAGGTCAAGCCACTTTTGAACCAGAAACAGCGGCAGAAGCGCCTGACCTGGGCTACAGAGAAGCAGCACTGGACTGTTGCTCAGTGGTCCAAAGTACTTTTTTCGGATGAAAGCAAATTCTGCATGTCATTCGGAAATCAAGGTGCCAGAGTCTGGAGGAAGACTGGGGAGAAGGAAATGCCAAAATGCCAGAAGTCCAGTGTCAAGTACCCACAGTCAGTGATGGTCTGGGGTGCCGTGTCAGCTGCTGGTGTTGGTCCACTGTGTTTTATCAAGGGCAGGGTCAATGCATCTAGCTGTCAGGAGATTTTGGAGCACTTCATGCTTCCATCTGCTGAAAAGCTTTATGGAGATGAAGATTTCATTTTTCAGCACGACCTGGCACCTGCTCACAGTGCCAAAACCACTGGTAAATGGTTTACTGACCATGGTATCACTGTGCTCAATTGGCCTGCCAACTCTCCTGACCTGAACCCCATAGAGAATCTGTGGGATATTGTGAAGAGAACATTGAGAGACTCAAGACCCAACACTCTGGATGAGCTAAAGGCCGCTATCGAAGCATCCTGGGCCTCCATAAGACCTCAGCAGTGCCACAGGCTGATTGCCTCCATGCCACGCCGCATTGAAGCAGTCATTTCTGCCAAAGGTTTCCCGACCAAGTATTGAGTGCATAACTGTACATGATTATTTGAAGGTTGACGTTTTTTGTATTAAAAACACTTTTCTTTTATTGGTCGGATGAAATATGCTAATTTTGTGAGATAGGAATTTTGGGTTTTCATGAGCTGTATGCCAAAATCATCCGTATTAAGACAATAAAAGACCTGAAATATTTCAGTTAGTGTGCAATGAATCTAAAATATATGAATGTTAAATTTTCATCATGACATTATGGAAAATAATGAACTTTATCACAATATGCTAATATTTTGAGAAGGACCTGTACACTGCTCAAAAAAAATAAAGGGAACACTCAAATAACAAATCCTAGATCTGAATGAATGAAATATTCTCATTGAATACTTTGTTCTGTACAAAGTTGAATGTGCTGACAACAAAATCACAAAAATCATCAATGGAAATCAAACTTATGAACCAATGGAGGCCTGGATTTGGAGTCACACACAAAATTAAAGTGGAAAAAGCACACTACAGGCTGATCCAACTTTGATGTAATGTCCTTAAAACAAGTTAAAATGAGGCTCAGTATTGTGTGTGGCCTCCATGTGTCTGTATGACCTCCCTACAACGCCTGGGCATGTGCCTGATGAGACGGTGGATGGTCTCCTGAGGGATCTCCACCTAGACTTGGACTAAACCATCCACCACCTCCTGGACAGTCTGTGGTGCAACGTGACGTTGGTGGATGGAGCGATTCCTATAACTGTCAATGAGACTTCTGCACCTCTCAGCAGGTATTCTGGCCCAAACTGCTCCAGTTGTCTCAGGTTTGAAGGATGCCTTTTCCAGACGGCATGTTTCAGCTCCTTCCAAAGATGCTCAATAGGATATAGGTCAGGGGTCATAGAAGGCCACTTCAGAATAGTCCAATGTTTTCCTCTTAGCATTCTTGGGTGTTTTTAGCTGCATGTTTTGGGTCATTATCCTGTTGTAAGACCCATAACCTACAACTGAGACCAAGCTTTCTGACACTGAGCAGCACATTTCTCTCTAGAATCCCTTGATAGTCTTGAGATTTCATTATTCCCTGCACAGATTCAAGACACCCTGTGCCAGATGCAGCACAGCAGCCCCAGAACATAAGAGCCTCATCCATGTTTCACAGTAGGGACGGTGTTCTTCTCTTTATATGCTTCATTTTTCCATAACATAGAGCTGATGTGCCTTGCCAAAAAGTTAAGTTTCTGTCTCATTTGTCCATAAGACATTCTCCCAGAAGCTTTGTGGCTTGTCAACATGTAGTTTGGCAAATTCCAGTCTGGCTTTTTTTTATGATTTGTTTTCAACAATGGTCTCCTTGGTTGTCTCCCATGAAGTCCACTTTGCCTCAAACTACGTCAGATCTGACACTGATGTTCCTGGAGCTTGAAGTTCACCTTTAATCTCTTTAGAAGTTTTTCTGGACTCTTTTGTTACCGTTCATATTATCCGTCTCTTTGTTTTGTCATCAGTTTTCCTCCTGCAGCCACGTCCAGGGAGGTTGGCTACAGTCCCATGGATCTTAACTTTCTGAATAATATGTGCAACTGTAGTCACAAGAACATGAAGCTGCTTGGAGATGGTCTTATAACCTTTACCTTTAACACGCTCGTTTATAATTTTCTTTCTAATCTCTTGAGACAACTCTTTCCTTCGCTTCCTCTGGTCCATGTTGAGTGTGGTACCATGTCACCAAACAACACAGTGATGACCTGTAGCCCTATATATAGGCCCACTGACTGATTACAAGAATGTAGACACCTGTGATGCTAATTAATGGAAACGCCTTGATTTAACATCACCCTTTGGCCACATTATTTTCAGGGGTACCATTATTTTGTCCAGGCCGGTTTCATGAGTTTCTTTTTTTAAATAATTCTGTTGAAGCATGTTTGAAAAGCAATATCTGACTTTCATTATCAATATCTGAATTTTTATTCATTATTACCCTTGTCAGATTCAAGTTATTTCTGTGACCATTGTGGGTTTTTCCTTCATTTACCGAGGGGTAACAACAATTTTGTCCACGTGTGTATCAGGAGAATGATGCACATGTGCATAAGTAGTGAGGCAATAAAAGGTGGAGAGACAGAGGAAGCCTGAGGGAGGGCTTAAATGATTAGTGATTAAAATATTATTAGAGCTAGGGGGGGCATCAGGGTGGTGGGGTAAGGTTTAAAAATCACATTATCACGGTTTTGGGTAGGATATGAGGTTATCAGCTGCACTAGAACAAGTGTTCTGCACATTTATATGGTGAAATGTCCATAATAACAGAGAGGTGGATTTTTTTTTTTCCCCCATTTATTTTCACTATGTGCCACCGTTATGCTCAGAAGTGGTGCCTTAGACATGCGTCTCTGAGGTTATTTTGTATATTTAGGAGCAGCAATGCAGCAGCACAAACAGAGAAAGTAGAAGATGATATAGGGTTGGAGGTGAGGTCTTAAAATAAATCAGTAAACACCTTTGATGTCAGGGTTATGCCATTAACAGAGTTGACTGTGTGTGAACCTAAACACATCTGCAAATCAGCTGTTCAAAAGCTTTATAATAGCCTCAACAGATGCTTTTTTATCTTTTGGAAGTCAAACCCTGATACTATATGTAATGTAAGACCATGCAGGGACATCAAGGGTTTGAGGCATTTTTGACCAATAAAACATGTTAAACCATTTACAGATCTGTTAGGTTTCTAATACAGGTCCTTCTCAAAATATTAGCATATTGTGATAAAGTTAATTATTTTCCATAATGTCATGATGAAAATTTAACATATATTTTAGATTCATTGCACACTAACTGAAATATTTCAGGTCTTTTATTGTCTTATTACGGATGATTTTGGCATACAGCTCATGAAAACCCAACATTCCTATCTCACAAAATTAGCATATCATTAAAAGGGTCTCTAAACGAGCTATGAACCTAATCATCTGAATCAACGAGTTAACTCTAAACACCTGCAAAAGATTCCTGAGGCCTTTAAAACTCCCAGCCTGGTTCATCACTCAAAACCCCAATCATGGGTAAGACTGCCGACCTGACTGCTGTCCAGAAGGCCACAATTGACACCCTCAAGCAAGAGGGTAAGACACAGAAAGAAATTTCTGAATGAATAGGCTGTTCCCAGAGTGCTGTATCAAGGCACCTTAGTGGGAAGTCTGTGGGGAGGAAAAAGTGTGGCAGAAAACGCTGCACAACGAGAAGAGGTGACCGGACCCTGAGGAAGATTGTGGAGAAGGGCCGATTCCAGACCTTGGGGGACCTGCGGAAGCAGTGGACTGAGTCTGGAGTAGAAACATCCAGAGCCACCGTGCACAGGTGTGTGCAGGAAATGGGCTACAGGTGCCGCATTCCCCAGACCTGGGCTACAGAGAAGCAGCACTGGACTGTTGCTCAGTGGTCCAAAGTACTTTTTTCGGATGAAAGCAAATTCTGCATGTCATTCGGAAATCAAGGTGCCAGAGTCTGGAGGAAGACTGGGGAGAAGGAAATGCCAAAATGCCAGAAGTCCAGTGTCAAGTACCCACAGTCAGTGATGGTCTGGGGTGCCGTGTCAGCTGCTGGTGTTGGTCCACTGTGTTTTATCAAGGGCAGGGTCAATGCAGCTAGCTATCAGGAGATTTTGGAGCACTTCATGCTTCCATGTGCTGAAAAGCTTTCTGGAGATGAAGATTTCATTTTTCAGCACGACCTGGCACCTGCTCACAGTGCCAAAACCACTGGTAAATGGTTTACTGACCATGGTATCACTGTGCTCAATTGGCCTGCCAACTCTCCTGACCTGAACCCCATAGAGAATCTGTGGGATATTGTGAAGAGAACGTTGAGAGACTCAAGACCCAACACTCTGGATGAGCTAAAGGCCGCTATCGAAGCATCCTGGGCCTCCATAAGACCTCAGCAGTGCCACAGGCTGATTGCCTCCATGCCACGCCGCATTGAAGCAGTCATTTCTGCCAAAGGATTCCCGACCAAGTATTGAGTGCATAACTGTACATGATTATTTGAAGGTTGATGTTTTTTGTATTAAAAACACTTTTCTTTTATTGGTCGGATGAAATATGCTAATTTTGTGAGATAGGAATTTTGGGTTTTCATGAGCTGTATGCCACAATCATCCGTATTAAGACAATAAAAGACCTGAAATATTTCAGTTAGTGTGCAATGAATCTAAAATATATGAATGTTAAATTTTCATCATGACATTATGGAAAATAATGAACTTTATCACAATATGCTAATATTTTGAGAAGGACCTGTATGTCCTCCCCAGTGTTTAACTCATTCCTACACCCTTGGTGGTCATCCATCAGTGAAGATCCATACAGGGGGCAATTCTAAAAAAAAGTTTAGTTCAAGATGTTGAATTTATCAAAGACTGATTCTCAAAACAGCTGCTGAACAGAAAAGCTTCAGTCTTCCTCTGCTGATTTTACTTTCCCAGACAGGGTTGCTCCACAGATTAAATCTTTGCATGATCACTGGAAGAAATCTGACTAGGCTGTTGGACGGAGCAGAGATGGGATTGAAGAAACTGTCTGAACTGCAGGCATCTAAAAAAAAGTTGACTCTAAGGAAACAATACAGTACTTTGTATAATTGAATTTCAATAGAGATGCAAAGCTGGGAACAGAGCTATAATCAAACCTGGGGAAAAAAAAAAGGAAGGTTAAAACAAGTTGCTAGATAATATGGAGTCAAGGGCATTTACTTTGAGTCTTTACACCTACAGAAACAAGACAAAAAAAAACATTTGTAAAATATCTAGCCAACTTTTTGCCAGTTTTGGGGACATGAAAATGCCTAAAGGCTGGGGCTGCATCATAAGCAGACAACTCCTGGGTGGCGGGTGCCAGTGGGCGAGAGGACGGAAACACCCTGGACCGTTCTTGAAAACGGTAGTAGAAACATGCAATGCACCCAGACTTGTGTGTAATTAAGGTGTTAGTCTTTGGGAGGAAGCTGGAGAGAACCTACGTATGCACCTGACGAGCATCCAGGCTCCATGCAAATAGGCCCCGACGAGGATTCAAACCCGGAACCGTTTGCCGCAAGGCAACAGAGCTTACTATCCAGCCCATTATTCCAACAGCATTTTTCTTTATTGGAGTGATCCACAAAAGGTGTCAACACCACAGATGTCATAAGACCAGTTTACTTAAATCTATAGCGATTTGTTTTGATTTAGTTGTGTAAAAAGCTGTCAGCCTCACTGGCATTACTGTCATGTTCCATCCAAGCACAAATACAATGTCAGAAGAACTTTATTTGAAATATTACATATAAAATCTACATTCAACTTACTCAACATTGAACATTTAACAGCGTGAATAAAAACAATTAAAACTTAATATGGAATGATTACTACATGGTACATAGTGGCCACTTGGTGACAGCTGAAAGTCAAGTCACTTAAAAAGTATTTCACCATCAGCATTAAAACCCTTAAAATATGGAAAAGGAGCAGTTAATCAGAGACCTCCATCTTCTCTTGTTTGACATCTGCAAAAAGAAAAAAAGAACATGGGATTAAGTTTAAATTGGAAATGTTAGTTTGGAAAAATAAAGCAGACAGGAAATAAAATAAAGCACCTGCTGTATCTTGTTCCTCCTTCATCCTGTCTAAGACACATTTCTTAATCTCCAGCCCGATGGCTCTTGAGAGTGGAGGAGGAACAGCATTTCCAACCTGGGAAAAATAAATTAGATACTGGTGATGATTATTGTTTTAGACCCTTCATAAATTGAACTAATGTTAATTGTTTGGAAAAACGGTCTGCTCGAGTTGGCGGCAAGCTCCAAAAACTGGATCGTACCTGTCTGTGTTTGTCCAGGATGTTTCCGAAGAAACGGTAGGTGTCAGGGAAACCCTGGGAGCGTGCACATTCCCTCACACTGACAACTCTGTGCTGCTCAGGATGCAGAACACGGCCCTGTAATCACATGTTCCATGTTAAGATCAAAAGGCAGCAATGTTAGGCTTATTTATTGAATGCATCCATACATTTTGTTCCACAGTATTCACAAGACGTAAAATAAAATGAACCCCCCCCAAAACATTCAGGTATGAAAATAACTTCCAGAAAGACGATGTACCTGCTTTCCCATGGGCTCAGGGTTGGTGACGGTTGTGCTGAAGAAGCCGTCCCACTCCAATCTACCGTACAGCCCGGCCCAGTGATTGTGACGGTTCCCGGTATGGGGCAGACACCAGGGAATTAGGGTGTTAAACTGCCTGTCGGCAGAGTCGCAGGTTTTCCCTAAAATAATGAAGACCATTTATTCAGCTGAAGATTTAAGCGTCATCATTTTTATTAGAAGTCAAATAAACGAGCCTTACGTACCTCCTGCGCATGTGCAGACGCCCCTGAGAGCCCCGGTGCTGCTGCGGCCGTTCTTCTTATCATGATGCGTGTAACGTAGTTTCTTCGTCATGGTGCCATCTTTTAACCGAACTTCAATGTTGGGGAGATCTCTCCAGTCGGAGCCTGGAGCTAGAGGGATGTGACACATCCTGGCCTCAACCAGCGCACTCATGTCCTGAGAACAGTAATCATAAAAACAAATGAATCCTAGTGATTTGTGACGAGGTTACATGAAAACTAAAATATAGCCTACCTTGCAGATATGGTCTCTGAGAATGGGCTGATACTGTGTGCCTCTGATCTGCCTCTGGAACCAAGATTGAGGTTCTCCATTGTAGGAAATCTCCATGGCAGAAGCACCATTGCGAATCTCAGGCAGGTCAGACATGGTGTCCCTGACTGTGATGGTTCTGTAGATGCCTCCGTTACCTCTGTCAGAAGACAGAAAATTAGATCTACAAGACTCACTGAGGTTTGTAGACTAACAATCAGCGCTGCAGAGGTGAAGGTTTTCATTACCGTGTAACATTGCTGACGTATTTCCTCTCATCTACTGCCACGGTAAGCGAGCATGCTCTGGGAGCAAACACATGCAGAGGTTCAGGATAGCGAGGCAGCTTCTCCCCTGGAGCAGCAGCCAGGATGATTGCTCTGCGGCGGGTCTGAGCAACACCGTACTGACCGGCCTGAAGAGCAGGAAAGGACAGAGCTCCTCAGGGATCTGGTTTAGCCTCACCAGGACATTTTCCCACATGCAGTACTCCATGAAAGAAAGAGTAATCTGCACGGTCATACCTACCTGAAGGACTCCAAAAGTACACTGGTAGCCCATTCGCACCAGACAGCGCAGAGTCAGCTTCAGGACCATGGAGTTTTTGAACGATACAAAGTTCCTCACATTTTCCAGCAGGAAAAACTTTGGTCGGTAGTAGTCGCAGTAGCTGCAGGAGGAGCAGGTCCCATTCAATCAGCAACCCAAACTGGATTTCTGCTCAGTTGTATTAGTAACAGCTGGTCTTGGAGACACTCACCTCAGATATGACACCACAAGTGAATTTTTGAATTTGGAATAAGTGCGAGAATTGAAACGGTTCATCCCACTGAAACCTTGGCAAGGAGGTCCACCGCACAGCATTTCTACATCCCCCTTCTGAGGCAGCTTTTGGCCAAGAGAATTGATCTTTTCTCCAGACATGACCAGCTTCAGGAGGACATTACAGTCCTCCGTGAACACTGTGGTGCCAGGATTGTTGAGTCTGAAGGCCTGTGCAGCAGGCTCCCACATCTCAATAGCCCAGAGGGTCTCAGAGATACCTGAAGGGAAAAAAAAGCAGTAACTTTGACCAACATTTGTGTATTTGAGAGCATATTGTGTTGACTGAAATGGAAGAGGCACTCACCAGCCTGGTGGAAGCCTTCAGAAAGTCCACCACAGCCAGAGAAAACGTCAAGTGTGCGGTATTTCAGTACTTTCGGTGTCTGAGGTTCTGTGCGAGACTCCTGCGGTTCTTGTGAAGCCTTTCCTTTGCCTTTACCTGATAAGAGTAAAGTGAAATTTCTTTCAGCAAAAAGTTCAAACAAAATAAAATAGAGATCTGCATGTAGGCTTTTATTTTTTTAAGCCAACCTTTTCCTTTGCCCTTTCCCTTTCCTTTATGAACACAAGAACGGGCATGATTAGGAGGATCTTCAAAACTCTTTGATTTAGCACTGTAGGCCTGTAAGACAGAACTACATTTAGACATATGCTGCATCAAAGAGATGCTCTATTTTTTTTTAAAGGAAATTCTGAAATTACTGCAGAGAAAACAAAAGCAAGAACAGTTGTACCTCCAGGAAATAGAAGCGGTCTGGTCCACCGTTGGAGTAATCTTGGACCGACTCATTCAGGTCTTCTGCATACTCTACTTGACAGCGTCCAAGTACCTCAGACATGCTAACAGTCACTTCCTCATCACTCCAGTAGAGCTGATTGATGTCTGTATGGTAACTGGCTTTGACACCTCTGTGTGTGTTCTCCGGCCTGTTGGTCGACACAGATTTCAGTATATTCTGTACTCCTTCACATAAAAAAACCCCTTAAATAGCCTGCAAATAAATCAAACATCTACCTGTAGAACTTGTAGAGTCTCAGTTTGACCTCTGAGTTGTCTGCTTTCCCATTACTGCGGCGATGACAGAAGATCTCTTTGATGCGGCCAACCCGGAAAGGCTCTGGAGCATCTAGGTTTGACCCCTTAATGTAGTCTGAAGACTTCCTGTAATACTCTGGATACAGATCTTCATCCACATCTTCTTTCCTGTGGGAGCGTTTCATTGGACTGGCTGGTTTCACACTGTAAACCAGAAATAGGCAGCAAGTCACATGATGTTTTCGACAATAGTCCTAATCTTGGACATTCAATTGATTCCTAAAGCAGCTAAAATGAACATGTTTAAAATCTGAACTATGTCGTACAACAATACTTGGCAGACCGGGACTACTTTGTAATATTCTGCAATTATCTAATCTAACAGACATATGACGTTCCTCAAGGCTACATTCTCGGGCCTCTTCTATTCAATAACTAAATGCTCCTCCCAAGCTTACATTATTGGATATTTCATAAACTCTTATAGACAAATAACGTTATATTTCTGTGTCAAGACACGACGACAGCGCCTTACAACCAATGAATAAGTCGATGGGGCAGTGTCCTTTATGGAGAATTGTTTTTGGCCTTAAACAAACAAAAAAAAAAAAAAATCAGCACTAAACTAAAGACCACAAAGCATAGAAGAAACCTCGTTGGGGTTTCCTCAGTTACACGTCACCTATGATGTTGTACTCTATAGTAAGCGTTTGGCTTTGTTTAGCACTGTTCGGGGTGATTGTTTGCATGATTTTCCTTGTTTTGAAATTCTGTAAAGCACTTTGTTACGCTTCACTGTAAAAAAGTGCTTTACACAAAAAAAAAAAGCCGCAATATGAACTATGACCTAATTTTGAACAATAATAAGTCAGCATACTACTACTACAAAAACAGGTATATCTCAAATTCTCAGTAAATTACATTAAAAATTGTATTTATCAAATCAGATAGCTGGATCTCATTCAAAATGCTACTACTAGAGTCCCGAGTAAATCAGGACCAAAGATCATATCACACCAGTCCTTAAATCACTGCAATGGTTTCCTGTTTGTAAACTGATACATTTTAATATCTTGGTTTTGGTCTGTAATGAATGCTATTGGATCTAAACGACTTTCAGAATTTCTTGTAAGGTATTGTCTAGAACCGTCAGGTCATCAGAAACCAGTTTACTTAGTGTTCCCATGAGCAGAACTAAACAAGAGGAAGAGTGCAGAAAGTGTTGGCTCCTTCACTGCAGCTTTCCAATAACTGTCAAAGACCAGTTTGTATTTTTCATGCTTCTTGGCAATTTGTTTTAAATTTGCAATATTTCTTTTTTATGTGGTCCTTAAAATTTTATACAATTCTATTAGAGTTCTTCTTAATTTTCTTCATCTTTGTTCCCTGTTCTTGTAAAAACACACTGAATGACCATGTGCAAGAATGATGCTATACAAATAGGCTTGCCATATCATGGGTGCACTATGAATTAGTAGACTTGTGAATAACAGCAGGTCAGTGATTGGCTCGCTCCCAAGTGTTGTTTGTATTCCTGTTCTCTGAATCATGTTAGACCTCAGATTGGACCAAATGCTGTCAAATCTGCCCTGTTAATACTGCACAACACCATAATCTACATAAACCCAACGGATTCCACTGTGCGTCTAAATAAAAACGATAACTTACCTGAAACTAAAGGCTTCAGCAGGCAGGTAGACGCCGTCTCCAACCCTGAATTGTTCTCCCTTGAACCAGGCTAACGCATAAAGAGCCTTGTTGTCACTGTCATCATTCTCCAGGGGCTCAAATGGTCGAGGTACTTCCTGCTCATTTTGCTCTTTAGTGCGGGTGCAGCTGTCACAGAATCTAAAAGAAAATATAACCAAGATAATGCAATGCTTTTGAAAAAGCTAAAGAAGAAAAATGTATCTTATTTTTGGAGCAAAATTAATAACAGGGTTAACGTTATTAGCACTACAGTAGGCATTTCTTTTAAAAAGTGGCTGCTTTTTACCTGAAGTCTTCTGATAGTTCAGTCTTAGGAGGAGTCTCAAATCGGGCAAACTCTGTATCATACCAGAACTGATAGAAGAAACTCTTCCCATCATCCTCAATCACCTTGAGGTCAACGTCTATCCCACCCTGAAACATACAAAACAACTTTTAAGTAACAAATCAAAATAAACGGCAAAACAAGGGGCAGTAAACCAATTAACTTACCTCCATGAACCAGTTGTTTGATGGAGCTTTGTACATGACGTTCACCTTTCCTTGTACGTAGTTGAGCAGCATGTCTTCACATTCATCAACGACGACGAGCTCCAATGGATCAGAGGACTCTCCCAGAACTGTGTGAATCCCGCGAAGGAACCAGTGGGCATGAAACATCTTCCCATTATTGTCCTCCCACAAGGAAGTGATCCTGAAAAGGAATGCTCATTAAATTCACAAGGTTAGACTGAATAAAATGTTACAGAGGACCTTAAGAAATGTCAAACCTTGCAAGATACAGAGGAATGGATGGATCTTCTGATGAAACGGAGACACAATCTCCCACTTCCAGCACTTCATCGTTTAAAGAGACCTTCTTGTAGTAATGTCTCTTCCCCACGGTCTGAGGATAATCAGAGTTAAATCAAGACAATGCTGACACCAACACTTTTATTTCACCAAGATGCTGCAGTAGGTACCATCCACACACAAACTAGGTTTTTGAGGAAAACAGTTTTGAATTTTAAAAACCACTTCAAAATTATTTGCGATGGATACAAGTCAATTAGATACCCTAAGAGTATTAACAAAACATGGAAAAAGATGGGCATTTTGCAAATAACCACCCTGACTTTCTGTGCAAGAAACCACAACAAACGTGAACTTGTTTTTATGTAATTCAGCCAATCCGTTTCACTTCGGGGTGACTTTTCTCATTAGACCTCAAAATATAAGCTGCAGATGTTAATCACTGAGAGGAAACCATAACCTGTGTCAAAGGAAAACTGTTTGGGAACAATCTTCAGCCTGCAAGCACTGTTGCAATGCATGCTGATGTTATGGTTATTGCCACCTGTTGGCAGAGCATAGGTATCACAGCATTTATAGAATAGAAACTAACAACCAGTGGAGAAGGAGATTTCTCCCAAAATGGAAGAAAGTCTAAAAAAAAAAATGATGCAATCAATTTGCAGACAGCGCTGCAAGCCTGTTCTTCCACAAAAGGAAATGAAAAACATACCTCGACAGGCTCACCGATCCATGCTAGTTTGGACTGGGTCTGCCTCTTTTTCTTGGTTTGAAGAACCTTTTTGGTCTTTTCTGCTGGAACATCATCCTCCTCAATATTTTCATCATCCTCCGCCTCCTTTACAGCAAGGTTTGGACATCTAAAAACAAAAAAAAAAAACAAGGATAAATACACAATAAAACTAAATGCATTCCCCTCATACCCGTTTTATATCAAGAAGCTCAAACACAATGGAGGCCAAAACCAGAAAAACAAAATGTGTTCTTGTTTACAAGCCGTATTAACAGCCTCACCTTCTCTGCTTACAAGCTTGCTTGCTTTTGCCACTTCCTCCAAATTTGATCATGTCCTTGCAAGCTGCGCATTTGCCACAATCAGGAGACTGGCACACCTACAAAACAGGGGAAGAAAACCAGACACATTTCATTTGTTTAGAAGTACGAAGACAGATCCTCATTGCTAGTCTTAAACAAGAGCTTCACCAACTCACTTCACAGACTCCACAACGCTGCCGTTTGACTCCTCCGTCTTTATCGTTCTGCTCAATCTGATCAGCGAAGAAGGCATCGAAAATCTGGCAGACCAGCTTGGTTGTGGTGGCCTTGGTAGGTCCTTTACTGTCCTTCTCTATCTTAGTTGGGTGGCGGATGGCCTGTCTCCTGGCAGCTCTCCTGTCAACAGAAGAAAGTTATTTAACTTGTGATCACGTGTGGAGCGATGGCATTATGTTGCCACTGGCCATTAAACCACTGCATCAGGCCATGCAACGCAGCAAGCCAAAAACAAAAAACAAAAACTGATAGTCAGGATGGAAAATGCACCTTGTAGTGAAAGTAGCTGATAAAGTGTGGAGCACCCTGGCCTTTTAATACGTCAGCTACTTTTTTCCTGTTGCAGAGATATCACTCTACTTACTAATGCGCTTTTCTAAGTTTACAGTCCTCAAACCAAAAGTGTTTTTTAATGCAGTAAAAACTAGACTGTTCTACAAACTTGCTACTACAAAAAAACCAAGTATACATTTTATTGGCACCGATTCACACACCTACTTCTTTAAACTGCCGTATTTCAGGAAAAAAAAACAAACAGGATAATATATTAGAATGTAAAGCAAAACTCTGGCTAAAAAAAAAAAAAAAGTTTGCATGAACTATGATATGGATCTTATTATGAACATCAAGTTTTAAAATGCTTCACACAAACACACCAACAAACAAGCTAAATATGCAATCACAGTAAGGCCTACCTACCAGTACAGCTGCATGCTGCATTAGGAAATGTTAAAGGAACGTTAGACATCTGGGAGACGGGGAGTGAGGAGTATAAATACAGGAATATAAAAAGGAGTAAAAATCAACAGCTTGTTTAGAGAAGCTTGGATCTTCAATTCATGGTCACAAACAACATTTAGCCGTACCTCTTTCCCAGAGTGACTCCTGCCAGTTTGATCAGATCTCTCATGCAAGGAGTAACAATGATGGGCTGCTCATCCGAGTCGCCGGCCTCATCATAACTCTCCACCTGTTCCACGACAAACTGGGCGTGACGCAGCAGCGTGTCTTCAGTGAAGCAGTTAAAGTTCAGTCCTGCAGGAGGGACGGTTGTCTACAGGTGGTGAGAAGAGCTGGTTAGTACCGTAGTGCAGCATAAAAAAAAATAAAAAAAACGCTCAAATTTCACGCCAGAGCTCACCTCGATCTTGTTGAGAAGATCCTCGTAGGTTACGTCTGGATTTTTCTGGAGGAATTCAACGACAATCTTGCTCATGTAGATTTTCTCCTGCATCAGTGCGAAAATGGGGGCATACTCCTCACTAGGCTCCATCAGGATGTAGTCGGCAAAAGCTAGACAAGCGGTGTAGATAGTATTAGCAAGTCACGTAGGTAGCATTAAATATTCAATAAGAACAGGAGCAAAACTCACATGTTGTAAAGCCGATTAAAGCCTTTTCTCCTCCATCGAAACCAGTTATCCACCAAGCGTTGATGGGTCCAAGCTTTCTGGCAAAAACACCACCTGAGGAAAAGAAAATATGGCAGAGAGTATAATTTATAGAGGCTACCAAAAGTGACAGCCATAAACATAAGGTTTATATTTTAAAGAAAACATTAGTCATACTAGTTAAGCCGGGGCTGTCATCATAGATGGGTTTCACATAGCAGCTAAAGTAGAGCTCCACGTTCTTCTCAATCAGCCCCGAGTCAAATGGGCAAAGATGGCCCCGCTTGTCGTACACACTGCAAAGACACAACATACCAACGTTAACCTAACAGCGGTCCAAGATCCATCACGGGGATCAACGCAGCTTGGATACAGACAGGATCACCTACCTGAAGTTGGTGATCCGGTGCTGTGGCAGATGGTCATAGCTCTCAAATCCGTCCTCATTTGCCTCAAACAGTGACAAACTCTCATGAGTTAACATCTCTGGCTCTTCAAGCTGAAAGTGCAAATCAAAAAGACTCAGGTTTGGAATTAAGCATTTGGCTGGGCTTGACTGACTGAAAATGCAAAGACCTCACCGCGTTATCGGGATCCCCTTGAAACAACTTCAGATCTGGGTCATCCAGATACTGCCTACAGTCAGGACATTTAGGAGGTGGCGTCTGGGGGAAAGAAAAATAAAAGAAAAACATTGAAGTAGTTCGTGTTACTACCAACCACCTGACCAGGCCATCAAGGTTTAAACAACCACCCCAGTACCTTTGCAGCAGGTCCTTGCTTAGTAATTTTGGATTTTGACTCCTCTGGAAGTCTGCAAAAACAAAACCAAGTATTGTAAAGTGTTTGTTCCCCCCCAGGAGTACAAATTTTCTGAGTGGATATCACTTACTTTTCATCAGACTCCACCTTGAGGCGTTTCTCCTCCTGAGTCTGCAACAATGTGCAAAATGGATTTTACCACCAACTGAAAGTCCCAACCTGAGCAGACATTTATGTTTCAGCGAATAAACACCTCACCTCTTCAGAGTCTTCTTCCTTCTTCGGTTCATTTATCCCGTTGGCATCTTCTCCGTTAAAGTCCTCAGATTTGCGCTTTTGACTGCAAAACAGATCCGTTAGAATGCCAACCACTTCCTTAGAGACACATTTAGCCTCTTGATCAAAAAGAAGCAAAATGAAGCTTATACGTACACTTTGGTGAACATTGACAAGATGGTTGGCTGTTTCCCACTGTTTCTTGTTACTCTGGTACTGGTCGGTGATTCTACAAAATTTTGTAAAAGAAACCTTCTGTTTTAATAAAACATTTACAGATTTTGTGAATAATTCTCTTGAAAACAAGGATTTGCTTTATAAACAAACAAGTTTCCTCCTAACTTTTAGTTTCCGGGTTTGCCTTGCTCCTGCGCGCACCCTTCCATTTGGGAGCGGCTGGCGACTTGGTTTCCGTTACTTCCTGTTCTGTTGCCATATTTACATCGTCTTCCTCTTTATGGGAGCCATTAGCGAAGCCATTCACCTTTCCATTCTGCTCCACGCCATCCACATGTGCGCCATTTTCAAGATGAAGCTCTTTACCCAGCAAGACCTTCACTTTCGAGATATAAACCTCCTGAGGAGAAACATTACAGGGGTGTTTAAAGGTGCACCTCCATAATTAAGTATGATGACTTCATTTTCCTGCAAAACCTTACAACCCAAACTCCCTGCCATGGAGTATTGTCAAGAGGAAGATTAAACATAAAAGAGCCCACAAAGCAGATGAGCTGAAGGTTGCTTTAAAAGCGACCTGAGTTTCACTCAACACCTCAGCAGTGCCACAGGCTGATCGCTTCCATGCCTTGCCACAGTAATATATGCAAAATAAAGCCCTGACCAAGTACTGGCTGCATCCACAGTAAAGTACATGGACATAGTGTTTTAATAGGCTGGGTTTACTCCATTAGCCCTGCAATATTCTAATTACATTTCTAAGTTCTACTCCAAGAAACAGAATCTTGACATTCATAAGTTCTAGGCCATCTTCATTTAAAGTTGACTGAAAAACATTAAATATGACCGTCCTTTTCTGAAACTGAATCATTGAAATGAATGAATTCAAGGTAATGGAAATTATTGAGATTTATTGTTTCTTAGATGCACACCTTTATCCACAAATAAGAAACAACAAAAATAAATACATAGCTATCTTGAGGCATCCCTGACCTTTGATATTTCTGAATTCTTCATTTTTTCCTCAAGGCTGGTCAGTTGGTCCTGAGCATCATCATGCAGGAAGTCCTGCACCAACCTAAGCTTCTCTTTCACTTGAACCTGAAATGAGATGTTTACAGTAATGAGAATTTCAGGTTAAAAAACCCAAATGTAAAACCTAAGTTTGGCAGCCAAACTCAAAATCACGTTAAGAATCAGAAACCAAACTTGATCATCTTATTAGATTCTAGTGACGTAGGGAGTAGTTTTTAGAGCGTAGGTTGCATACATGAAGCAGCCATACTGTGTTACTTAGTGCAAACTTCATTTACCTCCTCTGGAGATCCATCCTCATCCAGCATCTGCAACCTGTATCCAAAACACAGGTCAAAATAACTTTAGTGATAACACAGCGGCAATCTTTCGGAAACACACTGCCTTCTATGTTATAATATTTAAATGACAATAAGAGAGAATAGAAACACATCAATAGGAAAACTTCCTGAGTGGCGCCAAATCACACACACACACGAACCTATCCATTGTGAGGCTAACCCTGCGGCTAGCAGGCTAATACAGACAGGAAATACAACCAGCTGAATAATTAGCTACAAGCTAACGCTAGCTGCAGAAGCTACTGCGAGCAAAGCGGTGAAGTTCAACAGTCATGAGCAGAGAGGTATGTGACAAATGTTCAGGCTTACTGTCGTGACTTCTGAAATCATATAGGTTGCTAAACAACTGTCACAGTATTAGCATATTTTTATTATTACCATACCTCTTCTTCACGTCGTCGGGCAAAGAGAAGGACGTTTTGGATGGCATCGTAAACAGCGACTTAAAAGCGCAAGACACACAATAAAACTATATTAAAAACTGTTAAAACAACTCGTTCACCCCGCTGTCATTAACCACAGCACGGATCCACAGTGACCCGCCAGTGTGTGGCTGCTTCCTAACGTGGATGCTATATGCAGTTCGGGCGCGCAGGCCGTGTTTTCGCGCGGAATCTAGTGGAGGGCTTTCCGTTTCATTTCCGGGAGCCGGATCTTTTGGCTTAGAACGTCTTAAGAGCCGATTCTTTCATCTCCCAAACACTTCTAGCACTAAAAAATAACATAACTTTGAATTTTTTTTTTTTTAATAACTGCAAATACTTTCCTAATCAAACTTTTTCTAGATAGATGATTTTTCTCAATACAATAATTTTACTTTGATTGACAAAAAAAAAAAGTCTTAAAGAAATTAAATCTATTTTTATAAAATAAAATTGTATAAATTTTCTATTTATACTTTCTGTTGCAAGTAAACTGTACTATGGTAACCCACTTCTGGAAACATTTCCAAGCCATGATCTAAAAGCGTTCTGCTGCCTTGGTTTGTACTAAGACTATTGCAAAAAGGCTGGATCATACTCAATGCTGCCTAGGGAGGAAGTCCCAAAGCAGAGTTTGTGAGAGGGTGTGAAGTCAGGTCACAGTCATTGAATTATCTTCTTAAAGAGGCTGGTGTCTATGTACCGAGTCTCTATTTTTCACTGTGTTGGAAGGATTCTTGCTTGTTATTTTTATTGGATTTCAGTACAAATAGGTTGAAATCTTTATATATTTTCAATATCACATCCTATGTACCAGACACACACACTTTAAAATACAAACAAAACAAAAAAAAGTAAAGTCGATTCCCCATGTAAATGAGCTGGCACATCGAGCCGGCTCGGTCGCGGCCGACACATTAGTAACGGAAACCCGGCGCTGCAAACTCTACCACTGCAGCGACCTATCGGTGAAATACCTGCTAAATACCATGAACAATCTCCATTTAATAAGTGGGTTGGGATCACACACATATTTTATTTATCAAAAATGCAACTCATAAGCAGAGCAGTGGTTATTACGAGGATAAAATTGACCCAAATATACATGTGTATAAATGAACGAGAAAGGCATAGCTTCCCCCTACTTGTTTCACATTTGTTGAAGTCCGCTGACCAGGCGGAAGCAATAAGAATGCTGTTTACTAATCGGCAATAACAGTAAAATGCATCTCAAAGTCCAGATTTCGCACTGGCGACTGATTTCGGAACGATAGAGGTTACTAAACAGAAAAACAAAGATAAGATTTAAATACAGGATCCCAACTATTTCTCAATGAAGTATACAGATGTAGTAGTGACATTAACCCCAACAAAGATAACTGATTTAGGGTGCATAGCTAATGAAGCAGCTCACTCTGCATTGAGGCAGACGTTGACCTTTGAGGAACTTGCAGACCACATTTGAGCATCAGATGCTCCTATTCCTCTCACAGTGTTCTGGGACTACCTTACAGGTGCCCTATTTCAAACCAGCTCAGTAATACTAAACTTGAATGGGTAGGGAGGTATTGGTACATTTATTGGGCCTAGTTAAAGAACAGTACCACAAGCTGATTACTGAGGGGTCTTCTAAGGCATTAATTACTGGCTGGTTTCTGCCAGGAACCAGAAATGAATAAAAAATTCATAGGACATTTTTCTTGTGATTTATGTTTTCAGCTATGGGTCTTGCCAAATAAAATGTTTTCAACCACACACCCTCCATTGCTTTTCACTTCTCTGAGATTGGGTTTCAGCAGTGACAGGTCCCGGAGAGAAACCCAAACCTTTCTCTCTTTAGAGACACTCTTTTGCTCAATCACTGACACCAAGACACTTGAACTTCTCCTGTTCCTGGTTGAGATACATGACCTAAGACTTTCATTCAACAGGTCAATGTTTTCAGTACTGAATAACCGAGCTGTTTTGTACAGGACAACAGCGCCACCTGACCATCTTAAAGTTTTACTGTAACGTATGATTCAGATCCTATCTGTAATACAGCGGACATTAAACTTCTTCAGAACCCTGTTGAAATGTCTGATTTTTGTGATGTAAAAAGACCAAGATAAATCACCTACCCCATAGGCTTGATATATAAAAATTATAATAAAAATAATCAAGACTGTTGTCACGTGTGCTACACAGACCGTACTTGACAAAAATTTCAACAGCTCCTTTAATGTTACTATAAGCCTCCTACCAGCTTTCTTCTTGTCCTATCAAATTTGAAGGGATGTCCAGTTCTTGTTAATGTCACTGTTGAGCATATAATTTCCACTTGATGATGACTGTCTTCAATTATTTATATAATACTTTGGAAATTCTTTGCAGGCCCTTTTTGCTACTTTAGGTAGTAAGATCATTTGAAATCTTTCTGTGGAGAGTTTCCAAAGCACTGGTGACTGATCACAGCCACATACTGAGGTATAAGAGGGTGGGCACTCTTATGTAACCACAATATCGTTTTTTCCTCCTTACATTTGTTTGTCAATTGAATTGCACAGTGTGTATATATATATATATATATATATATATATATATATATAGGCATCAAAACTATGAATTAACACATGTGGAATTATATACTGAACAAAAAAGTTTGATACAACTGAAAATATGTCTTATATTCTAGGTTCTTCAAAGTAGCCACCTTTTGCTTTGATTACTGCTCCACACACTCTTGGCATTCTGTTGATGAGCTTCAAGAGGTAGTCACCTGAAATGGTTTTCCAACATTCTTGAAGGAGTTCCCAGAGATGCTTAGCACTTGTTGGCCCTTTTGCCTTCACTCTGCGGTCCAGCTCACCCCAAACCATCTCGATTGGGTTCAGGTCCGGTGACTGTGGAGGCCAGGTCATCTGGCGCAGCACCCATCACTCTCTTTCTTGGTCAAATAGCCCTTACACAGCCTGGAGGTGTTTTTGGGGTCATTGTCCTGTTGAAAAATAAATGATGGTCCAACTAAACACAAACCGGATGGAATAGCATGCCGCTGCAAGATGCTGTGGTAGCCATGCTGGTTCAGTATGCCTTCAATTTTTAATACATCCCCAAAAGTGTCACCAGCAAAGCACCCCCACACCATCACACCTCCTCCTCCATGCTTCACGGTGGGAACCAGGCATGTAGAGTCCATCCGTTCACCTCTTCTTTGCCGCACAAAGACACGGTGGTTGGAACCAAAGATCTTAAACTTGGACTCATCAGACCAAAGCACAGATTTCCACTGGTCTAATGTCCATTCCTTGTGTTCTTTAGCCCAAACAAGTCTCTTCTGCTTGTTGCCTGTCCTCAGCAGTGGTTTCCTAGCAGCTATTTTACCATGAAGGCCTGATTCACACAGTCTCCTCTTAACAGTTGTTCTAGAGATGTGTCTGCTGCTAGAACTCTGTGTAGCATTCTCTAATCTGAGCTGCTGTTAACCTGCGATTTCTGAGGCTGGTGACTCGGATGAACTTATCGTCCGCAGCAGAGGTGACTCTTGGTCTTCCTTTCCTGGGGCGGTCCTCATGTGAGCCAGTTTCTTTGTAGCGCTTGATGGTTTTTGCGACTGCACTTGGGGACACTTTCAAAGTTTTCCCAATTGTTCGGACTGACTGACCTTCATTTCTTAAAGTAATGATGGCCACTCGTTTTTCTTTACTTAGCTGCTTTTTTCTTGCCATAATACAAATTCTAACAGTTTATTCAGTAGGACTATCAGCTGTGTACTGTATCCACCTCCTGCACAACACAACTGATGGTCCCAACCCCATTTATAAGGCTTGAAATCCCACTTATTAAACCTGACAGGGCACACCTGTGAAGTGAAAACCATTTCAGGTGACTACCTCTTGAAGCTCATCAACAGAATGCCAAGAGTGTGCGTAGCAGTAATCAAAGCAAAAGGTGGCTACTTTGAAGAACCTAGAATATAAGACATATTTTCAGTTGTTTCACACTTTTTTGTTCAGTATATAATTCCACATGTGTTAATTCATAGTTTTGATGCCTTCAGTGTGAAGCTACAATATTCACAGTCATGAAAATAAAGACAACTCTTTGAATGAGAAGTTGTGTCCAAACCTTTGGTCTGTACTGTATATATATATATCACATGAAAGGTGGGTAAAAGTCTGAAATTAATCATCTTGGTGTTTTTTTGGAACATATAAAAAAACTGGCATTTTAGCTAAACAGGGATGTGTAGAGGTCATAAAGCCACAACAAACTGGTCAAAAGTAGTTTTCAAAAAAAGATCAGCTGTTTGCTTGTTTTGTCACAAGATGGCGTTACGTAGCCACTATTCCTAGCGCGTCATTCTGTTTCTTTTTTCACATTCTAAATGTGAACACAAAATAGCCGCAGTTTTGATGTGATTGAATTGGAAAACACTTAATTTGGAACCGGACAGTGTATTATTGTTGCTGGACATGAACATGGATAACGTACCGTTTGTGCTATTTTGTCTTAAAGATTCTTTCCTAAATGAATCATAAATACAGGAATAATTCAGAAGTCTTAAACATTTTACAAGACCTCACCTACAGGTTTCCAAATCTGGTGTAATATCCCTAAAGGCGCTGAAAAGATTTGGCTGGCTGCCCAACCTCCTAGGATTGATTTAGCTAGTGTTCCCACCCAGGAATTCTGGATGTCTGACAGGAAACAGTCCCAACTCTCTCAAGGCCACTATAAGTCAGTCTCTCCCTTCACCCCAGGACTCCCCCTCACCCCCCAAAATAGCCTCTGATGTGTGTGTGTGTGTGGGGGGGGGGGGGGTATGTTGTGCTTCTTGCAGACAAACTATCTCACAGACAGCTTTCATCACCACACCCCACTTCATCATCCCTGCTCTCTGCCCAGCTTCCCTTCATTGCCCGGTCTTGCTTTAGCCTTTAAGCAACTGAATCATTTTATTAGGTAAGACGGCCATGATTAAGGCCCACGCAGTATTTGCACGCACAATTTCAGGCTTTCATGTTGAAGCCATTGCTCCTCTGACCTTGTCAGGGCATGTTTAGATGTAATGCTTCATTTTAAATACTTTGCGGATCTAGGCACAATAACAGAACATCTCTGGGCCTGCAAAGAAGTTCACGCTGCATCTTAATTGCTTCACAGCCTGAAATGAAACTCAAGCACACAGAATTAGTTTCTGTATTTCATTTATTATATAAAACTGGAATGCATTTAACAAAAGGTTTATGTACCTCCATTAGTGTTTAGGATTGTACCAATTTAACACAGGCAGCGTGCTACAGAACACACAAAGCTATTGCACACGAGACATTTCATACCACACAAAATCATACATACTGTACAAAGATACATAATTACAAACATACATAGCAATTCATATTTGTCATACAATACCATCGACATACACTGAAGTCATACACATATTAGAACACTGTTCCACCCAAAACGGGAAAATGGGGGAATTTGACATCAGCTGCCAAAGTGCTTTTCACCATTTCTACTTGGATTTCTAAATGTAAATGTCACTAATAAAAAACAAAACAAAAACACTAACGGACAGCTTCCTGTATCCTGTCTGGTTACAGGAAGGTTGGTGTAACCCTGAACAATAGGAAATGGACAGTTGAAAGCAGGACTTCCTATGGCTGGAGGAAGTTGCATGTTTTATGTAGAATAAAGAAGCATTTCTCCCAGGAGGGCAGACCCCAATGGTGCTTTTGAAAACGGATCTCCTCCAATCGTACAGAGGCGGTGAGGGGTTGGGTAGGGTCTTTGGAAAGATGAGAAGTGTTTACACTTTTGGTCGCACAAAGCATATAGCTAGCAAGATAAACCGGGATGTTTACAATTTCTTGTTCGTGGTGCAAGAAGAGTTCACAGTGAAGGTGACCTACCCTGTATATCCCACTCACTGCTCATCAGTGACTTGGCGATTCAAAATCCTGATCAGTAATACTGTCTATAATGGAGCGCATGCTCCCAACACTTCATTCATACATTCAGCCTTTTTCTCTCAAAGGAAGGCACAAACAAAAGGTGGCACATGGCTGCTACGTGGCTACAACACTGTCAGGGCTGCTGTCTCATTAGTCAAAGTCAGCGGAGAGCTGTTAACAGGTGAAATTCATCAGTGCCAAATAACCTGATGCGCTTTCTGATGTGGCCTTCCTCAGTGGAAACAATGAGGATATAGAAGACAAAGGTAAAAAGCAGGAGAGAGATAGTTGGAGAGGAGACATGGGAGAAGGGTTGTTAGTGATGGAAGCTGGAATATACTACAAAAACATTAGCGCTTACAAATGCATTACAATTTCAACATGCACTAAATAAAGCAGATTATGTACTTTTGTTGTGGTTATTCAGTTTGTTTAAGCAAGGTTATATAGTGAATATATAGTCCTTGTTTTGCTGAAGCACCAGTCAGTATGGTCTCGGCATGGTGGAGTGCTCATTGTTGCAAACTGCTTCCTCTTGTTCTATTAATATGTGTGGTAACTCTATACCTCTTTCTCTACAAACAATGAAGCAGTTGAAGTTTAGACCAGACCATCTGCATGCTAATCGACAAAGTGCAACTTCGCGTTGACATAGCTCAACCTAACCGGAATATTATACATGCTCTGCCCGTACGTTAGCTTTTTAATATGGGTTTGCATGTTTAAAAAGAAAAAGATGAAAACGGTTTGCTCCATATTCACTAATAAAAGTACCAAGCTAAAACGCTTTTTCACATTTTTTTTCATATAGGGAATTGGTTACTCCTTATAATGTTTTCACACCTGTTTCACAGCTGAATGGTGTGACTCTTGAATGCTGATTGTAAAGTCCCACTGTTCTATGTGAAAAGCACTCTGCATCCTGAAATGTGTCCCAACAGACAGCTGTATCCCAACGTGTCCAGAAGTCTAGTCCCAGCATGTGCCGGCTTCTCTGTTAACATCTGTCCACCTCATCATGACGTCTCTCCCTCTCGTGCACACACAAAGCCATCTAACGTGTTTGCACCAAGTCAGACACAGGTGGTACCCG
Source organism: Girardinichthys multiradiatus (assembly GCF_021462225.1). NCBI lineage: Eukaryota > Metazoa > Chordata > Actinopteri > Cyprinodontiformes > Goodeidae > Girardinichthys > Girardinichthys multiradiatus. The sequence goes on from NC_061818.1 coordinate 28,411,452, forward strand.
TTTGCATGATGGGTGTGGTCTGGTGTTCGAATTTGTTGGTGCAATGTTCCATAGAGCTAGAGCTCTTCAGCTGGACCAGGCAGCGTTCAGAGGGCCGGCCGCTCTGCAGCACACCCCAACAGCACAGCACACGCAGGAACTCCCTTCTCATGTCCTTGCTGCGCAGCACGTAGATCATTGGGTTAAGTGCCGAGTTCAGAGTGGCTAAGCCGAAAAACACATGGGCATTGCTGAGCACAGGGCAGAGCTGCATGCTGCAGGATGAATCCAGGAGCAGCACGGTAAAAGCTGGCAGCCAGCATATGATGAAGACACCCAGCACTATTGTGACTGTTTTGAAAAGGGCATATGCTTGTGAGTTAGTTGCCTCCTGGCGGCTGGAGCGAACGATCAAATAGATCTTCACATAGAGGATGACGATAGAGAGCAGTATGAGGGTAAAAATGGAGACAACAAATAGTATGTATTGCTTAGAGTAGAGCGGCAGGACAGTTGAACAGTCAGGGAGGTTGTTGATGCAATTCCAGCCTAAGATGGGAAGTCCTCCAAGCAGAATCGAGGTGACCCAACAGGCTCCTATCAGCAGAAACATGCGACATGTTTTGGTGGAGCCGTACACTTTGACTTTGGTGATAGCAATAAAGCGCTCTATAGCTATCGCCAGCAGGCTGAAGACAGAAGCAGCCAGAGCGATGAACGCCGTTCCTTCTCTGATAAACCACTGTACCGGCACCAGTTCTAAGGTCTTTGGTCCTGACAGGAATATATTGGCTATGTAGGCGGAGCCGGCCAGCAAGTCAGAGAACGCCAGGTTGCCGATGAAGAAGAACATGGCTGAATGGAACTTCTTGTTGCGGAAGACAGCAAGTAGAACCAGGAGATTTTCGAGGATGATGATGGTGCACAGGATTACAAGGACAATGTTAACCTCAGTGAGCTGTTTTTTTACCTTGTATTGTTCCCTTGTTTCATTAGCGGTCATATTCTTAGCATAGGCATAGTGGTATGTGATGAGACTCTTGTTGTAGTACTGGAAGTACTTGCTCTTCATGGTGACAGAGTGGCAGAGCCCAGCTGCTTTACAGCAAAGATTCATTCAAACTGTGGAGTCGTGAGGAGCGTCTAGGGCATTAATTACTGCCTTTATGGTAAGGACAGGAAAACAGATGTGGGGGTGGGGGGGGGGTGAGGAGGACTGCCTGTCCTACAGTCACGTCTCAGGAGCCGTATGTGGGTCACCTGCAGATACAAAGAAAAAGGGAAGCCTGTGTTAGTGACAATTGAGACAACAAAGACAAAGCAAACCTTAATTTTTAGCAGTGGAAGGCCAAAGTCTAACATAGAAAGCAGTATTTAGACAATATGTAGATTATTTTGAAGAGTGGAAAATAAACCGTAAATGAAGAAGATTAAAGTAAAACAGCTTTTAGCAAACAATAGGGAGATTTAAAATAAAAAAAAAGTTTGCATTTACATTTCCAGCTAATGAAAAAGATAAAGTGTACCATGCGAACGGAAACCCTGCTTGCTCTTTGCATGTTATCACAGCCAAAAATTCTTATATTCCCAGCGGAATAAGTAATTCATTTTTTCAAATTATTTTTGGTGAACCTGTACAAGCAGACGTCATTCTCCAGGTAAAAGAAAGAGTCCTTTGTGAGTGTTGAGACAAAGGGCTGCTCTCCCAGTCTGAAGAGGACATTCCTCTAACTCTGTCCGAGCACTCGGCTGTCAACACAATGCATTGTTGTGCGGAGTGAACCATTCCACTCCAGTGAGCTACCTTTTAAAACTGCAGCATAACTTGTGGATCAGCCAGACCTCCTCGCCCTGACCTGCCCAACCACCTACCCACCAACTTCCAGCCAGCTGAAAAAAGCCAGCAGCAAATCAAACTGATACCTGCCAGGAAGAAGTAGGGGCTTCTCCGTATTGCACAGAAAAAACCTGTTAAGACTTGATCGCGCTCTGCAGTATTACTTCCACTTTTACATATTACTGGTGCAAAAAATATTCACAGCAGTAATATGCCAGATTAAAATTTTAGCCAAAAGAAGCACCTGTGAAAAAAAAATTTGGAAAAATCTTTGACTTAATACGAGTTTATTTATGCTTCTGAAGACATGGATAAAACAAAATGACCTTCCCAACCACTGCCATGGTTTCATATTACTCTTTTATAGGAGCAGCCTCCTTACAAATGTAAATAAAATAAAATAGATAGACCCTTCAGGACTGAGCACAAAGAGGAATTTAAAGCTCTGGAAATCTAATTAGAGGTGAAGCTGGTGTCTTAAACCTGTCAAAAGTAACACGATCCCTCTACAGACGAGCTCCCAGGGAAATTCAAGACTGATGATTCCTTCCACCGCCTGTATTTGCACTTCTGGAAGGCTGCAAAATATTTTATGTAAATAGATGGATGGAAACTACGCCTGGACCTCCTCACTGTTCTGGTGGGCTTTGAGTCAGAACCTGGGAGGCTGGAAGATAAAGACAGACGGAGATCAAGAGCAAGAATCTCAGACGCAACTGTGACATACACATACTCAAAGAAAAAACAGCTCACTGCAGACTTTTACAAAAGCAGAAAAATATTGTTCCTAAGAAGAAGTTAATCGTGACAACCTGATATTATTGGGGCAAGGTGTTCCCTTGCTTACAGGCAGGTTAAGCTGCTTTTGGCTGCCAGCTAGAACTAGAACATTGTTTCCTCAAGCAAAAACAGCAAATAGGCTCCTTCAGTGCGAATAGCAGTGGCCTTTGGTCTTTATAACGGAGCAGCACAGATCCATTTGGCTGCCGACACTATCATAGCAGAAATATATTCTCGGTCGAGCACTCTGTTATCGAACTGCCACCTGAGGAGGCCTGTCTTCTCCCCACTCTTTTTAGCTCCATTTATAGACATAAATAGGAGACTTGAGCTTAAGCACATGTGCCTGCTGCAGCAGGGTAATTGCATTAGGTTGCATTATTGGAGCATAATGATTTCATTCGTGGAGAACTGCTGCATCTCCACAGACTTCTGTCTGCTTATAAGCCACAGAGTTTTCTTTGTTTCATCTTGGTCTGTTTTTTTTGCAGGACAGGCCCACTCTCCATCTGGTGTGTGTGTGTGTGTGTGTGGACAACTCAAGGTCCTCTCAACTTTGTGTAGTCTTCGGAGTCTGTCACGGTGTTGCTGCATGTGGGGAAACCTGACAGGCCGGTTTGCCTGCAGCACTGTCTTGTGTTGGCCCAGCCCTTCTACCTGCCATGCGCCATTCGGAGGATTCCCCGTGGTGATTGGTCAGCCGCAGTACAAACTCCCTGCAATGTAAACCAACCCCCTCCCCCCCATCATCCATGCCCTGCTCCTGTACACCTCACATAACTCTTTGTCAAAATTGTGCCCCAAGTTTGACCCAGACACGGCTGTCACACTTGCAGACAAAACTTGTCAAATATCCTGTCATGCTTTTCCTGACAAGACAACAGAAACGGCTTTAAATAAACTGGGTTGTAGTGCTTCACCCAAGCAGTTTAAGTAACAAAAGATGTTTATTTTAACAATTTTGAAATAGTGTAGTCTTTTGCTTTTGCTACCACACAACTTCAGATCTTCAAATACGTGTTAAAGTAAACAAATATAACTTCAGTAAGAACAAAAAGAAGTTTCCAACAGAGATTTTAATAAAAAAGCTATTCAAACAACCTATCCTTATGTGAAAAAATAATTGCCCCCTAACGACTGGTTGCGCCACTTTGGCAGCAACGATAGCCTTTAAATGTTAGTGAAGTCTGGCTATTACTCTTTTAAATCTAGAGCAATTTTGGCCTACTCCTCTTTGCAGAATAGTTTTAATTGAGCCACACTGGAGGGTTTTCAAGGATAAATGGCCAGTTTGAGATCATCTCATTCAGATTCAAGTCTGGAGTGATTTTTTTGTTTTGTAATTCAGAGGCGTACTTGCCTGGGTGTGACTACTGAAACTGGACTCAGCTTTTGTGGTTAATCACAATTTATTCATGATTAAACGTAGTGAAGGTGGGTACTTTTCACACGGGGCCGGGTGGTTTGGATAGTTTTTTCCCTTAATAAATGATTTATTCATGTTATAAATATGTAAATAAATGTTACTCATGTTATCTTGGTCTGATATAAAAATTTTGTTTGATGTGAAATATGCAAGTGTGCCAAAAAACTAAATCTGTAAGAAGGCAAATGCTTTTCTGTAGCATTGGATACAACAAAACCGTGTCACAGTAGTGTTACAATTTAAAGCGGCTAAGTACGCAAAGGTAGGAAGTACAAGTTTATAATATTTGGTTGGATCTAATTCTTACATTAATGATGGAAAAAAACGGAGTATCACTGGTTTGTATGCACTGTAATACGGCTAAAGATTAGTGAGACTATAGAACTCAGCATGCTGCCTGAATTTTATCACCTCCTACTAAACGTAGTTTAGAGATGATAAACACCTTGAGAGCTAAGATATAAGCCAAGAGATAGAGTTAAAGGAAGTCAAAGAAGAGACAGGATATCCTCTTCAAAAAGACAACATCAAGACTACAGTTCTCATTTCAGAAAAAGACTCAAAGATGCTCTTGTGGTCCACATTCCCATGAACACAAGCCACCAAATGATTTGTCTCTGTGCAACAGTTCCGCCCACTTTTTAACAGCATGCATCACTGCAAATGCATGCATTTAGTGCACAGATTTGTATTTCATGCAAAAGGTGAAGCAAAACGTTTGCTGCGGAAAGCTGGCTCTTGCTATCTGTTAATCCTATCAGGAGACACAGCTCCCTCCATCAACATGGGACTGAAGAGTGCACAAAAGGCCTTAGGTGCTTTCCCAGAAACACCAGATAAGCCCCTATTAGCAGACTGCCCACTCTCAATAATACAAGGCAACACCACCTCATTACACCGCCTGCGAGCGTTGAACTACACTTAAACCTGACTCCACTTTCTCCTGGTGTAAAACCTCTCCCAAGAGCTAGGCTCCTCACTTTTGAGCAAGCAGTGCCACATTTCCATCTCATGATCTCCAGCAACTGTCTTAGATAAGAGATAAAGCTGAAATTTAGACGGTTAATATTTGCATCGTATGTTGTTTGAATTCAAACGTTATTACAGGTTGTTTAGTCAAATGAGTCAAGTCAAGCATATGCTGCAGATCAACAGTTTGTGGTCTGAAACATAACGCATCTGCTCCCATCTGCTCCTCATCCTTCCTGCACACAAGCCATTGTAGTGACAACAAACAGAACCAATCCAGCTTCTGGTAATCTAAAGCTACTGAAAAGGGAGTCACTTTGGACTTTTAAAAGAACAATTTCTTTATGTTAGGATTATTATATAAATATATTAATTACAGATGACGTATGTTTATCTTCAATAGTTTAATGGGTTCCTGCACTCCATAAGAGACAGTAGGCTAAAAGACACTTAATTACATTTGGTGTAATAAACAGAAATCAAGTAATCTACAATGAATAACCAGATCCCGACTACGACTGGGATCATCAAGTCTTTCTCAGTTTCACAAGCTAATGATAAAAAGGTTCATCATATTTGTAATAGAACTCTGTGTAAGAGTCAGCAACCTACATCTTTCTCATTCCTTTGCTTTTTCACATCCTACATTCTTATGCTGACCTGTGATTTCCTTTCGCCATGTTTTAGTGAATTAAAATGGACTTGAAAATGTACAGTTGAATCCAGAAACTTATATACCCTGTATAAAAAAAAAACACACAGGGGAAACCTTTCTCTCAATGTGTTACATGAAATCAGACTAAGTTTTTCCTGCTTTAGGTTTTTAGGTTAGATTTGCTAAATGCCTCAAAATGGTGCGACTTGGGTCTAATGTTTTTGGTATCCACAAAATGACTGAGATGAGGGCTTCGTGACCGCCACTCAAAAACATTGATTTTGTGGGTCTTGAGGCATTTTTGTAACTAATTTGACAGTATGCTTTGTGTCATTGTCCATTTGCAAGACATATTTATGCCTAACCTTCAACTTCATGGCTGATGTCTTCAGATTTTGCTTCAATATTTCAACATAAGGTTTTTTCCTCATAATGCCGTCTATTTTGTGAAGTGCATTCGCACATTTTACACCAAAACACTTTCATCTCTGAGAAACAGAACCCGTATGCTTCCTGAAAAGCATGATTGCTCTAAACTCCCATGCTTTTTAAACTTGCATATAATTGTTTTAATAGATGCATCTTATATTTAAGAATGAAGCAGACAAGCAGAGCTACACAATTCTCTACAAGCCATCTTGAATTTTCTTTACATTATTTCCATGATGACACACAAGGAAGCAGGTGTGACTTAATTTAACCTATCAGACGATCACAAAGTGGGTTATCTAAATTTTTAAAGGCATAGTAACGCTAGTGCAAAGATTTGTAAAAACAAAACAAACAAAAAAAAAATCTGATTGTTCTGGAAAATAAAACAGAAATAATTCTGGTGATCTCGCAAAAAATAAAGGAAAGCCGAGGTCTGATTTAATATCAGACAGTAAAAAAAAAGGTTGTTTCTTTTTATGCCGTGTGTGTAAATATCTGACTTCAATTTCAACATGAGGGAACACACGGTGAGGCACAAAAACTCTCCTGAAAGGAAAATTCCAAGTAATACATGCAGTAGTCATAAAGTTTCCCCAGTCAAGTGTTGGCATGCCCCCCTCTCTCTCACACACACACACACACAAGAAGAAAACACAGTAATTTCCACCACAAAGTTTTACCACAACTTCCACAACAATTCAGTGTAAAATGTATGGTCAATTTGTCTCTGCTCTCCTTCTGATTCTTAAACTACATCACGATGGTGCCTGTGTCCCCATCTGCACCATGGATAGGTCAGTCCTCCTGTGGGGCACACAGAAAACCCCCAAAGGCAGGTTTTTGTTTTTCTATTGAATTGCACCACAGAATCATGCTATGCAACCAGAAAGCACATAGAGTTACTGCCTGCAGCAACTCTGTGCTGTAATATCCATCCCTGAAACCCAGGCCTCCCACTGTGTGATAAAGTTTTTACATAAGCACAGCCAAACTATTGATTATTCAATGGCAATTATTCGTTTTTCCTGCCATCCTCTAACAGCATTTGGGGGGAGGTGAACTTGGGTCACTGGTGTGATACAACTGTGGCACTCCACATCTGCACAGATGGAAAATGTATCATCTATAAGATCCACAAAACCAAAGGCAGCTCCTTCTATGTCAGGAGAGCCTGAATCTACTTGCAGGTGTTGAGCTGATCTCCATTTACTTGCAACACAGCAGAAAAATATGTTCTGATGATAAAAAAAAAACAACAACTGTCACAAGGATAAAAATTATCATCATAAGTCTCTGTTGTTACAAGAAAGTCAAGCAGAATTTCTTACAAGGATGCAAAGTGAATGTCATCTTACCCACAGCAGAAATGCCTTCGAGAGCTCAAACTATTGCACCATTTTCACATATCCAAAGAAAATCACTAAAAGAAGAGTTCAAAGTCTTTGTTTGAGTTCAAAGTTTAAAGGTTTGATCTGTTCATCTGGACATCTTCACGATGTTACCGCAGACGTTGAGACAGTGATATCTGAAACGACAAAGACAGGGAGTCTCACACATTCTAGCTGTGATTTTCCGCACACTGCGTGTTTGCAACAGAAGCAAGAGGATAAAAGGGTAGGAAGTGTTTTTTTTCTAAAAGGTCACAAGAGACAAGCAAAAAGTGAAGGAGAAGTGTAATCTAGAAGGATGGTATGTGTTTAAAAGCTTCAAAATGAAACGGGGCTTTGCAACATCTCATATTTTTTACCTTGGAGAGGAACCTCAATTCTGTGAGTATTAAACAAAAAACAACCAGAGCAAAGAAGAGTCTGTCCCTTGACTAAACTGAAGACCTTAATCACATCCCTATTTTAAAATAGAGAAGTATGAATTTTTAATTTGTATCAATATCATAGGTGCACCAGAGCTTTTGAATGAGTGAACCACTTCCTTTTTTTTGTATCAGAGTAAATTGTTTCCTCGTGTTTTTTGTTTATGGCAAATGTTTAATTTTAGCCCCACACAGTATTCCTTCCTCTCCTTTGTCCTCTTTTGTGTACATTCAAGCGTCACAAATGCAACATATAATCTACAAGACACTGGGGCAGTATGTGTCCCCAATACGTGGGGTTTCATCATATAATTAGGGATTACCCTTTCGCTCGTCAAACACTTTGACAGTTTGGGTACAGTCGCTTATGTGCTATCCAATCTGTCAGTCTGCAGCACAAAATTTTTATCTATTTATTTATTTTACTTCTATTGCTCTGCAGGCAACATCTCTGCACCTTGGCAATTCTTTATTTATTGATGATACTAATGAGGTTTTAAGAGCAGCCGCAAGAGAAGATAAAAACAAAGCGCTGTGTAAAAAGGGGCATCATGTAGCCCAAAGAAGTAGGGGGGGGGGGGATGCCTGCAGAGGCAGTTACAATATTACGGTCACCCGGTTAAAAAACATTCATGTTCGTAAGTTTCTCTGATTTGCATATTTCTATTTAATGCTGAACCGATTTCCGAAGCCACACCATTTCCACCCCGACACCCCCTCCTTGCTGCGCATATTTTAAACTTACCACAGAGATCAAAAGACGGGGGCCACAGAGAAGTGATTAAAGGCACATCAAGACGAATTTATTTGGCACACATTTGAAGGAAGCCTGTTCTTAAAGCCCTCCTAAAAGTCTTCATTACAGTCCTCGTGTATCGTCAGTTCTCAATTCAGAGGACTTTGGAGCTTTGCTTTACAAAAGAACATTTTCCAACACAAGTTAAAAGTGTGTGTGCGCAATATGTTCAGAAAAATTGTAAAACCGTTGTTCATTTGTACATTTCCTCAGCAGACAGGAAGTGATCTCAGGTGTGTAACTGTCCTGGGGTTTTTACAGCATGCCATTTGAAGCGGTGCAGAATTTTGGTTTGCCTCTGGAACAAAGGTCGGCCCAATGCAAAAAGTGCTGATGTGAGTTAGTTAGGTTTGCGTGTTTGAAAGAGGGCTTCTGTTAACCGCATGCTAAACATTGGGACTCAAGTGTGTTAGATGTGCACGTGATAAGCCCACATCTCCACTTTGCAGAGTTTCATTTTTGGCACCTTTTCTTCAAACACCAGCAGATGAGTTGCAGAGAAAATGGTAGGTCAGATGTGTGTGAAGCTCAACAACAAGTGTGTGGACTAACTTGTGTTTGATCGGATCTTCACTCACTCTGAACTTCTCACACCTTCCAATGTTCTTTAGAGTCGGATCTCTTAATGAAGGGTTTTCAAGCTCCTTAGGTGTCTTTTGTTTTGCCTTTTCTTCTCCAATTCTACATTGTAGATAGACCTTAACCTCCGCCCATTCTCAAGTTCTCTTGCTTTGTAGGGAAAGCTGTGAGAGACCTGAATATTTGTTGCATTGCAAGCCATGACATCAGATATTATGTGTATTTTGTAAGTCCTCACGGTTGTTCATTAAACTGATTTCGCATTGATTAACAGCCTTGTAAACAACACAGGGACAGAAAAAATAAATTTAAAAAAATAATATTGGAGAGCAGTCAATTGAAAATTACAAGTAACATTTAGCAAAGAACAAGAAATCACAGTGCATCCCTGACTGCATTTACCTCATGGCAACTAAAATGAATTTGAGCCCTCGGTCTTTCCTTTTCATTGGCTGTTGTATGAAACACATTTTTAGACTCCTCTGGCAAACACAGATCCATTAAACAAAGTACTGTTTTAGTAGGAAAACCACTGTTGCCTGGAGAGGGAACATTGTAATGTCCACACACTCTACCGTTGTTACGTAGAATTTTAGGGATTATTTTTTTATTTATCAAAAAAGAAGTTTGGGGATGGAATGTAAAGATTATTTTGCTGAAAAAAGCAAAATGTGCGACTGCCCCCCCGTTTACCGAGAAGCCTACTCCCCTTTTCCTTGGTTTATATCAAGTTTCAGGTAGTTTTCAGTATTTTTCAATCAAGACAGACAAAAATATGTACGTATTTGTTTACTCTATTTATGATTGAGCAAAAATGTTTAGATTTTGTGAGAAATATTGGATTTTATTCATATCTTCTAGCATTTCAAAAAGAGGACAGGATTCAAAAATTGCCAATGTTGCTATTTAGAATTTTTTGTAAAAAAAACTTATGATACATTTAAATCACTCTGCTTGAGGTTGCTTCAGGTGAGTAATTAAGGTCAGTAAAGGATTAACTACATACTCCATCACTGCTGAAAATCATTGACATAAAGCTTGGGTTCTGTCCACCTTTTTGTCTCCATTGTCACTGTGGCTGAATGAGAAAATGTAATGTTCCCAAACAGCATGCTTTACTGATAGCTGGGAGTCCTTTCTTTGCTTTGTTTTGGTGTCACCTTTTAACGGAGATTTGCAAACTTTAGTTCTGCATCTGTGTAGGTTTAAAATAAGGCTGTATCCGTTCATTACACGTGTGCCCCGAACACAAAAAGGTTGCACTGAGAACATTCTGTGCAAATACTGTTACACTCCAGTTCACATACAAAGGAAAACCTTCATCGTTTGAAAGTTCTGTTAACAGACTCATAATTTAAAGTTCATTTCTTCATTCCTGTTGCCTTTGTCTTAGCTAGGGCAACATTCCAAGTTTAGCTCTATGAGCCAGTATTAGCCTTTTTTCCCTATGTATGCTAGTGAACGTGCCTTCAGTGGAATGTAAAGTGCAAAAAAAAAACAACCAAAAAAACAATGCAAAAAGGCAAAAAAAAGCAAAAGCAAGCATTGACAATATCAACAGAAGGTCAGAGGTGGTGGAAGGTGGGCCCCAAATTAAATTCTGCAAAGAGCCTCATACAAGCTTGGACCGGCTATGTATGGCAGATTGGTCGATGGTAAATAATACTGTGGTGCAGCATTTTAGTGGAGAACAAGGCAATTCCTTTACTCTGACTGCCTGACATGGCTCATCTAAAGTGGAGCCATTGTCAGTTACATAAACTGCATCCACTTCCACTAAAACGAACTGTCTGACCTTTGTTATGACCCTCCTTGTGGGTGGCTGTTGGTGAAGCTCCTGGTGTCTTCAAGCGTCCAAAGACTTAAACCATTACTCACAAAAGTTCTAAGCCTGGTCTGGTTTGAGTTTACTTTTAAAGCCTGTTAGTGATTAGAAAATCTAATGAGGAAAGGAGCTCATGAGGATGAGAGGAAAAGTAAAATCTCAAGTTCCAAACAAAGGCTTCAGCAGACTAACTGGCTTTAGATTCAAAAGATTCAGCACCCAAGAAGACTGTCTCCAACATATTTTGGGGTCTCTGGAGGTGGGGTTTTGAAGTAATCCTGCCGAGTTCTCCAGCTGTACAAACAAGGTGAATGCATAACAAAGACTTCCACTAGAGAAACAAAGAAGTGTGGTGTGCAAGTAACAGCAGCATCTTCATATGTACCTGCTCGCAAAGAATCAGTCATGAATGGGCTCCAAAATGACCAGAAATCAGAAAACCACAACATGACCACACTGATTAAGGCTGCAGCCAGAGCAGATGAGTTGTTCCCATCCAGGTCATAAATCATAGCACAGCCTAAACAGTGGTTGCAAAGTACTGCTGATCCCATCCAAAGCCACAGCACAAGCCAGAATCTCCCCATTCAGTCTACTTGCCATTGTACCTGGAGGAAGTATAATGTCCTTGTCTACATCTAACTCTGAACAGTGTCCCAGAAAAATACTCCTCAGATCAAACAGTTTTCCAACTAGCAGCTTTTTGGGATTGAGGCTCAATCCAAGCCTAAAATGTGAGGAGGAGGGAAGAGTTATCGTCATGCTAGAAAGCATTAGGAAATCCTGGCACGCTGCTACAAGCATCAGTGGCCTGCCATGGGGGGTCTTATGGTTTATTCCAGTACTCTAAGTGGAAAAGCAATGTAACAGGACACGTTTATACTAACGAGTTCTTTCCAAGGAATAAAAACACCTTCATAATAGCCAGAGGCAACTATTTCCTCACCAAGTGTAGTTTATGTAATAATCAAAGCCCAACCTTTATATCCATGAAGGGTTGTTTTCAAAAAGAAAAGACAGGTAAGGCGAGTGAGTGTTCATCTGTATTCTTCTACCTGCCAAGGAAGAGCGAGCACCTTCTCTCAGTTGTGTTTATAAAAAAGCAAAGACCGCCATATTTATACATCTGATTGGAAACACTCCTAGCTCCTGGCCATGAGTCAGAATACTACATGCTGTCAGCTGTGTTGTGACTTGCACTTTAGGAGCTTGCGAACAGAAGGCATTTATTTGGCTCCAGCTGCCACACCCAAGGAAAGTGTTTTTCTACTGAGAACCAGCTTGAACTGTTGGCACACAGAACCTAGAAAGCTGTTCAATATCCCTGCATAAACCACCCAAAAATCTATGCACATACTGATGCTTTTTTCCATTTTATCTGAAAGGAGAGACCTCTTCCAATGACCTGCTACTGGTTTTATTTACCCAGGTAAAACTAGGCAAGCTCTGGCAGGTGGCTCCATGCAATCACGTTTTATGCAATCAAGTTTCAGAGTCACAGCTCATCTAATATGAGTCAATAAAACGGTGAGTGAAGACAACAAAAGAAAAGTCAGACTCCCAGAGGAAGAGCCTTCTCGCAGCTTCCTATAAACGAACCGCTCCCAGGCTTGGGCTGAAACGTGAGTGTCTTTCGGGGATGGACACCACCCACCAAAAACCCATCCCACCCTTCAACCCCCTTGTGAGATGCGCCAATAAAAAATGCCACAATTCTAGTTCCCACCACTTAAAGATTATTAATTTATTTATCCATGCAGGCACTTATACATCTATTTATTGATTCAACTCATCTATTTGTCTAAATTTCTCACACTACCCCTAAGCAGTCCCCCCTGAGGGGACTCAAATTACATGAGTCAACTTCTAGAGAAATACACAGCCACTGTACAGCGCGTGCTGGGCCAACAGGAACACAGATCCTGAACTCCGAGGTAATGGCCTGCTGATGTGAGTCAAAAACCTGGCTCTTCTGAGCCTAATATGAGTGCTTCATGTCTTTGAGAGAATGCTTTGAGGTGAGAGGTTGTGGTCAAAGTCTTAAAGCTTTTCCTAGTACTCTCCGGAGTGGGGCTCCAGGGAGGGTGCAGTGAAAGTGCTGAAAATCCAGACAGCAGTCAGGTCCAGTGGGGTGGCGGGTGTTTTTGAGTCCATTGAGCCATGTGATCACATGAACCCAATATTGATGGACATGTGGCCGCATTCGTCTGCCCCGTCTCCAGCCAGTCATGTCCATAGGTGGTCAAGCATGCACAAAACAACAAAAGCAGCCCTTGCACAACCACTTCATCACTCAGACTGTTGACAGCCCGTTCAACACTTGATAGTCTTATCCAAACTCTGCTGGCGGTGCTTCCTCTTCACCTCTCACTCTTGATGTTATCACACTAAGATGCTTGCTTGTACTGAACAAGCTATTCAGCATCCCTTTGTGCTTGACTTGTTTTATTTTTGTCCCCTTACTGCAGCTGAGTTTAGATAGTGCTCTCACAAGCCTAGGCAGTTTCAGACAGATTGTTAATAAGCTCCACACTGTGCAGAAAGAACCAGGCTGAGCACAGCGTAGACGTTTTTGTTTTTTATCAGGATAGTAAACATTAGTTCCTCTGTCTTATTATCTTATTGCACCGTGACTTGAGGATTCTCCCAGGACGCCTTCTGGAGCGCTGACACCTATGTATCCTTCCTTAGCAAGGCAATGTTTTAAAGGAAAATTAAGCCTGTTCTGGCCATTTTCAGCTGCCAAGTATAAACTAAAATGACTCAACGTCTATGGTGACAATGTCTGGATAAAGATATTGTGCAATGTTTATTTCTGGAGAAAAACTGTGATCTGTTAGGTCACTGCTTGCAGAATCTCTGAGCTGGAGAGCTCTGAGGAGCCCAATTCCAAACCCCATGAGATTAACTCCAGCACACGGGGATAATGGGGGCTTTTGTCTTATTAATACAGCCTTTCAATATAATGCTTTCTTTAGAGTGACGGATGAACAAGCCTCAACAGCATCGGACAGGTTCAGAGGGTGGGGGTGGACAGAAGGGGGCGCACCATGGAGCCGTGAACATGCGAGGCCCCTAAACAACTTTACAGCTTACTGCCTGCAGATGATGCAGCAGGCTGTGTCGGCCGCCCTGTACGGTGGACATACGTATGTATGAGTAGGTACAAATACAGTGTTTTCATCAAAAAAGCCCATTGTTTAGCAAGCACAACTGTCACATGGGACCCACGTAGCCTACTGGCTGCAGCAGCGTTTGTAACTGAGAAGTGCATGGGCGCAACTTAACGTGGGCGATCAGTGCTGTCACAGAAAGGTTTAGTTCGTCACTGGAACATTTCAAGAGTTTATCGTGACTGGGGATGTTCAGTTGATCATTGAACGCGTTTGACTCATCGAACGGCAAATAAAGGCAGAACACTCTGAAGATAAAGCGTGACTGTGAGCCGTAAAATCCCCCCCAAAAAACATTTTATTCAACACGCACTATGTACGGGAAGCCCGGATCCCTTTGTTCGCTTAACTGCAGCACATGTGTTGAATATAAGTATATATTTGAAAAGAGCGCACAACTTACCCCATGAGAAAGAGAATGTGGAGCAACAGAAAAACTGCGTCCAAACGTGCTCCCAAGAGTAAAAACGCTGAAACGAATGTTCTCTGCTGTCCTCCTCACCTCTGGTGTGGAGAACCATCGATTACAATAAAAACTTTAGTGGATGATTAGACAGCATGTCTTGTCTAGTCTGTGATTACTCAATCCATTCCGGTCTGTACAATATCACAGAAACAACGTTCACCAGAGAGTGCAACGATTCCTTCTGAAATGAGAAGTTATTCGAGCCACACAGACGGGCAACCGACACAGAGACATTGAAGGGAGGGAAAAAAAAGTAGAAATCACACTTTCTCTTTTGTCTTTCCTAATCCGGCAGTCCGTGTGCCTGTCCTGAAGCTCACTGGGAACAACAGCTCTACGGGGCTGAGGAGCTTAACACAAAAGACTGCGCACTCGCATACAAACACACCCACACGGCAGAGATGGTGTGTGGAAACCCCATAAGATTCACGGTTCACGATTTTAGAATAACAGCGCAGATTGGTCGGCAGCAATTAATGTGGAAAATACGGTTTAGGCCTATTTCAGGAGGTTTTACCCACTTTGCAGCACACTAAATGAAATCCAGATGTTACACCTCCTCTTCTTCTATTTTCCCAGGACCATACTTCTCAAACTGCGTCAAGTATGACCGGTGGTGCATCACTGGTACTCAGAAAGAAAAGGCTTTGATATGAATTCATTACAAAGTAAATGTACTCGTCGTACTAGTCGTCTTCCGCGTATCCGGGACCGGGTCGCGGGGGCAGCAGACTCAGCAGAGACGCCCAGACGTCCCTCTCTCCAGACACCTCCTCCAGCTCCTCCAGGGGGAGCCCAAGGCGTTCCCAGGCCAGCCGAGAGACAAAGTCCCTCCAGCGTGTCCTGGGCCGTCCCCTGGGCCTCCTCCCGGTGGGATGTGCCTGGAACACCTCCCGAGGAAGGCGTCCAGGAGGCATCCAATATAGATGCCCGAGCCACCTCAACTGGCTCCTCTCGATGTGGAGGAGCAGCGGCTCTACTCTGAGCCCCTCCTGGATGGCCGAGCTCCTCACCTTATCTCTAAGGGAGTGCCCGGCCACCCTACGGAGGAAGCTCATTTCAGCCGCTTGTATCCGGGATCTTGTTCTTTCGGTCATGACCCAAAGTTCATGGCCATAGGTGAGGGTAGGAACGTAGACCGACTGGTAAATTGAGAGCTTTGCTTTTCGGCTCAGCTCTCTCTTCATCACAATGGACCGGCACAGTGCCCCCATTACTGTGGCAGCCGCACCGATCCGTCTGTCGATCTCCCGCTCCATTCTTCCCTCACTTGTGAACAAGACCCCGAGATACTTAAACTCCTCCACTTGAGGCAGGAACTCCCCTCCAACCTGAAGAGGACAAGCCACCCTTTTCCGGTCGAGTACCATGGCCTCGGACTTGGAGGAGCTGATCCTCATCCCAGCCTCTTCACACTCGGCTGCGAACCGCCACAGCGCATGCTGTAGGTCTTGGCTAGAGGGGGCCAGCAGGACCACGTCATCCGCAAAAAGAAGAAACGAAATCCCCTGGTCCCCAAACCAGACCTCCTCCGGCCCTTGGCTGCGTCTAGAAATCCTGTCCATAAAAGTTATGAACAGGACCGGTGACAAAGGGCAGCCCTGCCGGAGTCCAACATGCACTGGGAACAGGTCCGACTTAGTGCCGGCAATGCGGACCAAACTCTTGCTCCGCTTGTACAGAGACTGGATGGCCCCTAATAAAGGGCCCCCGATTCCATACTCCTGGAGCACCCCCCACAGGGCATCACGAGGGACACAGTCGAATGCCTTCTCCGGGTCCACAAAACACATGTGAACCGGTTGGGCAAACTCCCATGAACCCTCGAGCACCCTGTAGAGGGTATAGAGCAGGTCCAGTGTTCCACGGCCGGGACGAAAACCACACTGCTCCTCCTGAAGCCGAGGTTCGACTATTGGTAAATGTGATCGAATTAACTATGCGATGTGTGTCCACTGTGGCCTCATACTTGTTGGGGATAAGAGATTGCAAAAAATTCAATTACTCAATGTTTTAAAGGGATTTTAACTCTATTTTAATAAAACTAGGACCAAAATCGAAAATTTTTAAATAAATATATTTCAACTGATTGGACTATTTCAGATTGAATATTAATATGAGCTACAACATTTAATTTCCCTTTGGAATATCTCAATTTGAATTTCAATTGAATTTGATTCATTGTATATTCCTGGATAACAATTGGCTCTTTTTCTCTTGTAAAGTACCTCAAGAAGACATTTGTGGTGAACTGGCGCTTTACAAATAAACTATATAGAAATTACGTGTTGTCCAGAAACTTCCCAAAAGAGAAGTGTAGTGGAAAAACATCTGAGAACGTCTACCTTCTGAAACCATCTGTGTTTCATTTGCCTCTGAAGTCGAATGACATCATACCCAACTTAACCATGTTCCAGTAACAAAAACGGAAGCCTATTGAATTTCTGTATTGTGTATTGATATATCAATATGCTCAGTGCCAGCCATCTCTATAAACTGTGCATTGAAATCCTGCAGCAGCATGTTCACGAAAGGGGGTTTTACAGTACAGTGCCCGAACTAATTGTCAAATGTTTCAATTCACTGTTTTTACTGCAGCTATGGCTAGGTTTTATAGGCAAGGTAGCATTATTGGATTTAGAATGTTGCTGATTATTATTATTATTGTTACTATTCTTTGTTTTTATGATAAAACACAACAAACCGAAGCAATGTGGTACTGCTGTGTAAAATATCTATCAAGATGGTGGTATTTGGCAAGTCCTGGGGTGGTGCTTGCTATAAAACATAGAAAACCATTTTCTAGCAGATCACAGTGTGATGATTACACATTTGAATTCCTCCTGGCACTGTTTCCTTTTGCAGAAATACCATGGCATTGATATGAATTAAATTGTATGTTGTTCAGTGATGAAATATGTTTTTTAATCCAATTTGAATTGGATTTCTAATCCATTTTATATGGCTTTAGTTGTAATACGGGTGAGGTGAGGGTAAGTCACAACGTAGTAGTCATCAGTACTACCTTTGAGACTGCAGGATCTGTCTAGAGTAAAAAAGGCCTCTATTCGACCTTCTTTGAGGAGATACAGGGGTTGGACAATGAAACTGAAACACCTGTCATTTTAGTGTGGGAGGTTTCATGACTAAATTGGACCAGCCTGGTAGCCAGTCTTCATTGATTGCACATTGCACCAGTAAGAGCAGAGTGTGAAGGTTCAATTAGCAGGGTAAGAGCACAGTTTTGCTCAAAATATTGAAATGCACACAACATTATGGGTGACATACCAGAGTTCAAAAGAGGACAAATTGTTGGTGCACGTCTTGCTGGCGCATCTGTGACCAAGACAGCAAGTCTTTGTAATGTATCAAGAGCCACGGTATCCAGGGTAATGTCAGCATACCACCAAGAAGGACGAACCACATCCAACAGGATTAACTGTGGACGCAAGAGGAAGCTGTCTGAAAGGGATGTTCGGGTGCTAACCCGGATTGTATCCAGAAAACATAAAACCATGGCTGCCCAAATCACGGCAGAATTAAATGTGCACCTCAACTCTCCTGTTTCCACCAGAACTGTCCGTCGGGAGCTCCACTGGGTCAATATACACGGCCGGGCTGCTATAGCCAAACCTTTGGTCACTCATGCCAATGCCAAACGTCGGTTTCAATGGTGCAAGGAGCGCAAATCTTGGGCTGTGGACAATGTGAAACATGTATTGTTCTCTGATGAGTCCACCTTTACTGTTTTCCCCACATCCAGGAGAGTTACGGTGTGGAGAAGCCCCAAAGAAGCGTACCACCCAGACTGTTGCATGCCCAGAGTGAAGCATGGGGGTGGATCAGTGATGGTTTGGGCTGCCATATCATGGCATTCCCTTGGCCCGATACTTGTGCTAGATGGGTGCGTCACTGCCAAGGACTACCGAACCATTCTTGAGGACCATGTGCATCCAATGGTTCAAACATTGTATCCTGAAGGCGGTGCCGTGTATCAGGATGACAATGCACCAATACACACAGCAAGACTGGTGAAAGATTGGTTTGATGAACATGAAAGTGAAGTTGAACATCTCCCATGGCCTGCACAGTCACCAGATCTAAATATTATTGAGCCACTTTGGGGTTTTTGGAGGAGCGAGTCAGGAAACATTTTCCTCCACCAGTATCACGTAGTGACCTGGCCACTATCCTGCAAGAAGAATGGCTTAAAATCCCTCTGACCACTGTGCAGGACTTGTATATGTCATTCCCAAGATAAATTGACGCTGTATTGGCCGCAAAAGGAGGCCTTACACCATACTAATAAATTATTGTGGTCTAAAACCAGGTGTTTCAGTTTCATTGTCCAACCCCTGTAATAGTGTCTTCAGTCATTATCTTGTAAGTCATCCCTAGTGGCAGTGATGTCATGCGTCTGTAAAGGCGAGGGGCTTCCTAATGTTCTGATGTATTACTTAGCTCGCAAAATATCTCTTCCTGGCTTCTGTGCAACAGATATGAGTTTCCATTTGGGATCTGAGGGAGCTGCTTCAATATTTATAAAATTTCCCAAATCAAAAAATTAGGAATTTTTTTGCATGGCCAATTTATTTACTGTATTTCACAACAGCGAAAGGGGAAAATGAAAGGTTTACGTGACAGCATGTGACTTTCATATTCTCTGACCACAAACTAAGAACAGGAAGCAGATGGTACCGCTGAAAAGATCCTTATACATCTTGGTTCCTGCTCTGATTCATATTAGGCTAAATGATGTCAGATAATGTCAAAGGAAAGTACTTTTTTACTTAGTTCATCACACAACTCACCTATAGCTTTAGTGCTGTGGAAGCATCGCATGAGTAAATACAATTTCCAGATGAGACATTGTGTGTCACATAACAAACAATTTGAATAACTTTGGCTCTTCTGCTATATATTTACACTTTCTTGCTGAGACAACCTGTATGAGGGGTCAAAGTAACAAAAATTAACTTGAAATGAATTGAAGGTGTGAAATACTGAACGTGGTAAATATGATTCTGTAGGATTATTTTCAGGCTATGTGTGGTGACTATTTGTCAAAGGAAACAAATCAACCAAACTAAGGACTTAACTCAAAAATTCACTGTTGCGCACCATGGGTTTGAATAATAGGCTACTGGTTTAGGCAGCAACCTATTATTCAAAAGAGTCAAATATACAAACAAAAGTATATCTTTTCAAAAGTTTATTTCAACAATGGAATCAGGCACCTTCTACTGAAGAGGGAGGGAATACTGCTCGGTCGGCTGATAGCTGCCTAAGCGAGCTGGCGCCGAGAAACGCAAAACCTCGTCATCGTCATCGTCTTCTGATTTATCCGGGACCGGGTCGAGGGGGCAGCAGACTCAGCAGAGACACCCAAACGTCCCTCTCCCCAGACACTTCCTCCAGCTCCTCCGGGGGAGCCCAAAGCATTCCCAGGCCAGCCGAGAGACATAGTCCCACCATCGTGTCTTGGGCCGTCCCCTGGGCCTCCTCCCGGTGAGACGTGCCTGGAACACCTCCTGAGGAAGGCGTCCAGGGGACATTCAGTATAGATGCCCGAGCCACCTCAACTGGCTCCTCTCGATGTGGAGGAGCAGCGGCTCTACTCCGAGCCCCTCCTGGATGGCCAAGCTCCTCACCCTATCTCTAAGGGAGTGCCCGGCCACCCTACGGAGGAAGCTCATTTCAGTCGCTTGTATCCAGGATCTCGTTCTTTCGGTCATGACCCAAAGTTCATGGCCATAGGTGAGGGTAGGAACGTAGACCGACCGGTAAATTGAGAGCTTTGCTTTTCGGCTCAGCTCTCTCTTCACCACAACGGACCGGCACAGTGCCCCCATTACTGTGGCAGTCGCACCGATCCGACTGTCGATCTCCTGCCCCATTCTTCCCTCACTCATGAACAAGACCCCGAGATACTTAAACTCCTCCACTTGAGGCAGGAACTCCCCTCCAACCTGAATAGGACAATCCACTTTGACCAGCAATGAATCAAGGGAAATTGTAGATCACGCTCTACAAAACTCCACTGGCGCACCGGGGCTGCTGCCGTATGTCGAGCTACTGGAAGTAACAAAAATTACACTGTGAACGTAATGAATGATAAAACTGAAGTGGTAAAAATGGAGGCGCTCAAATCAAGGCAGTGAATGAAAACGAGCAACGTTAAATTTGATAACATTAAAATTTATAGCATTAATATTTACCATGTTATCATTTTAATGACCTCCAAATTCACAGATTCTAATTTTCACAGATTTTCACATATTAATCATGTGTTGGGTTTTACAGCACTCAATTTTACCACGTTCAGTATTTCACACCTTCAATTCATTACAAGTTAATTTTTGTTACTTTGACCCCTCATAACCCTGTGTGTAATCCATTCTTACTGAATGTATCCATTCCAGCCTCGCAATGATTTCGTAAGTATTTGTTCTTCTTACAGAATAAAGAAAGAAAACAGGTTCACTGAACCAATGGCTGTTTTACAGAAAGCCTTTATGGACTGCCTTGCCCACTGTCCATGGAATTACCATGGCACAATTTCAGGGGCTTGCTCAGCTAAAGCTGCCCTGTTGCTCTCATGTCTCACTAGGCCTTTAGGGGAGGGGTCAAAAGGCCTTACCTCACTTCCTGTTGGGGCTCCTCACAAACATTCCATTGTCTGTGAGAATGTGCACTGGACTCGGGGGACTGTGCACATCTGGCAGCTGTACCCACCCTTCATCCCTGATGAGTGTTACTTCACATGCTAGCGGACATGTGGTCCTTTACACTGTGGGACGGTACTGTTTTTATGAGTCTTGCCTGCTGAGACGACGCTGATGTTGCATTTTAGTGAAGTGTTTCTACAATAAATGGAGTTGTTAACTAAGAATACAAAGGTGAACGAGGAAATGTCTTGCTTAATTAACTCTTTACTAGAGCTGCACTTGGGTTTCTCTACAAATTAGACAGGAAACTGTAA
This sequence comes from Girardinichthys multiradiatus, assembly GCF_021462225.1. Classification (NCBI taxonomy): domain Eukaryota; kingdom Metazoa; phylum Chordata; class Actinopteri; order Cyprinodontiformes; family Goodeidae; genus Girardinichthys; species Girardinichthys multiradiatus. Next base: position 28,433,161 of record NC_061818.1, read on the forward strand.
TGATTAATCAGCGATAGGTGTTCTGGTAAGCAGATTTTATTACTGTAAGTGCTGACACAGACAATTACATATCAAGAAGCCTTATCTTTCACAAAAGGGTGTTTTTTTCTATGTGCAGAGCCATTCGTTTAAATGTACTCTCCACATTTACCAAATGAAGTAACTGTCACGTAGTTCAGCTGAGTTGTGGTCTCCCAACCTACAGTTGAAGGGCCGTTTTTTCCCATATGCAGAGCCGTTCGTTTAAATGTACTCTCTGCATTTACCAAATGAAGTAACTGTCACGTTGTTCAGTTGAGTTGTGGTCTCCCAACCTACAGTTGAAGGGCCGTTTTTTCCCATATGCAGAGCCGTTCGTTTAAATGTACTCTCTGCATTTACCAAATGAAGTAACTGTCACGTTGTTCAGTTGAGTTGTGGTCTCCCAACCTACAGTTGAACTTGACAGAAACCTGACAATAACCAGGTTTTATGCTGAAGACATATCTGTGTTTGACAGCTGAAGTAATCATTTCTGCAGATCTGAGTTCAAAGAGAAACAGACCCCAAAAAGGCAAAGTGGTCTGTGCAGCTAAATACTGAGCGTTCCTCCTTTTAGACCCAGGATTACACTGGGGAAGTCATTAACAGCACATACGAACTGTTCTCAGGCTCTGAGTCTTGAGAGGTTGGAAATTTCCACCCATTGTTTACCATCGTATCTACAGTATATAAAGATTAAGCACAGATACAAGTGAGGTAATTATGAAATAAAAATAAATCCTTTTGGCTCCAGTATGCCACACTGCCAGCCTAATGTTTGTTTTTAGTTGTACCTGTGAATTAATGATATATCTGTGCCCTTGTGTGTTTGCTAATCCATCTGCACAAGAAAACATTGAACTGTTTCAACTACAAACACACACACACACACACACACACACACACACACACACACACACACACACACACACACAGAGGAGTTGTGTAAAGATCTGCCCTCACTTTCTTTTCCAGATAAAAAGGAAATGCACCGCCGACTTCCAGAATCTTCATTCTCTGCCCTGACAGTCACACCGAAAGAAGGTATATATTTTTGTCGCTTTTTTGAAGATCATGTGGATCAGAATTGAGTTGGACAGTGTGACCAAGATCCCCAAAAAACAAAGAAGGAAATGTGTCATGCTTGCACATGACAAGTTGTTTTTTACAGGTCCTTCTCAAAATATTAGCATATTGTGATAAAGTTAATTATTTTCCATAATGTAATGATGAAAATTTAACATCCATATATTCTAGATTCATTGCACACTAACTGAAATATTTCAGGTATTTTATTGTCTTAATACGGATGATTTTGGCATACAGCTCATGAAAACCCAAAATTCCTATCTCACAAAATTAGCATATCATTAAAAGGGTCTCTAAACGAGCTATGAACCTAATCATCTGAATCAACGAGTTAACTCTAAACACCTGCAAAAGATTCCTGAGGCCTTTAAAACTCCCAGCCTGGTTCATCACTCAAAACCCCAATCATGGGTAAGACTGCTGACCTGACTGCTGTCCAGAAGGCCACTATTGACACCCTCAAGCAAGAGGGTAAGACACAGAAAGACATTTCTGAACGAATAGGCTGTTCCCAGAGTGCTGTATCAAGGCACCTCAGTGGGAAGTCTGTGGGAAGGAAAAAGTGTGGCAGAAAACGCTGCACAACGAGAAGAGGTGACCGGACCCTGAGGAAGATTGTGGAGAAGGGCCGATTCCAGACCTTGGGGGACCTGCGGAAGCAGTGGACTGAGTCTGGAGTAGAAACATCCAGAGCCACCGTGCACAGGCGTGTGCAGGAAATGGGCTACAGGTGCCGCATTCCCCAGGTCAACCCACTTTTGAACCAGAAACAGCAGCAGAAGCGCCTGACCTGGGCTACAGAGAAGCAGCACTGGACTGTTGCTCAGTGGTCCAAAGTACTTTTTTCAGATGAAAGCAAATTCTGCATGTCATTCGGAAATCAAGGTACCAGAGTCTGGAGGAAGACTGGGGAGAAGGAAATGCCAAAATGCCAGAAGTCCAGTGTCAAGTACCCACAGTCAGTGATAGTCTGGGGTGCCGTGTCAGCTGCTGGTGTTGGTCCACTGTGTTTTATCAAGGGCAGGGTCAATGCAGCTAGCTATCAGGAGATTTTGGAGCATTTCATGCTTCCATCTGCTGAAAAGATTTATGGAGATGAAGATTTCATTTTTCAGCACGACCTGGCACCTGCTTACAGTGCCAAAACCACTGGTAAATGGTTTACTGACCATGGTATCACTGTGCTCAATTGGCCTGCCAACTCTCCTGACCTGAACCCCATAGAGAATCTGTGGGATATTGTGAAGAGAACGTTGAGAGACTCAAGACCCAACACTCTGGATGAGCTAAAGGCCGCTATCGAAGCATCCTGGGCCTCCATAAGACCTCAGCAGTGCCACAGGCTGATTGCCTCCATGCCACGCCGCATTGAAGCAGTCATTTCTGCCAAAGGATTCCCGACCAAGTATTGAGTGCATAACTGTACATGATTATTTGAAGATTGACATTTTTTGTATTAAAAACACTTTTCTTTTATTGGTCGGATGAAATATGCTAATTTTGTGAGATAGGAATTTTGGGTTTTCATGAGCTGTATGCCAAAATCATCCGTATTAAGACAATAAAAGACCTGAAATATTTCAGTTAGTGTGCAATGAATCTAAAATATATGAATGTTAAATTTTCATCATTACATTATGGAAAATAATGAACTTTATCACAATATGCTAATATTTTGAGAAGGACCTGTACACATTAGTATTTCTTGACAGAAGAACGAAATAAAAATGCATCCAATTGCTCTTCCTTTTGCTTTGCTGAAATAATTGCAATGAAAATAATTAGTGCAGACAGCAATGGAGGGAGATTCAGTCGCTTCTTCCGAGAGCTGCCTGGAGTCGGGCCTGCTTATCTTCCTCTGTACTCTAAACATGGGGCTTAACCTGCATGTCTCTGCTGCTCACAGCTTTAGAAGAAATCCGTCCACCCTGCAAATTGTCTTCAAACCCCCTACGCAAAACAAAAAAGAAAACAGGAAAGCCTGCAGAGTTATCTTACTGCTTTTTAGGAGTTTTTTTTATTCCGACACATAAGAACTTGATCTGTTCATTGTGCAGTGTTGACATCTGAATCATTGTCTGTGTCCTGATCATTTTATCTGTTCACACTAAAAACAGATGCGTTTCTGTAATGTTAAAATAAGCTATGTTTTTAGGGCTAGCAACACATAATGGTAATAATATTCAGCAAAACATTAAATCTATTTTTTAGAAGAATGCATTTTAACTGCATGCCTCTTTTTACATTTTACTGGTCTGCCCACTTGCTGGGACATCTAACATGTGTATAAAGTTAATTTATTTGCGCCATGGAGCCTGAAAAGTTTGTTCCCATGGTCTACTTCTGTAAATGTCTGTCTGATTTTGGTGTTAAATATAAGTACTGGGTGTTGTTTTTAAGATCTTCTGATTCACTCAGGGAAAATGTGATAATGGACAGCAAAGCGTGGGGCCCCCAAGGTTGCATTGGGGGTTACAGTAGTGACTTTTGTGGCTTCCTGCAGATTATCACACTGTTTGCACAGGCTTACTGAAGTACCCTTATCACAACAACTCCAAATCCATGCAATTATCATGAGAATCTTTTCATCAACTTTATAACCAGAAGTCTGCTTTCACTCTGTACAAGCAGAAGTGATGCAAACCCCTTCTGCCATGTGGTCCAACTGTCATTTAATTTCCCTGACTGCAAATGTAACCTCTGTCTATGAATAATAAAAACAACCTATCTGTTTTTGTGCTGGGTTCTTCTTTTGTTATACCAAATAAAGAATGTAAAATCTAGTTTTGAAAATACGTGTTGTCACGATGTTTTGTCACATCTGCAGCTGTCACATAAGACATCTCCTTTCTTCTTTGGCCTCTGTGGTTAAGGTGGTATTTCAAAGAATGCTCCATGCTCTCTGAGGTATGAAAAAGTACATGCTCACAGATGTTTCACATCCCTCACTCACAGCAAGACAAAAAACAGACCTGCTTCATTTCTTTCTGTCCACACAGAGGATTTTTTTAGATCTTCTGCTAAATGTTGATGGGAGGCGATGGAGGAAATGGAAACAAGACTGTAGATGTCTGTAGGCAGAAGAGTATAGGATGTCAAGTTAATCAGTTGAGTGTGAAATAAGCTTTTGGTAACCAGGGCAAGCATGTACCTATTGGATTTTAGCCTGAAGAAGGTTAGACGTTGTAAGATGCTCTCTGCATGTTTTTGCTTGAGGCAGATTGCTAAATATTTGTTTGGAGAAATGCATTGAAATGTGTGCATTTCTTTTCCCGAGGAGACAATATTCAACTTCCCGACTGCAAGCTGGATCTTGGCGGCCCGGGGGTCAGTGTTCTAGAGGGTGGAAATGGGTGTTGGGCCGTCATAAGATATGACGGATCAGGGTCGGGCCACTACTTTTATCCAGCTGTTACTTAACGTGAACTTTCTGCCTGTGTTTAAATGTGAGCAATCACAGAGCGGCACTGCCAAAGCTGTAAAATGTACAATAAACAGAAGCACAAAGGACGTAAGGAGAGATGGCAGGAGGGCAGCAGGGGTGTAGATGTCACACTTTTCTGATACACCCTGAAGCCCTGTTGTTGTTAAAGCTGACACAGACGTAAACATGCACACAATGAACATGAGCCAGACCTGGACAGAAACATCACACTGACACAAGGTAGGAGACCAGAGCTTCCCCCAGGGGGGGTGATGATTGCGTTTGTGCAAGAATCACAGAAAGGCTTCGAAGGGCGGATTAAGAGTTCATAGTCGTTGAGAAAATGACATCAGCTTTTTATGATAGCAATATCAGCTTTTTTGTTAAAAATTGTGCATATATTTTGAAGTAATTTTTCATTGTGACATTTTGAATTAAGGTCAAACCAAAGAAAGCTCTGTCTCCCTTTCCATGCTTATTGGCTGCAAAGTGTTGCCTCCCTTGTGGTCAAACTTCCACATGGCAGCCAGAAAACAATGCTTTGATCAGCACACATCTTTGGTTCACCATTTCACTCTCCTCCCCAGCTGTTTATTACTGGCTGCAGCTAGAGCACCTCCAGTTGCTCAAGCCTTCACTGCTCTGAGGTCAGACTGACAAAATTCTTCATAGAGCTGCAACCACCCACTGACAGCCGAAGCCAGATGTCCAAAAGAAAATGTCTAAAAAAAAGACGATTTTATCTCACCTTCTGACATTAAATGAGACTAAATATGTCCTGTTAGTTATGATTACTAAATGGCTAATTGTGAATTATCAGAATAAAGAGCAGATTTACTTAGGATATTTTTCCTTGAACTTCAAAAGTTTAAATATATTTTCTCAGTGTTTAGTAGAATTACTTTTAAAACTTAAAACATTTTGGATATGCCTCTACAAGCTTCTCAGAGAATGGGTGTAACTGAATCAGGTTTGTTGGCTGCCTTTCTCACACACCTGTTTGGTTTTGGCCTCAAGTTTTTTATGAGCTGTAATCGGGGCTTTGTCTACAACATAGACTTATTGTCCATTCATCGCTTCGTAACTCAGTTCAGGGTATTAATAAGATCATGGCCCATTTGTGTCCGTGCTTTACCTTCCCACCTGATGTCTTAAAATCATGCTTCATAATGTTTATCTTATTCTCGTGATGCAATCAATGTTGTGAGGAACAATTTTGGCTGCACGAAGGCGCAGTCGGTAGCACTGTTGCCTTGTAGCAAGAAGGTCCTGGTTTCGACTCCTGGCCGGGGGTCTTTCTGCATGGACTTTGCATGTTCTCCCCCTGCATGCGTGGATTCTCTCCGGGTACTCCAGCTTCCTCGTACAGTCCAAAAACTGTTAAGTTAATTGGTCTCTCTAAATTGTCCTTAGGTGTGAATGAATGTGTTAGTTCTGTGTGTGTCTGTGTTGCGATGGATTGACGACCTGTCCAGGGTGTACCCCGCCTCCCGCCCGTAGACTGCTGGAGATAGGCACCAGCTTCCCTACGACCCACTATGGAAGAAGCGGTAGAAAATGACTGATTGATGATGACTGACAAGCAAAACAACATGACAACATAATGTTCCTAGAGCTGTACTTCCCAGTTGTTCTCAGGTTTGCATGCTTGCTTTTTTCCTCCATATGTAGCTATGGTCAATAAGACCAACCACTTTAAATGTAGTTTCATCAGACCACAGGTCATGTGCCCATAAGTTGAAGTCTATGTCCCTGAGTGCATTTGCAAACTGTAAGGATCCTTTTTAGACTGCTTTTAGAATAAGGCATCATCCTCTCTAAATGGCCTTCCAGCCCATGTAGGCAGAAGAAGTGGTTTTACTGTAGATACAGACACTCTCTTACCAGCTTCATCTAACATGTTCACAAGGTATACAGTTTATATTCTATGGTTGATTAACACATTCAGAAAATGTCTCCTTCCTGAATGGCAGAGACAGACGGCTGGACATTTCCATCATGTTTTTACTTGTATTTTTGTTTTAAACAGATGAATATGGCAGCTACAGGCATCTGGAAATTTTTGGAAGTCCACTATTCTCCTCTGGATATATTGGCTGTTTTTTCAGTGATCTATGATGTCATACAAGGAAGCACGGGTTTTGAGGTGTTGCCTTAAAGTAAATCCACACTTGTGCATCAATTTAGCCCAGATGTTGCAAGTTAATCTACGTGAGGCTTACAAAGCCACGATATCTTATCATGCAATACTTGAAAGTATCTTATTTCATCTGCATGTTTTTCACTTTAAGTCAAGCCAGAATCCAGTTTAAAATCCATTGTGAAACGTAGAGATTTTTTGTAAGATGTTACTGAGAAAAAAATACTCTTTACTCTGTTGCTGATGACACTTTCTCCCCTTTTCGTTTTACATAGATTTTTCTTTTTTTTTTCAGTTTCACGCTCTCTGCTGCAGCATCGTTGCAGTGCATTTCCTGACTTTTGGCCTATAAATGTATTTGCAAGATGGCAGTGATAACTGACAAAAAGGAACAAACACTGTTTGTTACAAAAGGTTGTCAAACACAAGCATGATTGAAATTAATGTCTTTCATGTCCTAACAAGTACAAAGAATAAAAAAAATATTGGCGCTTTCAACAAGTTTCTCAGTATTACTCTTTTTATGCATAACTTATTTGACTCATCAAATGCATATGACTGTTTGCATAAGTGTCCCTTCTTGTTTTCTGAGAGTCATCTTAGAGTCCTGTTTTATGCAATAAAAAAAAAAAACATGCTTATGTTAATGCTGCTAAGCTAGATAGAGGGCTTGTCAAAATAAAAGCCCTGCATACAATCAAGAAGTAAAGCTTATTAGGTTTCAGGCCTTTTTTGTCTTCAAATACAAGCATGTTGTTGCAAATGAAAACCTATCAGATCAGCTGGCATTTGTGTCGTGAATTTCTCCAATGGTGTTGACATGGTGAATTGTTGCACTGGGTTCCAACTTTCGACAGTGTTCAGAGTTACAACAAACAGATTGTTTCGAAAGGATGGTAAATTTCCTTTTACTTTGAGTAATAGAGAAGGTGAAAAACAAAAAGTCTATTGTGACACTGATAGAACTAATTGCACCATGACATTTTTTGCAAGCAGGTTTAATAAAGACCCACTGTTTCTTTAATTCAAGAAACGTTGTTAGAGACCGTAGAAAAAGCATGAAATTGCATGTTATTACCTTCCTTTACATTTAAAGTGCATTTAAACAATGCTAAATGATAATTAACTGCAGCTCCAGATTCCACCTACTTGCATGGGGCCTTCTTTCATTACCAAACAATGCCCGTCCCATTGATCAGAACCATCACATTCTCCCAGATGAAGTCCATAATGAGCCAGCGAGGCTTAAGTGTGACGCCCTTGTACTGACTTCTCCCCAAACACATCTGAAAGCAGTCTAGCGTCAGCAGATCTGATGTGTCTGTGAAAGAGCCTCATACAAAATGATGACTCTGAGCTCATGCTGCTGCTTGCCAGCAGGTCTGGTTCTGCTTGCTAATTTGTGAGTCATGCAATAAGAGTCTTCCAAGTGTGCAGAGTGGAAAAGCAGCTTGCTGCATCGCTATCTGACCTAAAGGCATGTATGATAAGGGCAGCATCTTTGTGACAATCTGAAAGCGTTCACTCCCTTCTACAGCTGAGGTGAACGATGGCAAATGCGAAGTCAAAGACGTGTGTATCCACTCATAAAATGTTGAATTTGGCAACACTGCAATGGCCACAGAGAGATGCTTCATAAAAACTGACGAATATCGCAGCTGGATAAGAAAACAAAACTGTGGCATTGAGTAACAATTCACACGAATTCTTTTGTGACTGGCAATAATCTTAGCAACCTAAAACAGATTAGACATTTTATCTCATGCCAAAGCAGCAGTAGGGCATCTAACCCTCTGGATTTGTGCAAACTTCAAATGTTTATCCATGCCTCAGCCTTTTCTCTGATGCTACACACACAAGATTACCTAGGAAGTAAATCTGAGTTTAGAAATACAAATGGAGCACGCAAGTATGCAATTAGAAAAACCATGACTAAGATTGAATTCATTTTGTGCTAGTATTTAACTGGTTAAGGGGTTTGTTAACTCAAAAAGCATAAATGTTTCTTAATTTCATTTTTAGAAACAAAGTTCTTTTGTTTTGATTCTCTCATCCAAGTCTGTGAATAATCTAACAAAACTATTCTCAGACAGACTTATAATTCAGCACAGTTTGTAAAGGAAATGTCAAACTGTTCATTAGCTCTGTGAGATAAATGATTGTAATGGCCCTCATGAAATTCAGCTCTTACTCTAGATTTGGATCAGTTCTGCACACTAACCTCTTTTCTAGCTGCACCTCCAGCCCCATGAACAGCCCGAAAAACAAAAAAACGTCTGCTGTACAGTTCTTACCTCCATAAATCACAAACCTACTCCCTGACTTTTCCCTGTGGGGCTGCAAGGGAGAAACATCATCCTCTTCCCTTTCCACCCTGACCCCTCACAGCTCCACCTACCTTCTGCTGACTGTTTCATGCAGCCAAATTTAGCAGATGAGAACTTCCTCACCATTTTACCGCAACCTTAACAGGGTCTCTGCTTCCTTTTGAGTCACTCGCGGTGCGATCAGGTCTATTCAGCTCCCGTCTGCCGCACCACATTGGTGTCAAAGTGAAGCTCATTCAATCAGTCTTCCTGCTTCATTTATCTTTTAGTGTTTCGGCATGGGGCTGTGTTGACGTTGGGAGTCTCTATTGCCCCTCACTTCACAACACTGTGTCGGTCGTGGCAGATGGCTGCTCACACTGAGCCGGGTTCTGCTGGAGGTTTCTTCCTGTTAAAAGGGAGTTTTTCCTCTCCGCTGTTGCTACATGCATGCTCAGTATGAGGGATTGCTGCAAAGTCAACGCCAGTGACTGTCCACTGTCTCTACATGCTCATCCGGGAGGAGGGAATGCTGCAAGTCACTGACTGGATGCAATCTGCTGGGTTTCCTGAGATAGAAAACCTTTTTAGCCAATTTGAATAAATAACTGAATCTGACTGCACTGTTCAATGATTAGGATTAATTAGAATGTATGTACCTGACTGTTGTGAAATGCCTTGAGACAACATGTGTTGTGAATTGGCGCTATATAAATAAAAACTGAATTGAAACACTGGTGCTACAGTCACTTTTTTCTTTTTATAGTTAGAGCAGTGAGGCAAACAATGTAGAACATAACCAAAACCTCCCTGCAGGCTCATGTAGCAGAAATAACATATAACAGAGGAGGACAGAGCTACAAAATGCAGACTGAGAAAATGTTCCATGACACAACACAACAGTGTTATTCAACCCTAATTTTACTATAGCGGTGAAAAGATTTGATTGATCGGCCTGTGTTTAGGCCCACAAGACGGTGTGAGCACATTGTTGTGGCCTAAACCATAGAAGTAGTGCAGACCTGTCGCTGCATGCCCATCACATGCAGGTGAGCTGATTAATCCAGAGGGTTAGGTGGAAATGTGAGTAACACATCCATCACACAGCTGGGATGAGTGCCATCATGGCCAAAGGCAGTGACAGGAACTCTCAGCTCAGCTCTCATGATGAGCACATAAACAGAGAACATCCGTAAACAACTTGGAGGACCCTTTTGGACTTTGTTCCAGAAGGGTTGGGATAGGCAGAAAGCAGACCCAGACAGAGGGCCAAAAGAGTGAAGCACAGCAGCTGATATTCCCCTCAATGGCGGCCCATTTAGGGAGGAGCAACATCAAGCTGCTTGTACTCTCCTCTGGGAACTTCTGCCTGTACAAACAAACCGACCCCAGGCCTTGTGTCTAATGGGAACCAGATCTGCTCAAGGACCAACTCTCCTCGTTCTCCTTTCCCTCCTCTGCTCTCCATATGACCAGTGTTCTGTTGACTCATACTCCAACTGAAGGACGCCCATCAATTATTCCAAACAGACCTGAAAATATTCCCCCCTTTCCTCTCTCTGAGTTTTCCCACGCAGCAACAGTTCACGGCGTTCCATGTTTTTACATCAGAGCTGACCTTCTTGACCCTCAGGCAAGCAGACTCCAGCGACCTGCACTTATCTCCGCACACCCACATGCTTTCTCTATCACTACTCTTTCTCTCAGTCTGTAGATCACTAAACTCTGCAATTATCATGACGATATAGGCAAACCTTTCTTGGCCAGTCAAGCCACGTGTGTCAAACAAGACCAACATGCATGTGGTTAAAGGCATAATTATATTTTCATCGCATCACAAAAACATGAAATTCACCATGGTTATCTGCTGGATGCTGAGTGGGAGCAGCCCATCCCTTTCTGCAAAGCCTGACTGTTCTCATTGTGAGGGTTCAAAGTTTATCACTGAATGTCCTCCCAGTCTCACTGCTGTCTTTATCTGAATGTTCTGTTTCACCAAAGTATTAATATTGGCACTGAGTCAGACACAGAGAAGAAAAAAGGTCCTTAAAACACATAGAGCCTCCACATTGACTGCACAAAGAAAGCAGAGAGGGCTGATTGTGACGTGACCCGGTGACAGCAGGCCTTGTGGACATGTGGTGCTGTTTAAATTGCAGGACTTTATCGCCGTGTTCCTGTTCCTGAATGATAAATCTTAGATAAATACTACATTATAATGCTTCCTTCTGCTCTTATGCTTTATTTTAGTGTTAAAATCTTTCTAAGGCAAGAGAAGCACGTTGTTTGTGCGTGTAAAATCAGTAATCAGGTCACTGACGCCAAGTGCCTGGAAGTGTGGCAGATTTATTGACGAGAATGGACTGTGTCCAAAGAGCTGGAAATAATTCACAAACACTGGATATTACTGTTCAGCTCTGTGTCCTTCCCACACATCTGGGTACAGACCCGTCAATGTTTCCGTAGGCGAAGATCCGTGATGAACCCATAGAGGGTGATGCCTATTTCACATTTCATTTGACACACATGTAATTTTACATTCCTTCAGACAAAAGTCCTTAATTACATTTTTGCCTGGTCTTGTGAGCTTCTGTGCCTTTCATTGAGTTTCTGCCAGTTTACCACTTTGTGTTTTGCAAGCCTAGAGTTGCAATGCGGCTCCATGGAACTAGAGTGTTGTTCTGCTTTGTCAGCAGAAAGCAGCAACCAACCAGTTGCAACGTACCCCCTGTTGGCTCCCGAAAAGAGGTTATGAGTAGGAGTTACACACAGGATGTGAAACAAATGAATACAAAAAACAGATTTCCAGAAAACCTGAGTTCTCTAAAATGAAACAATAACTTAAAACTGAGATTTGTTTGCATTCCCTTGTAACAGACATAAGTTAAAGAGTCTATTTAACTACTCTTTTTCTCTTCTCTTTAACCTCTTTTGTATTTGGGAAACTAAAATCATTGCCGTGTTTGATTCCAGTAGCATAGTCATTCAAAGAAATATGGCGAGTAGCTTCATGTTGCATCATCCCCCCCTTTAATTTAACTTCTTAACTGTTTGGGAATAGAGAATAATAACTGATGTCTGATTCTTCGTAGCTTGGCTGCTCAGCAGTTTGTTTAAACCACTGTCTGATTCTCCTATTCATGATCTACCAAACAGAATTTATGAAAAATATGTTTTGAAGTCTTTGTTTGTATGGATCACTTAAATGCTTACAGACAGTGTAAAAGTCATATGGAGAACTTCAACTTAGCTAAGAGAATATTTCTTTCTGATATATTCAATTGTCAAAGTTTAGCTAATTTTTTATCTTTAATGCACAGTAACGTTTTGAGGTATTGGTACAACATATACTTCTAAACTACAGTACAGACCAAAGGTTTGGACACAACTTCTCATTCAAAGAGTTTTCTTTATTGTCATGACTATGAATAATGTAGCTTCACACTGAAGGCATCAAAACTATGAATTAACACATGTGGAATTATATACTGAACAAAAAAGTGTGAAACAACTGAAAATATGTCTTATATTCTAGGTTCTTCAAAGTAGCCACCTTTTGCTTTGATTACTGCTCTGCACACTCTTGGCATTCTGTTGATGAGCTTCAAGAGGTAGTCACCTGAAATGGTTTTCCAACAGTCTTGAAGGAGTTCCCAGAGATGCTTAGCACTTGTTGGCCCTTTTGCCTTCACTCTGCGGTCCAGCTCAACCCAAACCATCTCGATTGGGTTCAGGTCCAGTGACTGTGGAGGCCAGGTCATCTGGCAGAGCACCCCATCACTCTCCTTCTTGGTCAAATAGCCCTTACACAGCCTGGAGGTGTGTTTGGGGTCATTGTCCTGTTGAAAAATAAATGATGGTCCAACTAAACGCAAACCGGATGGAATAGCATGCCACTGCAAGATGCTGTGGTAGCCATGCTGGTTCAGTATGCCTACAATTTTGAATAAAACCCCAACAGTGTCACCAGCAAAGCACTCCCACACCATCACACCTCCTCCTCCATGCTTCACGGTGGGAACCAGGCATGTAGAGTCCATCCGTTCACCTCTTCTGCGCTGCACAAAGACACGGTGGTTGGAACCAAAGATCTCAAACTTGGACTCATCAGACCAAAGCACATATTTCCACTGGTCTAATGTCCATTCCTTGTGTTCTTTAGCCCAAACAAGTCTCTTCTGCTTGTTGCCTGTCCTCAGCAGTGGTTTCCTAGCAGCTATTTTACCATGAAGGCCTGATTCACACAGTATCCTCTTAACAGTTGTTCTAGAGATGTGTTGCTGCTAGAACTCTGTGTGGCATTGACCTGTTCTCTAATCTGAGCTGCTGTTAACCTGCGATTTCTGAGGCTGGTGACTCGGATTAACTTATCGTCCGCATCAGACGTAACTCTTGGTCTTCCTTTCCTGGGGCGGTCCTCATGTGAGCCAGTTTCTTTGTAGCGCTTGATGGTTTTTGCGACTGCACTTGGAGACACTTTCAAAGTTTTCCCAATTGTTTGGACTGACTGACCTTCATTTCTTAAAGTAGTGATGGCCACTTGTTTTTCTTTACTTAGCTGCTTTTTTCTTACCATAATACAAATTCTAACAGTCTATTCAGTAGGACTATCAGCTGTGTACTGTATCCACTTCCTGCACAACACCGCTGATGATCCCAACCCCATTTATAAGGCTTGAAATCCCACTTATTAAACCTGACAGGGCGCATCTGTGAAGTGAAAACCATTTCAGGTGACTACCTCTTGAAGCTCATCAACAGAATGCCAAGAGTGTACAGAGCAGTAATCAAAGAAAAAGGTGTCTACTTTGAAGAACCTAGAATATAAGACATATTTTCAGTGGTTTCACACTTTTTTGTTCAGTATATAATTCCACATGTGTTAATTCATAGTTTTGATGCCTTCAGTGTGAAGCTACAATATTCATAGTCATGAAAATAAAGAAAACTCTTTGAATGAGAAGGTGTGTCCAAACCTTTGGTCTGTACTGTATATATTCATTCAGTCTTTTCACAGTAATGTGCACCTTGGTTAGTTAAGGTGTTTGTAATTATCCATACATTATGTTTTATCCCTGATAAAGTTTGGCATAAAGTGTTCAGCTACTTGGACAGAAAGTATGAGTGTTTGGAAAATGCTGAGCAATCATATAATAATTAATTTGGTGTTTGCAGAATGTTTCTAAATTGCATGATTTGTACAGCAGCCCTTATATATGTATTTTTTTTTTTGGCAATCCTTGTAAAATGTAAATGAGATCTTAACTATATTCTTGTGTTATTGCATTGGTTTTAATGTAAAACTGACAGATATTGCTGCTGTTCTCAAACAGTGAGCTTCAGAGATTTCTTACCTCCTTTTCTTACCATTGACTTCACTGTGTGTGGTAGCATAGATCTTCATCTGTCTTTAGTTTGCCCAACATGAGATTTTTACAATGCTAAATAAATGTTTTGAAATTGTTGGTTTACTTTTTTTTGTGAGATTATGCTACAGTGTATTAAAATATTTGTATCTTCATGTGTTATCCCCTTTCTGTAACTCCTTTCACTGCACTAATTGCTCAAGTATTTTGGGGAAAGCCTCTCCCAGCTATGCATATCAAGAGAGTCAGGTTATTGCTAATTCTTCACAGAATAGCCCAACCTCCGTCAAACAGGATGGAGAACGTCTGTGAACAGAAATTTTCAAGTGATTGCAAAAATTTGCTTTAGATTTACGTCAGGGATTTGACAGGGCCATTTTAGCATATGAAATATGAACAATACTATTGTAGCTCTTGTGTGTTTAGGGTTGTCATCCTCCTGGAAGGTGAACTACCTCACCAGTCTCACGTCTTTTATAGCTTCCAACAAATTTTCTTCCAGGATTTACCCTTTTTGACCTCCATTTGAAATATTCCATCCATCTGGCCATCAGCTGTGACCAGCTTCCCCGTCCCTGCCGAAGAAAAGCATCCCCACGGCTTGATGCTACCACCAACATGTTTCACCTTGAGTGATTCAGGGTTTTGTGCAGCGTTAGTTTTTTTATTCATGCAGTTTTGCAATCTGCTAAAAAATATTTAATCTTTTACTACTTGTCTTGACAGATTCTCCCACCTGAGTTGGTGACTAATGCAGCTCCTCCAATGGTATCATGGACATCTTGGCTGCTAATTTTCACAAAAAAAACTTTTTGGCCTTTAGAGCTACAAGAATTCTATTTATATTGAGAATATATTATACACAAGGGAAGTTTATGCACTAATTTGGTGAGATCTCAAGGCAGTTTGTAAAGGGTTTTATGTAGGGGTATCTGACTAAACAAGGATAAATACATATGCATGCCACACATTGTAACAGTAAAAATATGATTTTTTATGTTTGCAACATAACGAAAAACAGAAGTTCAAAAGTTATAAATATGTTTACAAGTCAGTCAGTTATTTTCTATCCCACTTCTTCCATAGTGGGTCGCAGGGAAGCTGGTGGCTATCTCCAGCAGTCTACGGGTGGGAAGCGGGGCAGGACCCTGGACAGGTCGCCAGTCCATAGCAGGGCAACACACAAACAACCAAGCACACACTCACCTAAGGGCAATTTAGCGAGATTAACCTAACAGGCATGTCTTTGGACTGTGGGAGGAAGCCGGAGTACCTGGTGAGAACCCATGCATGCAAGGCAACAGTTCTACCAACTGCACCACCTTGCCGCCCTGTTTGCAAGTCAATGTGATTTAATAAAGAGATCTTAAACCACATCTGAGAAATAAATTACCTAAAGAGATAGTAATAAAGTCCCCAGCCTGGGCTGCCACCTTAACGTGGTGGAGGGGTTTGAGTGTCCCAATGATCCTAGGTGCTATTTTGTCAGGAGCTTTAAGCCTCTGGTAGGGTGACCCAAGGCAAACATGTCCTAGGTGAGGGATCAGACAAAGCGCAACAACCAGACCCCTCATGGCATATAGCATAAATGGAAACAGTGTTCCCTCGCCTGGACGCGGGTCACCGGGGCCCCACTTTGAAGCCAAGCCGGGCTTTCACCCATGGAGCCCAGCTCAACACCCATGGGAGGGGTCAAAGAGGAGACCATGGCGGTCTGATCCTCGGCTGCAGAAGCTGGCTCTTGGGGCGTGGAATGTATCCTCTCTGGTGGGGAAGGAGCATGAGTTGGTGTGCGAGGTAGAGAGGTTCCGGCTAGAAATAGTCGGGCTCACCTTGGCGCACGGCTCTGGCTCTAGAACCAGTCTCTTTGAGAGGGGTTGGACATTCTGAACCTGCGCGGTGTTATGTCATTGGACTTCTGTACTAGTCATGGATTGCCCATGGATTGCCCATAACTAACACCATGTTCAAGCATAAGGGACCTTCCAGTTTTTAATAAAGCATTCAACATTTCTTAACCCAATTTAGTAGATTCAGCAGTCACCTTAGATGTTTTTTGTTGCTTGATGCATGGCAATAACCAAAACCCTAACAACTTTCCACAACCACAGGATGATGTCCTCCAACATGGTTGCTTAAGAAATGACATAATTAAGGATTAAATAACTTGTTGCCAGCTGAAAAATAATCATCCATGCTGTAATTATCCAAATGGGAGGCTCCTACTTATTTGTTTTCTGAAATCTAGATGGCGAATTTTCTTTTGGACACACAGTGTATAGCAAATCTCCACAGCAGTGCTTGTCTAAGTTAATTTGTGAACATGTGAACCTGCATGATAGCCTCAGTAGATATTCAATGATCTCCCATTGATCTGCTTGAATTATGTACTCACATGCCACACAGCTGGGACGGATTAAAAGGAAACGGATCAATAAGGCAACATTTACGAGGAAAATTACAGGAACTAATCCATTACTTTTTTCTGGTGAGGTAGTTCACCTTCCAGGAAGATGACAACCCTAAACACACTACAAGAGCTACAATAGAATTGTTCATATTTCATATGTTAAAATGGCTCTGTCAAATCCCAGACGTAAATGTATAGCAACATTTATGCAATCGCGTTTTTTTTTTACTTGTTTGTGTCTGTTCACACGTTGTTATGCAACATTTTTTGTTTTTTGACCATCTTAGTAAAACACACTTAAATCTTACAACATAACCACATGTGGTGAGACGATTAGAGCAGGTGGGTGTGTCCAGCTAAGAGTCATGTCAGTGTTGGTTTATGTTCCCACTGATCAAATTTGTTGCAATGATGCTTCAGCAGGAAGGGACTGACAAACAGTCGAGGTCATCGACCCACTTTGGGGGGAAAAAACACCCACCAGTTTTCCCTGCTATTTCAAATTAATGATCGTTTCCTCACGAAGGACAAGCTGATAAGAAACAGAGCTGTATTTGACTGTTAATGTCACACCAAATTCTTGATTATGAATAGTTAAACATACACAATACCATTTGTTAAAATCTACTTCCTTTTCTCTCCTTTCTTTTCTAATTTTGGTCTTTTCCTTCTCATTGCTTCACTGCCATGTTGCAGCATTATTGGATCACAGGAAATAGGGACACCTGGATGTAGCTCGTCTTTCACAGAGATTGTTCTCCTTTTCCAAGACAGCTTACGTCAAAGTCTATTGCCCTTCGATGTCTGAGATGATGTGGCACGTTCTGATAGTGAGAAACTGTCTCATGCAGGGACTCCACACCTCCGGAGTCCCAAAAAGATCCCCTGTCCTGAATCAAATGCACAGAGATGTGTGGGATTACTCTCACAGGAGGAACTTGAACCCTTTTGACTTCCTGGCTGCTGCTGAGCCCACTGGTCTCAGTGGGAGTGGCTCAACAACAACCGAAGGCACGGAGCGAGATAGAGGGGGACTGGGGTGCAAAGCGTGGGCAGGGTAGTAGATGACAGGTTGATGTGGGGGTGGAGAAGGGTAAAGGAGGAAGAGAGAACGTTGTCAGGTCCTCAGGCTCACAACATATGTTCATGTTTAAGATGAAACTCAAGCTGTCATTTAAGTGTTAGGAATAACTTTTATTAATATGCTTATAGCTGTTTTTTCCCATTTATACCATAGTGAAGTAAAGTATAAGTTCTAATGTTTCTCTTCTGTTACAATAGGATAAGAAGGCTCATAAACATACAGTACAAGGACAAATGGGCCAATGATTGTCATAAATGACCTGAAGCTGGGGCACTGGGTTTGATAGTGGAGCAGCTGGTATAACTGGGTTGATTAGAAATCTACAGCACACTTAGATTAAGTATGGACACCTGCTACTACACAATCTAACAGATAGACACCACAATGGTGACACATAGTCTACTGATAATCACTGAGGGAGGGAACATCCATTGCATTGGAGTGCCAGATATAAAAACTGTATGTGACCTTCTATAGAGGCTCTTCATAATCCTTTCACAGACGTCAACGGTCTGAGATGGGAGCCTCAGCGCTGATCTCTGTAATCATTCCTCTGCCTTAACTTAGATTAAAAAGAGCTAAAAGTTAGAAACTGGTTGAGAGTCGTTCCTTTAAGAGTCTTTAGATAGAGTGTGTGATTGCTTCATGGGGACCAAGTACCGGAGGAGCTCCGAGGCGTCTGACCGCCAGCAGGGTGCGGTAGACCGGACATAAGGAAAAGGTCCAAAGCTGAGGTTTATTTCACAAGAGCCTGAAATATCTAAATTTCTTTAATGATTTGCTTTGTTTTTAGCTATTTTAAAAGTCACACAGTGCCTTACAACTCTGTGCCTTACAAAATTATTCACACATGTATTTGTATTCAGCCTGGTTGGATTCATGTGTTTTTAGAACTACATTTTGCCGGAAGTCTTATGCTGATTGTCTCTGAAAGCTTTGCACATCTTGATACTGAAACCTTTGCTATTCTTCTTTGGAAAATAGTTCAAGCTAAGTCATGTTAGATGGGGAGTGTGTCTGAAAAGAAATCTTCAAGTCTGGCATGACACTGTAAATTGGATACAAGTCTTGACAATGACTAGGCCATTATAAACTCTGAATGTACATTGATGTAAATCATTTTATTGTAGCTCTGGCTACATGTTTAATGTTGTTGTCCTGCTTGAAGGTGAACCTCTGCCCCAGTCTTGAGTCTTTTGCAGACTTTAATGGGTTTTCTTCCAGGGTTGTTGTGTATTTAACCCCATTCATCTTCCTATCAACTGTGACCAGCTCTTTTCTGCTGCAGAAAAGCATCCCCACAATATGGTGCTCCTACCACAATATTTCACCAGGGGGATTGTGTGTTTAGATTACCGTGCCACCTTCCAAATGTTTACTGAACCTCCTGCATGGCTTGTGGCAAACTGCAAATGGGACATCTTATGGTTCTCTTCAAACAATTACTTTCCTCTAGCCACTGTTCCATTAAGGGCAGATTTGTGGGCCATTTATCCCTGTGGCTCCTCCAGAGTTACCATAGGGCCTCTTGGCTGCTCTATACTCTCCCTTGTCTGGCTTGTCAGTGGCGATGGAGGGTCATGTTTTGGTAGGCTTGCAGTAATGTCATACTCTTTCTATTTTCAAATGATGGATTGAACAGTGCTCAGTGAAATGTTCAGAGCTTAGAAATCTGCACAGAACAACTGTTTTCATACTGAGATCGGCCTCTATTTACTCTTTGGTGAACTGGACTTTATTTGGAGGTACAATATTAAAAGGGGGTGAATGCAAATGAGCACCTCACCTTTGAGAGACTCTTGCCAGAAATTCTGAACAAAACAGTATTTCCTTTCCTTTCACAATTATAAACTACTTTGCATTGGCCTATAAATATGTCAATCTGTACAAATAAGAATCTATAGGGTCTGTTAATACAACTTTCAGGCTGAACCAGTTTCAGACTCTCCAACAAGCCATACAATTTCCCTATTGGGCTTGATGCTTCTCATTGTGTTACAAGGAAGATTTTCAGCACAAATGGGTCTTACAGGGAGCAGCATCACATTTTGCTCCCTGACAACTTGCCTGCCTTTTGCTGTCTCCCAGCTGATGGTAAAACAGCCCTGGTTAGAAAAAGCGCGAAGGTCAGAGTGCCCTGAGGTAACTTCTGCTCATTAAGCAGCGTGACCTGAACCGCTGTGAGGTTGAAGAAGGGGGGCACCTTGAGAGCAGCGCCTTCAACCCTAAATGTACAGTGACGGGGAAGGAAGGGAGGGGCAGGATGGTGATCGTACACACAAAGCCATCTTGTTTAAGACCAGGTTCGGATGGAGCTGCTCCATTGTCAAAAACGTCCACATCCTGCCGCCTTGCAAAAGCAGCCAATCTTCAAACAGGTTGCATGAACAAAGACCCATACAGGATTGTGTACATTCCTCTAACACACTCACACAGAGTAGAGCAAATCTTTTTGTCTTGCATCAGCTTATTAACAGTTTTTGTTGTCACCCTCGTTTGAGTGTTTCTTAAGAGGTTGTGGTTTCATAATCTCACACAACAACGGAATTAAGTAATTCTGATGCAGCTTTGTCAGCTCACACACACATACACACTCAAGCCCCGCCACACTTAGGCCCCCGTCACCGTGTCCCTGCGTTTCACCCAAGGGCAGCAACAACATAATGCCTTCCAGATGTTGGGATGCTGTACTCTCCCTCAGACCTTGGAAGTCAGTGCCCCTCTCTCATGGTGTTAATGGTGCCCAAGAGGCCTTTGACGGGGGAAGGGAGGGGAGGTCACAGGCCCCTTTTAAGTTCCTACAGAGCCCACAAAAAGGAGCTGGGGAGGCTTTCCCTTTCACAGGGTAATCACTGATCCATCCTTCCTTTGCATTGATCAGCAGGGATTCAAATGAAATGCTGCATGAGGGACCTGGGTGGGGTTTAAATATGCAACCTGGTAATATTGGAGAAAGGAGGACGTGCTTACAAACAGAATAATAAAGTCTTCTGCAGCTGTTCTCTGTGGCGATGGGAAATGGGGGCACATACTATTAGGTTTCATTTGTCTGCATCCTTGGGTTGGGCTTTTGGGTATCTTATATCAGAAGCTCTTCATCAACTTGTTACGATTCTACCCTCTTTCTGAGTTCAGTTCACTCAGTATCCATAAAAATGCATGCGATTTACCATGTTTTATACATTGTCTCACTAAATAATATCACAGTTTTAGACTAATATTCTGGGTTAAAAATTAGCCTATTTTGGTCTGGATCACCAAAATTGCCTAGGCACACACCCTACGGTAAATGATTGAGTGCAAGTTTTCCCTGACATCCAGGAAGATACCCGTTGGGGATCATTTGAGTTTCACGGGTCAGACAAAGAGGCACAGAGTCAGACGACAAAACGTTTTTTAACCGCTGGGGGACCCACAGAGGCCACAAATGAGCCCGAGAACAAAATCCAAAGGGGAGAGATAGAG
The DNA here is from genome assembly GCF_021462225.1 of Girardinichthys multiradiatus. Lineage (NCBI taxonomy): Eukaryota > Metazoa > Chordata > Actinopteri > Cyprinodontiformes > Goodeidae > Girardinichthys > Girardinichthys multiradiatus. The sequence goes on from NC_061818.1 coordinate 28,454,466, forward strand.
ATGGAGGGAGTGATGGAAAGAGGGCTGAAGAGCCCTGTGAGAAAGCGTACATCTGCAGCACACGTTGGAGAGAGTCCAAAGCAAACAGGTTAAAATTAAACCACAGAAAGACAGACGATCCTTGTGTTTAAAGTTCCAGCAAACACTGGATTACCTTGTTACCATTTCAAAGGCATGAAAAATTGTCAGTTTTGTGGTCTCTCCCACCATAATGCCACCAATAATCTATGTAGCAGCTACACCGCTGACTGAGGCACAGCTGATCGCCACAAAATGAGGCCAAATAGGAAATAAAACTATCTAAATCCTCCACAGTTCTTCAGCATGTAAAAGGAAAACCATTTGCCTCAAAAGAAATTTCTGAAATTCAAACATTTATTTTAGTGAAATCACAAACCACCCACTAAAAGCTTTGCTATAAATGTGATCCTAACATTTGCTATGAGATATATATAGCAATGTAATATGTTTACAAAACAAATAGTTGAGCCGAGCCAAAAGAGATAATTTCAAGCAAGAATTACTTTATGTTAACATAAAAATGATATAGGGAATAACATGCATGACAAATTACGTTTTCTGCTAAGCGTATGTATGAGGTTCACTTGCATCTCACCTGTGCAGATTCATACATTTATATGCATTATTGAAACCTCGATTAGTAGTCATCAAATGCAATACAGTACATTAACAATGGGACTGGAATGCTTGTTTTTAAATAACTGAGCTTCACCCTGTTGGTTAAGTCTGAGCTCAGGTAATGCCTCAAAGTGAGCAAATGTTGTAGCTGTGGTTTTCTACTGCTTATTTTTTCTCAAGATCAATGATATCTGATTTTAAGCAAAGGCTCCTTGCTACATGTTCACCAGAAACCACAGGTTTTTGCAAAGTTAAAGAGCACATTTTGTTGATGGTTCAAGGATATGTCTTGGAGTTGATACGATTTAGCACAATGCTGCCATCTAGTGGCGAATTATGATGGTTTTTCCACTGTTTATCTAGTAAAACAAGTTAAAAACTGTAATGAATTGACAGTGCTATACTGTTAAAAATTATTTATACTGCTTTTAGGAAATCCTTCACGTATTGCACTGGGAAGGAAGATGAATTGGTTATTGCTAGCTGAAATTTATTAGGAAACACATTGTTGAGTCAGTGTCTTAGAAGAACCAGAGATCTTGAGTGCTTGGTATCTTTCATGTTGATGTTTCTGCAATTTAATCCCTGAACAAAATAAATACACATGAAAAAACATTATCCTTGCATGCTTTTCTGTCTCCTCGAGAATATGTTTAACTTTATGAGCGTTTGTTTTCAGAAAAAAATATAAAGCAAAAGGTTTGGTGCATTTTAAGTCAATTAAATAATGTGGGAGGGTTACTGCTGTTCAGCTAGCTAATATTTGCTCTTTATCTCTCCCAGACTGCATTACATAATTCTACAAAGATGCTGCAAGGAGCACAGACCCAATTCCATTTTGTTGAAGAAAAAAGAATCAGATGTTGTTTTCTGATGCTGATCATGTTTTAGTATTTTTCCAAATTTTGATAGAATTTAAAGTTTATATTAAACTAAATGACTGATCTGGATGAACTTTTCATTTAGCTATTTTTCTGTCCCAGTTCCCTAAACGTTTCCATATGGTTGAGTCAAGCTTTATTTTGCAGATTAATGACCCTCTCCTGCAGACCATCAGGATCAGATAATGCAGTTAGGAAGGGAGGAAGTGAGGATCTGGAACCTGATGTCAGACTATTTTACTTTCCTTCGTCCCCAGCCAGAAGAAAAAGGAATGAAAAATCTGATGTCTGTGCAACCATGTATGACCTGATCTATATTTTTTTCTCAAGATATGTAAAAGTTTCTCCTATCCTGACAGCTCAAAAAGCCTGCTGTTTTCCTCATCCACTTGGTAAACAAATCCTCCCTCTGCCACCTGGGGTTTCTGGTTGTTTCTGATCAGTCCACTGTTGTGCAAAAAGAGGGGGCCTGGAAGGGGCAGACTGTTCTTGCAGAGACCTCCTTCCATGACTCATTGGGACAACAGGGAGACTTTCTGCCCAAAGCAACATGATCAAACAATGTATTTTACTGTGAAAGGATTACTTCTACGCCAAATGAGGCAGTAACAATAGCCCTTCAGTTTTAAATGAAGACAGCTGTTGCATTTTAAAGAAAACCGGAGAAACGAGACGACTAAGTACGCATGGTAAAATGAGAAGATGGGTGAAGGATTTGGGTCAGCAAACAAACAGCATTCACAGCTAGTTAATGCAAGCTTAAGATGTGTGATCTTTTTGTAAAGTGAGAGACAGACCAACAGCATGAATTTAGGTGAAGTGACTTGTGGAAATGAAAGATGGTGTAAGATAAGATGTAATATGAAGAAAATAACTTTTCTTTAAGTAAGAACCTGTTACGAATAACCTTTATTAATATGCTTATAGCTGTTTTTTCCCATTTATACCATAGTGAAGTAAAGTATAAGTTCTAATGTTTCTCTTCTGTTACAATAGGATAAGAATGCTCATAAACATACAATACAAGGATAAATGGCCCAAGGGTTGTCATAAATGACCTGAAGCTGGGGCACTGGGTTTGATAGTGGAGCAGCTAGTATAACTAGGTTGATTAGAAAGCTACAACACACTTAGATTAAGTATGGACACCCGCTACTACAAAATCTAACAGATAGACACCACAATGGTGACACATAGTCTACTGATAATCACTGAGGGAGTGCACATCCAATGCTTTGGAGAGCCAGATATAAAACTACATGTGACCATCTTTCGAGGCTTTTTCGTCATCCTTTCACAGACGGCAACGGTCTGAGACAGGAGCCTCAGCACTGATCTCTGTAATCATTCCTCTGCCTAATTTAGGTTAAAGAAGCTAAAAGTTAGAAACTGTTTCAAAGTCGTTCATTTAAGAGTCGGTGTTAAACAGAGTTTGTGGTCGCTTCTGGGGACCAAGGACCGGAAGAACTCCAACAAGGTGCGGTAGCTCGGACAAACCTTTGGAATGTTTAACCTTTCTTTCATTTCATGTTGGCTTCCTTTGTTTTGTCACATCAGTCATTTCCTGTTTAATATCTGGCTCCTTATTTATTAACCTAGACTTCCCTACCCTGGCATCTCATCACAGAGATACACAGCTTGTCACTACATTTACAAATGCTAGTTAAAATTCTACCATGCAAAACGAAGCCATAAATCAACACCTAGAAACACAATTGGCTTCTTTGGGCCTGAGCTCATCTCAGATGGACTGATACAAAGTGGAAAAAAGTGTGCTGTGGTCTGAACAGTCCACATTTCAAATTGTTTTCAGAAATCATGATCGTTGTGTCCACCGGGCCAAAGAGGAAAGGACAATTCAGATTGTTATCAGCGCAAAGTTCAAAGGCTAGCATCTGTGATGGTATAGGAAGTGTTAATGCCAATTGCATGAGTAACTTGCATATCTGTGAAGGCACCATTAATGCTGAAAGGTACATAAAGATTTTGAAGCAACATATGCTGGCATCCAAACAACTTCTTTTTCAAAGATGTTTCTGCTTATTTAAGCAGGAAAATGCCATGAATGCCCTGAAGTGAATATTTGCGAAAAAAAAAAAAAAGCTTATCAGTTTGAACATTAAATATATTGTCTTTATAGCATAATCAATTGTATTTAGATTGAACAAGATTTGCAAATCCTTGTATTAAATATAAAATCATGAAATTGCTGGTTCGATCTAGGACAATGACAAAGCTGCACATGCAAACAGTTGATAGGCTAGTTCACTGGGGCGGTCAGAACCACCTGGAGCTTAGCTAAAGACACTGGAGATGATGGTGGACTTCAGGAGAACAACCCCCATTCTGCCTCTCCTCACCATCCTCAACAACTGTCTGGTTCTGAGATGGTCCTCACACATAGACACTGTTCAGAAGAAGGTCCAACGGAGACGGTACTTCCTTCGGTAACTCAAGAAGTACAACCTTCCAAAGGAGCCGATTGTCATCTTCTACACACCCATTATTCAGTCTGTTCTGTGTTCGTCCATCACTGAATGGTTTGACTTGTCCACAAAACAGGACAGGTCCAGACTCCAATGAACTATTAGGTCTGCATAGATGATCAATGGGACTGTCCTCTACTTTATCCAGGACTTACAGGTCTAGGGTCAAGAAAATTGCAGCTAAAATCTCTGCAGACCCCACACACCTTCTTGTTCCATTTACAGAGCGCTATTTGCAAAAACAACCTACCACAGAGACTGTTTCTTCCCCCAGGCTGTCTCACTGACGAACACTTAACAGACTGCTTAGATCGATTGATACCATGCATATTTGCACTAATTCAGCCATGTCTTTCTCATTTGTAAGACCCCTGTTTATATATAAGTATATACAATAAAATCTTTTTCTTTAATTCCTCTTTGTATATATTTATATTTAAAATTTCTTTGAGAGCGAAGTTGAACTGAAGTCAAATTCAGTTGTGGGCTCAAATGTACAGTATTTGGAAATGGTAAACTGGACTGAACTTCTATAGCGCTTTTCCAGTCATACAGACCGCTCAAAGCGCTTTACACTAGCGCCACATTCACCCAATCGCACTCACTAACACTCACACATTCATACACCAATACACAGATCGGTAGGCAACTTGAGGTTAAGTGCCTTGCCCAGGGACACATTGACATATGGCAGGAGGAAGCTGGAATCAAACCCACAACCTTCTGATTGCAAGACAACTACTCTTCCTACTGAGCCACAGTCACCTCTAAAAAATTCAGCATTAGTATTTATTTTATTTTTACACATTTGTCAGAGAAACTGCTTAAAGGGAAAAACCTGTCTGAAATGACATGTCTTCTTTAAAATATATGGCAGGATTTTTTTAAATTAATCTTTTGTAGGTTTTGCCTTTAATCAATGAATTACAGATGAAGTCTGACCCAACCATAAAAGAATGTTAAAACTTTACTCATGGTTTTGAATTATTCTCCATTTGTAGTCAGCTGTGGTGCTTTTCAGTGAACAATGCAGCCTTGCACAATTCATCTAGCTGTTTCCTTCACCAATTGTATCATTAATAAACACGTGTGACCACGTCCTCCAGTGTGGTATGCATGTATGCTCCATGTTTTGTCTTTACATCATACTGATACAAAATAATCTCAGTTTGAGCATCACAAAGAATGCTGTTTTAAAACAATTTAAAAAAAATTTATTGCAAAGTTCACATTTCTGCACATGAGACTTATCACTTTATATCACCTTTTTACCTTTTGTTGAACTAACGGTGCTGCTTTTATGGTCAACTTGGGAACTATGTACTGATACTAAAGTATTTTAATTAGGCCAGATGTGTTGCAGCTGTTTTCTTGTGAAAATTGTTCTGTCATGTTTCAGAAATGTTACTCCCCAAGAACACAGTGATCCTTTGTATTTCAGAAATAGGACTTTTTTCTAATTAGAATAGACAACCTCCCAAACATTATATTTTTTTGTATAGTAAGGAGCAGCTGCACCAAGAACTTTTTCCACTAATCACACATTTTTGCTGCAGCAGCAGTAAAAAAAAAAAAGTGGCACTTGGAATCAAATTTTGTTATGTTTACTTGACAAATACATTTCTAGGAGAACATTCCAGTTCTACTAAATTCAAGACCCATGAGTTACATTTGGGCCCACAATTATTAATACCCTAGGCATGTTATGAAGTCTTGTCATGAAATGTGAGTTTTGAGCAGGACCTGTGCAGACAGAAACTTGGGAGCTGCATGGCACAAAAAATTGTTTAATGACAAACTAAACAGCAAACTAACAGTACAGGAGCATGGGCAGAGAACAGTGCAATCTAACAAAATAATCCAGCAGTGAGAGATGAAAACCAGAGAGCTAATATACAGGAGGTGTTAAGGAAAAGGGCATGGCAAGCATGTGCAAGCAATTAGGTGAGAATGAGAAATAGCTGATGAGAATTAAGACAGGGCGCTGAGGGGAGAGAGTGATGAACAGGATCTGAACAGAGAGAAACACAAGAATTAACTCTAACAGAAATATATAAATGCACAAGAACACAAAAAAACTATGAACCGAATCCACAAATGAATGAACTAAAATGGCAGCAACTAAAGAACACAAATGACAGGGAAATGAAGAACACAGTGACTCATCAGAAACCCAAACACTCAAACACCTAAGAACCATTTTTGTTTTCAGTCAAAAAGTTGTTTTCTGATAGGAAATGGAACAGGTATCTCTCAAAAGAAAACAAACAATGTAAAAGGTGTAGAAACTTTGAAAAACAAAATTTTACTTTTAAAAATGACATGTCAGAAATTATTCATACATTTCTCAATAATTAATGTGGAAATGATTTTTTGGCACTGCAGCAATCAAACCTTTATTATAATTGAGCAGCTTTTTTAATGTTTCCCCTGGTATTTTGAGGATTTATCTTGGGTAATAAGTTCCAAGTATTTGAGGTTGGCATTCTTGCCATAACTCCAATATTTACCTCTATCCCCAGATACAGGATCAGTTTAAAGTGGCGCCTATGGCTTGGCTGCTCTGTAGTGTTAAGATTGGTCCTAGTTATAAGAAACATTACTTCAAGTATAACTCTGCCAGAAGTATGGATAACTTTGGGCTAACTGTAACTGTCCAGTTACATTTTGTCCATTAATAGAGGTTTCCCTAATAAAGGCTATTGCACCAATTTGCTTTTGAATATCCTCAAAGTAAAAGCATAAGCTAGCTCTTCAGTCCTTTACTTATTATGAAACAGTAACTCCATGGTTTATTTTACAGCTAAAAAGCAAACATTTGCAAGTGTATTTGTTCAAATCAAGGCTTGATGTAGGTTATTATGATGTTATGTTTAAACAGAATCCTGCAAAGTATGCCAATGCTGATACAACTCCTGGGAATTGCTGGAATTTCTGGGAATATTTCTAAGAGGTCCTAGATGAACTCAGATTGAGTAATTGGTGTACAGGAGTATCCTTCCTATAAAAACAATAGCACTAGCAGGAAGTTAACAACATTAACAGTAAATTCCATGGGAAATGGCAACCGGTAGGGTGAGAATTGATCTATTTCAACACTATGACATGTAGGAGTATTACTTTCAAAATGAATGTTGTGCTGTGTGAGGTCTGCAAGAAAAGTGCATGTTTTCTAACTGAATATTTGTTTGTCATGTGGCATTCCTGCATGTTTCCAGAGGGAAATCTATTTTCATGGAACAGGATCAAGCTGAAGAGTCTCTCCAGACCTCCTGACACTGGTGTCGGTTGTCTTACAAATGATAAAGCTAATGGCTTCAAAATGCCAACAGAGACTCAAAGAATGTGGAAACAGAAGGACTTCTGTTTGCTTCATACATTTTGCATGATCACATTACAGCTAATTCTCAGTAAATGAACAACAGTGACATTGTTACAGCTTGAATGTCTCTCCTTTAATCTTCCTTTTATAATTAAGTTGTTGAATGTTGAGTTTCTGCTCAGCAGGATAAGATGAGATACGGAGAGGGTGAGAAGAAAGCATCTGGTCTCAGATGGTGGTGTAAGTTTTTCTCTGAAAGTACAAGGACACCCTTTCAGTTACTCAACAAGTCACTCATCACAATTTGAACAGGGTCTGCGTTTGCACTTTTATGTCTACTAAAGAGTTTTTCCATGTTTTCATTGTTGTGAGTTTCCCAGAAGAGTCCTCTTGTCACAGGATCTTTTTAAAGCGACATCATTATGACCCCTAGAGCCTTTTATAGAAACATCCACATGCGTAGCTAATTCTTTTCACCAAGAAGCACGCTGCTGTGTCAAAAAACAAACATGGAGATAAGAAGTCAGGGCTGCTGACAGAGTGGGTTAAACAGAGCTAAGGGGTTTTCCAAACTATCTCACGATTCACTTCCTTTTCCTCCTTTATATTAACTTATTTGCTTCCAGTTATATATTTAAATATTTTGGGGAGAGGAGGGGCATGTCTGAGTTTATTTGTCAGCTCTTTTTTCCGAGCCCTCAGGCAGCAACGGACAAATCTGAGTCAAACGAAAACCTGGCAACTTTGGGTGTTCAGGGTGGTGGGGGGTTGTTGGTGTGTTGGAATATTCATGTAACAACCAGATGACAACCATATATGCTTTGATGCGAGGAAAATGGAAATCAACCTCAGGTGTAATTTGCAAGACTTAACGAGTCCATTATTTATCCATTTTTGCAAAGCTTATGTAGAAAATCTTTATTCATTCTTGATCAAATGTGATGGTTTGACATGGGAGATGAGAGGAACTGAAACCCACTTTGTATACTAATGATGTTGTGTTTGTCAGTCCCTTTTTTTAATTATCATTCCTGTGACATTGCTCAATAACAGACTCCCTGTGCGGTGATGAAAGCTCAGCATGTAAGTAATAAGAGCAGATTGCATTTTCACTGCCACCCCTCAGAGTCTGATATGCTAAACATCCAGGACCAGGGAGTGGACATGGGGATACATGTCCAGGGGTACATGCAGTTCATTCTTCAGGGAGATGACTGAAATCTAAATGTTAATTTTCCTGTGTGAAGCATTGTATTCATCTTTCAATATCTCGTATGATCATTTTTTAACTTCCGTCATCTCTTCATTAAAATGTTTAAACATCTTTTGATCTTCCACTGGACTAAGGAGAACTTGCTGTGCATAGATATTTCTTCTCCACATACTCCCACCATCTGTTTTAACTAAAAACACATTATGCTGGGATCTGCTTGTTCTTTCTGAGGCTGACTGGAACTTAGGGAGTTGATACTGACATCTGATTCTTTCATTTCCTGACAGTCTTTTGTTCCCAGATTTGTAAAACAAAAACTGCCCTGGGAATTAAACAACCATGAACTGATTGGTATTCCTACACTCATTCCATCAATATGTGCCTTTGAAAGTGAAAGTGTGGAAAGTCCAGTCTTGCATGTGTGTTTTGTTTCAGAGTTAAAAACTGTCAAACAGGATGTTTGCAGTAGAATATAATGTGGACTGGCTCCTCCCTGATTGACTCAGGATGAAACTACACAGAAATGAGAAAGATTCTGGAACACTAGCTGTGTGGGAGGGTATCAGATGACTTTTACGTGCGTGGTTGCTGGAATAGTAAACAGGATGATTTAAACCACTTTCAATGTTCAGTAGATTAAAGATTAGAAGCAATCACTCTCATCAGTGTTTCTGGTGTGTTTACTTTTAATTTAAGTGTACTATGTACAGTACAGACCAAAAGTTTGGACACACCTTCTCACTCAAAGGGTTGTCTTTATTTTCATGACTTTCATGGCTTTGGTCTGATGAGTCCAAGCTTGAGATCTTTGGTTCCAATCACCGTGTCTTTGTGCAGTGCAGAAGAGGTGAACAGATGGTCTCTACATGCCTGGTTCCCACCATGAAGCATGGAGGAGGAGGTGTGATGGTGTCGGGTTGCTTTGCTGGTGACACTGTTGGGTATTTATTCAAAATTGAAGGCATACTGAACCAGCATGGCTACCACAGCATCTTGCAGCGGCATGCTATTCCATCCGGTTTGCGTTTAGTTGGAGCATCATTTATTTTTCAACAGGATAATGATCCCAAACACACCTCCAGGCTGTGTAAGGGCTATTTGACCAAGAAGGAGAGTGATGGGGTGCTGCGCCAGATGACCTGGCCTCCACAGTCACCGAACCTGAACCCAATCGAGATGGTTTGGGGTGAGCTGGACCGCAGAGTGAAGGCAAAAGGTCCAACAAGTGCTAAGCATCTCTGGGAACTCCTTCAAGACTGTTGGAAAATCATTTCAGGTGACTACCTCTTGAAGCTCATCAACAGAATACCAAGAGTGAGCGGAGCAGTAATCAAAGCCAAAGGTGGCTACTTTGAAGAACCTAGAATATAAGACATATTTTCAGTTGTTTCACACTTTTTTGTTCAGTATATAATTCCACATGTGTTAATTCATAGTTTTGATGGCTTCAGTGTGAAGCTACAATATTCATAGTCATGAAAATAAAGAAAACTCTTTGAATGAGAAGGTGTGTCCAAACGTTTGGTCTGTACTGTAGTTTAGAAGTATATGTTGTACCAACTACCTCAAAACTTTACTGTGCATTAAAGATAAAAAATTAGCTAAACTTTGACAATTGAATATATCAGAAAGAAATATTCTCTTAGCTAAGTTGAAGTTCTCCATATGACTTTTACACTGTCTGTAAGCATTTAAGTGATCCATACAAACAAAGACTTCAAAACATATTTTTCATAAATTCTGTGAAAAAATTGAAATCAAATAGATAATTACATAAATGTATTCTATATCAAGAGGCAATTTTGTCAATGACAGCTGTAAAATACCTCCTGCATGGAGAAATTCCTTTATTGCTCAGTTTTAACCTCTCAAGCTTAAAGGGGTTTTGTGAAGTTTGAGCACAAAATAGCATGCGCAAATCTAACTGAATTTTTCTGAGAATTTACATACTCTATCTAAACAATCATTATGTTAATAATTATGTTTTTCAAATGGAAGTGATAATTCTGGCCTCCCTTTGCTGCTGGTTGAGTAAAACCTGGGTGGTTTGCGACAGAATGTATTTTTTGGAATCTGTGAGCTCGGTTGGCGGGGCGCCGGGCTCCAGTGAGGGGGCCTTGGCCGGGCAGTGTGCAGTGTTGATTGAGAAGCACAGGGGTTGCACAATGAAACTGAAACACCTGGTTTTAGACCACAATAATTTATTAGTATGGTGTAGGGCCTCCTTTTGCGGCCAATACAGCATCAATTCGTCTTGAGAATGACATATACAAGTCCTGCACGGTGGTCAGAGGGATTTTAAGCCATTCTTCTTGCAGGATAGTGGCCAGGTCACTACGTGATACTGGTGGAGGAAAACGTTTCCTGACTTGCTCCTCCAAAACACCCCAAAGTGGCTCAATAATATTTAGATCTGGTGACTGTGCAGGCCATGGGAGATGTTCAACTTCACTTTCATGTTTATCAAACCAATCTTTCACCAGTCTTGCTGTGTGTATTGGTGCATTGTCATCCTGATACACGGCACCGCCTTCAGGTTACAATGTTTGAACCATTGGATGCACATGGTTCTCAAGAATGGTTCGGTAGTCCTTGGCAGTGACACGCCCATCTAGCACAAGTATTGGGCCAAGGGAATGCCATGATATGGCAGCCCAAACCATCACTGATCCACCCCCATGCTTCACTCTGGGCATGCAACAGTCTTGGTGGTACGATTCTTTGGGGCTTCTCCGCACCGTAACTCTCCCAGATGTGGGGAAAACAGTAAAGGTGGACTCATCAGAGAACAATACATGTTTCACATTGTCCACAGCCCAAGATTTGCGCTCCTTGCACCATTGAAACCAACGTTTGGCATTGGCATGAGTGACCAAAGGTTTGGCTATAGCAGCCCGGCCGTGTATATTGACCCTGTGGAGTCTCCACCACCTGAGGAAAGGGGACCACCTCCTGGGTCCAAGGGCTGTTTGCCCCCAATGGGGTATCGTCCCCTGGACCTGAAAGTATAGAGTATGTATGGGTTAGTGTGAGTAAGTGTACGACGTCCATTGTTGTTTGTCTTTACATTGGGTGCGTGGGTGTGAGTGTTTTTATTTGTAAGCATGAGGGTGGGAATGTGTGATTGTGACTGTGTGTGTCTGTTTTTTGTGTCAGGTTGGGTCTTGGACTTCTCCCTCACTTGGATCAGCCCCCATGGCGTCCTGAATGCAGTGAACTCTCTGGATTGTTCAGTGAGTGGGACCTGCCAGTAACCCTTACACAAATCCAATGTAGTCAGATACATTGCTTTTCCAAGACGTTCGAGCAGGTCATCAGTTCTAGGTGTCAGGTAGGAGTCAAACATAGACATGGAATTTAGGTATCTGAAATCAATGCAAAACCTAATGCTTCCATCCTTCTTAGGCACCAAGACCACTGGGTTACACCATTCACTTTTAGATTTCTCAATGATCTTTAGGGACAGCATCAGATCAACTTCAGCCTTTAATGAAGACAGCAGGCGTTCTGGGATTCTATAGCTTAATCGTCTCACACTGGCACCTTCTCGCAAAATAACATCATGTTCAACAACATTAGTTCTCCCTGGATTCCATTGGAACAACGCAGATGTCCATAGCTCTCTCACCTGCTGCTGCTTATCCTTGGGAAGACGGCCAAGGTCCAAATCCAGAGAGCCCACAGGTGGTAGGTATTGCTAATTCACTTCATCCTCTTCAGGCACTCTCCGTATGAGCATTGCATCTTCCTTGTGTTCCATACGCTGCACCCACTCTTTTAGGAGATTTATGTGCAAAACCTTTCTGGGACGCACCTGCCCTGGGGTGGATACCTCTTATGTGGTGGGTCCGAGCTTCCTCATGACTTCATATGGCCCCTGCCACTTGGCCAACATTTTGTTTTTGTCGCTGGGAAGGAGCACAAGCACTTTTTGTCCTGGAACAAATGAGCGCTGCCGAGCAGACTTATCATACCAAGTTTTCTGTTGCTGCTGGGCCTTTGACATGTGCAATTGGGCCAGCTCACTCATTTTCTCCAACCGCTTTCTCATCTGAATAACATAAAACACCATGTTATTGGGTCCCGCCCCTCCTTCTGTCCCTCCCAGATCTCTCTCAGCAGAGAGAGAGGGCCCCGAACTTCATAACCATACAATAGCTCAAAGGGAGAGAAACCAGTGGATGCTTAGGGTACCTCCCTATAAGCAAAAAGGAGATATGGTAGCCACTGATCCCAATCTGTGCCACTGTCATTGATAAATTTTCTGAGCATCTGTTTCAAAGTTTGGTTAAAGCGTTCTGTTAGCCCATCGGTTTGAGGGTGGTAGGGGGATGTTCTCAGGCTCCGGATGCCCAGCAACTGATAAACTTGCTTCAATAAAGTAGACATAAAATTTGTTCCCTGATCAGTTAGTATTTCTCGTGGAAACCCAACCGTTGCAAATAACTGCACCAAGCAAGATGCAATAGGTCTAGCCTTTATAGATTTTAAAGGGAACACCTCAGGATATTTTGTTGCATAATCTGTTACAACAAGCATGTAGTGATTCCCTGTTTTACTCCTCTCCACAGGTCCTACAATGTCCATTCCAAGACGCTCGAAAGGAGTACCGATGACAGGGAGAGGTTGGAGTGGAGCTCTGGGGGGAATTTTAGCAGAGGTTATATGACACTCTGGGTAACTTCTGCAAAACTGAGCCACATCTTTGCCCAGGACAGGCCAGCAAAATTGACGTTTAATGCGAGCTAGGGGTTTGTGCTTACCTAGGTGGCCAGCCCAGGGAATTGAATGCCCCAAGGTGAGAATGGCTTTTCTCACTGGTTGGGGAACCACTAGCTGCAACATAGATCCCTGCTGACAATAAAGGATGTCATTTTGCAAAATGTACTCCTCACCATTATGGTCTGGCTCCACTCCGGGTTCCTTTAACTTTGCCTTCTGTAAAAAAGGTGTCAAAGACTGATCAGATTGTTGAAGTTCAGCAATATCCTTAGGAATATCAAAGCCACATGGTGGCATTGCTGGCTCAGTATCCATTGGTACTTCCACAGATGAAAACTGGAACTTCTCCTGCCTTTTTTGTCTGTGGGTCTTTCGTGGTTTCACTTCAGTAGTTTTCAGTTCCTCATTGAAAAAGGGCAGGGCACTCAGAATTTCAGAGCGTGGGTCGGTTCGCTTGGCCTGGGCTCTGGTAACAGCCACATGACTTTCCTGAATATGATCAGATTCTAACAAATCAAAAAGCACGGGAAGATCACGCCCGAGCACAGCAGCATAGGGCAAATCGCTAACAACACCCACATGCAGGAGATACATCTGGTCCCTGACTTTAATGTAAATGTCAGCTGTTGGATATCTTTTCTCATCTCCGTGGACACAGCAGATTGAAATTGTGTTGTCTGTGCGAACACTATTAGGTGGGACAAAATCTGAATGAACAAGCGACCAAGAACTTCCAGAATCAAGAAGCGCGTTAATGGTAACCCCATTCACTTTGATCTGACTCATTTTGATAGTCTTGACATCCTGCAACTCAGGGTCAATCTTAGACTGAGGGGCAATGCACATCTGGACCATTTTAGCAGAATTTCTAGGGCACATAGGTTTCGTATGGCCTTCTAATCCACAGAGATAGCAGACAATCTTTTTACCGGTGGCCTTTGAAGGCCTAGTGGTAGATTGACCTTGCAGCTGATGAGTCTTACTAGCACTTGCTGACTCCAGATGGTGCTGCTGAGGAATCCTCCGAACATCCCGGGATGTTTTCCATGCATTATGGCTCCAGGCTTGTCCCTTCTTTCTGGCAGCGACAAAGACATCCGCTAGCTCAGCTGCTTTCATTGCTGAACCAGGATTGTGCTCCCTGATCCAAACTTGCACCTGAATTTTTGTCTGTATAATTCAGGGTTAATGTCATACTTCAAAAGGATGGAAGATTTGACTTTATCATAATCTAATGCATCATCAACGTTCATATGTACGTAGGCACCTCTAGCCCTACCAGTAAGCAATGGTATCAGGCGAAAAACCCAATCAGATTTTTGCCACCCATAAGCACTAGCCATACGTTCAAATGTGACCAAAAATTTTTCAACATCATCGTCTTCAATTAACTTTTCTAATCTACAATCTACTTGTGGAGGGAACTGAATAGCCGATAAAATGGTTGGATTAGAACCACCTGACATTACCTCAGCCTGGGCCTGCTGAGCAGAGGTAGAAGGCTGATTGTCTGATGGATCAGAAATAGTTGCTGGAGAATCTGATATTGATAGTTGTATTTCAGACTGCAAAAGGTTAAACTGATGTTTTAGAACTTTAAATCGCTGTTCTTGACGCACATTTACCTCACTGTTTTGCATCTCGGGCATCCTGTTGCATGTAGCATAGCCACCAGATCAGACAGAGTAGGCTCCTTCTCCTCTCCCTCCATAGTTTCAGTAACCCCAGAGGCTCCATTTTCCTCTTCTTCTGCACCGAGGGGCTGAACAGATCCTTTTTTCTTGTCACTTTTGCCACCACGATGCATCCTCCTTTGATGGGGGGGGGGGTTGAAAATTGCCAAAGGGGGGGAAAGAAAGAAAGAAAGAAAGAAAGAAAGAAAGAAAGAAAGAACGAACACTTGTGTCCAGTACTGCGTTGATCCCTCTCCTGACACCAATTGTCAGGAACCAAGCAGTACAAAGTAGAGGACACAGGTGTTGAATAAAAAAAAAGTGGGTTTTATTTACCCAAAAAACATGAAAATAATGGTTAACAAAATGGGCAATTATACAGGCTTGCCAATAAAAGAGGTCAACTCAAGATACTAGACTCAAAATCATCACTGACAAGACTCAGACAGATACAAACCAAAACCGACCTCCTGAACTAACACATAAGGGCCCTTAAATACAGGTTTAGCTAAACCACACACACAATAGGGGAAGACAAAATGGCTGCCACATAATAACAGGAAATAAATCAAAAACACCCCTAAGGTTCCCCCCACTTGGCATGAAGTGTTTGATTCAGTCCAATGAGGCCATCAGCAGTACTTCAGGAATCTCAGCCCTTAGCCACGCCTTTTTCCCATCAGGAAGGGGAAGCCAAACACCCAGGTAAACTCAAACAAAGAAAAGAGTATTAATACAACATAGAACTGAATTGACCTTGTAGTGTTAATATGTGAGCACTTCATATAAACATTGTAAGGTGATAGAGGAATAAACAAAGAAACTATATAATTAAGGAATATTTAAAGTAATGACTACAAAGTAAATTAAAGGAAAACCAGATTATAGTAGGGTGTGGCTCTTACCCTGTGTGGCTTGCCATCACACTTATTCTTTAATTCTGCTTGGTAGTTTAGTTGGATTGTTTTAGCATGGTAAAGTGTTTGTTGATGGAAATATGTTTGATTTTGACTTGACTTATTTTTGTTAATAAATTCTTGTATTTTAAGAAATTGTGTGAATTCATTCCATGTATGTGCAGAGTTTATGCTGTTCAATAATGTCAGAGCTTGGCTCATCCCTTTCAATTTTGTGCTAATACCACCGCCTCATTGGGCTGGTATTCACAGGACAACCCTTAACAGATTGAAATATTATTTAATAAAATATTAAAATGTTAATATTAAATAATATATTCATATTCATAATTACAACATCACAAACATCTGGTCTGAATTTTATGTCAAGATCCCCGTTATAAATATACTGTATCCTAAAAATATACATTGGATGCCATCTACCATGATCCCGCTGCTCTTAGTGAAAAAAAAAAAGCTTTAAGTTTGAATTTACAGAAAAAGAAAAAAACCATTTCACATTATTTATATATCTTTTTAAAACCAATAATATACCTCTTGGAATTTGAAAGTTGCAAAAGAAAGGATGCCAAACTACCATAGAAACCACCAAGCTGCAATAAACACTGTATCCCCAAGCGAGTTATAACTGGCACTGCAGAATCAGGTCAGGCACACAAACCCAAATAAGAACGCTTCAACCAGGTCTAAATCTCACCAGAAGTGAGGTCAGCTTACATTTTGACAGTTGCTGGATAAAATATGACCAATTGTGCTAGGTCTCAGTGACAGCTTCCACACACAAGACTGTTGAGAACCAAGTAGTAGGGCAGAACCTGTGAAGGATATTAGCTTGATCAACCACTTTTTAAAGGTGCCAAACACCTAAAAGACACAAATAATATCACACTGCAGATATTTTGTCATCTACATAAATACATACAAGCTGAAAAAACATATCTAATGATACTTAAAACAGCACATTCAAAGTGTGTGACTTCTGAAAATCATGAGTCATTCTCCTTGTTCACACAGCAACCTCAAGTTTGCTGTGTGTGTGTGTGTTATCTGGCTGTATGTTTCTCCCTCCCTCTTCTGGTATGTAAAACCACTGGTCTCCAAGTGAGTTAACACAGCAATGCCCCACAAGAGAAGCAGAGTTGAAGCAACCCACAGAAGACACACTGTTCACACCAGACAAGAAAACAAATCCAATGACTAGGTGGATACTATTTGTTCAACTCTTTGCCGGGCTCCTTCTCAATACAGGTAGGTTTCCCTTTCACTAATTTTTCTTTTGTTGAATGATTTAAAACATCTGTGGGATGTCTGTTTTGGTTAAAGTAAATCTGTTTGCCACCATCTGGGAATGATTTAACAAAAAAAAACTATTTAATCTGAATGAAAAACGCAGAGGCTATTGCTTTGCCAAAGACCTAAACTATCTTTAAATGAATAATGCGTTATGTGAAACTGTAGAAATCTGCAGAACTCCGTTTTAGCCAGGAGGGAGCAGTATAATGTGAAAGACTTTTCCTACTGAAGAAAACCTAAGTTTTTTTGTAGTCATGACTATTGAAAATGTGGACAAGAATCAATAAGTCTAAAAGTAGTACTGATTAAAATATGGCTGGAATAACCTTCTGTAACTATCAGAGCATATTAGGTGCAATAAAGGTACTTGTGTGAAGTGCGACAAAATCAAACAAAGTTAAAAGCACATTATAAAACAGACAAATCTGTATGTAAACCTGACCCACAAACTATAGGTGCTCATAAGTCTATTTCTACAACCCTGTAGTTACTAACAATGGGCTTTATGTTAAATTTGGCTTTACTTTAGTATCCAAATTACTTTGACATGAGGACAAACTGATTTTTATTCACTTGACAACTGAAGAGGTTTAAATGTGATATCCTTTAAATAATATGGATTTATTCCAACACCTAGAGGTGAAAAAAGGTGTAACTAATATTAAATGATTTTTTGTGAAGTTTTACAAATGTAAAATACTGTAATCAGGCTTTTGCTTTCCTTGTTTTAGTTGTAGTTATGATGTTAAACTACTCACTGTCATTGTTAATGATGATCTGTGTCAGCAATAGCAAGTTTTTCTTGCGGGAGGGCACATTATCAAATGTGCAGTTAACCTTACGAGCTTTATCACTCCCTTTTTATCTTTTTATACCATAAATTGCTTTTTTTATAACTTTTTTTTTCAGAATACAATGTGTAGTTGGCCAGAAGGGTAACTGGATCATTTTTGGACCGTAGCCTTTTATGAAAACACAGTTGTTTTTGTCTGTCTGAGAAACGGTTTTTGTACTTATTGTGCTACTAAAAAAATATTTGTGCAAATTAGACCAATTCTGTAAAAGTGCATGTTTTAAAAGTTTTTTTTTTTTTTTTTTTTTTTTAATAATAGAAGAAAATCTAAACTAAATTACTGTATTAAATGTTAATGCCTTTCAGGTCATTTCATATGCAAATATTATTTTAAACATAACTTTAATTAATGTTTCCCATCCTGTTTGCATTCCTGAAGACACAACGTGAAAGCCGACTGAAATTATTTAAAAAAGAATTAAATCAGAAATCAAACGTTGCAGAGAATGTTTCTGTGTAATCATGTTGCTCTACTCTCATGTTACAGGTGGAGATGCCTCCTGTGCTATTGACCTGATCCCACCCCGCGTTGTGGTGAAATACGGAGACTTGGTCTCAGTCAACTGCAGCTCATCAGCAAGTGACTTTGGAGGAATTGGCTGGGAAGCTTCACAAGGAGACACAGGCCTTCGGGAGACGAGACATGTAATGTGGACAGTTGAGAGACTAATACATTGGGAAATTAGTCCCTTGTGCTTCTTCAACAATGTACATGATAAACAATGTAGCACCAGACTGGGACTTGTTATCTACAGTAGGTCTTGCAAGTTGAGCACAAATCAAAATGGCTCTTTAACCATGTCTTACAATCATTTTTCTTTCTTCCAGCATTTCCTGAAAACATTAGCATCAGCTCCAGCAATAACAACAATAAAGCAATGGAAGAAAATGTGGAGTATAACCTTTCATGTAGCATCCTCAATATTGCACCAGTTCAAAATCTCACCATAAAGTGGTACAGGGGAGACACTGCCATTCACACAGATATTCTTACAAATGACAAGAAGAAACCCACAAATCAGACATCTGTCTTCAGTTTTAAACCGATGAGACAGGATCACCAAACCACTATCAGATGTGAAGCACACATGGACTTGGGGCCAGAAGGTCCACAATTTAATGCATCTTCACAGGAGTTAAATATAGACATTGAGTGTAAGTAATTCTTTTCCTATCTCACTTTTTTCTTTGTCTATCTTTGAACTGTTTCGCAATCTCATATGTTTTGAATCTGTATCAGGTAGTCACTGCTCTGAGAAGACCCAACCATAGAAAAATAACACCAGTTATGCAGTTTAGGTAATTTTCATCTGCAGCAATAACCCAATAAAAACACGATTTATTCTCAAACTATGCCAGCCAGACACTTCGCTCATCTCGACATGCTGAATGCTTAAAATTGAAAAGGAAATTGACTGGATAACTTTCTGATTAATCTAACTAACAGCAATCTGACCACTTTTGGGCACTCTGACCATTTACATTTTAATCCCCAGATAATCAGTTGATCCTTCAATATAAGAAATAAAATAACAAGGAGACTTTAACATCACAGCAAAAGCAAAGTACCCTGTCTTGATGCAGGTGAATACTAAATCACACTGTCGAAGCTAACACACGTGCACTATTCAAAGTGGGAGTGCATCAAAAGCAACAAACATACTTCAAAGTCAAACCCCCCTTCTAATTTCTCTATCCTTAGACCCATGTTACAATTGTTTTTCAATATGCCAACATGCATGGCAAGATAGGAAACATTGTGACAAGAACTAAAGCTGCCTCTTCTTTCTTGAAATAAAGCTAAAAAATGTAATTGTTTATATTTTTCTATGCCAGTTGCACCTGACATTGAGTGTTACACCATAGAGGTTCGAGAGGGAGAATCTTTGGATGGGAAATGCAACGTGACAGGAAACCCGCCTCCAAATGTTAAGTGGCTGAAAGATGGACGTCCCATAAACCTGACAGACCTTCTGAGAAGAGATGACAAAGGGATATATGAAGTTAAAGCTGAGGGCCTTACCTTAGTTGAAAAGAAAATCCGAGTGAATGTACTCTGTGAGTGTCATTCTTACATGTTAAATGTTTACCTTAGTCTAGCGTTTAAAACATTTGGTAGGTGATGTGTTGTTAGCGTAAAACAAGTCGAATTAGTGTTTTATGTTTTCACTTTCAGATGGACCAGAGCGGATGTGTCCAGATACATACACTGCTCCAGAACATACTTCACACAACCTCACATGCAGTCAGGGCTTCCCAAAACCTCAGGAGATCTGGTACAAAGATGATGAGGAGGTCAAACTTCCAGACATCCTAACAAGAAGAGATGCTGGCCAGTACTGGGTCACAGTTTCAAACAATCTGACAACTCTCAACTTTACAGTGGACATTGTTGTTCATTGTAAGCATTTAATAAATTTTTTTTCTTAAGATATGCACTATGTTGTGTGTTTGTTTTTTTCCCCCTCTAACTTTTATGTGCTCAACTGTTGTGTGTAGACCCACCATCGGATATACTGGAGCTTGAAAATTCTGAAGTTCAGGTCGGAGGGGTTTTTGGACTGAAGTGCTCTTCTGTAGGTAATCCACGCCCCAACTACTCCTGGATTTACTACAAGACTCACAATGTAAATGAGAGAACTGAAGATGGAGTGTCCGATCTCATCATCAACGATGCCACTCGATTCAACACGGGTTCCTACACTTGCCAAGCTTGGAACGGGAGAGGAAATGTCTCCAAAACAGTTAGGGTCACCGTCAAAGGTAGGCCCAGTGCAGTGCATGGAACTGATTAAAACGTTACATTAAAATGTTAAAATATTATGTATATGATTAATTTACATAAATAAAGATCATAAGAACATTTTATAAAACCTCCCTTTCACTCTTCCAGTTTCACATTTTGTTGTGTTAAAACCCCAAACTTCCATGTATTTAATGGACTTTTTATGGGGACCAACTCAGGTTTTTCAAAATTCTTCAAAAATAAAACTCCTACAAGTGTGTATTTGAACTCAGCCACCACAAAACAATACTTTGTGAAACCTACATTTGCTGCAATTACAGCTCTATGTTTTCTGGGGTATGTCTCTACCAGTTTTGCCAAACTAATGCCCACTCTACAAAATAGCTCAAGCCCAGCACAAAATGTAAGGAAAGAACCTATGGACATGAATTTTACAACATAATTCCTGGTCTGGACTTTGATTGGGCCATTCTAACACATGAGTTTGCTTTGATTTAAAGTCTTTGTTGGTAGCTCTGGCTGTTTTTATTTTTGTTTAATGATCAGGATCAAATTCATAGACAAAAAAAAAATTATCGTCTGCAGATGCAATTGTCGTTGCCAATATTGTACTTTACATAGGAATTCACAATTGTTGTAAATATGAATCTGAGAATATTATTTAATATTAATATTTTATCAAATAATATTTCGGTCTGTTAAGGATTGTCCTGTGAATACCAGCCCATTAAGGCGATGGTATTAGGACAGAATAGAAAGGTGGGAGACGAGCTCTGACATTATTGAACAGCATAAACTCTGCACATATATGGAATGAATTCACACAATTTCTTAAAATACAAGAATTAACAAAAATAAGTCAACTCAAAGTCAAACATATTTCAATCAACAAACTCTTTACTACGCTAAAACAATTCAACTAAACTACCAAGCAGAATGAAAGAATAACGAAGACTAATGGGCTATGTACAATATAAACAAGTTGATTAAAGATGATTGGAAATCATGACCAAAAAGAGTGATGCAACATTACCATGCAATGTTTATGTTTGAATCTGGAAGTGAAGTTAAGTTAGTCTTGGAACTAATTTAGGAAATAATCAGCAAACGTTTAGACCACCCTTCACAATGCAAGATCAGATAAAATATTATTTTAATAAAATAATGTTTTAAATATTGATCTACTGAATAAAACCAACCTTCTGGATGACCATTTTACAACGGTGTCTAATTAGCTGCCTTTAGTTATTGAAATAATATTCGAAGAAAGATTATAAAAGGGGTATTTTGGAAAAGAGCCAAATCTTTCTGAAGAAATGGGGCTTAATGGTGTTTACTTAGTTATCAAATCTAGTAAATGATGTTCAGGGCCTATTATTCACTAGCTTGAAAACCAACAACCTTTCTGTTTAATAGTGTTAGTGCTACCATGTGTCCTTACCGGCTAGCCGTTGAGCTAACAAAGAAGCGGAGAGCTTAGCACCAGAATCAACACATAACTTTAAAATACCAGGGTTAATAAAAGGGTTAAAATGCATAAGCGCGGACGACGCGTTATGAGCAATGTTCTGGTTAAAACCACCCTTTAAATAAAGTTTATCTTAACTTTAAAACATACAAAGAACACAGAACCGGCGCGTGCCGTAGCTAGCCTACTAGCACTAAAGATAGCCAGGTTCCACAAAACAAAACTTCATAACATGAAAACGTTTAGATCATTTCATCCTAAACCTATCTGTTAATCTGCCCAAACCTAACCTCTGACCTATGGCAAGGGAATGTTGTCCAAGGGCGATGAAGTTCGAAGAAAGTATCCAGTCAACAAGCGGTTGGCTCGGTAGCTAACCTCTGCGTTCGCTCTGTGAACAAAAGAGTTAGCTCCGGAGAGCTGGTCGGCTCGTTCGGTCCGCTGCGGTTTCTGCCGTCTTCCTTCAGACCGGGGCTTTTCTCGAACACCGTTTGCGTCTGCGGGGCTTCGGAGAGACAGTCAGCAATGCTTGTACCTTAATTATCCCCGTTCATGAATGAAAATACCGGATACACAGACAGTATTTCCTTCTACTTAACTTTGCATATGATCGATGATCGTATGGCTTTGGATCCAGTTGAATTTATGTCTTTTTGCCAGCAAAAGACATCAGCGCGCTTTGTTCCCTCCTATCCCGATGGTCATCGGTGTGGAAGAGAAAGACTTGTGGGAAGGTGGGGGTCTTATACGGGCAGTGGCATCACGGGGAAGTCTTCTGCTACCCCCCTTCCCCCTTCGGAGTTGTGCTTTATTTTGGGTAATGGCGCCACAGGAAGTCCGCAGTTATCCCCTTTCCTGGCTGTGCTGGAAGAAGGTTAATGCACTTTATTTTGAAAAGTTCCAGAAAAGTATGTACCGGAGTTTTAATGTGGAAATCCATGGCTGTGGTCCCAACGCAATCTAAGCCAAAACAATTCCTCACAGTTACTGTATATCCAGTCACAATTCCCAATGACTGCATTTCAGTGAACTTGGCTGTGAAACTTCTGAACTTTGTTAACGTCATTGGTCTGATCCAGGACAACAATGAGTCTGCTTATATACAGGAGGTGGAGTGGCTGGTCCACTTCTGCAGTAAGAACCACCTGATCATAGCCCACTGTGGAGATGGGCCTGGACGTCTGAAGAATTCTTCCAACACTCCCCTCTCTTAGCAACTTTAACAACATAGTAGTGTAAATCACTTTATTCTTAGGATCCACCTTTTCCAAGGACCTGAGGTGGTTCTCAAATTCTTGCACTGTCTGGAAGAAGGCCTGGAAGTAGTATTTCCTGTGGCATCTTAAGAGACACAACTTGTCTATAGAGCTGTTGGTCATCTTTTACACAAGCATTATTCAGTCCATACTGTCTGCTGTGGTTCAGCCACAAACAGGACAGGACCAGACTGCAACAAGCAATCTTCTCTGCAGAGATGATCATTGGTGCTGACCTTCCCTCCTTCTCCAGTACTTGTACAGATCTCCATTCAGAAAATGGGCAGCTAACATCTGTCCAGACCCCACACATCCTGGACACAACCTGTTCAACCTTCTACCTCCAAGCCGGTGATACATAACCCTGTCTGCAAAAACAGTGAAGTTTATGCATTTACATTTTTATTTTTGAATGCATGCTAAGGGCTTGAATTCAGGTTCCTTGCGTGCACAAACGATGTTGAAGTCTGCTCTGTCTCATTTACATTTAAATCCAGTTATGTTTAGTTCAGTATCATAATATAATATAATATAATATACAGGAAAGGCATTTAAATATACCAGATTAGTCACTTTGGATCCTCACTTCTTTATTCTGTCGCATGTTTCTTTCCATTGACAGTTTGTCTGAAGCGGCGCAGCTTGTTGCTCAGCTGCTACATTTATAGTCTCGGTGGGAGTGTGTGGGCATGCCGTGACTCTGTGCACAGTGTTTTGCGGAGGAGGGCTGTCTTCCTCCCGATGAGGAGCGGCACCGAGCCTGGAACGGTAGCTTAGCTTAGCTTGTTCCTTCAAAAAAAAAAAAAAAAAAAAAGTCCACATACTTCCATTCAGTCCGCCTCTGGCTGTTTCCGTGCAGCTGAGGTGAAGAAGGAGATACTCCAGAGGAGCAGAACAGAAGGGAATTTACTTTTATTCTAATGGAGGATTTCAGCTGTCTTCGCCTTCTCTTAGGGCTTTTGATTTTAGAGCCGCTATCGCTTTCTAACGGGACAAACTCGAGTAAGTTGTGGCACTTAATGAGCACTTAAAACCTCATGTTTCCTGTTTGTCGGCCTATTGTCTGTTGCCGAATATAAATGTTGCCTGCGCCGTTAGGAGCAATATTTACAAAGCAGAGGCGCGTTTAAAAAGTTTATCGGGGACTATAAATATGATGCGACATATCCATATTTAAACCCTGAGATAGATCAGAATAGTTGAGTACACGTATAAAAATTGAAAACATTTATTTTTTTAGTGTCTATAATGTAAAAAGTCACAAATGTTATGTAAACAATGATAGACTCAACAGGTTTATTACTAGTATAATGTGAGTTAAGTGGATTGTTAGAATATGAGGCATTTAACTTATCAGTACAAACCAGCTTAAAGAATGGTGGGCATAGGCACAAAATCCACTTAGTAAGGGAGGGGAATGTCCTTCCTGAGTCTTTCCTGCTGCCTCCTGACCTACAGTTGTATAAAGGACATTTTGGCTTTCCACACTAGTTTGTTATACCATTATATATGGAAATATTGTGTTATCACAATGTCTGTGGTCATTGAAGTGAAATAACATTCCCTTTTCCCATCCTGTTTTCCACAGGTGCCAAGCCGGAATGCCCCATTGAAATAGAACCAGACACAATGGTGTTGAAATACCAAAGCAGAGGGCGGTCTGCGGTTTGCAAGCCCCAAACCAATGAGTCAAATGTTAAGGAAATATTCTGGAAGACCAGGGAGGACCGTAGAATTTTCAACAGAACGTGGAATCCTGATATACATGAAAACTGGGACCTAAGTCCTGTTTGTCATGGAGAGTTTTTGGGAATAGGAAGATGTAATAAAACTTTACACTACATTCTTTACAGTAAGTGGGCCTAATTTTTTGTCCTTTATTTGCTTTTATGCTTCATTATATAAATTTTAATTGTTTTCACTCAACTCTCCTGCAGAACCCCCAGAAACTGTCTCCATTGACATTGTGAATAATTCAGAATCCACAGTGGAGGGAGCAGAGATGAAACTGCAGTGTAGCATTATCAATGTGACTCCTGCAGAACACCTCAGAGTACGCTGGATGTGGCAAAGAGGGAATGAAACTATTGAGCCTGGTACAGGATTCATTTTTTTATTCTTATTTTTATTGTAAGTTCAACAATCACAGCAACAGTTATAATTAACAGTACATGATAATCATTTATCCAGAGACAGCAAGCTCAGGCATTGCCTTTCCGTTATATTCCTCATTTTAAAAACAAGTGCTGTGAACACACGAGCTAGTAAGCAGGGCCACCGATGATGACGGATAATCAGCTATGGTACATTCACTGGTAGGGACGAAACACCAATGACATGCTTTACATTGACTATAACCTGCCCATACCATTAGCACAGCTGCAGCACACCAGCAATCTTGCGCTTGAATTACAGTAGGGGTGTCAGCAGCATGTATTGAACGTGATTGACACTGCTAAGTTCCTACTGGCTCTGATTGGTTGTTTCTAACCGGAAGCAGTGTATTTCTGCAAATGGCAGTAGGACCACTGGGAGGAGCAAGAGGAGTTTGATTTTTTTCACAGATTATATGTCTCATATTCTACTGTCAGGACATAGTGACAGTTTTAACAAATGTAAAAAAAAAATTAAAGTTATCCGATGCGCCCTAAATTCATTTTGCGTATTAATCCAATCTCAATTGGATTTAAGACTTTGATTAGGCCAAAAAACATTTTTTTTTTTTTTTTTTTTTCAAGCTATTCATATGTGGACTTGCTGGTGTGATTTGGTCCTGCCACAAAACCCTAGTCTAATTATGGTCACAAACTGATGGCTGGGTATCCATTCATTACCTTTACCCACTTATCCATGCAAGGTCATGGGGGGGCTGGTGCCTATCTCCAGCGGTCTTTGGGCAAGCGGAGGGGGTACACCCTGGATAGGTCAAGACTCCGTCACAGGGCATTGCTGGAGATTATACTTCACAATCTTCTATTAGAGAGCAGTATTCCTAGTTTACAGTAAGAAATCAGGATCCTGAAGCTGCAAAGCACCAAGATCATCACATTACCACCACCATGTTCTGTTGTCAATATGAGTTTTTTTCTTTGAAATGTTTTTTTGGTTTTTTTTTAACCGTGTGCTGTCGAGCAGAGTAGTGCCCGGAATTGTTGTCTGAGTGCTAAGAAAAAGCCCAACAGATTTACTTTCACAAGTGGAGCAATACAGCTCCACATTTCAAGCTCTGCTTGATTTCTTATAAAAACTTTATTAGAAACTGCTTTGGGATTATTTCAGTTGTTACAGACACCGAAACAGAAGTGAAAAAGAAAAAAATCAGCACAAAAGAAAGAGATGTGGGGCAAAAAGGAAAAGGGGAGCGAATGAGAAAAGAATGGAGGAAAGAAAGAAGAATGAATAGAATACAAGATAACGCCCTGCTTGCTTCTACACCTGCAGAAACATTCATATTAACAGCTATTTTACCAAAAAGTGCACGGTACTCACTATAGTACATTTGTGTATCTGTTAACACCTAAATCCAAACATATGATGTGTTGGTTTTTAACTTGATATGACTACAATCACACTTTTCAAAATGTCAGCTCCCAGAATATTTTCCCACCATTTTTGGGGATTGTCAAGATGATTTTGTGGAATGTGTGTTACTGACCTTTATGTTCTTTTTGGTCAACATTGATTTTTGCCTTGGAAGTCTTTCATGGATCCAATTTTTCCCTTGTCTTTTTCTTATTTTTGCATCATGAACACTGACCTTAACTGAGGCAATTGAGCCATGTAGTGATTTAGATGTCGTTCTGGGTGCTTTTGTCACCTCCTGGATGAGTTGTTGATGCACTTTTGGAGAAATATTGGTAGAACCAAAACTTCTGGGAAGGTTCATCACAATGTTTTTCTCTATTTGTGGATAATAGGATAATGCAGTGCGCTGTAGATAAAAAATCCCCAGAAATGCTTTTGTTACTTTTTCCAAATTTGTAAATGTCAGTCACTTTGGTTTGAATCTGTTGTTGAAATTTCCTTGGATCAAGGCCTGATGCTTTGCCTTTTGTAATCTTTTATTCTACTTTGTCAGACAGGTTTTATTTAAGTGATTTCTTGATTCTACTTCTAATTCTGTTTGTATTAGTTTAGGTTATAAAAATTTGCTTAATGCTTTGAAACATTTATAAGGGGGGCAGATAAGTTTTTACAGCACTGTATATTTAGGTATTTTTTCTTCTTATTTTATTCCTCAGCTTTAGTGGGAGTAAACAATGAATCAGGATGCAGCTTCCCTACCCGCAGATCTCCTGTAAATGTGGTTTGCACCATGAACATCACTCTGAATAGGACTCATGATGGAATCCAGGTTCAATGTGAAGCTGAACTAAATCTGGGACCTAAAGGACCACAGCCCCCTCCATCTATGACATCCAATTCATTCAACCTCAGCATCCAATGTGAGAATTACATTTACTTTATAGCAGTCAATGTTTAAATGCTTCACTAATGGATATTTTGTAACATTATTACTTATTGGGCAAAGAATCTGTTTTGGGTCAAATTATTAGAATAAGAGTAATTATTTCAAATCTTCTCTCCTATGTGTCTTAACAGATGAACCCAGGATTAACACTACAAAGCTTCCGGAGTTGGTCCCGGTGATCAGAGGTTATACAGAGGAGCTTTTTTGTGAGGCTGATGGCCACCCACCCCCGAGGATCCAATGGCATTACAGCTCAGGCACAGCTTCTCTTGGGTTAAATGGCACTCTCGTTGTGAAAGAGGAGGGCATCTACAATTGCACCGCTGAAAATGATCTCAACACTGACAAACGTGTGGTTCAAGTCATTCTTAAAGGTAACTACAGTCCTATTGGACAAAATAAATCTTTGGCAAAAGGCTTCACAGAGATTTGTGAGGGCTTATCTTCAAGCTCTGCAGGTTAATGCAAAAACTTAAAACTGAGGAAAAATATATTTCGTGCACTTCGAGTTTAGGTCTCATGTTGTTTAGATTCATGCTGGTTTGATTCTGTAAAACTGATCTTTATTTACACAATTGTTACTGTAGTTTACTTTGAAAGCATATAAAAAATGTTATCTCAACTGCAAACATTAATGTAAAAACTGCAAAAATTCAATTTATGTTGATGATTTTTAATACAGGAACAAAAAATTTGGGTTTGAAATCCTGTTATCTATAAACCTTAAACATGCTGTGCCAGAACAATACAGGCTGATATGTGATGTAGTGATGTTAATGTTTAGTGCATTAGTATGCGGATGTTACTGCCTTTGTGTTGCTGTTGATCATGGACATAACTGCACTGACCTAACCTTCTACTGTGTTAATATGTTACTATGTCACAAGTCATATTAAACTGCCTGTTACTCCCTGGATGTAGCAAAGCAAATAGTTATGAGCCTCCCGTTTTATGATTAGTGCATGGATCATCATGTTTTATATGGGAACGAGTATTTAACTGATGTCTCATGTCTTAAACAAACACGTTAGAAGACCCATCCTGTGGTTGAGGAAGAGATGTTAATTGGCAATGACTTAAACGTTTGGTGAAATCGAATTTTAAAAATGCCAACAGCAAAATGCAAGGTTCAAAAGTGTGAGGTCACTCAAGGAATGGGGTCCAAACAGCTGTGTAGTCTTAAAAAAATCACTGATCAGTTAAACTAATTGGAAAAAGAAGCTTTAACTTTTTAGGAAGCATAAAGATTGGATTCTGGTTAATCAATGGTCAACCAGTCAGTTGTAATTTTATTGTTCCCAATGGCACAGCATTTGCAGCATCTTCCATACATAAACAGTACAATAAAAACACTCTTCAATGATGTATATACATTGTACGAAAAGAAAACAGCCAAAGTTTGTTCAATCAGCATCAAAAAATGGTTTATGGTTTAATGTTATTAGGCACAACAATAGCAGCAGGTACTAAAGAGTCTCTGTGTATCTTGGTTCTTACTGTAGTCACTTTATACCAGTGACCTGAGGGAGGAAGTTGGACATCTTTAAAGACAGGATGGTCTGAAAGTGACCTGACAGTTTGCCTTCCTCAGCAACTGCTTGTTATGACAGTCACAATCTGAAATTCAGTCCTCCCTGACATCTTACCAGTGCCATAATCTGGGGTTGCTACTTTTTGTCTGGTATAGGCTCAGTAACGTTATGTGCCTAAAGAATTAGATGAACTGACTACCTGAATACAACAATGCCAGGATTTATTGTGCTCAGATTGTACAACAGTGGGTCAAAAGCATCAGACATCATTTTCACACATGGACTGGTCAACAGTGTCCAGACCTTTTCCCCAATGAGGATCTTTGGGAGTTGGCAGTTTTTTCACAGGTTTTGTGAACATAAGTGAATATCAGGTCTCCCAATCTAAATGTAGCAGTTATTTATTTGGAGATTGAGTTATCAGGTGATAACAAAAATAAACTGGTGACAGTTGCAAACCCTCAAATCAGTTAGTATGATTGAAATACTTACAGATTTTCCACTGCTGGTTCCATGGGAGCATCAATAAATGCAATAGGATTGAATGCAATTGTCGTGAACTGTTTCCCAAGACCTCAATGTATTTATTTAGATTTTATGTGGTAGACCAACACACGATGGTGCATGGTTGTGAAGTGAAAGGAATATGACACAACATGTTTTACAAATAATCAGTTTCATTTGCAAAAACATCTGCAAGCCTTTTGGGGTTGGTCTCTACCAGCAAATCTAGACCGAGATTTATTACACATTCCTCTTTACAAAATAGCTCCACTTTAATTTAATGACCATGACTTAGTAGGTTTGCACTGATGCCACATGCTGTACATTTGATGATTAATTGAACATTTCTTGAAAGCTTGGGATATTGTTCTATAACCTAATCCTGCTTTTAGCCATAACTTTATCTTTGACCTTTCTGCTGTGTTCCATGGTCTTCATGATGCTGTTGATTCTCTGAAGTTCTCTAACAAACCTCTGAGGCCTTCACAGAAGAGCTGGATTTAACCTGAGAATAAATCTCACACCGCTGATTCTATTTACCAGATATGTAACCTTTGGAGAAAAGTTGTTGCTCTAGGTTTTATTTGGGGGTAAAAGAGTAAAAGGGGCCTGAATACAAATGCATGCAACACTTTTCAGATTTTTATCAGTAAAAATTGGAAAACATTGCATAATTTTTCTTCCTCATCACAATTATACACTATTCTGTGTTGGATTATCACACAAAATCCCATAAATTACATTGAAGTTTGGGTTTTCATGTGTCAAGGAACTGTGACAAAACCTTGAGATAAAATTTTTACTCTTAGTCTCCCAACCTTACTGTCCCACGATCAGTGCAATTTTGAATATGTTCACTCTTGATTCTGTATAGGAATTAATTAGCATTAAATGGGTAACTTTGCATGGTGTTGTGATCGCCCAGTGCCCTGTATATAGAGGCCATATACGACACAGCAGTCCGGGGTATGATTCCAGATCTTGTTAATGCGTGTCTTCCCCTGTTTTCTACTCATGTCCTGTCTGATTTCTACAAATAAAGGACTCTGTCACCACAAAAAAACAAAGCCAGCTGTGATTTCTCAAATGATGATTCTTTGTTGATTAGCTTGGGTGGAATTAAATGTAGGATATCTGGGATCTCGGTAGCTTTTCTTGACCGAATGCTTTTATAACTTTTTCATGAAGCTATTTTGCATTTAGAACAACATTGAGAACATTACTTTTGTGTCAACTGTTGAAATAATTGCTTAATGTTTGTTGCTAATGTTAAAATAGTCTGTCCGTTATAGGTGGTATTTTTCTCCTTCCCTTGGTATTTTCAAAACTCTCAACTTACTCCTTTCTAAAATTAATTTCATTACCTTTTTTAAGCTTTATTCCCAATCTTCCACATTTTTCTTATTTACCACAGTTTGGAGAAACAACAGACAATGGCAAAAATCATCTACCTAACAGCAAAGTTTTTATTTATTTATTTGACCTTTTATTTGTACTGGACAAATCTTATGTAGACATAAATTCTCGTTTTCAAGAGAGACCCATTCCAACATTACAGAAAGTCATAAAAGTTACCTACAGAACAACAGTATAAGTGCATATTAAAATACTGTGTCAAAATGTTAGAGAATAGTCACATGATTAAGAACAAAATTGAAAATAAAACAGATTAGTCATAAATACAAGAAAAATGGCTGACATCTGCCTTCTTCTTGGAAAACTTCTGACCCATGAACAAACTTTGTCAATGATTCTTGCTTTAGTTTTTTTTCTGGTTTTAGTGGAAAAAAAGAAGTCTTAGTGGGATCAATGTGCTGAACAGTAATGGGCAGTAAATCAGGGGCACAAAAATACACAGAGGAATTCAACCTTTACCTTTTTAACATTAATATGACATTTATTTATTTATTTATTTATTGCTTTCAGAGGACTACCTGCCCCTCATCGCTGGATTTGTGGCTCTCACAGTTGTGATCATCTCCATCATCTTTGTCTTCATTTACTCAATCTACTACAAAAACACCAAGATGCGTCGCTACAGCCTTAAAAACCCCAAGCTCAGTAGTCACAATGGCAATGTTGCTCACAACGGCTGGGACATCCAGCTACCAGTGACCAAACTGTCTTAGCAGAACCCCTGTTGATATCTGCTCATTCTAGATGAACTCCATCTCTGTGGCACCACAACTAACAGTGCTGTAAGGTCTGAAAATCAGATGGCAGATTTACACTGGGCAGGTTGGTAATGGCTTCTGCTCCAGGCGTCATATTATATTCTCATCTGCTTCTCCACATTTTCCCATTGAGGAAGTTTTATGCTTTTATAATTATGGAAATATTCTCGTCTGTTTTATTGGATCGAGCAAAATGAAGGAATGAGGATGTGAAATTTGGCTGAGAATAAACAGATTTTGTATTTTTCATAAGAAAGGAATGTATTGATTTTTATTTTTTTTTACAATGATTTTGTGTATCTTTGACATCTTTTTTTATTTGAATCTGTCCTCTGTTAGTGACGCCATGCTGTGCCAGGCTCCTGCCTGATAGAACAAAGTCTCTTGTTTCACACTTTAATTCTTTTTCTGAGTGGCTGCAGGCATTTTTAGCCTTTAATGTATATTCAAGAAAATATTTTATGTAAATGCAGAACATTATATTTATTTATGAAGAACAGTTTGAAGTTGGCTTTAAAAGTGGACTGCATGTGTAAACATTGCAAATATTGTGGAAGCTTAAACAGTCCCCACTGTGATATGTGAAACAATAACACACTGTATACATTTGTGAATACTGTTGTAAATTTTTGTAATTTGTGCACACCAGTTTTTTAACTATTAAAATTATGCTTTTTTCACTTTGTATCTGGAATAATCTTAAATGTAGTCAAACAAATAAAGCTTTAAACTAATATTTACTTTAAAAATAACATCAGAACAAATCAGTCTTATTAAGATAGATGGTTTAAAATCTGCTTTGTATTTTGTTTCAAATACATTGCCTTATTTAAAGTTGTAATTAAGATGTGTTTATGAAGGTGATACAAGAACTATTGGTGATAATTGGGCTCGAGAAGAATCTAGTATTATTTCCAAGGTGAATCATATCTTGGAAATTTCTCTTAAGGTATGTTACTATTAAGAGATACTAGGAGTGCAAATAAACTGTTTTACTGTAACTACTATGTTTATATGCAAGGCAGCCATATTGGACTTTGAGGTCAGGGTTGGTAAGAAACCCTGTGGCTTTCCCACTTGGTATTCAGACTTCTTGGGATCTTTTTGTAAATTTTTTCCAACTTGAAACTTGCACATTCTAACTTTTTAGTTAAAAATGAACACATGAATATGCTTCCTCACTTAACCAATCAGGTTCTATCAAAATAATTTTTTTTATAGTTCTCATTTTATAACACAACAAACCGTTAAAGTACTGTACTGTTTTAAAATATCTGTACAGTTAATGTAGGAAAAGAAAAAACTTGGTATTATTAAAAAAAGGTCATGAACCCCTGTACATGTTCATCTCAAATAATTAGCTATTTTAGTAATGGAATTCAAAAGTGAAATGCATTATATAGATTCATTATATACAGAGTGATACTATATTTTTTGAGGCTTTATTATTTTTATAATTAAGGTTTACAGCTAATAAAAATCCCAAATTCTGTTTTTCAGACAATTAGAATGTTACATAAGTCGAATAACAATATTTGTTTTTTGCTCAGAAATGTTAAGTTATTGACTGCAGAATTTACAATTGTTCAGCAGACAGTGACTGACATCCACATACCACAAAAGGTTGACAAAAATAATTACTCTTTGAACTGGTTGTTCACAGAATGCGTTATCTGAATATGTTAATGGAAAGTTTGGTGGAAAGAAAACGTGTGGCAGAAAAACATGAATGTGCCTGAGCAACAGATAAAACCACAGCCTTGAGAACATTGTGACGCACAACCCATTCAAGAGTTTGTGAGAGATTTATAGGGTTTTGGTCTGCACCTAGAGCTATCAGACAAATACATGGGTTACAACTGTCCCTTGTGTTGAGCCGCTTCAGTAGGCCAACCATTCTGTATTAAAATAATCTTTTTTTCATTGGTCATTTAAAATTTAAATTTTCAGAGACACATGAGCTGTAAGCCATAATTATCATCAAAGTAAACAGGAAAAAACATCTTGAGTTAAACTAATCTTTGTGTAATGACTGGAAATACAAAATTTATTTTTGATTTAATTATTTAAATTAACTTTTCAATAACATTTTACTGTATTGAGGCGTGTCTGTATTGTAGCACATACTTTTCTATCTAAGTAGTGATTCAAACAAGGGCATAATTTTGGCTCCAGCATTGGGGGGTTAAGCCCTCTGCCTAGTTGTTTATTTATTGAATCATTTACTTTTGTAAAAGGAGTCTAATTTCGCGTTCCTGATTTAGAAATTAATTCTAATGCTTTTACTGTGATTTACTTAACTTTCCTGTTTTCTTTGTATTTACTCTGCAGTTTTTCTGTTCCACATCAGTTCGGCAATTAATAAAAAGCTTAATTTTACACAGAACCAAATGTTTAACATTTTTAAAGCACCTTAATATTTATGAATGCTGCATTGTGGTGTTTCAAAAGCTTCACAATAATTTGACTTGGTTTTAATTTTTTGTTAGTAGTTTAAGTGAAGGATGAAGATTAACAGTTTATAACTGATGAAAAAACATTTGGCTGAAGCAAATAATGACACGTTTTGTGATATTTAGAAATATGCTCAGTCCATCCAACTAAAGTTGTTCTTAAACTCACAGAAACTATGTTTACTGTGGCTCAAATAATTGTGCTTCTTTTCTCGTCTATATAAATTACTTTTTTAAATTTTACTCTCTCACTCTCTCTCCCACATCTGAGGCTCCGTTGTCATAATTGCTTACATTTCTAAAAAGAAAACTGGTATAAAATTATTTTTTTTTTACATTTCAATGGAATGGTAACACCCTAAAAACACATTTATTTATTTATGCTATGAGCCCTCCCAACATTTCATTACAATAGGTTCCTCCTTTCATGAACCTTTTGACTAAAAATCAGATATTTTTCACATCATGACGCAGATCCAGCTAGAATCTAACAGAAAGGGTTCCTACTGTTTTCTGTCACAACCAGGCCATTTAAGGACTGATATTTCCAGTTTATCAAGAAAAAACACCTTCAGTTTTTGCGGAGAACATATTCTCTAGAAAACACGAAGATCTCCTAAGTTCCTGTCGTGGACGGGTATTGTTAAAACTCACGAACTACTCCTTCAGCTTACAAAGGGGGAACACGCACGCATTCAAGCTCAGCAGAAGCAGCGCGATTTCAAGGCTAGGACTCATGAAAGGGGAGCTTTACGAAATGTACGTCAACGCATCACGTTTGCTTTTGCTTTCGGCAGCAGGCTACGTAATTCCCACAGGTTCCCTTCCGGACAGTTCCGTCTACCCTTATGTTAAGAGAAACTGTTCAGCCATTCCCATTCTTCCCCTTACTTCCCCTTGCTATGAAAATGCAGCAATGGCTTAAAACCACGATGCGGTTCTTCGTGTTTCTCATCTTTATCGTGTGGACAGGTAATTAAACATCTATTTCTGCTGTTGCATTAAGTTATATTGAGCGCCTCGTTTTTAACAGAGCCTACGCCCATTTTTACAGTGTCTCTAAGGAACTTGATCAAGTATTACCTACTTGGTCGGAATCTGAGTTTAAAAACCGTACAGCTACAAATAGGGCAAAACCTCTATATAAAATGTGCAAAGTTGCGCCGCAAAATATTTATTTGTAATAATGTAACTATACATTTTCAACAGTTGCCGTTTACTAATTGGACTATCCAGACTGCTGAGAAAGTCTTTTGCATTGTAGAGAGAACATACCACATGTTTAAAATGGGTCAATATGCTAAATAAATAAATGCCCTTATTATCTGAACTTTTTTATCTTAGTTAGGACAGAAGTGGATTTTACTCTGTTGTTTGAACAGCGCTGGAAAAACTAAGATCAATCACTGTAATTTTAGAAGTGAAATGCTGTTTCTTAAAATACTTTTTCAGTAGCACTGAGTTTAAAGCCGTAAAGCCATGCTGCAGTAAAGCATGCTGGGTTGAGTTTTCATTTGCATTTGTTGTTGTTGGGTTTTTTTTAAATAGAAAATCATATCATTAAGATGCGAGCATTTTACTCCAAATGGTCCTTCTATGGTATGATTTAAGCACATATCATAGGCACTGACGCATTGAAACATGTTGGATGATGCTGCATCCATCAGAAATTTCTTATTTTATTTTAACCAAACAGAATTTTTTTTTTTTTACATTTTACATGACACCATGCTATGTAAGAATTGGTCAAAAGAAGGAAAAAAACCTTTCCAAATGAGTTTGTTTCCTGTGCAGATGGTTTTCCCAACTTGCCCTGGATGGTTACCTTATGCTTACAGCTTACATACCCAGAGAGTTCAGCTTTGACCTCATCTGGCCACCCTATAATCCCAGTTGTTCTGTGGCTTCTGCAAATCTTCTGCACCAAATGTTAAAAAACAACTTTCAGCATGTTTCTGATTTATTTTGAAATGTTATTCTTGGCACTGCCGAATTATAGAAGTGCAGCTGTGACCATTGTTGTTAGTGTTTTAAAACTGTAGGATTTTTTGTGTAGGTCTCTAGTTTTGTCAGCCATTTTTGCTCATACTTTTTTCATGTGTTCAATGGTTGTTTCCTCTACCATTCCACTGTATTACACATAAGTTAGTTCATGGACTAGTTATAATTAATTCCTGTACAGAATCAAGAATGAACATATTCAAAATTGCACACATTGTGGGACAGTATAGATGGGCCACTAAGAGTAAAACTTTTATCACAAAGTTTTGTCATAAAGTTCCTTGACACATGAAAACCCAAACTTCAATGCAGTTTATGGGATTTTGTGTGATAACCCAACACAGAGTGGTGTACAATTGTGAAGAGGAAGAAAAATTATGCAATGTTTTCCAATTTGTTCTGATAAAAATGTGAAAAGTGTTGCATGCATTTGTATTTAGCCCCATTTTACTCTTTTACCCCAAAATAAAACCCAGGGCAACAACTTTTCTCCAAAGGTTACATATCTGGTAAATAGAATCAGCGGTGTGAGATTTATTCTCAGGTTAAATCCAGCTCTTCTGTGAAGGCCTCAGAGGTTTGTTAGAGAACTTCAGAGAATCAACAGCATCATGAAGACCATGGAACACAGCACAAAGGTCAAAGATAAAGTTATGGAAAAGATCAAATCAGGATTAGGTTATAAAACAATATCCCAACCTTTCAATAGAAATCACTGTTCAGTCAATCATCAAATGTACAGCATGTGGCACCACTGCAAACCTACTAAGTCATGGTCAATAAATTAAAGTTGAGCTATTTTGTAAAGAAAAATGTGTAATAAATCTCAGTCTAGATTTGCAAAGCTGATAGAGATGTTTTTTGTGTAGGTCTCTGTGGTTTTGTAGGCAATTTTTGCACAAAGGTTTCTTCCTGTGTTCAATACTTATATTCTCTACCATTCCACTTCATTACACATAAGTCAGTTCGTGGACTAGTTATATGTGGAAACAAACCTTGGTGTGTTCTATACTTATTTTACCCACTGTATAATTATGTTCTTAGGATTGGGTCAGAGTATTAGCAGGGCTGTTTTAAATAGCTGTTTGTGCAGTAAACTTTTACGTAATTTATGTCAACTGTGTCCCTTTAGGAAAGTCTGCACATTCCTGTGAAATTGAGTTTCATCCCCAGTTGGTTTTTGTGAAATTTGGAAGTTCCACCATTGCCTACTGCGACGCATCACTCTGCAGCAATATAGTGGGGATAGGCTGGGAGTCTCCTTTTGGAGGAACAGGCCTTGTAGAGGGACCGTCCACTTTAAATGTGAATCTTCAGAATGTTAAAGAATGGGATACAAAACC
The DNA here is from genome assembly GCF_021462225.1 of Girardinichthys multiradiatus. Taxonomy (NCBI): domain Eukaryota; kingdom Metazoa; phylum Chordata; class Actinopteri; order Cyprinodontiformes; family Goodeidae; genus Girardinichthys; species Girardinichthys multiradiatus. Next base: position 28,492,413 of record NC_061818.1, read on the forward strand.
CCAGTGTTATATTGTGTTATCTGATGATACACAGATATCCAAAAATCTGCCAATCACCGTTTACAGTAAGTTACTTAGATGACCGTTTTAAGCTAATCAAACACACACACATACACACACACACACACATATATATATATATATATTCATTATTAAAGTTCTAATTTGCTTATTTCTCTATTTATACTTTTTTGCTTAAGAAATGCCAAAGAAAGTATCGATGCCAAAGCCCATAAGCCCTATGAAGGCCACTGGTCCCGGTTATGTCCTGCAGTGCGATGTTGAAGATGTTGCACCAGCAAACAGGCTCATCATAACCTTGTACAAAGGAAATAAAACGATCTATGAACAGAATCCTAAAGGTGACGATCTACTTCCAGTCAATGAATCCCTTCAAACAACAGTAAATGTTGTTGCAGAGGATCATGGAAAAGAGGTCTGGTGCGAAGCGAGGCTAAACTTTTCTCCAGCAGAACAAAGCCCTCCACCAATGCGATCAGAGTCACATGTATTAACAGTTTACTGTAAGTTTGAAATTCTTTTTTATTTTATACATCAAAAAGAGATGATGACTGTATTTACATTTCTTTCTTTTCTCCCTCTGTGTGTGTGTTATTGTATGCTTATCATCAGACCCACCAACCTTTACTGAGCCTAAAAATGAGACCCTGGAAATTTCTTTTGGTAAAACAATATCGTTGAACTGCTCAGCTACAGGAAACCCTACTCCAGTTTACAGCTGGCATTTTGCAGACCCTACGCAAGAGGGGATCCAGAAACAAAATATGACGGGGCCGATTTTAACTGAGGATTTTAGGGTTTCAGGAGTCTACAGCTGTACAGCCTCTAATGCGGCAGGTGGAACGACCAAATATTTCAACATCAACAAACCTTCAAGTAATACATTACTACACATTTTTTGTATTTCTTATCCCGCTCTTTACTGTTTATGTCTATAAGTCTCCATGCTGTCGTTCCCTATTAGGTATTCAACCAGGGACCACTGCCAGGATTTTAATCGCTCTATTCTTTGTTGTAATCCTTACTTTGGGATGTGTGGTTTATCAAAAACAAAGAACCTCTTCTGTTGCATGACCACAAGATCTGTCCAGATGAGCTGAGAGTGAGAATGTAACAAAACTTTCCATCTCCCACAGGGAATTGGACCACCATAGAAATCATATTGGCAGTATTTCTGACCCTGGGAGCTGTGCTCTTCATCGGCGCTGCCATTTTTGTGACAAAAAATGGAAAATTTTCTTTCCAAAGAGGCATCTATCGACCTACCTCAACCGGTCCTATATGAACCTGGCTTTTTCATAATTTATTGTTGAATAATGCTTGGTGAAACATCAGTTCACTTAAAAATTGAGTGTTTTATGTGGGGTGCATGTTCAGGTTGGGTTTATATGAACATGGGTGCTGTAGCTTTAAAAATGCTAAATCTGTCTGCTGTCTTTGACCTCTCCAAAGAAATGCCACTGTTAACAAACAATGATTGGAGAAAGGGTTTAATTGTGTTTATTAACTTTAAGAAGTCAAGGCTCCACAGGCACAGCTTTACTGTGGAAGTGTGACTGACTTGCCTTAGGAAATGTTGCTCCTTCTGGGCCATTTCTTTGGCATCTGCTTTTTCTTTCAGATAATCTGTTTTTAAGTTGATGTTACTGCTTTGCTAAGGTGTTACTTTGGTGTTTGTGCTGCACAACTGTCTAAGATGACCAAAGACTGGTTACTCAAGTGTATGTTAAAATATTTGCTGATATAAAAAATGTTGCATGCTGATACTAAAACTAAGCATCGTGTTCAGCAATCTTACACCAACAGTTAAAAGTACAAAGTAAGCTTTTAAGAAAAGATATATTCATATATATACACACACACACACACACACATATGCGTGTGTGTGTGTGTGTATTTGAGGGAGTTGTGAGTGGTAAAATGTTATCAGAGTGAAGAAACATATTTTAAAACCTTATTCTTTTATCTCATTGATGTTTGTAGCCAGAAATTGCGTAATCTAAAACAATGTAGTGCATGGAAGCCTCTAAGATCAGCATCACACCTGGATTTGGGGATGTCCTGGCAGTGGTTGAACTCTTCAGTTTACATCTTGAATCGATTTCAACACCCAGATTCTTTAGATTTTTTTTTATTTATTTAATATTTTAACAGCCCCAACAAATGCAACAGTCTTCTTTTTGAGTTGGACTTGAATGTGATGGTTAATCTAGCAGCAGGTAGTAAGAGTTGTAGCTTCCAGCCTTTTACTTTGTCCACCCTAAAAACCATTGGAAATGTTTTCCAAGTTGTCTGTTTATAGTCTTATATTCTTAGACAACTTTTGGCAGAATTAGTTTTTTATATTTTCTAAAGAATTTTTAAAGTTCAGCTTTTGGACTTTGCACCCACCTTTTAAGGTATGGATTTAACAAAAATATATGAGATGTTACATCCATGCAATATCATTTTACAACTTAAAAGACTATTTGCAAAAAGGGAAACTTAAAGATGTTTTATTTTTTTATTAATGTTTTTTGCATTACTTTTGGAGATAGGAATGCTTCCTTACAGCTTCACAACTGATGGTACTAGGAGCCGAACTGCATGCACGGTTGATGTTTTGAAATTCATTTTTGATGTGTGTGTAAATTATTATGTTCTTTAAAATAACTTTTCCGTTTGATATTTGTTTGTAATTTTGTGCCTTGGTAACATTTAATTATCTTCCAAAACACACAAAACATGCCATTTCTATGATACCCTATACATATACTATATTCTAACATGATTTTATTATAAAATAAGTTGTTGCTATGATAAGATGTTTTTAAAGCACAAAAATGATAAAAAATATAAATGTATTATTGGTAAATCAAAGCTAATTAAAACAGGTTTGTTTCATCAGTGTTACTTTGTATTAAGTGGAAATCTAAGCCATTTTTGTGTTGTGACCTCTTTATGCAGAAAACTGATTTTGGCATTTGTTTTTCCTTTCCCTCCTTGTCAGTCCCTTGGTTCTTTCAGACCACCTTGAATTATAAAGCACTGAGTCCTCGGTACTAATTTCACTCTGACAAAGAAGTGAATGTAAAAAGCAGTGTGTGTAATCCTGTCTTCAGCTGATTAAAATAAGCTTTTTATTATTATTTTTGTCTTAAAACGGTGTCCTCTGAGTTTATTCGTGTCATGTCCAACTGAAATTGAGCTGAAAAGTGAGTCAGCTGTGTGTTTTCATTTTTCTTGTGTTGCTATAACAACCTGGCAGATGGGATATCGCACAGTTAGTCATGGAGTTTAAAGATAAAAGCTTTATTCTGAAAACGTTTATCCTGGGCACTTGTTGGGGCAAATTGAAAGCTGCAAGTATTGTGAGAATGTACACAGTAAAGCAGGAGTGTCCAAATTGCAGCCAGAATTCAAGAATGGGAACACTTTGGCTTGCAGAATCAGTTGGTTGATTGGCTATTTTCACTCATTGGAGTCCTTTTGAAAAACATAAAAGAAAATGTGAAGTACAACACAACATATTTATCTTTTAACAACCATGTTTTTTTGTTTTAAATTTAATTTAATAGTAAAGAGGACCACAGACATCTAGTGACTTTTACTGAAAAGCAGGTTTGGGCAGACATATTTATCAGACTTGGCTAAATGAAAAACTTTTTGACACAGCTAGGCCATGATAATCAAGCCCCAAAAAAATTAGGACATTGCTGCTTTTTTGTTGTTTTCTTTTTAACCAGCACCCCTGCAGGACCATTTGTATGATTCAGATCCGCAGTGATTTACAGATCCATTTTCTACAGAAATCAGACTACTTTGCTTGTTTGAAATAACTATTGTGTGTTTAGTTTATTGCTGAGGAGGTAAAACAAGTAAAACAACATAGTGTTTGCAATACTAAGAAAAAAAATCTAATTTTTGTGACCCCACAAGTACTTTCAAAATAAAATTCTGGCCCCCATGGTCCCTTCATCAATTTATTAAAAAGCATCATATATAAAGTACTTCAGTTAAGGTTGGCACAGTGAACGTTTGATAGCATTCACAGAGTGACTCTCTTAAGCTTACATTCAAAGTTGCCTGATTTGTTAAAGTTGGAATTTTCATTCGAAGATTGTCATATTTTGCATGTGTCGTTCTGATAATATATTTTATCCTACCTGCCCTCTAACGTGTGAATGGTTACTATAATGTATGGTGTGGGGATCAAACATTGGTGCCAGTGGAAGGTGGTTCCCTAAACCTGTTTTCTGCCATATAAGGCCTAAGAAACAAACCACAGCTAGTCACATGGACTGCACAATTAAATCAACCGTAAATCTAATCACCATTTTCCCAAAGTCATGGACACACTTTCCAACTGCACAGTTAGAAATCATCTCTCCAAACACATCTGGTTTAAATTATTTTGTAAGGTAATACAATTTTCACAGGATTATTTATTTGGTAAGTGTTGGAAGTCCTGCAGGAGGAGTCAGTCATTGCAAAGTAATATTGAACAATACTAATAATAATCTTGCAACTATCAGCTAATAAATGTGTCCTGCAGAAATAATGAATAGCCAGTTCTGACATTGGCAGGAGGCTAGTTTCATTAAAACAGTTGAATATGGACACATTAAGTAAACAAAGTATCAAAATGATCCACAGCAGACAGTCATTCACTCCCCAGTCTTTTGGCTCAGCAGGGGAGCAACCTTGACAAACAGCTTTGTTTTTACTACTTCCCATTTAAGGGAAGTACTCTGAAGATTTCTCAACTCAGTCAGCGTCTCACACTTGTAGTTAATTTTTTATATTTTGTGTTGTGTGTGTATAAGTGTTCTTTAACAATGAATTAATGTTTGTCTATCTACGGTGCTGTCTTCTCTTTATTTAACACAGGTTTTTACATGAATTACGTCTGATGACTAAGAAGGCCATGAAGGACTGTTTGTTTTGGTTCTGGTAACCAATCTCTTTGTTGATTTGGCCAGATGTTTTGGATCATTTTCCTTATGAACCACATACAAAATCTTGCCAAACATATTCTCTCAACACAAATCATTACATGCAGGTGTTCCAACCAACTTCTGTGCATAAAATCCAGCACAGGGGCATGCAAACTGCTTCTACAAACATTTGTGAAGGAGCTGATTTACTTCCAGTGTGGTACCGTGATAGGATGTTACTGTTGTAATAAGTCTAGTTGGGATTTTCCTCCCTAATAGGTATTCCACAGGCAACTGTTAGCAATATAATAGCAGACTTGAACCAATTGGGGATGACGGCCACATGAAATCACCGTGCAGGGTCAGTAGAGGCTGAGGCATGTAGGGCACAGATGTCACCTACTGTCTGGAGAGTCATAGTTACAGAGCTTCATACTTAATGTGGCATTCAGATTTGCTCATAAACAGTGCATAGAAAGAATAAGGTAATGGGTCTCCATGCCCAAGCATCTGCACCAGAACAAAACTTCACTTTTATTATACGTTAACCCTTTACAAACATTAAAGAATTTATGGGGACTTTTTTTTAATTACACTACCTGACCATAAAAAAGTCACCACCAGAAAAAAAAGGTCACACACTCTAATATTTAGTTGGACCGCCTTTAGCTTTGATTACGACACACATTCGCTGTGGCATTGTTTCGAAAAGCTTCTGCAATGTCACAAGATTTATTTCCACTCAGTGTTGCAATACATTTTCACCAAGATCTTGCATTAATGATGGTAGAGGCTGACCGCTGTGCAAAGCCTTCTCCAGCACATCCCAAAGATTTTCAATGAGATTAAGGTCTGGACTCTGTGGTGGCCAATCAATGTGTGAGATTGATGTCTCATGCTCCCTGAACCACTCTTTCACAATTTTAGCCCGATGAATCCTGGCATTGTCATCTTGGAATATGCCCGTGCCATCAGGAAAGAAAAAATCCATTGATGGAACAACCTGGTCATTCAGTATATTCAGGTAGTCAGCTGACCTCATTCTTTGAACACATACCGTTGCTGAACCCAGACCTGACCAACTGCAGCAACCTCAAATTATAGCACTGCCCCCACAGGCTTGTACAGTAGGCACTAGGCATGATGGGTGCATCACTTCACCTGCCTCTCTTCTTACCCTGATGCTCCCATCACTCTGGAGCAGGGTTTATCTGGACTCATCAGACCATATGACCTTCTTCCATTGCTCCAGAGTCCAATCTTTCTGCTCCCTGCAAATTGAAGCCTTTATTTCCATTTAGACTCACTGATTAGTGGTTTTCTTAAGGCTACACAGCTGTTCAGTCCCAATCCCTTGAGTTCCCTTCGCATTGTACGTGTGGAAATGCTCTTACTTTCACTATTTAACATAGCCTGGAGTTCTACTGTTGTTTTTCTTCAATTTGATTTCACCAAACGTTTAAGTGATCGCCGATCACGATCATTCAGGATTTTTTTTTCTGGCCAAATTTCTTCCTCAAAGACAATAGGTGCCCACTATCCTTCCAGTTTTTAATAATGTGTTGGACAGTTCTTAACCCAATTTTGGTACATTCTGCAATCTCCTTAGATGTTTTCTCTGCTTGATGGAGGCCAATGATTTGACCCTTCTGAATCAGGCATCTTTTTGACAACCACGGGATGTTTCTTTCGACATGGTTGTTTAGGAAATGAGAAACAACTCATTGCACCAGTTGGGGTTAAATAACTTGTTGCCAGCTGAAACATAATCGCCCATGCAGTAATTATCCAATGGGAGGCTCATATCTATTTGCTTAGTTAAATCCAAGTGCAGACTTTTCTGTTTTGGCCAGGCAGTGTATTAGATATTTTTAGCCTATTATTTGATTACAAACAAAGTCAGTTAATATATGCTTTAAGTATAATGTGTTTTGTTTATTTTGATTTTTTGTTTCTGTATTTTATGCATTACATTGTTTCATTTTTCCTACTATAATTGTCTAGTTAGAAATGTTGCTCTAACATGTTTTCCTTGCTTGTTTTTTGAGTTATTGAGTTTGTGTTTTTGTAATACTACTTGGTCTAGTCCTTTGTTTTCTGTTCTCCCTACACCCCAAGCCCACTGTTCTGTGTTTTCCCCTGACTGTCTTGTCACGTTTGTCATTGGTTCTCACTGCTGTTCAGTTTTTGTATTTAAGCCCGTTTGTTTCCATTGATCCCCGCTAGTTCCTTATGTTATGTTATGTTATATGTGTGTGTGCGATCTCGTGTGATGGCTACCCTGTCTGTGCCCTGCCATGGATAATAAAGAGTCATCTTACCTGAAAACCTCGAGCTTCAGGAGTTCTTCCCTGCATTTTGGTCCAACAAGAAATCAAACTATGACGTTCCTTTAAAAAATGGAAGCAGCAAAATTTTAAGATGGGGTTTATTTTCAAGGAGGATATCATAGAACCTTTGCTCTTTGGGGGCACATGTATGGGGCCTGTTTTAACCAAACAGATTCCAGTGCTTAAATGATATAAGTGCTACTTAGTACCAGTTCTTTGTGTTTCTAATGGCCCAGGTTCTACCTCTGGCCCTGAAAAACTGGGTTGTTCATGACTTTCTTCTTGAAAAAACTCCATACCTAACCTTGAACCAGTCCAAGTCAAGAGGAAATAAAATCCAAAGGCGGGCTCATGGGGAACAGCAGCCAATCAGAAGGTTATGAGCGCCATGTTAAAAACTCCTGAACAAAAACAGTTTGGAACAGCACAGTTTTAAAAAAAAAATACAACACCAGAGTGTGTGCGGAGTTCAGCTGTTTAGGCTTGTGAAGAGTTCATAAGCACCACTGGTTGCTAATAACATTGTCAGTAAATGAAAACGGTGATTATTGGTTATTGTTTGTTTGCAGGTACACTGGGATAAATACACATGTACAATGACCCATCACAGACAAACACAATGAAACACGGGAAGGTTAAACATCAGCTGGATTATACCTATAATGTAATGGCGTGGTTCTGACTTGGCCCTGAGGTGGTAGAAATGCAAACTGCTCTCTTTGTAAAACCAGGTATGAACTAGGTATAGCACCAGCCCTGGTTAAGGGTGTTGGATGAACATTATAATAATTTATTAAATAAAGAAACTTACAGGAGGCACAAGGGAAATGAAGAAAAGGAAAATAGGCTGAACTAAAGGGGGGAGTCACAGGAATATGGACATAAACGGGGAGTGTAATGGGAAAATCTAGCTGGGAACAATGAGAATTGGTAACAATTCTGGGACAAGTAGACAATGGCATTGAAAGCAGGTGAGTCAATCAGAGGATTATGTGAAGCAGCTCAGTCAGGAGGAGCGCAGGGAGACTGAGGGAGAGAGACTAAAAAAAATAAACAGAGCTCAGCTGGGGCACAAAGAAATTATCAATCAAGGAAAACATTTACAGAGATCCAACAGAATAAATACTAAGAGAATGAGCTATGAAGCACAAAGTAAGGATCTTATGGCAACAAATAGAACAGAAGGAAATGAAGAAAACAGACATAAAAAACTCAAAAAATTAAACATCTGAGGATGATCAAGGTGCTCAAAATTCTAGTTTGTTGAAGCCAAACTCTTTCCAGCATTATCAGGAAAAGCTAACCTATCTTAAAAAAAATCTGTAGCATATCATTGGTTTGTAAATTCAATTCAATTCAATTGAGTTTATTTATATAGCGCCAATTAACAACACATGTTGTCTCAAGGCACTTCACAAAAGTCAGGAACATACATTCCAATTAATCCTAACAATTGAACAGTGCAGTCAGATTCAGTTATTTATTCAAATTGGATAAAAAGTTTTTCTGTCTAAGGAAACCCAGCAGATTGCATCCAGTCAGTGACTTGCAGCATTCACTACTCCTGGATGAGCATGTAGAGACAGTGGACAGTGACTGGCGTTGACTTTGGAGCAATCCCTCATACTGAGCATGCATGTAGCGACAGCGTAGAGGAAAAACTCCCTTTTAAAGGGAAGAAACCTCCAGTATAACCAGGCTCAGTGTGAGCGGCCATCTGCCACAACTGACTGGGGGTTTGAGAGAAAGAACAGAGCAGAGACACAAAGAGAACAAAGAAGCACTGATCCAGGAGTCCTTTCTATGGGAAGGAAAAGTAAATGTTAATGGATGTAGCTCCTTTAGTCGTTTCGCCTAGAAAGAAAGAACAGATAAACTCTGAGCCAGTTTTCAAGGTTAGAGTCTGAAACAGAGTATATAGAGTTAGTCACAGTAAAAGCTCAATCAATTGCTATGTATAAGAGAGAGAAAGGGTTAAACACTGAAAGACAGGGCTATGTGGATCATCGGTAGAGGGGGAGCATTAAGTTGTTGCCAGCAGAAGCTTGGACGATGCCCTTCTACAGAAAGATGTCACAGGTAGACACAGAGTCAGGCCAGGTGTAGCTTCTAGGAAGAGAAAAGAGAGAGAACATAAAGTTAAAAACTGAAATAACAGCAAATTATGCAGAATTGGAGAGTAGTGTGAGAATTTAGCGAAGAGGCTGGAAGTGGTCATTATGTCCTCCAGCAGCCTAAGCCTATAGCAGCATAACTACAGAGATAGCTCAGGATAACCTAAGCCACTCTAACTATAAGCTTTATCAAAAAGGAAAGTTTTAAGCCTAGCCTTAAAAGTAGACAGTTTGTACATCTGGAGCCCACTGATGGCCACTGTTATACTAAAAACCACGATTGGGATACCTCTCTCTGTCAGATTGACCATAACCATTGGAAAAGAGAAGGGGTCATACAGGTAGCAGAAATGGAGGGTGTGTTTGCACCTCAACCAGATCTGAGCTGGGGGGCTTATTCTTAATTAATTTGACAACTTGCTTATGTTGTTGATTTTCTATCAGCAGAAATATGTTCAGTTGATACAACATGTTTTTATGATAATCATCAAGCAGAAGAAACCTGTCATGGGCTTCAGTAGAACCTCCCACCTGGGAGGAGGTTTAATAATAGAGAAGAATATTGACTTTTTAATGTATTTGTTTTGTAAAAACACAACAATTTTTGAGCCATTAATGGAAGCTTGGGGTAGCAATACAAAAATTTGAATTTTGCAAAATGGCATGATATCAATTAACGTGTTTTAGAGGAATAGCTAGAATATGAAATAATAACTTTTTGTTAAAAAGACATTGCCTAATCGGGTAATTTTTGACCCACTTATGTATCTAAGGGTTAATGATAGGAGGTATGACCTGCCTCTATAATATGTTGAAGTTATTGTCCTCTGCTGCCTAATATTGACTTTTTCTCCAAGCTTTATTTGCATTTACTTCTGGGTTCAAGTAATACTTTAATTGTTGTCTTCCATAGTTGTCCAAAAACTAAAAGAAAATGGTTTCTCAAGTGAATGTAAACTCACTGTTTAAAAAAAAAGTGTTGTATGCAGATATGGTCACACTTTCCTGAGCTCACCCAAGCCGTTTTTGCTTCCTTCGTAGTATCTTTCAAGTACTACATATTCAAGTATATACTTCATATTTCAAGTATTTCATATTCCTCCCACATTCCAAAAAACATGTATTTTAGGTTGGTCTAATCTAAACTGATCTTTGGTGAGTAAGATGCAGGAGCTGGGAGTATATTGTTTACATTTGAGAAAGCCAGTTTTCGTCGTAGATGTACATTGAGTAGTTTTCAGTATATCAATATGACATAATTACCAGTTATCATTGCCTGGAAGTAGTTTTGCATATCATCATTTTTGTATCCTTACAGTTTTTTATATGTGTTTAATATTAAAGCCATTTTCCACCCCATCTTTAACCTTATCCTCTTATTCATCAGCGGGTGTTTTTTAGCTTTCACAGCCGGAACAAAAGGGATGGTTTCCTTCTCAGTTTGACGTGTTTGAAGTGGTTAATCCTGTAGTAGATGGTACCTGCTGGAGCTTTGAGGGCTTTCATAGGAAAATCTGTTGTACCATTCACTTAGGCCATCAGGACAACCATTGAGGATCTTTTCCAGGGTCAAGTTAGATGCCTACAAGGTATTATTTCAAATGGCCTTAATAAAGATTTTTTTTTGCTTTCCTCAGTTGGACTATGCACCAATCTTTTAAGCTGTAGATGCAAAAAAGATTATTGGCCTTTTGCTGACACATTGTTTATATGTTTTTATGTAACAGCAAAGCGGCCAGCTTGTTTGTTTGAGCTATTTTTATTATAGGAAGTTCCGTCATAGCTACAGTAATTACTGGATGTTACTCAGAACACAGCTGCATGCAGGGTTAATGTTTTTTCTCATTTTTTGGTGAGTGTTTATAAATCTAGATATCTTCTGCAAAATTGTCTTTGCAATTTGCGATTTGTTTGCATTGTTGTGCCCCGGTAATGTTTTCTTATTTTGCCCAAGTAGAAAGAGTATACAATTTCTGTAACAACTGGTTGATAAAATGAACCTACTGGGTTTAAAGCAAATGAAAAAATCTTGACAAGTTGAGCATAATAAACTTTCATGTGAACATTAAAATAACTGAAAACAGAAAAAAGCTGTAATACAAAAGGTTAACATATTATTGAGCCACCTTCTCTGTTAGTGACCTCCTTAAACAGAATACTGATTGAGGCAAAGTCAAAACGGCGTCTGTGTTTCCTCGCCCCCCCCTTTGTCAGTTCCTCGGATGCCTTTCTCTGCCTCTTTCAGACAGCCTTACATTACACAGCACTGAGACTGCCATACTAATTAGATCCTAACAAAGTGAATGTAAGGAGGAGAATGTGTAATCATGTCTGCAGCTGCCAAAATATATATTTTTTTATTATACTAGTCCAAAAAATGTGTCCTCTGAGTTCTGCCATTTCCAACAGAGATTTAGCTGAAAAAGTAGGTCAACTGTTTGTTTATGCTTCTCTTCTGCGGCCATAACACCCTAGCAAGATACAGCACAGTAAGTCAAAGAGTTAAAACGTAAAGTGTTACACATGGCAATGGTACACTTGCTAGGGCATATTTAAAGCTGCCAGTAACATGAGAATGTACACTGTAAGGTGTAAAGTTTCCCAGTTGTCTTCTCTATAAATACATTAAAAAGCATCTGTTTTTGATGTTTGCTCTCCTGCACTACAGTTACAGTCAGGGCTGCTATTCTGTGCAGCATTCTGGTCACAGTGTGAGTCTTATAAGCTCACATGCTGCAGGAGACCGGCTCTCCTGCCTGCTGAGTTTTAACAAAGCATGAAGGCCTCAGGACATTTCAAACAAGTGTGCAAAAGGAACTGAAAATAATTTTGCACAGCTCTTTATTATTAGACACCTAAAATAAGCGCTGAAATGTTTCACGAGTCTCTATCATGGCCAAATCTCAATTGGGAAGTTCATAATCATGTATGTTTATTTTTAATTGAGGTTGTGCAGATGAAGTAGCAATTTGTTCCACAGATTTAGTTGTAAGTTTCTGGTGGGTGAGGTATTCATGTTGCACATCTACAGATGTATTTGTGTGCTTTTAATTCTCTGTAAAACAAAAACTATAATGTGCTGTGTTAACATTCCCACTCTTCCCCTTTACTTTTCCTCTTTTTACCCCCTCCCATCTGTAAAGTCATCTGGGAGGGATCTCTGCTTTGTTCCAACATAGTTCCCTGCAGAGTTGCCAGGGTTGTTCAAGTTGGAATTTTCTGTCTGTCGACGACCAGTGCAAAAAATAACAATACCATGGGAAACAACTTTCTTATTTGGATCCTCATATTTTGTATGTTTTATACAGGTAAGACTTTGTGGACTACATGTTTCCTATAGCTTGTTTCAGATGTTGATGATGTCCAGGGCAGAAACTGTGATGAATGAATAGCTTGGATTAACATACTCATGCATTACGGCTATGGGGAAATTACACTGCAATTAGTAATTGTAAAATAAATAAAAAATTAATAACCGAAACAAATGCTTTTTGTGTTAGAATGGGATTAAACCCATTATTTTAGACTCTGATTTGCATGCTAGTTTTTATTTACAGTGCTGTGAAAAATATTTCTCCCTTCAAGATTTCTTGTTTTTACTTTTTTAACATAGATGTTTTATACAATCTATCGTGATAATTAAACCTTAAAAAAAATTTAGTTTTGAAATGATGATTTCTAAGGGGAATTGCTATCCAAACCAACTTGACCCTATGTGAAAAACTAAATGCACTCTTCTTGTGCCACCCTTAGTATCAGCAACTGCCATCTAGGATTTGTGATGACTTGCAACAAGCCTTTTAACTTTGCCGTCGAGTAATTTTGGTTCACTTAGCAAAATCTATTTAAGTCAGGCCCTTGGAAGGTTTGTTGAAAAAGAATAATCTGTTTAAGACAATGCCGTAGCAACTTAATTGGTTTTAAATCTGGTCTTTGACTAGGCCACTCCAAGACCTTCATTTTTAAAAGGTATTTAGAGGTGGACTTGCTGTTGTGCTTTGGATTAATGTCCTGCTGCATAACCCAAGTGACAAAGCAAAATTCATGGTCTCATAAATACAGCATCTTATCCAGGCCCTAAAGCAGCAAAGCAGCACCAGACCATCACACTACCCCCACCATGTTTGACTGTCGGTATGATGTTCTTTTTCTTAAATGCTGTGTTAGCTTTACAACAGATGTAATGGGATGCACATGTTATTAAAGGTTTCACTTTAGTCAGTCAACTAAATATTTTCCCAAAAGACTTTGGTATCATCAAGTTGTTTTTTGGCTAATGTGTTAGAGGAGTCAGGAGTGGTTTTTCTCTTGAAGCTCTCCAATGAATGCTATTTATGCCCCGTCTCTTTCTTATTATTGAATCATGAACACTGACTGGAAATGAGGCAATCTGAGCCTGCAGTTCTTTAGATGTTTTTCTGGGTTCTTTTGTAACCTCCTGGATGAGATGTCGATGAGCTGTTGGGGTATGTCTGGTAGACCAGCACTTCCTTGGAAGATTTACCAATTTTCCATGTTTTCAACGTTTATGGATAATCACTCTTCCTGTGGGTCATTTGAGTCATAAAGGTTTGGAAATGGCTTTGTGACCTTTCTCAGACTGCTAAATCTGTGGCAGTAATCAGGATGGAGTGTTGCCAGTTTTCAAAAAAAAACTTCCCCCCTTAATGAATGAAATCATCATTTAAAAAGCTGCTTTTTGTAGTCATTAGGGTCCTTTATGTATAATTACGTGACAGGAGATTGCTACAAAGTCAGTTACTAGATGCAATCGATAGGGGTACCTTAAATAGAAAACTTTTTACCAATTAGCAAAATAAATTTAACTTGACTCCATTGTTTTATGAGATTAAACTGCGATGTATTTAATTGACTTTGTATCTGTCTATATTTAATGTATATTTCTGTATATAAATTAGATGTGTTTGTTTTGTAAAGTGCCTCAGCATCAATAAAAATAAACTATTGAATGGAATTATAAAATTTGTTTGATGATTTGAAACAATTAGATGTGAAAAAAATCAAAAACGGTAAAAACCTGTAAGGAGGCAGATCTTGTAACATAGTTTAATAACCTGTAAATATCAAATATGGCATTTGATTCCACTGGCTTTGATGGTGACTGCTACTACCTTCCCCAGTGTCAGGAGAAGGTTGCTCCCTCATTCTCAAGCCGTCCCGGGTTGTGGTGGGCTTTGGTGAGTCGGTGACAGTCAACTGTGAAGCCACACGGCCAGTTCGTGTCCTTGGCTGGGAATCAGCCATCAGTGCGGTGCACACGCAGGAGGACCGGTCTGTCCAGTGGAAGGTAGACAGTCTTATTGACTGGATAGAGGAACCCATTTGCTATGGGGTTTTTTTCACAGCTCCGAGACAGTGTGAGGAGAAACTGAACCTTGTCCTCTACAGTGAGTAAACTTTTGACCTAAACATGTGTTTGAAACTCAAATGAATTTGTTTTCCTGACATGAAATCTGTGTATTATTTACATAGAATCCCCAGACAGCATTTCCATCAGGCAGACAAACCACACTGGCTCCATGGTGGAAGGAAAAGAGTACCAGTTGCTCTGTGAGGTTCAGAATATTGCTCCTGTCCAGTATCTCACACTAAGGTGGTACCGAGGTCAAACTGAGGTTTATCAGCACTCCTTCTCTGACCTCACATCTTCTTCACCCGTCCAAGTGTCCTCTACCCTCATCATCACGCCAACAAAAGCAGAGAACGATGCAGAGTATAAGTGTGTAGCAGAGCTGGAGCTTGGGCCAGAGGGTCCACTGCCCCCTCCCACTCTGGCCTCAGAGCCCCTCACTGTGTCCATATACTGTGAGTTATGATGCACATTCCACTCAATTACATATATCTTTTTATTTTGGGGGGATTTCATGGCACAGACCAACACAAAACGAGAACACATTCGGGGAGTGGAAAGATAACTATACATTATAGTGTCTTAGAAGACGCATTTTCAAGTCTTGCCACAGATTCCCAATTGGATTTAGGTTTGAACTTCGACTTGGTCATTCTAACGCATGAATATGCTTTGACTTAAACTGGGGGTCTGCAACCTTTAGAATCTAAAGAGCCATTTCTGACCTTAGTCCAGCTAAATAAAAATTTAGAGCCCAAAATGTCTTTTTTTTTTAAAACTACAACTGAAAATAGTGAAAATATTTACTCTAGGAAATGTGTTGTCATTTTTAAAGAACCACCCTTTTTTTTCCTATTATTTGGTTTAACAGCAAATAACCTTTGCCAATCAGGTTGGATACATGTTTCATGGGATGTTGATATTTGTGCAAAAAGATGTAATAAAAAAAACATAAAAAGACTCAAAGAAATATCACTGGTACTTTTAGTGTCATTCTGTTGTGGAAATTCACTGCAATTATTCCATGAAAAAACTGAGAAGCCACAATCTGCATTTGGTATAATATCTACAGGTCCTTCTAAAAAAATTAGCATATTGTGATAAAGTTCATTATTTTCTATAATGTAATGATGAAAATTTAACATTCATATATTTTAGATTCATTGCACACTAACTGAAATATTTCAGGTCTTTTATTGTCTTAATACGGATGATTTTGGCATACAGCTCATGAAAACCCAAAATTCCTATCTCACAAAATTAGCATATTTCATCCGACCAATAAAAGAAAAGTGTTTTTAATACAAACAACGTCAACCTTCAAATAATCATGTACAGTTATGCACTCAATACTTGGTCGGGAATCCTTTTGCAGAAATGACTGCTTCAATGCGGCGTGGCATGGAGGCAATCAGCCTGTGGTACTGCTGAGGTCTTATGGAGGCCCAGGATGCTTCGATAGCGGCCTTTAGCTCATCCAGAGTGTTGGGTCTTGAGTCTCTCAACGTTCTCTTCACAATATCCCACAGATTCTCTATGGGGTTCAGGTCAGGAGAGTTGGCAGGCCAATTGAGCACAGTGATACCATGGTCAGTAAACCATTTACCAGTGGTTTTGGCACTGTGAGCAGGTGCCAGGTCGTGCTGAAAAATGAAATCTTCATCTCCATAAAGCTTTTCAGCAGATGGAAGCATGAAGTGCTCCAAAATCTCCTGATAGCTAGCTGCATTCACCCTGCCCTTGATAAAACACAGTGGACCAACACCAGCAGCTGACACGGCACCCCACACCATCACTGACTGTGGGTACTTGACACTGGACTTCTGGCATTTTGGCATTTCCTTCTCCCCAGTCTTCCTCCAGACTCTGGCACCTTGATTTCCGAATGACATGCAGAATTTGCTTTCATCCGAAAAAAGTACTTTGGACCACTGAGCAACAGTCCAGTGCTGCTTCTCTGTAGCCCAGGTCAGGCGCTTCTGCCGCTGTTTCTGGTTCAAAAGTGGCTTGACCTGGGGAATGCGGCACCTGTAGCCCATTTCCTGCACACGCCTGTGCACGGTGGCTCTGGATGTATCTACTCCAGACTCAGTCCACTGCTTCCGCAGGTCCCCCAAGGTCTGGAATCGGCCCTTCTCCACAATCTTCCTCAGGGTCCGGTCACCTCTTCTCGTTGTGCAGCGTTTTCTGCCACACTTTTTCCTTCCCACAGACTGATACAGCACTCTGGGAACAGCCTATTCATTCAGAAATTTCTTTCTGTGTCTTACCCTCTTGCTTGAGGGTGTCAATAGTGGCCTTCTGGACAGCAGTCAGGTCGGCAGTCTTACCCATGATTGGTGTTTTGAGTGATAAACCAGGCTGGGAGTTTTAAAGGCCTCAGGAATCTTTTGCAGGTGTTTAGAGTTAACTCGTTGATTCAGATGATTAGGTTCATAGCTCGTTTAGAGAGTCTTTTAATGATATGCTAATTTTCTGAGATAGGAATTTTGGGTTTTCATGAGCTGTATGCCAAAATCATCCGTATTAAGACAATAAAAGACCTGAAATATTTCAGTTAGTGTGCAATGAATCTAAAATATATGAATGTTAAATTTTCATCATGACATTATGGAAAATAATTAACTTTATCACAATATGCTAATGTTTTGAGAAGGACCTGTATATTTAAAAGCATTAGTTAGTTCCTCATCATTTTAGTCAAAGCTTCAGACTTCGGAGAAAATTGCTTGCCTGAGATCTTATTAACAGTTGTCAGTGTGAAGGCAGGGTGAATGTAAATGTACAGCATCTTTTTCAGATTTTCATTTGTAAAGAATTTTAAAAACCATGTATCATATTTTTTCTGCTTGACAATTACTTTGTGTTGGTATATCACATCATTCTAAATAAAATACATTCACATTTTTGACTTAAATGTCAAAAATATGAAAACAATTGAAGCGCTATGAATACTTTTTGTGGTACTGTTTATATGGATAATTAATCACTGTTTATTTTTTATTTTATTTTTAGTCCCTCCAACATTTCTAAGTCCTGAAACAGAGGTGTTAGACTTTACCGCAGGAGCTGAAATCACCTTTAACTGCACAGCCACAGGAAACCCTGAGCCTGTATACAGCTGGCAATCATCCCATCTCACAGATGAGCGGATGAAGGCGGAAGCAGTTATCACTTCCTCCTCGCTGCTCCCAGGGACCTACACGTGCACAGCCTCTAACATGCTGGAAAAGAAGAGCAAGCAGTTCATTATCAAAGAAAAGATCAAAGGTAGAGGGAAGATGTATGTGTTGCTGCAGCTATTAAAATGCTCCAAACTCTACATCCTAATCCTGAAATCTCCTCTTGCTGTCATTCAGGTGTTTGAAGCTTGCTGTCTTGGGTTGGCCTCCTGTCTGACTCATGGGGAAATTTCCACCATGTTGATTTTACTGTTGCCACTTTGGAGATGGGAAAGATGACAAATTTATGATTCAGTGATGATGGGGATCATTTTACCATCCAGAGTTAGATATAGATATATATGTGTGTGTGTTGTCTAAAGGTAGATTTCACATTTTAGGATTTACTTTTGATATTTGTGGTATAATTTATATTTTTGCTAGCCTTATTTACCCACTAATGTAATGAAGTCCTGTAACATTTGAAAAAAACGCAGCTACTATTGGCACTGCAATGAATAGCAGCAGAGAATTACTGTAAATATGAGTTGTTTCTTGGTTTGATTTTCTTATCTTTATCAATAAAAGTTTAATAAAAATAAGCGTTTTACTAACTGGCTCACTTATTGAAGATGATGCATTTGTTTTTGTTAGATTACTAATTTCAGCCTTGGGTTTTGTTAAAAAATAAACTCCAGCAGTATATTAAACGATGTATTGCCTTCCAGTATAAGCACTTTTGGTCTCCTTTCTGATTTAATTTTCAGTCTGACTTTGAATTGAACCATCTTTCCAGATGACTCATCAGTACAGGGACTCTAATTTCAGTCATCTACTGTGCTTAAGTGATACTTCAGCTTTGTTCAACACAGATGCTCATAAACTGACTGGAATTTCATTACAAGGCTGCATGTTTTTCAGAGATGTGCTGCTTTTTTATTGAAACAATTTATTGAAACATTGAATCTATGTATTTTTAGGTATTATTTTAAATTGACTAATGATTGGTCATTTTGACTACTAATTTAAATATTTAAGGTTTTGCCATATAGGAGTTTTAAATATATTTAAAGGTTCCATCTGTCACTCTGCCTCCCTCCACAAGATGTCGCTATTTATCTTATTTTAAAAAGGCGATAGGCCGTCGATGCGTCACATGATCAAAACAGTGTACCAGGAGGAGGTAGCATATTGCGGTTAGCCTCAATGTTATCAACAGAGGTGGGAGTCAGTTTGGGTCAGTTTAGATGTTAAATACAACATAACAACGTCTTAAAAAAGGTGTCTTGGTTTTGTTTTCAGAAATGCCGCAAAAAGATCCTTGTCAAAAGCAAGCGTGCGCCATCCAGACGTGTTTACAAGGTACTACAGATGTTGTGTATTGCTTTAGGCTCAACCCTTGGAAGATATTTGACTAACTCCTTCCCCATCCTGCAGCTAATAAGTACATGGAGAGTCTGTGCGAAGAGGTGATCCGAGACATGCGCCGGTGCTGTAAAGCTAATGTGGGAAACTCCGTCTGCTGCTCCGGTTTTAAGGACTCCAACCCGTCGGAGAACAAGAGCGACACATGACTTTCACCCGTTCCCCTTCATGTTGTGGTAGAAAGCTTCAATATCATGAATGTAGTAGATCTTTATCATTCTGAAGCATGCTGTAGTTCAGCAGGACCCGGAACTGTCATTGAGACGGTGTACATGAGGCTTTAAAGTATAGTAAACATTTCAGCAGCCTTTCTCAGAAGACATTTGAACATAACATTTGGAGAGAAAAAAAAAAAAGCCTTTAAACATGACACCTTCCTGTCAACAGTCATGAGAATAAACTGGATTTCTGCCATTTTGTAAACACCTTGTTCGTGAGATTCGGAGAGGAGCTTGGGCATGTCAGAAATAAGGAAGTGAGACAGGCTCGGGAAAAAAAAAAAAAAAACCAGACCCGACTCGTTTTTTCTTGTTCTATTACTTCTTAAGGTTTTTTGGGTTTTTTCTTTTTTTTTTTTTTTTGACGGATTGCAAGCAACAATCTGGTGCAATACCACCATCAACTGATAAGGAGTGTGGACTGCAACGACGCTAAAAAACAAAACCCTAACACCCTCACATCCTTTCAAATAAACGAGTCTGTTTAAGATAAAGCATCAATGCTTGAGAACTATCAGATATTGTACTCAGATATTTTTTTTATAAAGAAATGTTGCCCCAGAGAACTATGAAGTCAGCCGTCTTCTCCATGACTGTGTTGGCTGTAATGTCGTCATAACATGACATTTCTGTGTTAAAACAGCCTTTATTGCTTTTAGGTAAGTCCGTTTTCTGTGAAGATGAATCGGATTTTCATTAGCTGTAACCCATAATCCTCAATATTAACAGAAATATAAACAAGCTATATCACTCTTCATGAAAATATATAAGATTTGAGTTAATCTTTTTTTAACTGAATCAGTGAAAGGATTCCACTTTTTGAGGAGATAATTTATTGAGCAATCTTATGTATTTTTTTTTTTTAGAGATAATGTGTTTTATATTTTATTTATACCTTAATTTCTGCAGACCTCAAACAATATGAAATTACACAGAATTCATGAATCCATCCATCCATCCATCCATCTATACCTTGTCTTGTCCTTGCAGGGTCATGGGAGGGGGGTTGGTGCACCAGTGGTCATTGGGCAAGAGGTGGCGTACCCTCTGGACAGGTCAACAACCAGTCCATCACAGGGTAACACAGAGACACCAAACAACCATGCAAGCACACATTCAAACCTAGTGACAATTTATAGAGACCAATGAACAATCATCTTTTTGGACTGTAAGAGGACTCCATGCAGAAAGAGCTAAGGGATTTGAACACAGGACATTCAGAACTTCCCGACTTCACTGTCAGCATTCTGGAATGTCTGCTGCAATATAAAAAAAAATGTGCAAGGAAGATGTCTTCTTTTGTTGTTGCCTTTTAATCTTGGTCATAAGGTGAAAAAGGTAAGAGAGAGTTATAACTTTTGAAAAGGGCATCAATTCTTTTTTACTATTTTTCAAATTTCAACAGTCATTTGTATTAAGTGACATGCTTGTGCAATGATCTGTATAACCTCTTCAACTTGAACTAATTTGATTTCTAAGTTCAAATGCAGACTGTATAAAACTTTTATTGTTTAACTAGTATTCAGTTTGTAATATATATTTTTAAAATGTATTAGTAGCTTCATTTATTAGCTAAGGAATTATACTAGATGTAAGCGGAAAAATACAATCTGTGAAAAAAGCTATGTTTTAGTTTAACATTGTAACATGGCAAATAGTTAAAACCACTTTAAAAACCTTAAAAATAACAACCATTAGTTACTAGGTTACTGGGATATAGAAAAAAAATCTGTATTTTAACACTTTTAATGTTAAAGGGTTTTTTTTTTAAAGTATATTATGCCCTATTAACTAACACTTCACTCATGCAGAAAAGTAAGCATTTAGTTGTAATAAACATTATAAAGTTGCATACTCTATTACTCCTTTGTGTAACAATTACTGAAAGGGTAATTCCAATCAAAATTAAAAGCAATAAATAGTGTATATATTAGAAATACATTGTATCATTTCAAACAATTGACAAAAAACAAGTTAGTCTACTAACATAAATAAAATATATAAATGTTACACAGATAATTTACTTTTTATATAATTATTTCCTGTCTGTTATAGAATATCTTTAGGGGAAACATGCACTAAAAGATTATCTCAAATAATTAAGTAATTCAAGTTAACTTAGGCTTTTGATTTGCTTAATTGTGTGATTTTCTCAAATGAACAGTCCTCAAGGTAACAAATTATAAATTGAAATGTCTCAACATTTTCTTCCATTATGGATCAAGGTATTCTAACGAGAAATTGTTTCTTTTCCGTTTAATCTTGGATAATTGGAACAATTCAATTGCGAGTCTTCCTGTTGACACGAACAACCTTTATTTCTCCTATATTATACATAACAGTCATTTATTTTTTCAACAGACATGCATGTGTTGCACACTTTATTGGACCATAAACCAGTTCTGCGATACATTTATTTAAAATAGGCTAATATATGTTAATTTATTTGATTTTGTTACAATGTTAAATCTGTTTAATAACTGAATTGTTAAACTAAATGCCATTTGTGAAGTAACGTGCTGAAAAAAGCTTTGGTACAGCTTTGTAACATAAGGAATATCAAACAAAAGCAATAAAAAAAAAACATCCAATTGGATAAAAGCATTGGTTTTCGGCCAAATAAAAGTTATTATAAATGCTATTAACACACAATCCTATGTTACTACTTTTTTTTTAAAGAGTTGTGTTAAATATACAAATGTATTAACTACAATTGGTGTGTATTTGAGATACACATTGAATAATATTAAACAATTGGCAAAAAGTCATTTAGACCACAAATAAATTAATACACTAATTCAGCTGAGTCAGATGAGCATGATATATATCTTTACCATTAAATAAAATGTTTAATAAAGGGATATCTCAAGGTAAAATAGATACATTTAAATAATAAACTCATATTTGAAATTATTTATAAGTTATAAGTACTCTTTTGATAAAAAAAATAATACAAAAATCATAATCATGTTGCTTTACTTTGTTATTTGTAAGGCTAATATTTCAGGTTTATTACCAAACCATGTGGGAAATTTCCAAACCTGCTTTACGGCCTCGTACGTGCTTCTGACGGCCGACGTGATGACGTAGGGCGGAAACTTGCAGGAGTGATTCTTTCTAGAATTCTGTAGCTGCATCTGGCTAATAGTCGCTGGGGAGGTCCATCTGTGCTTGTTCTGAAAGAAAACAGCCGGTTTCGCGTTCAACAACAAACTCACGGTTCTTATACGGTCCTCCGCATCGGAAATTCTGCTGCAGAATTACATTTTCTCCTTACGTTTGTTTAACCTTCCAACTTATCCGACTTATAGGAGGCTAACTCGGTTAGCTTTTGGTTCTAGCTCGCAGGATGTCCAGGATAGACTACAGCGTGTGGGATCACATTGAGGTCTCAGATGATGAAGATGATACCCACCCGAACATCGACACACCGAGCCTCTTCAGATGGAGACACCAGGTACAATTTAAAGACTCGAGTAATTAAGATAATTTAGCTTCCCCGCTGGCTGCACATACCTTGTGTTGTCTTGCTACAAACACCTTGCAAAACCTTTGCTTATTTGAACCAGGCGTAAGCGTTTAGCCTACACTTGATTAGTTGCAAAACGGTGAAAACAGTTAACTATGCTTGGATGAAGGTCCAACAGATTATAAAACTTTCATTCCTTCTTTTCAGGCTCGTGTGGAGAGAATGGAAGATTTCCAGAAAAAAGGCGAAGAATTCAATAAAAGTCTAGTCGATTGTCGGCGTAAGCTGGCAGAGACACAGAAGAAACTACAGCAGCTGAGCGTTGCCTCGTCGGATGATGCCAAAGCAGAGCTGAACAAAGTCCAGGCGGAGGAGAAGAAATTAAAGAAAGAGGAACGAGATATGGCGAAGAAGTTGGAGGAACACCGAAGAGAAGAGAAGAAGATGCCCTGGAATGTGGACACGCTCAGCAGAGATGGTTTCAGCAAGGTGACACAGATCAGTAATGGTGCTTTGAACAACAGATGTGATTTTCAGCAGTAAATTCACAGTCTGTTGTTTTTGGGGGGTTGTTTTATCTTCATTGATTAAAAATCTGAACAATCTAGCACTTGTTCAGAATATAAACATTTGTAAAACAGTCTTTTTTTATTTATCGCAAACAACAATTTCACTTCTTAAAAAGTAATCTGTTTTTTTATTATTACAGATTGTTTTTACTGTGCTGCTTAGAATTTAGGATGATTTCTTGATTAAACATAAATGCTGATTTTATTTTTGTTAAGTGTTTCCTTGGTATTCATTGACTATAATTTCAGTGGGGGAGGAGTTGTCACGTCCCATGATCAAAGAAAAACAATTAAGTTTGAATTTACGTTTTAAAATGTTTTTAGCATCTTATGTTAGCGATTAGTGCAGTTAGCATTGCTAATTGTTAACAGCATTGTCTATGTACTTTCTAGAGAAGGCAGACTTATACCTCACCCTGAAAAAGTTTAAAAGACTGACAACATTTCAGAATCCTTCATATTCCACTTGTCTTCAAATGTTTAGCCTTTCTGTTATCTGCTGCAATCGGATTCCGGGTCAGTTTTCTCCTTTGCCAATTCACCAATATGTTCCCATGGCAAATGACTCATTGTTGTATGCTGGAAAGTACAAAATAGTGAAGGAGCTAAATAATCAGCACCTGCCAAGTCTAGCACTCTGTTGCTGCAGCCTGAATAAACAATCAACCTACCGTTGTAGAAAATACACTTTTCTTTTAATTAGCTTCTTACACGTACTTTTGTGCTTTTCGGACTTTGTTTTTAAACATTGATAGAGAATGTTTTAAACCCTTAGCCTACTTTCAATAAGAACTTCCACTCTAAAGAGAGTTGTCAGCACAACCTCCTTCCTGGCTACTCGTATATTTATTCTTAGTTTAGAAGGGTGACAAAAGAGAAAAGACGTTATAGAGATCACATATTGACACTAGAATTGCATCACAGTCTCAAATAATTGGAGATTATGGTTTATAACTTTCATTTTCAGCTGTACAAACAGTGACATGTTACTAACATTCTGGTTCGTCCTTGACAGAGTGTTGTTAATGTCAAACCTGAGGCTGCAGATGAGACTGAAGAGGACAAGGAGCAAAAACATAAAACCTTTGTGGAGAAGTACGAGAAGCAGATCAAACATTTCGGTAAGGGCCTTTGACAACCATCAAGGTTTGTTGTGTGTATATAAATTTACTCCTTGTTACAATTTTAAATAGAGATTCTTATTTATTGCTGCTTTTACTTGAGGCATGTTGCGACGTTGGGACGACAGCCAGAAGTACCTCTCTGACAATCCTTATCTTGTATGTGAAGAAACTGCCAACTATCTTGTCATCATGTGCATTGATCTTGAAGTGGAAGAGGTAAACGGTTTTAAACATTATCTGCATTACTGTTATTGAATTGTGTTCTATTCTTTAGATTGATTGATTGAAATGGAAATAAAGATGGCATTTGGTATTTGGAATGTCACTCAGTGATGCTCTTCCATTTTGCCTCAAGCTGTTTTCCCCCACATGACTACTGTGTTCATTATTCCAAGTATGTTTTCTGCTGTCACAGAAGCACGCATTGATGGAGCAAGTGGCTCATCAGACTATAGTCATGCAGTTCATACTTGAGTTGGCAAAAAGCCTGAAAGTGGACCCCCGTGGCTGCTTCCGCCAATTTTTTGCCAAGATTAAGGTAAGTAGGGGGTCTTTTAAAGCCACAAATTTTAACGCTAATCAGAAGATGCTGTCACCACAAAGTAAACCTTTTTACACCATGAACTATTGCAACAACTGTGCAGAGGTTTTAAACCCAGTTTTTAATATGTCCATATTCGGCTTTAAAGGCACCAGAGCATTTAATAATCTTTTAAAGTATTTCTTAAGGCTTTGTGAAGTTCTTTCAGGGTTTATTCTTTTAATTTAAAGTTTCTTTATCACTAATTTTCTGTCTTTCGTGGACCTGATTAAAATACCTTGTTGTGAAGTGTTTTTTTGTTGTTGTTTTTTTTAATGAGTGTGTGAAGATGTCAGACTTGTGGTTTCTTGAATAAAAAACAGATTAGTTCCGGGATGCTTCTCAAAAGAAAAGTCAAAATCCCCAAAAATTAATGTGCTGGAATGCCTTAAAACTCATTGTCTTTGTGCTGCATGTGTTCAACCAGACAGCTGACCAACCGTACCAGGACGCTTTCAACAATGAGCTCGAGTCGTTCAAGGAGCAAGTTAGAGGAAGGGCGAAGATCCGCATAGAGAAGGCCATGAAGGAATTGGAAGAAGAAGAACAGCAGAAGCGCCTGGGTCCTGGTGGGCTTGATCCCGTCGAGGTTTATGAAACTCTGCCACCTGTAAGTTCCCCATTTGTTTGCAACTGTTAGTCTTGTTGGTCTTTCCTGTTTGGTTTAAATTCTTGAGGTTTATGGAACATGTTGTTAATTGCAGGAAATGCAGAAATGCTTCGATGAAAAAGACATCCAAATGTTACAAGATGTCATTAGCAAAATGGACCCAACAGTAAGTTATTTTTTTTTTTATAAATCATCTTTCTGGTTGTTTTTTTCAACTTCGTAGGAATTAGGTATGCATGTTGACGAGCTTTGGTTTACACCTGAGTGTTTCACATAATTTCAGGAGGCAAAACATCACATGAAGAGATGCATCGACTCCGGGCTCTGGGTCTCTAATGCCAAGGGAGAAGAGGATGGAAAAGATGAGGAACCCACCTATGAAGAGGTGAAACAGGAGCAGGAAGAAACAAAGGATGACTGACCAGATTGACCCAGCTGATTTGGTGTTTGTTTTGCATATGTATTTACCCACTGTAATGCAGCTCCGTTATGTGTACGATTAGTTCGCAGATTAATGAAATAAGTTCTTTGAATATGTTTTGCTGGGATCTAAAAGTTGAGTGTTCACTTAGCAACACAACATGGAGGCATCAGTGACCCTGCTTGGACATAAAACTGCTGATTGTGCTAAAAGTGATCACTGAAGCTGGGTCCTTTCATTTATTTGTATACACTTTTGTAGGTATCAACAAACATGTCTGGTTTCTTTGTGCTGGTGTATAGTCTTTAGATTTTTGCGTTCTTTTGGGGTCAGTGTTTTAAAATGCAAGAATTTATTTTGAGCTTATACACCTAATTTGACATTTTCTATTGACTTCTGGGAACTTGAACTATGTTCACTCTGTGTAAAAGACATTTCCTCCACAGAAATGTATTCATTCAACAGATAAATTAATGACCGTTTGCCACTTCTTTGCTTGAACCAACATTTTAGACAGTGTTACCATGTCACTGATTTGACATTTGCTTATGTTTCTGCTTAATGTTTCCAACATCTAAATGTTTGCTTCTTCTGCACGCTTTAGCCACCTTCTTCAAAATAGTCAAGATGGAGCAAGTGCTCACCAGTCCAAAGACTTATCATTGGCCTTCATCAGATCGTGTGGCATTTTGAATGGATTCTCAACTTTCATTCATGCTTTTTGTTTTGACAATTAGTCGACCCAGAAATTTGCATGTTGTAGCTCATTTTTCAAAATACAATTATGTTTATGTTGGCTTTTACTCTAAATGACTAAATAAAGTTAATCCTTGTTGAAAATTTGGACTTTTTTATTCATTCCTATTAAACATCTGATCACTGTAACCAGTCATTACCCAAATTTTCCCATTTTTTTCTGTTTCCTAGGATTATTATTACTATTTTTCACTATGAAGTATAAGGTTAGTCAGACAAATATTGAGACAGAAATTTAGAAAACATTTGAGACACAACACATTCTGGCTACGGCCTCCCCTCTGGACTGGAAAAACGTGACAAAAACACCTGAACCCATATTTAGCCGTTCCCAAGTAACTTCAATTGAGTTTATTTATACTGGTTGAGGTTTAATCAGGTGAAATTATTTGCAGGATAGAAGTGTTTCAGGTATCCAACATCTACAGCGATAATTTATGGGATGTCTAGTTTTATCACAGATGGTTACAATTATTAGGTTGAATACTTTTAAATAAATTTATTTCCCTTGAATGTAAAATTGGCACATTTTATTTCTGCACGTTTTTTGTAAAGGTTTGTCCAGTCTGGTTTATTGTTCAAAGAGATTGTCCAAGTATGGAGAGCATTATACCATTTTATCACAATAATAACATATATGTAACTTTTTTTTTTTTACCCCATGCCATTGTTCTGTACATTATTTTCTTGCACATCAGTTAGGCACTTTAGTTAATATAATTATTAATCGTAGTAGTAGTAGTAGTATTACTAGTCGTTGTATTTATAAATAGTAGCATTTACAGTATACAAAATTATAATATTAGTATGTTATAATTTGGTATTAAAAGCAATAATGATTAAACTGATTTGTTGTTAAATATCAGTAATTTCCTGCTTCTGTGTGATTGACGGGTATTTCCTTTCCTGGACGTAGCGTCGGCTACGTGCATGAAGGGACCTGCCTACTGAAGCAGCCGGAGGAGGGAGCGGTCACGTTGTTTTCGGGAAGCAGCGTCCTGTCGCAACTCTCTCACAGTTCACAAGAAACAGAGAGAGGAGAGAGAGAGAGAGAAAGTGGTGAACGGAAAATACGCTCCGTAAATAATGAAGCTCATTGCGCCGTGTCTGTGTTAAAATAACGCGTTTCAAACGAGCTCGACGTTACGGGTAAGATTTCTGCACGTTTCTGTGAAGTGTACGGACACATTTAAACCACGGCGATGTTTATAAACACGGAGCCTCGTGTATTGCCTTATTATGAAATCGCATTAATTGCAACTAGCGCAGGCTTTTGGCAGCTCTGTGACGCGGCCTTTGTTGTCTATATACTTTTATATGTGAATAATGCTGTGGTGTATTTCGCTTTAAGGCTTTATGTGTGGTGTAGACAGTAAGTTTGACAAGTTGTAATCCCGGAAGGCCTCAAAACAACATAATCAGGTAGTCAAGTTGTTGACCGTTTTGTTGTCAGTTTTCAAGATATACGTTTTAAAAACATCATTTTAAAAAGCAGATACGTAGAGCTTGTTGTTTTAAAATAGTTTACAGTGCCATTTTGTAGTTCCTCTTCCTGAATCTTAGCGAAAGCTTGGATGTCGACGTAAGTGCGGATGAGTCAATGACTACTTGGTCTGTCTGTCTTTCTGCCAGTGATCATTTCCAACATGCCTAAAAAATCAGGTAGTTTAAAGTCGGGAAAGATCCCAGGCCCGAATGATGTCCATCAGTCACAGGGCATCCATGTCTACCTTTTTTGGACTAAAGAAGGGGAGAGATATTTGTCTCACACCAGTGGAGATGTCACAGCGGAGGAGCTGTGCATCTCAGGTGCAGAAGCTGTAGGTGAGAGTGACAGCTGACCTCAAGCACCAAAATGGAGGACAATTTGTTAGAGTTTCTTTTATGTTGTGCTGGGTTTAACCTTAAGGTCTCTCCCATAGGGATAACACCACTGTGTCATGTCTTATTTGCGTTGTACAACCCGAAAACAAACTGCTGGTACAGTCCAAACCATGTCTTCAGTCCAGACGAGAAATCCAGTGAAGTGGTTCACTACTGCATGAGGTTAGTTTGTGTTTGCATAATGCTGCACACGAACTACTGCTCAAACACAAGGAGAGTATTTATGCAAGTGGTCTGTTTTGCTTCTGTCCAGGTTTTACTTTCGGAATTGTCATGGATTGAATGAAAAGGAACCGACTGTGTCCCGCTACGCCCTCAAATCCAGTACAGATCATACAGGTTCCCCTCTTCTCGATATGACATCCTTGGAGTATCTGTTTGCCCAGGTATGTATTAAACATGGTATGATGAGGTTCTATTGAGCTTTAATTATTTATTTTGTTCATAAGCAAAGAGATGCAAACTCTGCATCTTTGGTCTTCATTTTAGGCTAAGCATGAATTTGTGCATTATGTGGAAGAGCCGCAGTCTGAGGAAAACAATCGCTTCAAAAACGAGAGCTTGGGAATGGCTGTACTCCACCTTTCACACCTCGCAATGCAAGAAAAGTGTACCTTACAGGAAGTTGCTGGAAAAATTGGGTAATTACCCTGGAAACAATGCTACGGTGTTGTTTTTTATTTTTCTAGTCCTAGAAGTGTTTTAAATGGATATTGCTACTGTGATATGGCTATGTCTTTATTTGACTCTGTTTCTATCTTCAGCTTCCAGAACTGCATTCCAAGAACATTTGCGGAAAACATTTCCAGAGACAACTTTCTGACTAAAATCAGGATCCGCCGGGTGTTTACTGAATTTGTGCAGACCTTCCAGCAGCATACTGTAGAAAAGGGGCAGCTGGGTGCCCACGAGATCATGTATAAGTACATCTCCACCCTTGAAAACTTGGTTCCAAGTTTCGGAACAGAGACATTTTCTGTAACTCACCTGCAACTGAGGGAGGACGGGGAAGAAAGCAGCTCCTACTCCAGCGTCAACCAAAGCGATGACATATCAAAGGATGACCTCAGAGCTCCACTCACACATGAGATAATGGTGTCCGGCATTAAGGGGATTCAGTGGAGGATGCTGAAAACTCAAAAGGTTTGCCAGCACTCAAGACGGTTTAACATTGGAATTCTGTGACACATCCTTTCTCTTTAACATTTCTCTTGCTTTCTTGATCAAGGCAGAGGAAAACTCCTACCACAGGAGGGGCTATGTGAATACGAAAACATCAAAACAGTCTGTATCAAATCCTCCTGATAAATGGACCTCCTTCTGTGATTTCCGCGAAATAACTCACATCGCCATTACTGAAGCTAATGTGTGCATTAGCACTCAGAACAATCACAGCATGGTGAGAGTACTTTTCATGTTTTAGTTGGTAAATGTGCTTATGACACATCACAAATGTTGATTTAGTTTGCATTAGTTAATGCACTTGGCAGATTATTCAGTTTTTGAAAAGTTGGTGTTAATTGTCGTCCTTTATTTTATAACATTGCCATCGTCTGATCAAAGCACATAGTTCCAGTTACTTGTAGAAATGCTTAACAAACTCCACACAAACTGCTGTGTCTTGGCATGCTTCCCATGTTGATAGTATCTGATGGTTGTTATGAATACTTATTGACCCAAGCTTAGCATTTTTACGCATTCTTCTCTCCAGTTTTCTAACACTGAAATGTTCTTTAACCCTTACCATCTGAATTATGGCTGTAACTGTGGATATACAGTTAAGCCCAAAATTATTCATATCCCTGTCAGATTTAGGTGGTTTAAAGAAATCTGTTTTTAAATTTTAACATTTTGGAGTTGCTCTACCAGAGTCCTGACTTGAATGTGAAACTGTGGAGCTAAAGATTAGGGTGATGGAAAGAAGCTCATCACTAAAGATAAATAGTCAAAATACCAGTGGAAACCTCATAGAAGGGTTTTATTGCCATACTGTCAGTAAAGATTTTTCCATTTATTATTGAGAATTATTGATGTCATTTAATCAAATGTAAATAAAAACTGAAATTGTTTTCAAAATTACTCGTTTTACATAATTTTATTGTCTTTTGAGAGATCATTGTCTCATTTCCTATCAGAAAAAAAAGATGTCTTTGTTGAATGAAATCAATTTCAAATCTAAATCTGTTGGGTACAAATAATGTTGGGCTTAACTATATGCATGTTTAGGTGAGCTGTTTTCTTTACTGCCATTTCCCTGCTTTTCCTTACTTCTTGTCTTTCCCATTTTGAAGAGGTGTGGCACCTAATATTTATACCCCAGAGAAACAAGATATTTGAAACTCAGGATTTTTAATTGTTGATATAAATGTTTCCGCACCATCTGATCAGTTTTGAAAAAGTAAAGCACGAATTACAAAAGTGCTTCAGCTACATTGCTTTATAGAAATCTTTACCACAAAAGGGTGCTATATGTGTGCTTTATCTGTTTTATAAGTGTGTGACTAAGTACACTGGGTTTGCTTTTTGCTTTGGGCATTTTGTTAAGTTTTAAACTTGTCTCCAGGTGGAAGCGTGGTTTGTAAGCTAGTGGTGTTTCTCTATGTATATGTAGGAGGTACAGATGAACTCCAGCCAGGAGGCCCGTTCCTTCATCTCCCTGCTAGATGGGTACTACCGGCTGACTGCAGACGCCCACCACTATCTTTGTCATGAAGTGGCGCCCCCAAGGGTGGTGTTGAGTGAAGCAAATCTGTTGCACGGACCTATGCAGTGAGTTCTCGTCTAATCCAGGCATAGTCGGACACAAACGGGTTATAAAGAACGAGTTATATCATGTGGTGTGCTTGCAGTGATGACTTTGTGTTACACAAGCTGAAAAGGGAGGCAGGAGAGGAGGGAGCCTTCCTTGTTCGCTGGAGTGCCCTCGACTATCATCGCATCATCCTTGCTGTGCTAAACAGAAACGAGGTAAGTTGACACCCACGCACCTCTCTGGGAAATATTGCTGCGCAGTAAGACAGTAATTTTCAGATTCTGTATTTACTTTGTTAATACACAGAATGGTTCAAAACCAAGCCACAAGCAGTTTCGCATCCAGCAGAAGGGCTCAGTGTTCTGCATGGAGGGTTGGGACAAAGACTTCTCCAGTGTGAAGGAGCTCACAGACAGCCTCAAAACCTATGTGCTCAAGTCTGGGTCAGACAACTTTACTGTCAGAAAATGCTGTTTACCGAAACAAGGAGGTTTGCACATTAGACGTCCAGAAATGTTGTACTATTTTATTCCACTGGCACCACATAAGTTTGACTCAATGCGAGTTTGTGTGGGGCTTTCATCTTGCAGAGATCTCCAACCTATTGGTGAAAAGGCAAGGTATTGACCACCACACCCACTCTGACTGTTTGCCCCTAAACCTGACAGAGCTTCGCTTTCACCAGATCAAAGACAAAGAGATAAGACAGGTGATCATACTTTATCTACCTACATATTAATGCAGGCTGTGTGTTTCCTTCTGTGTTAGTAATTAGGTATGCTTTTGTGTTCTCTGGCAGGATCACCATTTGGGCCGCGGCACAAGAACTAACATTTATGCAGGACGTTTATTGTTGCGGGAAGAAGAAAATGACGAGTTTAACAACAACCTTTCCCAAAGCAAAGGCATCCGGGTGGTTCTCAAAATCCTAGACGAAAGCCATAAGGATATTGCTCTAGTAAGCTATGTGATTTTATATACATGCATCAGATTCTTAACTTGTTTACTGATTTTTTTTTTGTCTTAGGCCTTTTTTGAAACAGCAAGCCTCATGAGCCAGGTATCTCACAGTCACCTGGTGTTTGTGCATGGCGTGTCTGTCAAAGGATCTGAGAGTAAGGGCAATAACACTTCTGTCTCATGTCCTCAGTTCTTCTTTTGGCGACTTCCCCATTTGGTTCCCTATCACTCATATGTTTTAATGTGTATAGTCAAATGTTTAAATCGTGACACCATGGTGAATGCAAAACTGCACTTAGTCTGTTCTATTTTAAAGATAATGCCACTTTGTTTACATTTTTCTGTTGCATTTTAATAAGCTACACCTCTTAAACCTGTTTCTGCCTGCACAGACATCATGGTGGAGGAATACTTGGAGTATGGGCCTCTTGATGTTTTTCTTCGCAAACAGAAAGCCTCCGTCACCGCTCAGTGGAAATTTATTGTTGCTCTGCAGCTCGCGAGGGCTCTCAATTATCTTGTGAGTTTAAACCCATTTTTGTTTGTCTGATAGTATGTTTGTGTACCATTAATAATTACTGATATCCAGATAAACTTACAAACTGGTGCAAAGAATAGAGAATGTCATTGTCTAACAGCATTCATGCAAGATATTTTGTTATGTTACCTGGTGATCTTTTAGGATAATAATTTTCCCTCAGTCATATAGCCTTATGATTAGGCATTAATTCACTGTTATTGAATCACAGGCTGTACAGGCTGTGGTTTCTTGTGAAAAATAATTGATCTAATTGACTTTACATCAAACGAATGAGTGAACTGGATATAAAACCTTCATATGCATCATAAAAAGTCACTTTTTGTGTCAATTTTTTTGTTGTTTTTGTTTTGCCATAGGAAACAAAACGACTTGTTCATGGAAATGTCTGTGCCAAGAATGTTCTGGTGGCAAGGCCTGGTCTTGAACCTAGCTGTTCTCCTTTTGTCAAGCTGAGTGATCCTGGAATTGCACTGAATGTCCTCTCACGAGAAGGTCAGTCCCCGCACCTCAAAAGCAATAATCTGGTGAAGGACTGAACAAAACCAATATCAGATGTTTTCAAACTTTTAGGTGCTTTCGTCACTTCAGTCAGATAAAGGAAAAACTGATGGGTTTAACTAGACCACTTCCTGTAATCTGTTTCCTGTTGCCTTGCTGTCATCACTCTACAATGTGGTATTTAAGGCTGTCTGAAAAAAATACATCAACCCTGTTTGCGTGTTTTTATCTACTCTGTAGTAAACAAATGTGTTTGAACTAGAATTGTTACAAAGATATATATATATATATATACACTGCTCAAAAAATTAAAGGGAACACTTAAACAAAACAATATAACTCCAAGTAAATCAAACGTCTGTGAAATCAAACTGTCCACTTAGGAAGCAACAATGATTGACAATCAATTTCACATGTTGTTGTTCAAATGGAAAAGACAACAGGAGGAAATCTTTGGTGATTAGCAAGACACTCTCAATAAAGGAGTGGTTCTGCAGGTGGGGACCACAGACCACTTCTCAGTACCTATGCTTTCTGGCTGATGTTTTGGTCACTTTTGAATGTTGGTGGTGCTTTCACACTCGTGGTAGCATGAGACGGACTCTACAACCCACACGAGTGGCTCAGGTAGTGCAGCTCATCCAGGATGGCACATCAATGCGAGCTGTGGCAAGAAGGTTTGCTGTGTCTATCAGCGTAGTGTCCAGAGCCTGGAGGCGCTACCAGGAGACAGGCCAGTACACCAGGAGACGTGGAGGAGGCCGTAGGAGGGCAATAACCCAGCAGCAGGACCACTACCGCCACCTTTGTGCAAGGAGGAACAGGAGGAGCACTGCTAGAACCCTGCAAAATGACCTCCAGCAGGCCACAAATGTGCATGTGTCTACACAAACGGTTAGAAACCGACTCCATGAGGATGGTATGAGGGCCCGACGTCCACAAATGGGGGTTGTGCTCACAGCCCAACCCGTGCAGGACGCTTGGCATTTGCCAGAGAACACCAGGATTGGCAAATTCGCCACTGGCGCCCTGTGCTCTTCACAGATGAAAGCAGGTTCACACTGAGCACATGTGACAGACGTGACACAGTCTGGAGACACCGTGGAGAGCGATCTGCCGTGGAGGCCAGGTCATCTGGCGCAGCACCCCATCACTCTCCTTCTTGGTCAAATAGCCCTTACACAGCCTGGAGGTGTGTTTGGGGTCATTGTCCTGTTGAAAAATAAATGATGGTCCAACTAAACGCAAACCGGATGGAATAGCATGCCGCTGCAAGATGCTGTGGTAGCCATGCTGGTTCAGTATGCCTTCAATTTTGAATAAATCCCCAACAGTATCACCAGCAAAGCACCCCCACACCATCACACCTCCGCCTCCATGCTTCACGGTGGGAACCAGGCATGTAGAGTCCATCCGTTCACCTCTTCTTTGCCGCACAAAGACACGGTGGTTGGAACCAAAGATCTTAAACTTGGACTCATCAGACCAAAACACAGATTTCCACTGGTCTAACGTCCATTCCTTGTGTTCTTTAGCCCAAACAAGTCTCTTCTGCTTGTTGCCTGTCCTCAGCAGTGGTTTCCTAGCAGCTATTTTACCATGAAGGCCTGATTCACACAGTCTCCTCTTAACAGTTGTTCTAGAGATGTGTCTGCTGCTAGAACTCTGTGTGACATTGACCTGTTTTCTAATCTGAGCTGCTGTTAACCTGTGATTTCTGAGGCTGGTGACTCGGATGAATTTATCGTCTGCAGCAGAGGTAACTCCTGGTCTTCCTTTCCTGGGGCGGTCCTCATGTGAGCCAGTTTCTTTGTAACGCTTGATGGTTTTTGCGACTGCACTTGGGGACACTTTCAAAGTTTTCCCAATTGTTCGGACTGACTGACCTTCATTTCTTAAAGTAATGATGGCCACTTGTTTTTCTTTACTTAGCTGCTTTTTTCTTGCCATAATACAAATTCTAACAGTCTATTTAGTAGGACTATCAGCTGTGTACTGTATCCACCTCCTGCACAACACAACTGATGGTCCCAACCCCATTTATAAGGCTTGAAATCCCACTTATTAAACCTGACAGGGCACACCTGTGAAGTGAAAACCATTTCAGGTGTGTCCACACTTTTGGTCTGTACTGTGTGTGTGTATATATATATATATATATATATATATATATATATATATATATATATATATATATATTTATTTATTTATTTTTTTCAGCTTTTTTAAATATTCACTCTGTTTCCCAATGTCTTAGATTACGATTAATGCACTTAGTTAATGACTTTTCATTTAGAGCTTTCTATTCCACCCTGTAGAACGTTTGGATCGGATACCCTGGGTTGCTCCAGAGTGCGTTGACACCGGTGCTCCTAATGGTAGTGCTGCAGACCAGTGGAGTTTTGGTGTCACGTTGCTTGAAATCTGCAATAATGGGGATCTTCCTATGACAGGCAGCACATTGTCTGAGGTAGGTGCATGCTGCAAGTTTAAAATGTACTTCTTCTCCAACATCCACAAATTCTGCAATGTTGTCCTTTTTACCTTCCTCTACCCAACAGAAAGAACGTTTTTACCAGCAAAAGGGTCGTCTGGCAGAGCCATCCTCCCAAGAACTGGCCAAGTTCATCAGCATGTGTTTGACATATGAGCCCGATGAGAGGCCTTCATTCCGAACTATCCTCAGAGAACTCACAGAACTCATCAAGAAAAGTCAGCCCTTAACTGCACACTTTACTTTTGAAGTTTGGCTTGACATGTTTCTGTGCAATTAGCTAACGGAGATTATTTTATCCACACAGATCCAGATATATCCTCTAAGGACACTCTCCCACCTATGGACCCCAGTGTGTTCCAAAAGCGCTACCTGAAAAAGATGAGAGACTTAGGGGAGGTGAGTTTCAGCGCCGCACGGATATTTTGTAGTCTCATCTGTTAAGAAAGTGATCATTCTCATTGCTCTGTTTGCAGGGACACTTTGGAAAAGTCACTCTGTACATGTATGACCCATCCAACGATGGGACAGGAGAGTTAGTGGCAGTAAAAGCTTTGAAGCAAGAAACTGGAGATGCACCTCAGGGCTGGATGAAGGAGATTGAAATCCTAAAGTCTCTCTATCACTGTAACATAGTGAAGTACAAGGGCTTATGCACTGAAGCCGGTAAGCTCTTAGCCATCATCTTTCAAATATGTTAAATCATCTGTTGACATCCATTCTGCTCAATAGTTCCCTGTAAACTGAATATTGCATTCAGTAATTGAAAAATCTATACTAAGCACACCACAGCTTTTGTTGAATGGCAATATTTTAAGCTTTTAGCTCTCAGCCTGCTAAGCATTAGTTCAAGTCATCATAAAATCACCGCTGCATTGTGCACTTACAGGAAGACCAGAGGTCAAGCTCATAATGGAATACCTTCCTCTGGGGAGTCTGCGAGAGTATCTTCCTAAAAATAAAACCAGTGCAGCTCAGTGCCTCATGTTTGCTCAGCAGATGTGTCAGGTGAGTTTTAGCACTTAAGTATGTCGTGCTTGGACTGTAATTTGCTGTACTTTGGAACATTGCAGCCCTCTTTCATCTGATATCAATAAATAGAAGAGTAGCCACTTGGCTTTTGCTAATTAGTGAGTAGAGTCAATATGTGTGTCATTCAAATCCAATATAAATCTGACTGTTTTGTGAAGGTCTTAGAGGGTTGTTAGAGAACATCAGGGAACATCATGAAGACCGAGGGACCCACCATACTGGTGAGGGATAAAGCTGTGTAGTGCTATATTAAGGCCAATACATGCTGTGCAAGAACCGAGAAATTTGTTATTTTACTAAGTTCTTGGTGGCAAGGAGATCACATAGTTCACAAGAACTAAAATGCAGAACTACCAGCAAGTCTTTATTGGTTTTTCTCACTGAGCACACCCATATTTCTTGGACACAACCCAAAAAAAACGTTCTGGCTAGAATATGCATCAAGAACAACCAGCAAGGATCCCCCAATTCCAGGGCTGCAAGAACAAAATTATGTAATTTTATTCATACAGTCTTGAGAGAAAGAACACATTTCCAAGTTCTTGCAGACTATGTATAGTCCTTTACTCTAGAGAAGATCGAAAGATCCAAAGCTCAGTTCAGAGAATCTTTGTACTGGTTAGGACAGGTATTTGTCTACAAATCTGCCCTTCATGGAGGAGTGGCAAGAAATCCAGGGAACCTTAAATATAATAGCTTTCCTAAGGGTTCATTCGAAAGCCTTTTGGTGAAAGAAACTCACAATGTTTGACACAAGCCATGTAGGAAACAAAGCAAGTGTGGAAGAAAGTGCTCTGGTGCTTGGTGTGGAGGAAAACTATCCACATCACCCCAAACATACCATTTTCACACTGTAACTTGGTAGCATCATGCTGTAGTGATTCTTATCTTCAGCAGGGACAAGAAAGCTGGTAAGAGATAATGGGAAGATAGATGGAGCTAAACACAGGGCAAATCTAGGAAAAAAACCCTGTTAAAGGCGGAAAAAGACTTAGACCTTCCAACATTACAACAACCGTTAACATATAGCCAGAGCTAAAATAGAATGGTTTAGATCCAAGCATATTAATGTACTAGAATGGTTCAATCAAAGTCCACACCTAAATCCTTTTGAAAATCAGCAGACGCTCCCCATCCGATCTGGCATAATTTGAGCTTTTTTTTCAAAGAAGCAGAAGAAGAAAGAGCAGAAATTCCGGTGTTTAGACGTTCTAAACTGGTGGAGTCATACTCCATACAAAATACCTGGAACTGTAATTGCAACAAAAAGTGGTTCTACGATGTGTTGACACACGCACCTGAATACAAATGCATGGCACAGTTTTAAGATAAGAAAAATAAATGAAAAGCATGTATCCTTTTCCCTCTT
Organism: Girardinichthys multiradiatus; assembly: GCF_021462225.1. NCBI lineage: Eukaryota > Metazoa > Chordata > Actinopteri > Cyprinodontiformes > Goodeidae > Girardinichthys > Girardinichthys multiradiatus. Next base: position 28,531,028 of record NC_061818.1, read on the forward strand.
CACAATTTTACACCACTGTTTTTGGGTCTATCCCATAAAATCCTATTAAAATATATTATAGTTTGTGGTTGGAACATTTATTGCCACTCTGTTTCTTTTTTTTTATTGCAAATTGGGATGGTCTGCACGTAAATATTTAGTATCACGATTTTTAACCATATGTTGCACTCTTTTAAAGGGAATGGAGTACCTGCACTCAAAACGCTATGTGCATCGAGATCTTGCAGCCCGCAATGTTTTGGTGGAAAACAGCGGTTTAGTAAAGATTGGAGACTTTGGCCTGACAAAGTACATCCCAGAAGGAGAGGTCTACTATCGGGTCCGTGAGGACGGAGACAGTCCTGTCTACTGGTCAGTTCACACACCATATTAATGTGATACATTTTGGATGTTTTTAGCACTTTTATTTGCACGGTTTTCACTTTTTCAGGTATGCCATCGAGTGCTTGAAGGAGCTCAAATTCTCATTTGCCTCAGACATTTGGTCTTTTGGAGTTACCCTGTACGAGATCCTGACGCGCTGTGAAAGTCGCCGGAGTCCTCCAACTGTATGTTATGAACAGGCTCAACTCTCCAACTAAATGCAAGAATGGTCAAAACATGTTGCATTCTCAGTCTGAAAGGCATGTTTGGTTCCTGTGTGTTTTTTATAGAAATTTATTGAAATGACTGGAGGAAAGGAAGAAGAGATGAGTGTGATAAAACTCATAAGGCTATTGGAGCAAAATCAAAGGTTGCCTTGTCCCAGGGACTGCCCGCATGAGGTAACATTAAATAACTCCTAATGAAGACATACTATTAAGGTAACAACAGTATTAAAAGTTTGTGTTATTATCCTATATAAAATGTTCATGGATATCAATATAATCACAGTTTTGTTAAAAACCATAATTACAAGGTGTCATTATTGAAACGGCTTAAACTCGGTGTTAAACTTTCAACCAAGCACCCTGTATTAAGATTAAGAGTGTTTCTATGAGTCTCGCCTAATGAAATAAACAAATTTGACAGCTGTACTTTATCAAATGAAGTCTGCAGGTCGAAAACACAATGCAGTCAGCATTCAGTCGGTGGTGTTTTTACGAACAGAGGACACAGCTGTTATTGTCAAGGTTTGAAAGTAATTGAGTCTCAGTCCATCTGCTGTTTAGACAGTTTAGACTCTTGGGAAACTGGTATAAAGTCTAATATTGCTTTGGTTGTCCTGTCAGTTGTTCAAAATATAAAAACCTACAGTCTTCAAATATATGCTATTGAGTTAATAAAAAAAAAAAAGATTATCATAATATGTCTCCTTTGAAAATACAACATTTTGTTTGGGTGGCTCAGTATTTTCATGTTTTTCCTCTCACAGGTAAAGTTGCTGATGGATCAGTGTTGGGATGCAAATCCTGATAATCGGCCTTTGTTCAGTAAACTCATCGAAATGTTTGAGTCAGTGCGAAGAATGTTTGACTGGTCGTTCAACCCCATGTCTCAGATCTGCTGATGGGTGTCAGTGAAGATCCATCTGACTAGATGGTGATGCTTAAAGTGAAGTCAGTTGTCTCACTTTAAGTGCACAGTTCTCGCTATATCTATTTATACAGGTTTGTTCTTAGAGGTTTAAAAATGTAACGCACACATATATGCTCTGATGTGTGTTGGTAATGCAATATAGAACTCAATCTTTTGTCCTTACACAATTAAACATGTTAAAAGTGGTAATAAAATGAATGTTATTTTTTGTTGGAACTATACAGACTTTCATTTGTCAAGAAGTAAGTTTTCTATATGGGTCGACATTCTGTGTTTTATTGTTATTCTCTGTACATTATTTCTGTTTATCTTGCATGTTTTGTCAACATAACGCAAAATCAAAAAAAATGTTTCAACTTTTGCTTTTATTAAAGCCTAAATACGCTGACTATGAGGGTTGAATTAAATTATGTTACCATTTTATATTAAACTGTATGGTTGTAAATCACCACATGGGGAGCAGATTTGAGCCATTCAGCGGAAGCCAATAAATAAGTGTACCACACCTACTAAAATCCTGTCAGTCTGTATGTGTGCACTACATGATGACAGGCAGATATGCTCCTGTTAAGTAACTTCGTTTCAATACATTTACTGTTATAATCACTCATGCTGCATATTAACAGTGAAAGACAGGTGCTGCAAACTTTACCTTGTTTGAAGGAAGTGATTGCATGAGCCACATTAGGACATGTAGCACTTTGTAGCTCCCTTACTGAGCAAAAGACCATAGTAATGGCATCACCAATGTGATGTGGAAGCCAAAACTGGAGGACTACCAAACATTATTTTACTAATACTTAGGAGAAAAACCTCTTCCTCCAATGTAAGACTTCTCTGAATGGTTTTAGTTCTACTAGGCCTTTTTTGCCATAACGCAGGTACATGTATTTTCCATATTGTGTTTTTTTTTTTTTTTATGTAAAGCATATAGTACTGTTCTACACTGCAAGGAAATGCGTTTCAGAATTCTTCTACATTGCTTTTTAGACATCAGTCTCGCTCCACAACCAGCATTTAAACAACTATGGGTGGGAAGGGGGTGGGGGGTTTTAGATAAACATAGTACTGCTGGAAAATGCACAAAACAGTAAGCAAACATAAGGTTTTATGTTCCAAACAGGCAATCTTTCATTTCTCAGAATGGCAACATGTAGCTTTCATCAGAGCCTTACAATATTTATTTCCAGGGCAACTTGTTGCAGTGTCAGACAGTAGGAAGAGTAAAAACGTCTCTCTGCACTGGTTGTTAACCTTGATCTCCTTCTATGGAACAGGTCAGAGTAAGCCCCTGTGAGGTAATGCAGAACCCCATCAACCATTAATTGAAGGATTATTTTTTGTTTGTGAGATTCTGCAGGTGAATCGATCTGCCATGAACCATTGAAAGGTTCTATCAATGGTTTCCTTCAGGTTTCTGAAAGTATAGTTAAAAATCTTACATGGAAGCCAAATTGTAACCAAAAAAAAGGATTAAGTGGTAGTAGAATGCACACATTATTTTTTGTTGAAATTTGAACATTTAAATGTATTAATTGGCCCCTGTGTAGCTGATTGTAATGTGACTTTCTCCCAGTAATATTTTGAATTGAATTATTGAATTACTGAAATGATTTACCTTTTGAACAATATTCTAATTTATTGAAATTCACCTCTCGGTTTCTGAACCAGTCATGTTTGCGGAGACATTGACAGATTTTTAATTAGAAACATGATGTCAGATTTGCTGTTTTGGTGATTTGTTTGCTATGTTTTTATTCGGTAAAGTTGCGTTACAATGGCCTGCCATACTTTTACGGCACAGAGGAGTACCATAGCTCTGCTTGTATGGAGCGTCGCCCCGCCCCCAGGGTACGTTGCGTCGTAGTCATGGAGAATGCGTTCCCCGCTCGTCCAATGAGAAGCGTCGCTGGGTCCATGTGTGTATTGTTTAAACTTCTCAAAATCTGACTGAGTTTCAAGCCCGATTAAACCTCCACCAGGCTGCGGGTATGGCGGCTGTCGTGTCTCTTAACACCACCTCAGGCACGGATGAAGCTGCAGACAGCGGTCCAACTTTCGCCTCTCGGTCATTTAGCGCAAACCACGACCTGCCTACCGATAAAGAAAATTTAATGGCCGGGGATCCCTACCTTTACTCCGAATTCGCTCCGGGTGAAGAAAACACGACGTCGGGCCGGGAATGTCAACGAAGGGTCGACCAGAATTTGTCACCACTGAGTCCCGAAGAAATTGAGAGCCGTTTGGAGAGAACTAGCCGGGAGTTTTACAACCGTAGAAAAATAATAATAAAAAACTTACCCGCGGATGTTACTAATCAGGTAAATGTGACAACACTTTGGATGCTTCGGTGAGCAATTTGGCTCAACGTTCACCTAGCTCCAAAATGCATATCATGCTACAAATGTTAGCCTGCTAGCCATTTAACTCTGCCTTTAACTTATGGTGTCGCAATATTTAGGCTTAGACTGTGAGTACTTTTTTATTTAAGAGTAGTAAACTTTTTCTTAAAATGTAATGAGGGTATTTGAACCGTGAAGTGTTCAAAGAGGCTGTAATTCGCGTCAAACATCAGGTGATGAGGTAACGGTTTGGCCAATAGTGGTCATCTGTGGCCTGTTTGACAACCTGTGGCCATGTTGGTAACAGTTTAGCAACTTTGGCGTCTGGGTTTTCCCAGTTCAATTAACAAGACAGAGGACAAGGAGCAACAGGTGCAACGTCTTTTAATCAGTCCATGTGTTTATTGTCTCCCTAAGCAGTCCCACTCAGTCATTGTTTGGTACTTTTTCTCTATTTATCCATGTTTAGTTTGGAACGGGCCTGACTCGTGGGGAGCTGTAGGCCTGCGGGCAGTACCATTGTTCACAGGCAATGGGGGGAGCACAGGGAGTTCGAGATGTGAGGACCGTACAACAAAAGGTGGAAGGCGTAGAGACAAAACGAGTCAGAAAATGCTAGAGAGCGTCAGTATTTGTCTGTGAATAGGGGCAGAAGCAATGCAGAATTTCTGCCTTAACAATGAGGCAGTTTTCCCCCGTTTCTCTCCACAGGTGCGCTAGTTTCACAGTGGACGTGAAAGAGTTAGATGCCAGGCTCAAAATCCCAACTTAAGCGCTTAACCCATGTAGCTGTCATAGACTGAAAAACAGGAGGTGTTGCTGTCCTAAACCTTTGTGAATGAATACACTTAAATATTTATTTTTCTAATCAGTGTTTTTATTTTTATATATATATATATATATTTGCAGGAGGTCCATGAGCTGTTGGGAAGCTATGATCTGAGGTACTGCTTTGTTGACAAGTACAAGGGCACAGGTTGGTTTAACTTCTTATCTCTGGAGAAAAAAAGCCCTCAAAGTAAAATCAAAAGCTAAATTATTCATTTAGGTTTAACTACTTGGTGTAGTATAGCTGATAGGTGTGATATTGACATTTTAAAGGGGTTTATTGGTTAATTTCATTTGAAGTCATTTACCTGTTTTGAAATATGCATTGTATTTGTATAAAACTGTTTGTCTTAAACTTTAACAGTGTTGCTGCTCTGTTTTTATCTTTAAAGGGCGTCTTATTTTCTTTTATGCAAATCCATTGCAAAGAGATGTCATTTTTGATTTTTCAGATGTTCAATTTGAGCATTTGTAAGGCCATAATATCCCTCCTGGATTAATGACGCCTTTAGATTCTAAAATTAAGAGTATTACATCATCTAAAGTCCTGGTTGCTAAATTTTGCAGCTGCTAAAAAAAGCATGTCGCCAGACATCAAATAAGAGGTTTTATTTTTTTAAATATGGGTAGTTGAAGTTGCAGAGTATAATGTTGCTAAATGAACCATTAGAAAGATCAAGCAGATTTTTCATAGCAAGAAACAGGACACTTTTGATTCTGTATGATTTCTAGCATTGTATTGTTCAGCCTTTATGTTTAAAAAAATATTGTTGCAGTTTTTGATGGCTCGTTTTAAATTTGGCAAACCTACCAGTTCCCTTGTTAAGAGAAGTCTCTTCCCAGTTTTGACTATCAGCCAAAGTGTAGAACTTTATTTCTCACAAACTTTTCTTTAATAGTGGCTGGAATTGTAATTTCTTGTGCATAAATCGTCTTTGTGGTCAATGGCTGAATCAAAAAGCTGCCTTTTCCTGGGTTAACGAAAAAGAAAACAAGTATTAACTGAATACTTCTTATTCAGACAAAACAAAATTCAATATCAACTGAACAACGGAGTTTTACCAAAATCTTAATTGTTTAAAATGTATGAGGTAAAGTGGATGGTTGCATAAACATTCCCTCCCTTCAGGTTCATTCATTAAATATTATCTTGGCTGCAATAACAGTACAGTGTTTGTGTTGATGTCTAAATCAGGGTAGCACATTTCAACACATGTTTTCTCCATTCTCAGCCACAAAACAGCTCATGTTCTGAAATCTAAGGTCGAGGATCAGGGTTGAGCAGCCTGTTATCAAACATAATATAGTGAAGCTGGTTGCCTACATGTGCCAGGGTACAAAAATGATTTTCAAGATGGAATCCTGCATTATTGACTTTATTGAATCAAGACTGCATCAAAGTAGGCCGGCCACATTGCTGTAATTGTAGCCTTTGGTTGTATGACTATGAACCATTTGGATTGTGTGTGTTGGTTGTGATCTACCTTTACAAGCCTTTCAGGGCCCGCTGCTGAGATGCATCACCAGAACATGATGCGGACACCACTGCGCTTTACAGTGGAGATGTGCTGTGTTTGATGTTTGTCAGACGTGGTGTTTCGTAGGGGTGGGAATCTTTACTATCACATGTTTCAATTCTGATTTTCTGGGCCATGATTCGATTCAGAATGGATTTTTGATTCAGAATGATTGGATTCATAATGTTTTCTGCTATTTATAGGTGTGCAAAGAATCCTCATGATATACTCCAGTCTGCTTTGCAAGGCAGAATAGCAAAAGAAGACATTAAAATGTCTTTTTTACATTTATTAAGTTTTAAACAATAAGTGCAGCGTAGATTGTGGCACGGCTGTGAAAAACGTACGGAATGGTATGGCGTACCTTGGCTCCACTCATTCTCCTCCACAATGTAAGGAGGTAAGTCTTTAGCGATGAAGCAGGTGATGACCTAGTTTTTTGTTTGCCCACTCAGAGTTGACATAATAATAAAATAAATGAAAACTACTATCAAGCACCTTGTGCTATGCGATTATTAATTGATTAATAGAAAAAATAATTGACAGATTGATCAATTATCAAAATAATCATTGTAGCACTACATGGAAGTAAGGAATGACTACATCTCTGCAGATTCTTTTTCGATCTATTCATTTATCTTCAGAAACATTTAGGATGCTAATCACTGCCTCCCTCCACATTTTGAATTTTTTTTTTTTTTTTTTACAGCAGCTTACTGGTTTATAAAGTGCTCTATAAATTTGACTGCAGTATTAAATATAAGCTTCCAAACTAGTTACACACTAGGGAAAACCGCATCAGAATCAAATGACTTTGGAGAAAGATTTGGTAAATAAAGTCTTGGCAAAAGACTTCATTTAAATGGTCGGAGTGTTGGATTAATTCATCAGTATGGCAGTCATAAACTCCCTTTGTTGCGATGTCCCACTGCTTTGACATAAATTCAAGTAAAGCTGCATTATCAGTATTTCTGAGCTGCATCATTAATCAGGATGAAGAAATCTTCTAAAAAAACAGGAGCTCCCAAGAGATCTTTTTTTTTTTTATTCCAGTCGCAAAGCTGCATGCATTCAAAAGGTCAACAATGATAATGTGGGGAAATTAATAGCAGTGAATACACTCCCTCTGCCTAGCTGTTGTAAGGCCATTTAATATTTTTCGCATTATCAGAAGTCAGTCACACTGGATATAGTGAAGGTCAACAAAACTGCATCTTTCTGATGTCCTGATGTCGGTTACTGTGAGAGAGGTGTGGTTGCACTGGCAGTAGAGATGGTGTGTCCTGACATTCTGCCATCAGCTTCGTCTTTGATCTGCAACAGGGTTAATTACTTGATAAATCATGTGTGACTACTAGCTTATTAATTTACACAACATTTTGAGGTTTTTCTTTTCTTGTCGCTGCCAGCATTCGTGACGCTCCTCAATGGCGAACAGGCCCAGTGCGCCATCAAAGAGTTCCACCAGATCATGCTACGGGACAGGGAGATCTCCGTGCAGCTACAGCCGACTGACGCCCTCCTCTGCATCGCCAACTTGCCCCGGTCCTTCACGCAGCAGCAGTTTGAGGAGCTGGTGCGACCTTTTGGCAACCTTGAGCGTGGCTTCCTGGTTTACAGCGCCTCCACGGGCCACTCGAAAGGCTACGGCTTTGTGGAGTACATGAAGAAGGACTCGGCGGCCAGGGCTAAATCAGAGCTGTTGGGGAAGCAGCTGGGCTCCCGCATGCTCTATGTCCACTGGACTGAAGTGGGCTCGCTCACATACCCGCAGCTGCACTCCAAGTGCCTATGTGTAGACCGGCTGCCCCCGAACCTCCTGACAGCCCGGGATCTCCGGAACGCTCTGGCTGACACCCATGCACCGGTTTTCTGCCAGGTCGGTTTCAGCATGCACAAACACTCTGCTGCTCGTCAAGTTAATGAATTCAGAAGAATAAATTATTCCTCTTCCTTCTCACACCAACAGTAATGGACAGATTTTTAAACAAAATCTGCCTTTGATGTTTTTGTTCCTTTTTATGTGTTGTGGTTTCTTTGTTCAGGTACGTTTAGTTGATGTAATTTAAGGTCAGATTATGTCTTTGAAGCTCAGTGAATGTAATAGGCTACTATGTTTATCAGAAGTTGGCCCTGAGGGTTTTGAGTCATTTATTTAACAAGGTCTGTTACAGATGCTAAAAGGAATGTTCCAAAGGTGTCCATTATGCTTGATCTTTTGTCACCTTTCATCTTCATCCCAGTTTGCATGTTGTTGCTCGTTTCTATAACAATAGGGCAGGCTGGTTTGTTAGTCAGGACCATAAGGATCGGCTGACTCTTTCAGGTGGTGTCCTTGTCCTTCAGCATGCTTCTCTGGAATGAAGGTTTTCTTTTTCTTGTAAATCTTTTTTAAATTTTTTTATTTATGATGTGATTTTGAAGGGAACAGTTTGGTTTCCATCATCTGATGTAAACAAGATGTGACTGACATGTTTAGAAATCTCGTGGCGTTACAAGCCACATTTTTAGGGAAAGTTGGTGGAAAATGTATTAGAAACAGAAATTAAATGCTAGAAAGATGGAAAATGTTGCTTCATATTCTTGCAATAGTGTTCTGGATTGTTTTTATCTTTGGAATTTCATTGATTGTTAGAATATTTTCTCTTCATAGTTGGCTCAAGGCCAGGATGGAAGCTTCCGGCGTTTTGCCGTGCTGGAGTTCGCCACTCCAGAGATGGCTGAGGAGGCACAGCGACTCGGCGATAGCAGGCTGCTGGGAGGGACACACATCAGGGTGTCCTTCTGTGCCCCCGGCCCTCCTGGAAGAAGCATGTTGGCTGCACTGATCGCTGCACAAACAACGGTATTATGGTCAAATTTGTGTCCACGGCAGCTGCTTGATCAGTCATGGGGTTTTTAGCTGATGGTTTCTCTTTTTGTTCCTACCTACAAGGCTGTGAACAGAGGAAAAGGTCTCCTCCCTGATCCCACAGCTATACAGATCCTCACAGGTCTTAATAACCCTGCCACCCTCAAGATGCTGCTCAATACTCTGTCACAGGGACACAAACAAGGTAAGGAATCCTCAGCCTGTGCGCTGGTTTTTCTTTAGATTTGTTCTGATGCCTTGAATCTTGATATTTATTTGCAGGCCTTCTCGGAGCCGTTCCCGCAGTGCCGCTGCTGGCCAACCCTGCCCTGTCAGCTGCCCTGCTGCAGCTGCTCCTTCAGCACCAGGCTAAGGCCCAGCAGGTACAGATATCTTTTTGGCCTCTGACCTGATATGATCTGTTCTCTTGTTCCTTCATCTTCTATTTGATTCATCTTTACCCCACTCATACAGACTTTCTCCTCCTTTCTGTTCTGCTCCTCTGTGCCATTAGCAAGCCTTTCTGGGAAATCATCTTCTCTGGGCTCAGGTGCTGCACAATAAAGAAAATAACCCTCTAGTGTTTTTAGTGATAATGGTGTGAGGTGGAGGCTGAAACCTTGTGGGTTCCAGCCATAGTTAGGTAAAAGGGAAGAGATTTGTCCTGATTGGTAAGCTCTCTCTGGAAAAGTGAGGATTTGATGATTCTGTGTGTGGGGTGCTCTTCTGAGTGATGCTGTGGGTGTGTTTCTCTATTATATGCCCGGAATGTAAAAACCAGGTATTTGAGGGAAGAATTGGTGAGTGAACTCTGACACGGGATTCGCCATGTTGACGTGTGTGTCGGCAGTTTTTCTCTGAGCGTTACAGTCAGACTTCAGTGACCCTTTGGTAACACTGATCTGTCCTTGGGCCAGCAGGCAGGACTCATCGGGGACAATCCTCTGGCGGCTCTGCCCGTACAGCAGGGAGTCCATCTGCTTGGAGATCTCCCTCAAGGTTTGGCATCTTTCTCTTCCAGCCGTAGCTCCTTGAGCGACTAATGACATGTTATTGCTTTCATCTGATTATAAACATCTGGATCCTCTTAATCATGCTTTACACTGCTTGCTTTGGCCAGTGCTCAAGTATTCTGATTATTCTTAAGTTTTAAGCATATTTTAGGCATCAGCAGTCCATAGTTGTACATTACTGATGAGTGTTTAGGGTTTTCAATGGTATTATCTTTTTATATTACAATTAAGAATCTGAAAGGTGCTATGCATATGCATTAGCCCCCCTGTTACATCATAAACAAAAAACAATTGCACTCAGAGGTTTGCTAGAGAAGGTTTGTCAACAAATGACATGAAGACCAAGGAGCACAGCAGGCAGGTTGGAGGGGTTGTAGAGTTTTAAAGCTGGGTTGGGTTAGAAAATGATATCACACACTTCAAACATCTCATCTAGGTCTGTTTATTTGTTAAAGTATGGCACAACTGCAGCTGACCTTGACATGACCTTTAACCTAAATTAGCAAGTGTGGTAAGGAGAGAATTAACAACCAAGTCTTGACCAGTCATTTGTTTTCAGCATAAGTATGGGAAAAACGGAATTGTTAATGGAATTTTTTTTTTTACATAGTAGAAATATCTTATTAACAAATGCAGTGGCATATCGCATAGGGCTGCACAATATTTCATGAATATATCATCACTATATTAGTGTGCACAATATTCATATCAGAGAAGTGTTTTGAGTGCAATAATTTTGACTTCTATATTCCAAGTGATACAAACTAGCATTTTTCATGCTAATTTAAATACCTAGTTGAACAGAGTTTCATAGCATCAGATGCATAGATAAGACTGCTACTATTTAAGCTGATTCAAAGTTAAGACTTTGAACACAGATGTCCAGAATATTATGGAAAAAAAGCAGAAGAAATCTAGGAATTAATTTTAGGAAAAGTATTGGCCTCTGTAACGACAAATGTATTGGAACCCTGAATGTAACTCTGGAAGAGCTGCAAAGATCCATGTCTCAGGTGTGAGAGTCTGTTAACAGAATTGTTAGTCACTGAGTCTACAAATCTGGCCCTGATGGAAAGGTAATAAGAATTAAAACACTGATAGAAAGCCATAAGAAGCTTTGTTTGCCAGAAAGACATTGCAAACGTGTGGAAGACGGTGCTCTTGCCAGAGGATAGGTATGTAACTTTTTGGCCTACATGTATCTTGGTGTGCGAAGTGGGAAATCAACACTACACATCAACCTGACTGCACCTTTCCCACGATAAAACATGGTGGTGGCAGCATTATGGTGTGGAGAGGAATTCCAATTATTTTTGTTTGTGGTGGACAGGAAAAATATTCCTTTCATTTAAGTTATGCATTGCTTTGTCATTATACCAATAAAGTATATTGAAGTTTGTGGCTATATATAATATTTAAAGTTTTTATTTTTCCAAGTGAAAACTTTTTGCCAGTATGTATCCCATATACTTTTTATTGGGATTGATCTTGCTTTCAATTGCTCTAGGTGGTGTAGTCCCAGGACTGGGTCTGCAGTCAGATGCTGTGCCCTCGATGAAGCCAGTGCCACTTGGCAGAGGCCTGACGAGTGAGCAGGATTCCCCCACATCAGGGTCCAGCTTCCCTCAGACTCGGTCTCCCACCCTGCCAGGCATTTCCTTACCTCTGATGGCTGGCATGGTGGGGGCAGATGGTCTGACAGCCCAAGGGGTATGCTTCCAAGTAATTTACATCAACACTTTAACTCCTCTAATTGTGCAAGAAGTAAACAAAAGCTCTTCTCCTCGCTGCTAGGTATCTATGCTGGGCGATCTTCCTAAGGAGATGAACTTTCCACAGAGCACCTTTCTGAATGTCAACAATGTTTTTCCTTCAGGTGAGATGCCATATTATTTTCCCCCTTCACAGCACAGTTTAGTTGAAAGTCTGTTCATATGTGATGCTTAAACCCAAGCAGTCAGCCAAAGGTATCCAGATCATATCTCCCTCTGCTGCAGCAGCAAGCAGCAGACCCCACCCCTATAGGAAGAGGCCTACACTAAGCAACGTGTCCAACCAGCACACGCATCACAACATGCAGCCAAATTATAACCTCCGTTACCAGGATTCCTACAGCCCAGAGTATCCTCCTCCTGTACAACTACCTTTTTATTCCTTCACTGGTTGAGTTTAACATGAATAGATGTTGTACCCTGCACATCGTTACTGAATTACGGGGTGTATTTGATGTTATCTGGTCTGATGCCCATCTGCTGCTTCTCCTTAGGATGCCTTGGCCTACTTGTACGAACAGCAGGAGAACCTCGATGTTGGAGCTTTGGCAGGATTTGGTCAGCAGGTAGCGTGTGTGTGTTTGTGTGTGTTCAGCTGTTAAACCTGATTTAAGCTATCTTTTTCATGCCATTAATGTGAATTTATGGCCCTCATAAAGTTTGGATTTTGTTGAAATCTCTGCAGTTTTCCCGTCAACTCAACTACTCCGAGCAGTTTCCCCACTACGCTTATCCCAGCAGCTCGCCCGTCCCTTCATACTTCAGCTCAGGACCAGAAGCTTCTAGAAATGGCACCCTCCCTGCCACCCACCTCAACAAGGTAATCAGTGGAACTTGATCAGTTTCTATTTGAAATATTGATTACCCATCAGTGCCAGGAAGAATATGAGGTGGCTAGGCTAAGAGAAGGACACCACTGTAAGTCAGTGAGAAATGCATGTTTGTTTCCAGGCTGTGGGAATGCCTCCTGGAAGCCACAGTGCCCACTACCCTCCAGGCCTGGGGAATGTTATGAAGGTGATTGCCTCAAACGCCTTTTTCTTCAGTTGTTGGTCTTACAAGAAGCCATTCTTAATCAGCCATCTTTCTTTTGTTAATTCTAGACACCAGTAAGTAGCCAGAAGCGCTTATTTTCCCGGCTGATCCCGTCTCCGGAGCCGAGCCCAGAGGGAGGTTACGTAGGCCAGCACTCCCAAGGTCTTGGTGGTCACTATGCAGATTCCTATCTAAAGCGTAAGCGTATATTCTGAGTATACTAAGTTTAGCAATTTCACATTCTGAACAAGCAGCAACTCCTGCTAAGCTCCCATGGTTGTCCTTGGATCTGTTTACTCCTGTGAGTGACCCCTGGAGGGCGCTGGGGAGTGCAGCCTGTTGTCTGGACAGTGGGAACTCTTTATGGTGTGTGGATTTTGTTTTGTTTTTTTTTTCTTCACTGCTCCATGTAAGTGTGATTTTCATTTACCATTTTGTAAATTACCTTTTTAAAAATTTAGTTTTTGTTTAACTTGTGTGGAAAAAAAAAAAATAAGTAGCAAGTGTGAGTGTGCTAGATACAGGTTGTTTTGGCTAGTTAACAGTGCTGCTTCTAGAACATTTGGCTGTGGTACTGTCCACACTTTCTAAAGGGACGTGCAAAGCATTCAGAAGAAGTTTTATCTCAAAGGCTTTTTTAATGGCCTTTTAAATATTGTAAAGAGTTGAATTTGTTTTTTTCCCTACCACATGGTTATGTAATTTACTGTAAAACTAGTTTCAGGCAGGTTTTTCTTTGCTCAACATGCAGCTTTCCATCCACCAATGATAGGTTGTATGTGCCTGATGTGTTATGAAACATCACTTTTTGATTCTGGAAATGTTTTCTGGGGGCCCTTTACCCCTTCTCACGTTGTTCATCTTCTTGCTCCGACATATCTTCTGAATCTGTTTTCAGCACTGGTTGTCCACCTGGGAGGGCAAAGGTCACTGTCCTAACCTGTTCTCACCTGTAAAAGTTAATTTCTTACTCATCTCTCCACAAATTTTTATTTTTTTGGGATGGGGAGGGCTTGTTTTGTCGTAAAATCAAACATCACTACCTTCTTGGTATAGTTTTGGAGGATGTGGCTACCTATAGATGGAAAAGGACGTTTTGCACTCTCATCAGAGGTTGGAAAACCTCTCTTGGTGAGCTTGAATATTGGAGGCAGCCTGTTAGTTTGTCATTCTGTCTGGGGACATACTAATAGAAGCTAGTCACCGATTAGTCTGTAGCATAACTGTCCTCATTTTTTCCTTTAAGTAATTTATGGTTGACGGGTTGATTGTGAAAACTCATTACCTCTGACTTTTAAATGCAGCTATACTTGAGCCTTAACATTGTTTTCTGTGGTAATCATCCTACTCTGTGTTGGCTTCTAGCTACATTTTCCATTTCTGTCATTTGCTGTGTAAATAGTTGAAGCTTGATTTCTTTTAAGTCCCGAGCGTATTTTCTTTATTCCTACCTGTGGTCAGGTTTTTTTTGTGTTCCTTTATGTTTTTAAATGAATGTTCCTGCTTTGTGTTCTGGTTGTTGTTTCTGGTATGTTTGAAAAACTGACATTTTGAAGAGTGGAACTGCAGTAGACTGTTCATGTTGTGTATGGACCAAGAGATGCAGCTGTAAAGTGTTTATCAGCCAATTATAAGTAAGGTTTCACTGCTGTCCTCTCATCTATACCACCATGATTGTCTCCATTTGTGTATTGTGTGACGTGCGCAAGTAAATGTTATTTAAACCATTTGCAATTTGTTGACTGTCAATTGAAATGAAATATTCATTGTGTGTGTATAGCTGGAGATCTAAAGGTAGCATACGTTTTGATTTGATGCTGCAAAAGTAAAATTATTTATATTGATTGTTAAGATGCATAGACATCTATTTTTTTATTCTTTTTTTGTACCTGTGGGAAATTTAGTCTTCAAGGAAAGAAAAAAACCTATGTGGTGAATAGTAATTCCCCTTTGAACCTAATAACCATTTTGTTTGTTTTTTCCCACCCTTGACGGAAACGACTGCCTTCAAGTGTTGCAATAATGGGCAGTAAGTCTTTTACATTGCTATGAAATAATTTTGGCCCACTCTTTGCAGAATTCTCATACTTCAGTTACGCTGGAGGTTTTTTTTTAGCATGAACAGCCTGTTTGTGAGCCCACAGCATCACAATTACTAAATTGTGTAACTTGTTCACAGGTGAATTTGCTAAATTGCTTTAGATTATTTTCCTGTTGCACAACCTGAGGAGCTTTGCTTGAGATGTAAAACTAGAGGTTGTATTTTCAGTTAGAGCAGAATTAATAATTTTATCAATGACTATACATCTCTCTCCCGGATTTATCCGGGACCGGGTTGCGGGGGCAGCAGACTCAGCAGAGACGCCCAAGGAGAATATGGCACAAGATAAATGTTGCAAGACATGTTTTCACCTAAACTGTTAGACCCTCCAAGGATGACAGTAATCAAAGGATTAGGCAAAACTTTAGAGGAGCTGCGGAGATCCATAGTTCAGGTGGGAGAATCTAAGCAACATTTGAACTTTCAAACCTTTATAAATATTACTTTGTACATAGATTACAACATATCTAAAAATGGATTTGGAAAAGCCTGTCTATTGAAATGAATTGAACAAATGCAATGTAAGGAAATCTGTCAGATTTTATTTATCAGCCCTTTAATGACAGCCTGTTGGGAATATCACAAAATGAATAGGTCTTCCAATTCTCCCATGCAGACAAACACCCATTAGGAACAAACCAGACATCCTGCTAAAATAAAAGGGCTTTTAACTTTTTAACATGAAGCAGTAAAATAAATAAATAGCTTAAAAAAATTTGATGGGAAAGATTTACCTGTTCAATCTCGACAACTAAAATTTATAAGACTAAACGAATGGAACATTCTCCATTAATCACGAGCTTCTTTAAACTTTAACCGACAAAGTTATTCTCAAAAACTTACATTAAACTTAACGGTCTCACTTCCTATCAGTAAATGGGTGGTGCATTGATTCATTATTGGAGTAAAATTTGCACAAACTCTTTTACTAATGCCAAGCATTAGCTGATACAGTACAAAATCCTTCAAATAACACACTAAACAAGAAAAAGGAGGTTCCACACTTGCCAACATGTGTCCAAACTGCATGGGCGATTTACCAACAAAAGAAATTTGAATAAATAACTCACTTAGTGGCTTGGGAGGATCTAGGCTTTTGCTGCCTTGGCATAAGGGGCATGGGGGTGCAATCCCTGGGAGGAATTGGACATTTGGTGCTGCTTCCCTGGAGGTGGTGGGGTGCTGGCACTGAGGCAGGGTTGAGCTATGGCCCTCTTGTCTGGCCTGCCACTGCTCCTGGGTGGTTTCAGGGACTGGTCCTGTTCTGGCTCCCAGTGGGGGGTGGGTTTGGGAGGGGGCTTAAGGGATTTGGGCTCTGGTTGGGTGACCGGGGGGGTTTGGAGGCTGGGTGCATCCGTCGGACCCTGTGGTCTTGGCTGGTCTCTGGGTCCTAGGCTGCTGGCGATGGGCTCACATCGCTTGGCTGGTTGGGTTCGCTAAGAAGGGCAGCGGTCGCTCTGTAGGGACTCCTTCCTGGTGTCTTTGGAGATCTCATGTTTGGCCCCATCCTGCACCTTAGTTTTAATTCAATAAAGTCATTTAGGGCTTTGAGGTGTGTACAACCCAGAATTTTGTTTTTTGGATATTTCTTTTTTGATTTCTCAAGTCTTACTACTTCTGAGCTTGAGTGCAGCTAAATGAAAATGGTAGAATCATCGTTTGGAGATGATTAACAGGACAAAAAAAATTAAAAAACTTTCTAAATAAAGTCTTCAAATCAACTAAATTACAATTTTATTTTTACAACTGATATTGTTTTAAATACTAATAATGGTTTATTTTCATTTATTCAGTCATTAATTCAGTAAATCATTTCAGCTACACTCAGTTTAAAATTTTTAATTGAAACATTTCATAACGCTTTTCTGGACCGCATTCATGGTGAATGGAAATTATAGGAAGATGAAATGAGTTCAGTGTTTATCGTTGTATTTATACACACAAACAAACCATCGTGTTCATTTAATAACTGACTCCCCAATGGATAGACTCCTTCCTTAGGGTGCCAGAGCTGTCTTAGTGGGGTCTGTTGTGCAGTGGGTTGCCTCCACTCTTGATCTAGTCTGAGGGCGACTCGTCTTACAAATGCAAAATGGCATCAGTCACAATATCCGAATACACTAAATTAAATACTTCGCCTGCTGGTCCACTGTTAGCCCTTGGATCTTCTCTCCATGTCTGGCTGAGGACTGACACAGCTTTTGTGGGTCTATTGTCTGGAGTTTTTGTGTTAACATTCAAGAATTTGCTGCTGCCTTAGTTAGGCATTTTTTTAAGTAACAGTATCAATATTTGCTGTTAATTTTGCTTTCACAAATAGGTTTCAAACTGTTTTAAACTGTTTTTTAAACAATATATAATCAGTCTAAAAATATTCTGTCTAAATATTTTTGTCAGTGTTTGACCAGTATACATGTTACAGGCTTCCTATTTATCTCAATTTCAAGTTTAGATGCCCAACAAGTATTTAAATTGCTCCAATCTGATGGTCTGACTCAGATTTTGTAATTTCACAAATACAAGAAATGCTTCATTAATCTCAAATTATGTTTGAATAATCTCAGTTCAATGTGAAATTAGTACATTCATGTATTACCACTAGGATTTTAGATTCTGAGCTAGATCACATCAAACATAGAGCTGCTGCATGTAATTATCCACTGGCATCATCCCATCTATTTGAAATATATTTTTCATGAAATGATCTTTTGGGTTTTTTTTTAAAAGGCTTTTTAACTGAAGTTACATGTGTTTTCCTTTAGATTCCTGTGTGTGAGGAGTGTCCCCTGGTTGAAGTCAGCTGCAGGACATGTGTGTTTCTGTTGAGGATTTCAATAGTGTTCCTCTCCAATCATTGGTTGGCTCCATTCGAGCTGCAGTTTCAGAATCGGCTTTATTTGCCAAGTTTGTGCACACGAACAAGGAGTTTTACCTCTGTTTCTCTTTGCTCTCAATGAAGACAAAGTGTTTTTACAAAAGAGGAAGACAGTATCCCTGGTATTGATCTGGCCCCTTTACTGTTAAGTGTTTCAGAGAGAGAGCCTGGAGGAAGAAACTGTCTCAATGTAAAAGTCTAAACCGTTTGTGTCCAGGATGTGTGGGGTCTGCAAAAATGTTAGCTGCCATTTATCCTGACCCTAGAGTTGTACAGGTCCTGGATGGAGGGAAGGTCAGCCCCAATGATCCCCTGCAGACCTAATTGTCTGTTGCTGCCTGGACCTGTCCCGTTTTGTGTTTGAGCCAAACCACACAGCGATAGAAGAACACAGGATGCATTGAATAATGGCAGTGTGGAAGATGACCAGCTGTATGCAGACTCATCACTGTCCTGGATCAGACCAATAACAGTGGTGTTGATACGAACTTCAGGAGTTTTACAGATAGGTTCCTGTGAGGTGCAGTCATTTGTGTACAGAGGGAAAAAGTGTGGGGAGAGAAAACACCCCTGGGGGTTGCCCAGGGGTGTGTTCACTGTCAACTGAGCCAAAGCAAAGTTACCAAATCTTGAAGTGGTCTAAACCATAGAAGAACTTCAAGTTAGGCGATAATAAATGAGAGGTGTGGACACTCTGAAATGATTTGCTGTCAACCACAACCACTGAGGGTTTTACACCAAATTTACCGGGGGGGGGGGGCTGGGTGGGGTCAGTGTCTTTTCATGGGGGCACATAAAATAATGAAAAGGAAAAAAAAAAGCAGTATATCATCTTTTAATGAGTGAGCCACAGAGACACTTGCTGCTCTGGAGCTGCAGATTGCAGACCCCTGATCTAAGCAGATGAAAGCTGTGATCCTATCAATACCGCTGAAGCTAAAAGTACAACACCTTAATTTTTAATTCATTGTTACAGAAAAACTGTAAAAGGTAAAAAATGAAATTAATGCAAGAGAGCAATCAGTTAGTTTCTGTGTCAGTGCACATAATCATAAATTGATTTTGATCTTCAGTACAGGGGCCACAACAGGGACCAGTTTTACAGGGGTGCTTACCCTTGTTGGTCCCTAACTAGAACCGCCCATGCAATTACAATACATGATGAGCAGCTTAAGAGATGACAGCCAATGACTCCTGATGAGCCAACAGTAAAGACGGTCACCAAATATATTTTTTTTTATCTGCTGAATCCATTCTGTGAAGTTAGAACATTTGTCTGTTGGCTATGTTTATTGATTAATAAATGTTTATGAAAATTTTCAGCAATAAACAAGGCCAAAAATGATCCATGGAAGCTTCTTTTTATTTTGGTGCCAGATGTGTTACAAACCACCAACCACAAAACAATGACAGACTGCTTAAATACAAATCAATCTAAATTGGAAGAAACCATATCTAGGACTCCTTCCAATGAAGATCTATAACACCACAACGGTATTTACATTAAATAAGGAACAAACAAAACAATACATTTACAAACTCATACAAACTAAAACTAATTTCATACCAGTAATTATTACAAGATCAATATATATAAAGCATAATTGTGCTAAACCACCCCCTTAATCCACATCCTAGTAGGTACCATCCCACAAATAATAAACTGTGAAAACCCCTGGGGAATGTTTTGTCTGTGCACACCTGCTGGGAGATACAAAATGGCAGAGGTAAGTGTTTACCAAATAAAATAAGCTTTCATTATTTTAGTCACCCAAGACAACATTGTATTCAATTGGAGCTAAAATCAATCATCTTTTGTTTACCTTTTACAGGAGAGGATGTCAAAATGAGACCCTCCAACCTAGTGAATGACATGCCCAAACACATTCCAAGCAAACAAATAAACCAAATGAAAAACCAGTTACTGTAATATTTACCTATACTGTACCTGTGTCTCTCTTCCAACAAACAATTATGGATCTACAATATAAATGGAATAGTGGCTCATTGCCACTGTTCTTTGGTCTTTCCTTAACAATACTGAATTGTAAATTTGTGTGGCCGGAGGGACAGGTAGCCTGTGAGACGAGTGTTTGAGTCCTTCATTCTGCTAAGCCATCGCAAGGCCCGATGGTCAGTTTCCAAGTAGAAGTGACGTCCTAGTAGGTAGTACTTCAGGGAACTGATCGCCCACTTCATGGCTAAGCACCCCTTTTCCACTGTTGAGTATCTTGTCTTTTGATCCAGGGGTTTCCGGCTCAGGAACAGTAGTGGTCTTTCACCCTCCACATCCTGCAAAAGCACAGCTCCAAGCCCAACTGCTGAAGCGTCTGTTTGAAAAATGATGGGGTGACTAAAATCGGGGGTGTAAAGAACAGGCTTACTTGTTATAGCCATCTTCAGGTCCTTAAAGGCTCTGTCACAGTCATCAGTCCTCTGCACTTTTGCTGGTGCTGAAGCCTTTGTGAGGTTAGTGAGGACTGCCGCTCTGTCACCAAAATGTGGAATGAATTTGCTGTACCAACCCACCAAACCTAAAAAGGCTTGAACCCTCTTTTTGGTTGTTGGAACAGGATATGATTGAATGGCATCCACTTTTCCAGCCTGAGGCTTTACCACACCTTGGCCAACACTATGCCTCAGATACTCCACTTGGTTTTGTTCCAAGGAGCATTTGCATGGCTTGATTGTCAGTCCAGCATTTTTATTGACTGTAGAACATGTTTGAGATGAGAAACATGATCTTCCCAGGTCTGGCTAAAGATGACCACATCATCTAACTATGCAGCTGCAAAATGTGGCACCTGACTCAGTACCTGGTCTATCAGTCTCTGAAATGTTGCCAGCAACCCCGGCAGACCAAAAAGCATCACCTTGAACTAGTACAAGCCAAAGGGTGCTGTAAATGCTGTCAGTTCTCTTGTTCCTGGTGCCAGGGCTAGTTGCCAATATCCTTTTATCAAATCAAGAATGATGATGAACTTAGAAATGCCAACCATCTCCAGCAACTCACCTACTCACCTCGCATTGGATATGACTGACATTTTGACACCAAGTTGCGATATCAAAAATCAATGCAGAATCGAAGTGAACCATCTTTTTTGGGAACCAATACAATACTGCGGTCAAGTGAGCCGACAGTCAGAAATACGCGGTCACGCCAGCCGACGCTAGCTTGCTCTTAAAGATTAGCTTCGCGCATACATGGTGCATTACGGAGCAGAAAGGATGCCGATCCTGGCAACGGTTGAGAAAATAAGAGGAAAACAGAAAAGTAACCTTCAGAACATTTTTACTAATGACATTTTTACAACTTTCACATACATGTTTTATATAAAAGAATAAATATTTAATATTTTACTGTACAGTTTTGGAGAAATACACAACTCAAAGTACCTCAAAATACTAATTCTGGTTATTGTATAGATGACCCTCTAACATGATCTAAAGAGAGTGTGTTGTCACCTCTCATGGTTTTGGAGAAATAAATTCCTGAAAGTGGGAACTAAAGCATATCCTGAATAAGCATTATCATGTAACTTGAGTTGTGTATTTCTCCAAAACTGTACAGTAAAATTATTAAATATGTATTCTTTTACATAAAGCAAGTATGTGAAAGTTGTAAAAATGTAATTAATATAAATGTTCTGTAGGTTACTTTTCTGTATTTCTCTTATTTTCTCAACCATTGCCAGGATCGGCATCCTTTCTGCTCCATTACCGTAAAGCACGTTGTATGCGCGAAGCTAATCTTTAATGGTGCGTTCACACCGAATGCGGATTCTGCGATAGGAGCGGCCGATTTACATGTTATCCCTATGTAGAGGCGCGTTCAGGAGCAGAGTGGTGCGGTGCGAAGGAGACGAAGGACGCGGTGCGGAAAGCGCGTCGAGCGGAGCGAGAGCGATGGACGAGTTGAAAAATCTGAACTTTTTCCTAAATTCACGTCGCGTTGACCAATCAGGGACTGGATGTGGCTGTGACATGGGTGAAAGACCCCAGCGGAGAAGAAGCAGTTGTCAGTGAAGATGGAGGACCAGATCATAGTGGCGGTGTGCGGCAAGCCAGAGTTGTATGACTCAACTAATTATTTTTCCCAGACAAGTACAGAAAGGACCTGGCCTGGTTATGTTTAGGCACAAATATCTTATATTTAGGAGATGTGGACATTAAAAATTGGCTGTTTTTTTATTGAGCTGAGATTTATTTACTCACCGAAGACAAATGGACAGGCGTTCAGCAGTGGGGATACAGCGGCGGTAGTTGGTGTCCCGGAGGCCGATTCGTCTCCCAATGCGGGACAGCAGATCTTCGAACTGGGTCCTGGATAGACGGAAGTACCGCTGAAATCGACTGTCATCCAGACGCAGCTCCTGGAGTAGGTGGTTGTAATCTCTGATCTCCACAGGTAAAACACCGTAATTAGGTCCATGAAATCCATGTCCGCCATGTTCAGTTGAAACCAGCAAGCAGCAGATAGAAGCTCCTCCTATTTGATGACGCAGCGAAGCGATGCCGCTTGTTGCCAAATGGCAACGCAGAGTTCACGCGGAATGTCAAGCGGGCAAAAGCACACAAATGATGCGAAATATTCGCAGAATCCGTGTTCGGTGTGAACGCACCATAAGAGAGAGCTAGTGTCGGCTGGCGTGACCGCGTATTTCTGACTATCGGCTCACTTGACCGCAGTAATACAATGGGGCTACACCACTCACTTGTGGATGGTTCAATTATGTCCATCTGCAACATCAGTCCCACCTGCTGTTTAAGCTTAGGCAGCAGACGCTCAGGGATCCAATTGGACCTTCGATGAGGAGCAGCATCATCTTTCGGATAAATGTTAAGCTCCACCAAAGTGGTGAAACGTTGGTTACGTACTACAACCCCAGATTCTTTGAGTATAGGCGCAGCCCTTTAAGGCTATCACTAGTGAGTTTATCCCTTCGCGCCCAGCGCAGGACTGAACTTTAGTCCACGCCCACCTGCTGTGTGGGCCCCACCCTGGTCCGTATAACTTACGGTGAGGCCGGACAAACGGCTCCTGTTATGTATTTTCATATAAAAGTGGGAGAGAAGACAACTCATTAACAAGATAAAGACCGGATCTGTCTTTAAAAGTTTATTCAAAGGCATTCAGTGTTTGAAGACTCTGTCACTGAGCAAGTCAGAAAAGAAGAGCAACGAACAGAAATCACAAACACTATTTATACCAAAAATGAGGGTGTTATCTCAACTTCAAAGAGTTTTAGAAATATGGCCCCTAGACCCTCCCCGGGTCAGAGTTAACAAAGTTATTTATTAGGGCACCCATCTACCTTCCCTTGAAATATACACTTCAGGAAGTGTTAACCATAAAACTCTCCAGCATTTGAATTTAGAGTCCATCTGCTCTAAATAACAGAACACTAATAAAACACAGAGGTCAGAGGAGAGAGGTAGATGGAAGGTCACCTGTGGGTGATAAAACACAGAATCAAATGAGAGAGGTGAAGGGAATATCAGAGCACTTTAAAAGAATTTTCCATTACACTCCCAAATAGCTTTTTCCTTCAGCCATACAGGAACCAGTGAGGCCCAGAGCTTAAAGGGCTGCGCCGATACTCATAGAATCTGGGGTTACAGTACATAACCAACGTTCTATTTCGTATAGGCTTTGCCCTTTAAGGCTATCGCTAGTGGGTTAAAGGCGAAGTAGGATGCCTATGCCTCACTGGGTCCATCCAGACCACAACCTGAAGCATCTGCTCACATGAGTGAAACCAAACTCAGCCCAAGTGGCCTGCGCAATACAATGAACAGAGAAGTATATCTCTGGTCAGGGAAAGGCTGAGATACAGAACTTCTACTGTAAACAGTGTAACGATGAACAGAGCAGCAGGGGGTGACAAGAACTGCAGCGTGTAACCTCTGCTGATCAGTCTGTCCATCCACCTGTCCAGGGAACATATGCGCTGCCACTGATGTCCGGCAGCACGCTAACAAGCGCGTCCATTGCCAGAAGTGGGGTGGTCGCCGACATCGGGAGGCCCTGAAGTTGGACTGGTGTAGCACCTGCCTTCGCGTCCTCCGTCCAGAGGAAGGGAGTGGAGATACTATCAGTCGCTGTCTTGGGGGCGGAATCGTCCGATTCCCGCCTAGGATCAAAGATGTCCAATGCCTCCTTGAGGGCGCATTGGTCTAGCGGGGAGAAAATGGCTAGCCGCCGTTGCTTCTCCTCCGGAGGAAGATGCCTGCAGGAAGGGCAGGTGGAATGTGGGGTCAAGGCCAGGTTAACAATCAGGACCGAGGCAGCCCTTGCAGATGACATGCAGGTTGTAGCTCATAATGTAGCCAGTATGACAAGCCGGGCAAAGGCGTATAGTGCCAACACTAGCCATTGTTCTTGTGTAGTATCAGTGCTATTAAGCTGTCGTTGAAGAAAAATGGGAGCTGTTTGCCTGGTCTCACCGTAATTTATAGAGACCGGGCTGGGGCCCACACAGCAGGTGGGCGTGGACTACAGTTTTCAGTGCTGCGCTGCGCGCGAAGGGATAAACCCACTAGCAATAGCCTTAAAGGGCGAAGCCTATACTCATAGAATCTGGGGTTACAGTACGTAACCAACGTTCTAGTGGGGAGAAAATGGCTAGTCGCTGTTGCTTCTCCTCCGGAGGAAGACACCTACAGGAAGGGCAGGTGGACTGCGGGGTCAGGGCCAGGTTAGCATGATTGGGACTGAGGTAGCCCTCGCAGATGACATGCAGGTCGTAGCTCATAATGTAGCCTGTATGACAAGCCGGACAAAGGCGGAAAGTGCCGACGCTAGCCAGTGTTCTTGTGTAGTATCAGTGTTATTGTCGGAGCCTGGGAGTTTCATGTATTGTTTTTAACTGCTGTTAACACTTACCACTAGATCCCGCCAGGATCCCCTGGTGTGGAGGGTAACAGGTGTGCCGCATTTCCATCACCTGGAGGAGTATAAGAAGGTGGAGATGTCAGCACTCCAGTGCCTGAGTGTTAACCTCTGTGGTAACTCCTAATGGCCAAGCCTTGCGTTCTCAGTCCAGAGTTTATGTTCAAAGTCTCTTACTTTTTTGTGCTCCTTCCTCAGGAATCCTCAAGTCCTGGTTTCATGCTCTTGCAACCTTCAGCTCTGGCTCAAAGTTCTCAGTGTTGGATCCTGCCTCAGCCTAAGTATTCAAACCTCAGAAGAAACCAAGTTTGGTTCCATCTCCAGCTGACAGCTCAATACCAATTCCCCCAGACAAGCTCACCTTGCTCACCCTCCACCAACTGTTCACCAAAGACACAAATTCATCTCAAGTTTATTGATATGTATATCCAATTGTCTATACTCACCAAAGCCTCTGCAGAAAGTACTCACCGTCATCCTGGACAATTCGACTGTTGCGCAGCAGCGTCTGTTAAGTCCTCCTAGGCTCTGAATTATTCCTCCACACCAACATCTATTCATTGAAACAGTAAGCTCAAATCTCGCTTTAATTCCCAATACCCCGTTTATCTCCAGAGAACTTACCTGTCCTCCTTTCCTGTACAGTGCTGTGCCTCCAGTCCCAGTTCCAGTCCAACTTACATAATCCTGTCAAATAAACTTGTTAAACATTTCTCCTGCCTCCTGAGTGTCATTCTGCATGTGGGTCAAATCTATAAAGAACACTATGACAGCTATTAAGCTATTGTTGAAGAAAAAATGGGGGCCTATACGAAATAGAACCTGGAGTTTCTGTGAAGAGGTCTGAGTCAAGCAATGATTGGACCTCTCTGCTGGCTTGGTTGAAGAGGCAGCATATCCACTAAAATAGTTTTGTATCCTTTCTTGGGAACCTCTGTTCCCTCTCCTTCTCTTCTTCTGCATGAATGAAGAGATGTGGCTGAAGTGAATCCTGATTTTTTGATTGGACCTGCTTTGATTAAGGACAGTGAAACTCTTTTAAAAGGTTTGCATGAAAAAAAAAGATGTTTCTTCTTCTTGTCTGGTGTGTGGCATGTTGGTGTCTCCCAGTGATCCTTGAGGAGGTCCAGTGGTCCCAGGACTTGATGATCGTAAAGGAGTTCAAAAGAAGAAAATTGTGTAGATGCCTATGGTACTTCTTGGTATGCAAACAGAAGATATGGCAGCCACTGGTTCCAGTCAGTCTGTTTGGAAAACAAACTTCCGCAGCATGTTTTTAAAAGTTCGATTGAATCTCTCCACCAGTCCGCCCATCCGTCTGGGGTGATATGAATGCCAAAAGTAGACCCTCCAACCCAGTGAATGACACGCCCAAACACACACACATTCTAAGCAAACAAATAAACCAATTAAAAAACCAGTTGCTGTATTATTTACCTATGTTGTACATATATGTCTCTACCAACAAACAGTTATGGTTCTTTAATATAAATGGAACAGTGGCTCATTGCCACACCAAAATCTTAATAAATTAAATTAATATCAAACAATCTCATACATGTTTGCGTTTCCATTGTTACATTTAAAATAAAATAATCAGTATAATTAAAAGGACATTGTTTTGTTCTTTGATTTTTTTCATGATTGCGAAGCGACTTCATAAATAAAATGAATTAAAAACTTTAAAGTGCAAATATTTATTAGCATTTTTATTTTAAAGTATACAAAAATATGGTGGAAAATGAAAAGCACTATGGCTTCCTGAGTAGGGAGCCATACTGACCATGTCAAAAAACACCCATATTCTGCATAATTAATTGTTACAGATTTATTGTATTGTAATGTTATTGTAATGTCTCCTATTTGTCACCTTAAGGTTGTACTGATAGCTTCCAAGAAAAAGGGATGATGATCCAGAAGCTTCTGTTTTCAGTCTACAGTGACTGCATTTGCAGTTGGTGCATGCTTTATGTGGCAGCTTCATGAATAACCTGTGTGCCTCAGTACTTTGACGCAGATTTATGGAATTGGCGTAGTTAATAGAATGCATCAAATGAATCTATCGATCGAGTAAGAGCTACATATCCTTTCATGTTTTCTTACCTAAGAAGATAGTACATATGACTTACTGCTTGATTATCAAATCTGACTGAGCTACTGCTGATGTGCCTTAACAGCAAGACAGGTGTGGCAGGGACTCCAGCACCTGACCAACTACAGATCCAGCAACACCAGCGTGATCTCTTGGTACGCTTCACTGGCGGAGGAGCTTAACCACTTCTTTGCCCGCTTCGAGGTTGAACCACCAGCGGAGGCCCACACTGCAGTCTACACCCCTCGACAACCAGACCTTCACTGTGGAGACACAGGAGGTGAGAAGAGTGTTGAGGGCAGTGAACCCACGCAAAGCTTCTGGACCTGACGGGGTGACTGGGAGGATGCTGAGGGACTGCGCAGACCAGTTGGCGAGGATCTTTACCGACATCTTTAAACAGTCCCTCTCCCAGTGCTCCATCCCACCCTGCCTGAAGTCCTCCACCAGGATCTGACGTGGACTACTAACTCTACGGCGATCCTGAAGAAGGAGCAGCAGAGACTGTACTTCCTGAGGATTCTTAGGAAGAACAACCATGCGACAAGAGCTGCTGTCCTTCTACCGCTGCTCTGTGGAGTTGGTGCTGAGCTGCGGCATCTCGCTGTGGTCCTCCAGCTGCACTGCAGCAGAGAGGAAGCAGCTCCAACGGGTCATCAACATCGCCCAGAGACTGACTGGCTGCCCTCTCCCCTCCCTGGAGATTTACTTCACCTGCTGCCTCAGGAGAGCCCGCAGCATCATCAGGGACTCCTCACATCCCGGTCACTATCTTTTTCAACTGTTCCCCTCTGGGAGGCGTTTCAGGGCAATAAGGACAAAAACAGACAGAAAAACAGCTTTTTTCCGAGAGCTGTTGTTGCCCTGAACGCCTCATGTACACTGTAACAACTGTTACTATCAATAATGACATAAACAGTAAATACATTCCGTGCAATTTCTTCAACACTAAGTGCAATATGCTACCTCATGTGCAATACTGGAACAACTTGTCAATATTCTTGTATATATATGTTTTTTCCACCTGCACAGTCCTTCTTATAACTTTTTTTTTTTATATAACTTGTTATAACTTTATAACCTTTTAAACTTTTTAAGATTTATTTTCTTTAATTTGCACTGCTTGCCTGCACTGATTTTGTTCTGTTTTGTTTTGTTTAGAAAATTTTGTTGCATCCATGTGGAGCAATGACAAATAAAGAATTCTATTCTATTCTATCTATTTTAACCATGTACTCAATTTGCTGCGCCGGTATCTGGTGGTACTAATAGACTCTAATAGGGCTTTATTGCTATGAATGTGACCTGTCAGAATGTTATGCAGGTTCCTGTGAAGAGGATAATTATTTAACAAACTCGCTAATCAGCCACAGAGGGTGATAACAGATTTCTTAATGAACAACTGAAGTTGAACTTGTCAAAATGAGAGAGAACCTAAACACGTTTCTCTGATTAAAGAGCCTGATGACATTAAGCTACGAGAGGGAGGAGGGACAAGGTGAGGAAATTGCTGTAAATGTCACTCATACTCTTACAGGCCCAATATTTTCTGCACTCACTGGAAATGATGGCAGGTCAACACATATCTTATCAGGCAGAAAGGAAAAGCTTTTATTGTTCTGTTTGATTGATGGGCTTTAAGGGAGTTCTCACCCCCCTTTACACTGGAGTCCTTCACCCTTTAGATGAAGGTGCTAGGAGGGAGGCAATAGTCCTTTTCCTCTCAGGAGCCGTCAGAACAAGAGGCTTTGATTAGCTGTTATTCTTGTGGTCTCATTGAGCCTCAAGGAAAGGTGCTACTGAGGGAGATTGCCTCTTGCAGGCAAAAGCATATAAAACTCCCTCCCAACACTACAGTTCATGACATTTCTCAAAGAGATGGCTGACTTTATGTTTGCGTCTGTCATGGTATTCGACTCCTGTTTTTAGCATCAATCCGTAAAAGACAATTGGAATGAGAACATTATGAGGGAATTTTTCAAGCCGACTGCCATTACGTTAATGTGCCTCTTGCCGCCTCTGGCTAGATTTCTGTGATATTTATTTTTAATGCATCTAGCACCTCTGAATTGTGTTTCACATACCGGCAGCCAGTCTACCTAGAGTTCTCAGAGGGATCCACCGAGGATGGTGGACGCTGTTTCAGACACATTTAGATTTCTGCCTTTCATTTTTCCTCCCACACAGTTACCCTGCACAGTTGCTGGTGAATGCTGCTGAAACCTGTGTTTTTTTTTATTTCTCTCCAAATACACACTGAAAGGCAGAGCTCCAAAGACAAATTACTGCAGCACCATTTACCACAGATGACAAACATAAAAATAATAGAAAATATATTTTCCCTGTTCTTGTAAATGCCTGCTGAATTTTGTTCACTTTATAGCAGCACATTGAAATAAAATAGGTGTATTTAGGTGTACACATTGTAATCTGCATGTAAAAACGTAGGGAATTCACACATATAATGATTTATTACAGCTTTATTTTCATGGAGCAGCAACAAAGCTCAGCCAAATAAGGTATGTCAGAAGAGCTGTTTATAGCTGGATTAGTCATAGAAAACAGCCCACTCCCCCCTGTGACAAACAGTCTATAAAACAGAGGAACATCTTGGTAGACCAGGAGAAAGCCACTAGTCTGCCTTCCCCGTATTCAAAGGAGGGAGAGAGCCTTTCAGTTTGAACCGATCCTCTGTACATAAACCCAAACAAGATTAGAACCTTGTGGGGATTTAAATCCCCAGCCCCAACATATCCCTCCTTATCCACCCCTGAAATAAGATTGGGTATTGTTACACACATTCATTTTCATCCTTTCTACTCATTCCTCTGTGCAACTGCATAATATACTGGCAATACAAAAGTAGAATTACCACTTCTGGTAAACTGGAAATGATGATAATAATAAAAACATTTTAAAAGATGTGCAAAGATATTGTGGCAAAATAGGACACTTGATAAAAAAAAAGATAATTTATCTTTTTACTTCTTTGAAGCAACACTCATCGAGTCCAGTGTGGTCATTATGCATTTATTTTAACATATGTAATGATGAGAACATAAAAATCACATGAACCTTGCTTTAAACTTTCAGGAAGCTAAGCAATTTCAGCCTCAAATTTAAAAACTAATTTTGCTCACCCTCCTTTCTTGTTAATTCATAAACTCTAGCCCATACAGCTCAATTCAACATTAATGGACCACTTTTATCTTGCAAGGCTTTGTTCATTTCCTCTTATTCTTTAACTGCCATTAGTCACTTTCTTATTTGCTATTTCGACCACTGCTGCCTCTATTTCAGACCTATCGTCTCAAAGTACTTTCCACTTCACTTTTGTCTGTGTTGCTCAAATAAGCCTGAATATCAGATAGAAACCAAGGAACATAAAAACACAACATTAAAAGATTTCTTTGTCTTAAAAATGCAAAAAAAAAAAAAAAAAAAAACAGCCTAAATGTACAGACCTAACCCAGTATATCAATCAAGGCTCCGTTTTTAAATAAAATTATTTAGTTTGGCAATATACCAGACAATAGGGCCCTGGAGAGGATAGTGAGGGGAGCTACACTATTAATTGGAGTGGCTCTACCTTCTGTGTAGGATCTGTTCTGGAGCTGGTTGAACTGGGGTCTGAACACTTTCAGAGACTCCTCACACCCTCTCCATGAACTTTATAAACTAGTGCCCTCAGGCAAACAGTACCTCAACATCAAAAGCAGAACCATATGACTGCTACACAGCTTTCTGCCTCAAGCTGGTAAAATGCTGAACTGTTTCTAACATTCTGCACTTTATAATCTATTTATTTTCTTTTCAGTAGTTTTTTTAATACCAATCTGTTAAAGAGTGTGAAGAAACTCTTGCTTTGTTACATGCCATTAGTTATCCAATAAAATGACAATAATCAATTTAATTTGGTGTCTTTGGATATATTGTCATGCTGTCTGCAGTTTACTCTGGCTTTATTTTGCACAGATTAAAGATTGCAGTGTCAATTTAATTCATACAGTTCAGTTTAACTTCAAAAAGGCACTTTTTCCTTGTGATCAAATAATTTGACCTCAGTAAAAGCATGAAGTCCATTGAAGAAAAACAAGCAGAAGAAAGAGCAATGCTTTTGTGGTCATTCTGATACTTGACTCCATTGTCCAGGTTGCCATTATGGCTCCACAATGCCATTAAGGGAAGCTTTTTTTTCCTTGGAAATCTATTTATCATGTCATTTGAGGTCTCAGTGGTGCCCAGCTTGTCCCTAAAGTGAAACATTGTCTTGCTTCTATGTTGCAACATTAACTCTTTGCCTCCACCGCCTTGAGTTATGCAGACATTTCACTGAGAGCTGATTGGTTCAGAGAAAAATACTTGCTAATGTGTTTTGAAACTTTAATTGTGTTGAAATTATTCAGGACTTTTCTACATCTCTGTTCCAGAATTCATTTATAGTGAATAAGCAATAAGACGTTATTTTAGGAGCCATATTGTAACTTAATATAAATAAAAACACCAAATCTTGCCCATTCCATTTTTATCATCTTACCTAATGTGTAAACACAAACTTGGACACACACATGCAGATGCATGCACATTAGCTGGCAGACTATTTCTCACTGTCAGGAAAGAGGAGAGGATTAATATTTCATGGCTCTCCACTAGCAGAGAGCAGATCTATTTGTCGGCATTCCCTGCTGTCCGATTATTAGACTTCAACAAAGCCCAGATGACCATCTTCGTGTCGGACACTCGCAGCTCCTGGCCTTCTGGAAAATTGCCACAAAAAAGGAAGCTGCCCTGCAGGTCAGATTTAGATCCTTTCAGTCTTGTGCACACTCCTTCCAACCATCATAAAAATCAAACCAGGAAGTATGCATAAAACCTAGCGCTTTTTCCAGAGGCTGCACAGCCATCTGTTCCACGTGGACTGCAACAATCAGACTGGTTGGCATTTCAATTATTCCTCACAAAATGAATGTATAACATAGAGAGCCATTTCCTGAGGGTGGTCCTAATAAATCAGAAGCTTGGAAAATGAAGTGCACAGCTGACTCAGTCATTGAAGCCTTTTTCCCCCCACACACCACAGAGAAGAGATCCAGTCTTCACTGCGGTCTGCAGTCATTTTGTCATCCATCCTATCCCCTTTCATTATTACTATTTTATTTATTCAGGGAACATTGAAATAATACTAATGGTCTGGCACCATTCTGTTTATGTGCCTTCCAAAGATGCTTCATTTAATTCGAATTGCACTTTCTGTTAAAGTGTAAACGGTTAAGCTGCTGGGGCTGCTTCTGAAAGGTCTGAAATGCACCTAAATGGAGCTGAAAGCTGGCCACAGTCTGCACTCTTTGTTATTTGTTTGAGATTTTGGTTTTAAGGTTTTCATTACATCACCTTCAATGGCAAAACAAGGACTTTTATTCAAAATAAAATGCAAGCACAGTTGCTGTGCAGGAACATTTTGGAGTTTAGTTTCCTTATTTGATCTCTGATGATGAAATTAATTTATACATTTAATGGTCCAGCAACAGTCTTTGCAGGGTAATAAAACTCAGCTGGAAAAATAATTTAATCTTTATCTTTTTAAATTGCTCCTTGCTGAGCCCAAACAGCCATGCACTGCTTGTTTCAGCAAACTTAAACATGAACAATTTCACATGCAGTTACAATCTGATATTTACTTACAACGTATAGGAAAAAAACCAGAATATTTTTTGTTTCACTCTCTGGCATTTTTGTTTGTTGTTTTAAGTCAGTTAGGATTACCGAAATATATTTATTGCCTTTAAAGACCTTCATAAGGTTCTGATTGGTTAATTCACAACATTTGAGTTCAAAAAGGCACATCTGTGAAATTGTTTCACTTAAAAATTAAAAGAAATCAGCCAAAATATCAGAAAGAGAATTGGGGAGCTCCACTACTCTTGTTCAACCTTAGGTACAAATTCCTTATTCTTGATGGTGCCATGTTTACCTGTTCAAACGCCAGCATAAACACCGTGGGAATGTCCAGCCATCATGCTGTAGAGCTGTGTTCCACAATTTGTTTCGGTACAAAATGTGCAAATTAACTGCAGAATTCCTTGCACAAAACCCTGAGAAGTTGCTGACTTAAGCTGGTATGGGAGAGTCATTTTTCAAAGTCAAATGAGTCCCTTTCTAAGATGGGTTGAAATGCCACTCAGTGAGAAGGAAGCCATAACTTCAAAAGCAACATGAGAAGCAATATTACAGTTTGCAGATGTAGTCAGGGAGAGAGACCTTAAGTTCTGGAGACATTTCCTGTGTTCCGATTAAACTTGAACATAACTGAAACAATGAAGTGTTTGGCCATAATTACATTTGTTACATAGGAAAAAAGGGGGAAACTTGCAAGCCTGAGAACATTGTCCTAAATATGAAGCATGGTGTGGCAGCATCATGCTGTGTGAGAGTTTTGCTGCACGAATGAGTTGTGCACTTCATTAAAATGGTGCCATGATGAAGAAATAAAATTATGTGCAAATATTGAGGCAAAATCTCAAGACATCACCCAAGAACCAGCATAAGCACAAATAGGTCTTCTAAATGGACAACGCATCCTGCCAAATTAGTTAGAAAGTGGCTTTAGGACAACAAAGCCTTAATCTAGGTCTCATAGAAAGATTTAAGGGCAGAACTAAGAAGTCATGTGCAAGCAAAGCGACCCACAAACCTAATGAGATTCTGAACATGAGTTCAGAACACGTCGTTTAAAAAATATCTTTCTACTAAATGCCAGTATTCTGGCATTTAGTACAAAATAACTTTATTTTTTTTGTAACTGACCTAAAACAGGACATTTAGTCTGATTTCATCTCAAACAGCAAGAAAAAGACTGTTTTTTCATACAATGTGTATATATCTGGTTTCAGCTGCCATTATTACCGAATCCTGTTTCAGTGTCTAAAATATAAATGTTATGCCCTGCACTTAACAATCTTCTCTCAGTGAAATGTTCTTGAGTGTTTGTCAAGATGTCCTCAATCAAAGCAGACATTCATTTGCAAATTTATTCACCGCCTGAGCAGAGATATAAAGTGCATTAAATCGTAAGTGAAAAAGGCATGTAAAGTATGGATCAAACTGAAGACATTAGGCATGCTAGACTTGAAAATTTTTTAGCTTAGAGGGTTTTAAATTATGTGGGAATTTGAGGGTTGACATGGGCAGCCCGAGGAGAGATTGGCTGAATGACATACCGTTTTTCAAATCCCCATTGTGAACCATCCTGCGGTATCAGCTTCCGATATTTAACATGCACATTTCCCTCAAAGCCATAAATTCAGAGCAAGGCTGAGCATATTTGACCTGCACATTGCACATACATAAGAATCAAAACTGTCTGCGTGTTACAACAAATTAGATATTAGCAGTGTTCTCTCAAAAGCTTGACATTTTTAGCTTATTTTAAAAAATGCAACCAGAAAGCAAAGGAGCAGAGTCTATTCAGCTGAGAAAAATGTCTAATATTAGGCTTCCTCTGGCCCTTTAAAGACATTGACAAAATGATTAATGCTCTTCTGCATCACTGTGTTCCTGCTGCAAGCTTCTACAGCTCAGCTCCAGCAACAGAACTGCAACCACAATTTTCTAAATTGATTAAAACTTTAACTTTTTCTGCAAATAGTTTTTGTTTCAGAAGCTGAGGAAAGATGAGCTTTGTAGAGCTCTGTTTGTTGACAAAAACTCACTCCTCAAACACCTCTAGATGATGAAATCTAAGAGCCGAGTAAATGTGAGCCACTTTTCATACTGATGTTAATGTCTGCAAAACGTTCATTTACTTCATCTTGAAACAGCTTGATGCCTTCAGTTATTTCTTCAACATTCTGGTCATGAATGTTTACCAGCACAGTGTTGGTCTGAAGTCTAAGACATTAGCTCATAGCAATATTTTCTCACATCAAGACATAAAGCAGAAAGGTGGTAGGGTTTTTCTTTACTGAAATCCAAGTGAAATACAAGTGGAATAGTGTCTTAATTTGAACCAAACCAGACAGGGAGAGAGACAGCAGGCACATGAACAAGAGAGAAACAGCTCCTTACAGCATCAGCCTGCTTCCAAAGGCAGTAATTACAGTATAGACAGAATCCAGGGTAAAAGTCTAACACACCGAGGCTGCATTTCTAATGGTAATTCTTGTTTCTCTCAAGAACACAAAACATGTGAGTTTGATTTAATTTTGCTTAATATTCAGTGCCAACTGGAGTTCTATTGGACAAGTTCAGCTAAAATGTATGAAAAAACAGTCTGAATCAATCGAATTATGAGCCAACTCAATTCAATAGTCAGATTCAGTAAATTTGTAATTATAAAATGCCAGTTTATGAATTTTGCAGCTAAGGAAGTTGATAGAGTGCATCAAATTTGTACTTTGATTAAATCCCCACAACTTGCCTGTTAGGCAATAGTGGGGAGGAACAAACTACCTTTTTTACCTGCAAGCAACCTGGAGCAAGCATTAGGAGAAGTAGCAATCTGCTTACTCGGGCAGTCGAGTGACAGGGGAGATAAGAGACAAAAAGCAAAACAAAACATACAAATAGGCAAGTAAATGTATAACACTATGCAAAATTTTAATTTTCACTAAGTGCTAATTTGTTAAGCACCTAAAAATGTCACAATCTCAATATAGCATAAAATAAGAGAAGGGAAGGTAAGTGTGAGGTTTAACGGATCAGTAATATAACCAAGGGGCCTGACTATCCAAAACCCTAAAAGTAAAAAAATTAAATAAATACATTCTTAAGCTTATCTGTAACAAATAAATTTGAGTTCTTCATTTTTTGTTCTATCTTGGTCTTTCTGCAACATTCGGTACTCTTGGAAGATAATCAAAGGCTGTTTTGTTAGGACAAATTAATTAGTACACAGTAAAAGAGGAAACAAACAAGATTTGTCATCCCCAATTCAACTGTCAGCAGCCTTCGACGTGGACCTAAGACTGAACCCTGGGTAACCCCAGATGCTATCCTAACTAATAACGTCTGATTAAATGTGACTTGTAAACCAATAAGGACCCTAAATCTCCAACTATTTAGTCATCAGTACCAAAAACAGCTGTATGTTTGGACGGAAAAGCAATTACAAAGAAGTGATGACACAACAGATTTTCTATTAATATGGTGGAAATAAATTTACACGCCACTGTTAAAATGTCAAGTTTCTGTAAAGTAAATAACTGAGACCCAGGTAGATAGTTTCAGAACATTTTATACTTTTTATTCTGACATATAGGCACATTCCATATTATTCAACTGGCTGAATTTATTAGTTCTCCAAAACTCTGACAACCCAGGGTTCAGACCAGGAAGCAGGGTCGTAGTTTAACACTCCTCTCTACAGCTTGTGTACTGCTACCCAGCCATTACCCTATTAAGACAGTGTCTCACCCATGGCCAAAACTGAATAGATTAAAAAATAATGTTAAAAGAGGAAATCATGAAAATCTCCTAAAAATAAACACAACTTAGACTGAAAAGAAAAATAAAACAATTAATTGTGACTTACTGAACATAAGATCTCTCTCTTCAAAGACTTTGCTAGTTAGTGATCTGATTTGTGACAATCAAAAAAGTTTAGCTGAAAGTCACTAATGATATTCTTATGGCCTCAGATAATGGACTTGTGTCTGTTCTGGTTCTGTTAGATCTCAGTGCTGCATTTGATACAGTCAACCATAATATTCTCTTAAAAAGGCTGGAATATGCTGTAGGGATCAGGGGAACAGCGCTAGGCTGGTTTAAATCGTATCTGTCTGACAGATTCCAGTTTGTTCATGTAAATGATAAATCATCTTTAAACTCCAGGGTTAATTGTGGAGTACCACATGGTTCAGTACTT
Source organism: Girardinichthys multiradiatus (assembly GCF_021462225.1). Lineage (NCBI taxonomy): Eukaryota > Metazoa > Chordata > Actinopteri > Cyprinodontiformes > Goodeidae > Girardinichthys > Girardinichthys multiradiatus. Next base: position 28,567,726 of record NC_061818.1, read on the forward strand.
GGGCCAATTCTCTTTACTATATATATGCTTCCAATAGGTCAAATTATCAGGCAGCATAGGATAAATTTTCACTGTTACGCTGATGATACTCAGCTTTACTTATCCATGAATCCTGATGAGCCTGACCAGTTAGATGGACTACAAGCATGTATTGAAGACATGAAAACTTGGATGAGTTTACATTTTCTGCTTCTAAATTCACACAAGACAGAAGTTGCCGTCTTTGGACCGGAGTCTTTAAAAAAGAAACTGCTTAGTTAATCACTTAACCTGGATGGCATTAAATTGACCTCCGGTAATAAAGTAAAAAACATTGGTGTTATTTTTGACCAGGACATGTCATTTAAATCCCATATTAAACAGGTTTCCAGGATTTCCTTCTTTCACCTCCAGAACATTGCCAAAATTAGAAATAGTCTATCGAGGAGTGACACTGAGAAACTAGTCCATGAATTTGTTACTTCAAGGCTGGACTATTGTAATTCTTTACTATCAGGATGTCCACAAAATGCAGTTAAAAGCCTTCAGCTGATTCAAAATGCTGCAGCAAGAGTTCTGATGAAAATTAAAAAGAGAAATCATATTTCTCCTATTTTAGCTTCCCTTCATTGGCTCCCTGTTAAATCCAGAATAGAATTTAAAATTCTCCTCTTCACATATAAAGCCCTTAATGATCTAGCTCCATCATACATCAGAGATCTGATTGTTCCATATGTTCCTAACAGAGCACTTCGTTCTCAGACTGCAGGTTTACTGGTGGTTCCTAGAGTCTCTAGAAGTAGAATAGGAGGCAGATCCTTTAGTTATCAGGCTTCTCTCCTGTGGAACCAGCTCCCAGTTTTAGTTCGTGAGACAGACACCCTGTCTACTTTTAAGGCTAGGCTTAAAACTGTCCTTTTTGATAAAGCTTATAGTTGGAGTGGCTTAGTTTATCCTGAGCTATCTCTGTAGTTATGCTGCTATAGGCTTAGGCTGCTGGAGGACATAATGACCACTTTCACTCTCTTCGCTACATTCTCACACTACTCTCCAATTTTGAATTATTTGCTGTTATTTCAAATTTTAACTTTATGTTCTCTCTCTTTTCTCTTCCTTTAAGCTACACCTGGCCTGACTCTGTGTCTACCTGTGACACCTTTCTGAAGGGGGGCATCGTCCAAGCTTCTGCTGGCAACAACTTAATGCTCACCTTCTACCGATGATCCACATGGCCTGCCCCTGTTTTTCAGTATTTAACCCTTTCTTTCTCTTAGACATAGCTACTGACTGAGCTTTTACTGTGACTAACTCTATGTGCTCTCTTTCAGACTCTAACCTTGAAAACTGGCTCAGAGTTTATCTGTTCTTTCTTTCTAGGTGAAACGACTAAAGGAGCTACATCCATTAACATTTACTTTTCCTTCCCATAGAAAGTACTCCTGGATCAGTGCTTCTTTGTTCTCTTTGTGTCTCTGCTCTGTTCTCTCAAACCCCCAGTCGGTTGTGGCAGATGGCCGCTCACACTGAGCCTGATTCTGCTGGAGGTTTCTTTCTGTTAAAAAGGAGTTTTCCTCTCCACTGTCGCTACATGCATGCTCAGTATGAGGGATTGCTGCAAAGTCAACACCAGTGACTGTCCACTGTCTCTACATGCTCATCCGGGAGGAGGGAAGGCTGCAAGTCACTGACTGGATGCAATCTGCTGGGTTTCCTTAGATAGAAAAACTTTTTATCCAATTTGAATAAAAAGCTTACTCCGACTGCACTGTTCAATTGTTAGGATTAATTGGAATGTATGTACCTGACTGTTGTGAAGTGCTTGAGACAACATGTGTTGTGAATTGGCGCTATATAAATAAACTGAATTGAATTGAATTGGAAACAATGCAACTCTTTTATAGCAAAAAGCGGAAAAAATGAAAAATGCTGAAATAGCCTTGTTGCGTAAGCGTGCGCATACTTAAGTTAATTTGTGTTTGAACATTTGAATCATTTCCAGTAGTCAGTCTTCCTGGGTACACACCTACCATCAGTTATAGATAAATTAACTGGGAACAAGGTCCTATAGGAGGACATTTGCTTATTTGCATTTTTTTTAGCTAAAGAAGTAGTGAGCAGAGAGATTACAAATGATTGTATAACTGTATCAATCAGGAGCAGCATACAAAAATAATTATAAACATTATATGTTTGCTATGGCACAGTTAAGACATTCATAAACAAATTTGAAGAAATATTGAATGTTATGGAAACAAAATGTCAGTCAGTCAGTCATTTTCTATACCGCTTCTTCCATAGTGGGTTGCGGGGAGCTGGTGCCTATCTCCAGCAGTCTATGGGCGGGAGGCGGGGTACAACCTGGACAAGTCGCCAGTCCATCGCAGGGGAAACAAAATGTTTCTTGCTTAAATCTCTTTCAGTGTCATTGGTTAAACTTTGCTTTCCATAATCTTATGACTGGGAACTCATGGTTAGGTTATATCTTTATTGTCTTATGCTTGTGAGACTCTTGGTGAGACTTTGGTTCTGCTACTGTGAAGGTCACCTACTGGGGCTGGCTCTGCAGCTGTAACAAAATAGACAAACAACAAATCAGTTCTCACAGTAACTTCCTGAGAAGGTAGTTTCCCACAGTTTGCCTTTAAATATTTTCACACCCATCTGTCCTTTCGAATAAAAGAACTGTGCAAACAAACACTTTATGAACCAGATGAACACTCTTACACTCTGGTGGAATCTGTGCTCTTATCTTGATTAAGATTACTTTAATAAACCTCACAAAATGATTCTCACCATAACACTGCTTGCATAATATTATTTTTTTCCACAACAGGAGCAAGAGTGCCATTTCTAAAATTGGAAATTTCTTCATGACCGATAAAAACACAAGACAGAAAGTGGTCAGGAAGGTTGGCAACACTGAAGGAGCTGGAGGAATGTTTGGTAAGTACTGGTTGTGTTCTACCTGTGACAACCATCTGCTGTAATCTCTATTTGAATGGACTTAAAAGAAGGATTGCACAACTAAATTATTATCTTACAAAAAAAAAAAAAAAAAACATCCAGGCCTGACTAAAGTATCCAAAACCTTGTGGAAGAAAGTGGTATGGTCTGATAAAACCAAACTGGAATTTGGGCCATAAAGGTAATAAAAACAACACAGCACAACAACCATAAGAACACATTACCCATGGTACAATATGTTGGGATGAGGATCAGCTCCTCCAAGTCCGAGGCCATGGTACTCGACCGGAAAAGGGTGGCTTGTCCTCTTCAGGTTGGAGGGGAGTTCCTGCCTCAAGTGGAGGAGTTTAAGTATCTCGGGATCTTGTTCACGAGTGAGGGAAGAATGGAGCGGGAGATCGTTAGACAGATCGGTGCAGCTGCCACAGTAATGGGAGCGCTGTGCCGGTCCATTGTGGTGAAGAGAGAGCTGAGCCGAAAAGCAAAGCTCTCAATTTACTGGTCGGTCTACGTTCCTACCCTCACCTATGGCCATGAACTTTGGGTCATGACCGAAAGAACGAGATCACGGATACAAGCGGCTGAAATGAGCTTCCTCCGTAGGGTGGCCGGGCACTCCCTTAGAGATAGGGTGAGGAGCTCGGCCATCCGGGAGGAGCTCGGAGTAGAGCCGCTGCTCCTCCACATTGAGAGGAGCCAGTTGAGGTGGCTCGGGCATCTATACCGGATGCCTCCTGGACGCCTTCCTCGGGAGGTGTTCCAGGCACGTCCCACCGGGAGGAGGCCCAGGGGACGGCCCAGGACACGCTGGAGGGACTATGTCTCTCGGCTGGCCTGGGAACGCCTTGGGCTCCCCCTGGAGGAGCTGGAGGAGGTGTCTGGAGAGAGGGACGTCTGGGCGTCTCTGCTGAGTCTGCTGCCCCCGCGACCCGGTCCTGGATAAGCGGAAGACGACGAACGAACGAACGAACGAACAATATGTTGGTTGCAGTGTCATGCTCTTCAGTTACTTTTTTTGGGTGAACCTAGAATTTTTGTTACTCGTACTCGTCGTACTCATCGTCTCCCCTTATCCAGGACCGAGTCGTGGGGACAGCAGACTCAGCAGAGACACCTAGACGCCCCTCTCCCAAGACATTTCCTCCAGCCCAAGGTGTTCCCAGGCCAGCCGAGAGACATAGTCCCTCCAGCGTGTCCTGGGCCGTCCCCTGGGCCTCCTGCCGGTGGAACGTGCCTGGAACACCTCCCGAGGAAGGTGTCCAGGAGGCATCCGGTATAGATGCCCAAGCCACCTCAACTGGCTCCTCTCGATGTGGAGGAGCAGCGGATCTACTCCGAGGCCCTCCCGGATGGCCGAGCTACTCACCCTATCTCTAAGGGAGTGCCCGGCCACCCTATGGAGGAAGCTCATTTCAGCCGCTTGTATCTGGGATCTCGTTCTTTCGGTCATGACCCAAAGTTCATGGCCATAGGTGAGGGTAGGAACGTAGACCGACCGGTAAATCGAGAGCTTTGCTTTTTGGCTCAGCTCTCTCTTCACCACAACGGACCGGCACAGTGCCCCCATCACTGCGGCAGCTGCACCGATCCGTCTGTCGATCTCTCGCTCCATTATTCCCTCACTTGTGAACAAGACCCTGAGATACTTGAACTCCTCCACTTGAAGCAGGAACTCCACCCTTTTCCGGTCGAGTACCACGGCCTCTGACTCGGAGGAGCTGATTTTCATCCCTGCCGCTTCACACTCGGCTGCGAACCGCCCCAGTGCGTGCTGTAGGTCTTGGCTAGAGGGGGCCAGCAGGAGCACGTCATCTGCGAAAAGAAGAGACAAAATCCTCTGGTCCCCAAACCAGACCCCCTCCGGCCCTTGGCTGTGCCTAGAAATCCTGTCCATAAAAGTTATGAACAGGACCGGTGACAAAGGGCAGCCCTGCCAGAGTCCAACATGCACTGGGAACAGGTCCGACTTATTGCCGGCAATGCGGACCAAACTCCTGCTCCACTTCTACAGGGACCGGATGGCCCCTAATAAAGGGCCCCCAATTCCATACTCTTGGAGCACCCCCCACAGGGCATCACGAGGGACTCAGTCGAATGCCTTCTCCAGGTCCACAAAACACATGTGGACCACTTGGGCAAACTCCCACGAACCCTCAAGTACCCTCTAGAGGGTATAGAGCTGGTCCAGTGTTCCACGGCCGTGACGAAAACCACACTGCTCCTCCTGAAGCCAAGGTTCGACTATCGGCCGGACTCTCCTCTCCAATACCCTGGCGTAGGCCTTACCAGGGAGGCTGAGGAGTGTGATCCCCCTGTAGTTGGAACACAACCTCCGGTCACCCTTCTTATGAAGGGGGACCACCACCCCAGTCTGCCAATCAAGAGGCCCTGTCAATGCAATGCTGAAGAGGCGTGTCAACCATGACAGCCCCACAACATCCAGAGATTTGAGGCACTCAGGGCGGATCTCATCCATCCCCGAAGCCCTGCCACCACGGAGCTTTTTAACCACCTCGGTGACTTCAGCCTGGGTGATGAAAGAGTCCAACCCTGAGTCCCCAGCTTCTGTTTCTACCAGGGAACGCGTGATGGCAAGATTGAGGAGATCTTCAAAGTACTCCTTCTGCCCGATAATGTCCCCAGTTGAGGTCAGCAGCCTCTACAGGTCCTTCTCAAAATATTAGCATATTGTGATAAAGTTCATTATTTTCCATAATGTCATGATGAAAATTTAACATTCATATATTTTAGATTCATTGCACACTAACTGAAATATTTTAGGTCTTTTATTGTCTTAATACGGATGATTTTGGCATACAGCTCATGAAAACCCAAAATTCCTATCTCACAAAATTAGCATATTTCATCCGACCAATAAAAGAAAAGTGTTTTTAATACAAAAAACGTCAACCTTCAAATAATCATGTACAGTTATGCACTCAATACTCGGTCGGGAATCCTTTTGCGTAAATGACTGCTTCAATGCGGCGTGGCATGGAGGCAATCAGCCTGTGGCACTGCTGAGGTCTTATGGAGGCCCAGGATGCTTCGATAGCGGCCTTTAGCTCATCCAGAGTGTTGGGTCTTGAGTCTCTCAACGTTCTCTTCACAATATCCCACAGATTCTCTATGGGGTTCAGGTCAGGAGAGTTGGCAGGCCAATTGAGCACAGTAATACCATGGTCAGTAAACCATTTACCAGTGTTTTTGGCACTGTGAGCAGGTGCCAGGTCGTGCTGAAAAATGAAATCTTCATCTCCATAAAGCTTTTCAGCAGATGGAAGCATGAAGTGCTCCAAAATCTCCTGATAGCTAGCTGCATTGACCCTGCCCTTGATAAAACACAGTGGACCAACACCAGCAGCTGACACGGCACCCCAGACCATCACTGACTGTGGGTACTTGACACTGGACTTCTGGCATTTTGGCATTTCCTTCTCCCCAGTCTTTCTCCAGACTCTGGCACCTTGATTTCCGAATGACATGCAGAATTTGCTTTCATCCGAAAAAAGTACTTTGGACCACTGAGCAACAGTCCAGTGCTGCTTCTCTGTAGCCCAGGTCTGGTGAATGCGGCACCTGTAGCCCATTTCCTGCACACACCTGTGCACGGTGGCTCTGGATGTTTCTACTCCAGACTCAGTCCGCTGCTTCCGCAGGTCCCCCAAGGTCTGGAATCGGCCCTTCTCCAAAATCTTCCTCAGGGTCCGGTCACCTCTTCTCATTGTGCAGCGTTTTCTGCTACACTTTTTCCTTCCCACAGACTTCCCACTGAGGTGCCTTGATACAGCACTCTGGGAACAGCCTATTCGTTCAGAAATTTATTTCTGTGTCTTACCCTCTTGCTTGAGCGTGTCAATAGTGGCCTTCTGGACAGCAGTCAGGTCGGCAGTCTTACCCATGATTGGGGTTTTGAGTGATGAACCCTGGATGGGAGTTTTAAAGGCCTCAGGAATCTTTTGCAGGTGTTTAGAGTTAACTCGTTGATTCAGATGATTAGGTTCATAGCTCGTTTAGAGACCCTTTTAATGATATGCTAATTTTGTGAGATAGGAATTTTGGGTTTTCATGAGCTGTATGCCAAAATCATCCGTATTAAGACAATAAAAGACCTGAAATATTTCAGTTAGTGTGCAATGAATCTAAAATATATGAATGTTAAATTTTCATCATGACATTATGGAAAATAATGAACTTTATCACAATATGCTAATATTTTGAGAAGGACCTGTAATTGTTTTGTTAGTATACAAGCAAAATTCTGACTTTTCTGGGACAAGGCAAGAAAATGTGCTCTTTAAACATTTATGTTTAATAGAGATCTTCTGCTTGAGACAGCACCTTTTGGTAGAAATGAGGAAATGCTTTCAGTGAGGAGAAGGTGGGCTTGCAGGTAATTCTCACTGATGCCGCCTCCCAAGAGCAGCATTTTTTCTAGTTACAGTACAGATTGGTGCACACAGCGCCAAGGCTGTGAGCAGAACACTACTCTCTATTTGGTATCCTATTAGCTGTACTGTCAGATGCATCCTCCTTATTGGAAAGCAACTTCCTTTAATGAATAAGTGGAGATATTGTTTTTAAGCATTAGAGCTTATTTAGCCACCAAATCCACCCTTTGAGCTGTCAATCGCCAGTATTGGCCTCTTAGAAGAAACAGAAACATCCAGGGGTTTCTGTTGGTTTCAGTGCATGACATCTATCTATATCTTATCTGTTTCAGGGTCAGAAGTGGCAATAAGTAGAACATTTCAGATGGCCTGTTTCCCTGCAGCCTTGTCAAAGCCTTCCATTTGAATCTGAAGTTTCTTTTAGGCCAAGTTCAAAGCTGTGGAATGAGTCCAACAGGAAATATTTGAGTTGGCAGAGATGTGTCTTTACTTTAATGTCCAGTTTTGAATTAATCTTTTGCTTTTTTATAGTAACCTAAAAGATTAGACTTCTAACTCACTTGCTATCATAAGTATCTCGCCACATATTTCAGTTTTTATGAAACACTCCCATGTTTGAAGGAAGTTTTAAATTTTGACATTTCAGTCAAGCTGGCATTATTTCTTTGTCAGTAAAATTTATTTTTATGCTGTTTTGCATAACTTCCAAACTACAGCTTACCTAAAAGTGACAAGATAGCTCAGTAATTTCAGTTATTTCATTGCAGTAAATGTGCTGAAGCAGGAAAAGGATAAACCGTGTAATCCAGCTTTTGCAAATAATAGCCTTAATCGCAAGAGTGGCACAGAAACAGCCACTTGTTGGAAGCGAGTTTTGAATTTCTGTCATTTAAAATGCATGGCTTGAGCACAATAATAAGACATTATACTGCGTGACTAATAAGTGTTTTAGAGTCAATTTGGCCTAAATTGAAATATCCCTTTTTTATCCAAGAAGAGAATATACCCAACAAACCGGGTACTTTTACTAGCACTAGGGTCAGATCCTTATTATCAATCCAAGGAGGTGAATAAGACCAGGGTTGGCAGAACTGGCATACAGTACATTGCAAAAATTTTCATATAGCTTAAACTTTTCCAAATTTTGTCACGCTATACCAACAAATTTTGACGTATTTTAGAAGTAAAATGTAAACGATACATGTGTTTTAAAATCTTTCACCATGAACATGCATTTGTGTTCAGCACCTTTTACTATGATACTCCTAAATAAAACGTGGTGTAACCAATTGCCTTAGTTTTCTAATTTGTAAAAAAGTGTTCAGTTGTCAGTAGATAAAGTTCCAGGCAGGTTTAAAGCATGCTTATGTCATTGTCCTAAGCCTGGCACAACTGCAAACCTACCAAGACATGGTTGTCCTCCTAAATTGACAGGTCGGGAATGGAGAACCTATTTCAGAGAAGAAGCCACAAGACCCATGGTATATCTGGAGGAACTACAGACATCCACAGGTCAGTGGGGAACATCTGCTGACAATTGTTGGTTGTGCACTGCATAAACATTATCCTATGAAAGTGGAAAGAAGAAAGACATTGCTAAAAAAAAAAAGACCATTTGAAGTCCTGTTTGCAGTTTGCCACAAGCCATAGGATACACAGCGAACATGTGGAGGAAGGTCAGATGATGTCAAAATGAAGTTCCTTGACCTTCATGTATCTGGCAGACAAGAAATATTTTGCATCACGCCGAACACCACATTCCTACTGTTAAACATGGTGATAGCAGCATCATGCTGTATGGATGCAGAAAACCTGTCAGAGGCTGCAAAATATTTGAGATTGGGATGGAGGTTCAACTGTTAGCAGGAAAACGACCCTAAACATAGAGAGAGCCAAAATGAACGGTTTATCATGTTCATGTCCAGTCTCAGTCTATAACTGAGATGAATACAAATGCACTGCACATATGTGAGAGTTTTAACTGTAAAACCGTAAGACCACACGAGTTAAACCTCCAACACAATTATGCACTGCTTTGTGTTGGCCCATCACATAAAATCCAACCAAAAATACATTGACCTTTATGGTTGTAATTTGACAAAATACGGAATGCTGTGTGAATGCTTTAAGGCACTGATAATATCATGCAAATGGGTACATGCTTTGAATTCACGCACGATGCTGCAAGCCAGACCGTTTGGCCAATTAGTTTGTTTTCTGGGAAAATGCGCAGTGAACGGGCATGGGGCATAACATAACGGATGCACGCAAAGAGGAACAACCACCCATCCACCACAGAGAGAGGGAGAGGAAGGGCGCGCTGTGATGCCAATGTTTGTCGTCGAACTCCAGCAAATATGAGGATGGAGAGATAATGGCCCACACCGAGCAGGATGACTGAACCTCCGCAACTATCAGTTTGTATCTTTTAATGACACAATTGGACTAAACATCTGAATCTGGAAGAAACTAGACCGCAAAGAACAAAGGATCGCATCTGGGTTTTGGACAATTCTTCGCACCATCCTGATTTATTTTTTGAAGAGTGGGTAACAGAGTCCAGTTTTAAATCCAACGTAAATTCTAGGATTTGTCATCTCTGTGGAGGGAATACTGGAGACCTTTGCGCTGAGTTTGCGCACAAAGATGCCGTAGCTCAACATGAATCGTGATCGATTAAGTACTTTTTGAAATTGGCTTGGAGATTTTAGCTCGGCGGAAAGACACGCACAGCAATAATAGCGCAACGCGGGGAGGGAAGCCAGCGCCAGCGTTCTTTGTGTCTTTGCAACAAGAGGGTGACAAAAAGCAATAAATTCTCTCAAATAAACACTGTCATCCGGCTGTGCGCGCCATGGGCGATGAGGCGTCAAACTTCAGGAGACGCAGCAGGACCGGTGTCTCATCACCAGAACCCCAGACAAGTGAGGATCACGGCCGAAAGGAGATTCTGGGATAAACTGAAACTGACCACCGCCGAAAACAATGAGATTAATGGCTTTCTCGATGGCTTGACAGGTTATCACTGTGACAGTTTTTGATGTTATTCAGAAAACAAGGTTCAGATCTGGGCTGTGCTACACTTGGTCACTTTGATTTGTTCGCTCAGAGATGAAGTGGCAGCGAGGGACATGAAACGATTCGCTTTTTGCCTGGAACACGCGATTACAGCCATATCATTTAATTAATAGGTAAAAAAGGGATATTCATTGTATTATATTTTATTTTTTGCACAATGATGGAACCACCACCATGTACGAAAAAGAGCCTTTCCCTGTCGCTCCCGGTTCCGCGGGAGGGACAGGCGACTCTGAAACCTCCACAGCATCTTTGGAGACAACCCCGGACCCCGATTAAAATCAAACACCGGGGATATTCCGACACCGACCGGCACCACCACCGGCACATGGAGCGCTCAGACGCCGTGGATACGAGTGACCGACCGGGACTGAAGAAGTCTCGGATGTCCTGGCCATCCTCCTTCCACGGGACCACAACCACATCCATCGGAAACTGTGTCGGGAATAAACGGTAGGCGGAGGGGCAGGAGTGGGGGAAAGCATTGCGCATCCCAACCATACCAATAATAGCCCATGAGAGTCCACAAGGCATATGCGTAAACGGGGGATGAAGGGGTGTTGGTGGGGTGGGGAGAGGGGCATTGTAATGAGTGCGTTATAACGCAGTGTTTCTGAAGGGTTAACCTATATGCTGGGCTTTCAACCTGAAGGCGTGGGATTTCGGTGCGCTGTGGGTCCTTAGGCAGACTGTTAGATGTGTGTATAAAACGCAAAAAAAGAAGAAGAAGAAGAAAAAAAAACAGGCTGCCACTCGTTACACAGAATCAGCGTCTGTAAATACCAGTAACAGTCTGACAGGGCGTCCACATGTTACATGTAACCACAGATGAGTAACACGATGTGCACTTATTTTAGCGGTAGTGCCACTGCGCGCACTCCAGGCCTTTAATAGTGGGCGGTGGAGCAAAAGCACAGTCGCGCATGACAGTATACCTGAATATGAGATTGCTGTGACCTCTGACCCTCTGAGGAGGTTGAAATAAGTAAATGAACAAACAAATAAATAAATAAGGAGGACAGTACTTGTAATAAGATGAGAAGAAATTATGCAGTGCTACCTGAACATGTGTCACCACACTGTCAACACAGATGGTTTCAGACAACACCTAATCTGGCCCACATGGCTGCTCTCTGATCAGATAAGACAGTGAGACATTCATTGCCAGAGGACTCTGACTGACACTGCGGACAGAAAAAAAAAGATGAATTGTACTACACCTAACAGCAGCGAACAGCCCTGCCAAGCTTTTTTTTTTTTTTAATCAAGTTATATGAAGCATGTTAACCAAGAAAATTAGATTTACGTCTTTCCATTAAGTGAATCATGAAGTAATTCGAATTTGATACAACCACCCAGTCCTTACTCAACAATTTGGTCTATTCACCTTTAAAGGCGAATACATTCTTATCTGCTTCTTTTCAGTGGAGTAGAATGCACAGTCTGTTCAATATGAGGTTAAGTGACTCATTTTTTGTGATGGATTAACTGAGGATGGCCAAGGCCTGTGCTCATGTTTCAGTTTCAAGTCAGTCTTCAGATGTTGCATTTATCACTAGAGGTTTACATGAATGATGGAGAGAAGGCAGTTATACGTTTTTTTCTTTTCTTTTACCCCTGTCATTTATTTAATGACACAGACGGCCATCCCAGCAGGCCCTGGGAAGGAGTCCAGCTGACTAGAGGAAAGCCGGATATGTATTTCAGACCCCAGGACACGCGCTAAGGCAGTCCAGTCTTTAGTGCATTGGGACTTACTCGGCCTGCCCTTCTCCCTATGTGGACAGTGAGAGAGAAAGAAAGAGATGGAAATAATTTGATTCCAACCAGCACAGTTCTTTGTGCACACCAAGCTGGCTCCAACTGTGCATGTTCATGTCGGTGGATCGTAGTGCATGATGTGTAGTGTGCATTTCATGGTGTGTTTTTGTGATGCACACTGGTCAGGAAAACACTGAGTGGCCACGGTTGCCAGATAAATACTGCGTGTCCATAGTGGTGGTGAAATGCAGCCTGCTGGGCGTGTGCATATGTGTATGGAGGCATGTATGTGTGGGATGTGCACAGGTTTGGTGCTTGACCTGTACTCCATATGGTTGCCATTAAACCTGAATTTATTTCTTCTCATATCAATGGGAGATCAGAGGGATTTCTGTTGTGTTTTTACCGCACTTCTCCTGTAATATTACAGGGATAATGAATTCTTCCTCTACAATTACTTCTGGATGAGGAATGCTTTAAGGAGATGCCCCATCCTGGCTTTGTTTTCATTAGCCTTCATGAAAATCCATGTCGATCCAGCAGCTCTGTATTTTTAGCCGATGGCTTTGTTAGGTTAAATCTGGTCTGTGGAATACAGCTCAGCCTGCATCTATAGAAAAACCTCTGAACACACTTATTTACATGAGCAGACTGTACTGAAATGTGGGCTTAGCTAGGCAGGAGACAGAGAAGGACCAGGCAGGAAATCTCCAATTCAGCTTCTGAGGTTGGAACTGCTATGAATCAGAAAAAGGCAGACCCAAGATTCAGCCAGACACAATACTGAAAGTTTAAAAGGTTTATTCAGCCACAGGAAAATGTCACACAGGTAACACTCCTCACAGCTTCCAGGAATCACTGCTTTTGTGTTGAGTGGAACTTGAAACCCAGAGGGGAAACCTCAGTGGGCGGCAGGCGGTGATCTCCACAGCACAGGTAAGAAGTGACTCCAGGCTGAATAATCCGAGGGCTAGGCTGGCTCAATAATCCAAGGACAGAAACAGGGTCAACGATAGGAACAAGAGGCGTCAGGCAATGGGCAGGCAGAGGCATAAACCAGATGCAGGAAACAAGGTCGACAACCAGAATCCAAATAGTCCGACAGGGAGCAGGCAGAGGCATAAATCCAAAAAGCAAGGCAAGGTCAAGAACAATGATCAGACAGGAAGGAACGCTGGATATCTACTCACGCAATGGCTTTCAAAAATCTGGCACCGTCTGCTTGTCAGAGTCAGTATATATCAGGGAAGACACAGGTGCTTGGCATTCCACAGATTGCACTACACTGCAGCAGCCACCAGGTGCATCTAATCTGCTGATTGCTGCCAGGGAGACAGGGTAGAGCAGACGTGCCAGAATCATAACAGGAACTTTACAAAATACCAATCAATAAGAATTACTATGTTATGGTCTCCATTAAAATTATTCCTAACGTTTTTTCAGGTTAAGATGATGAGACAACTTACTATTTCTGTTTTGTTTTCTTTTTTCTGTACAAAAAATAGCAATTAGGTGCCTGGATGTACTCAAACTTCCAAATTGTCTGTTAACAGGAACCAGAAAATGAAAACATATAACTCCAGTTCTGTCTTCACTCCAATGGCTTCCTGTTTGTCACAGGACTGACTTTAAAATGTCGCTACTGGTTTTTAAGGGTCATATTTAAAGAATCTTATAAAACGCAACACATCCAATATAACGACAAGGTCAAACAACTCTTAAATGTTCAGAGGTCTAGTTAGAAAAGTTGAGGTGGTTTTGCCATCTATGTTGCAGAACCCCAAAACTGTGGAATAATCTTATCTCATCCTCATAAGAGCTGTGGATAATCTCGAGACTTTTAAGGTGCTTTTAAACACCCACCGCTATCCCCTATGAATTATTTTGTTCATGTCTTCTGTGTGTTTAACTACTCGTGTCAGTTATTTTGTTCCTGCTGTGCACGATTTTGGTGCAACTTGTATGTTGTAAAGTGCTATATAAATAGAATTCACACTGACATTAATTCCCACATCTCAATTTATCATAAAGGCTCAGATAAATATATATTGTCCTACTATTTTGTGAAATCTTATCAAGTTGCTGTTATGATTCTGGCACGTCTGCTCTACCCTGTCTCCCTGGCTGCAATCAGCAGATTAGATGCACCTGGTGGCTGCTGCATTGCAATCTGTGGAATGCCAAACACCTGTGTCTTCCCTGATATATACTGACTCTGACAAGCAGACGGTGCCAGATATTTGAAAGCCATTCGTGTGAGTAGATATCCAGCGTTCCTTCCTGTCTGATCATTGTTCTTGACCTTACCTTGCTTTTTGGATTTATGCCTCTGCCTGCTCCCTGTCGGACTATTTGGATTCTGGTTGTCGACCTTGTTTCCTGCATCTGGTTTATGCCTCTGCCTGCCCATTGCCTGACGCCTCTTGTTCCTATCGTTGACCCTGTTTCTGTCCTTGGATTATTGAGCCAGTCTAGCCCTTGGATTATTCAGCCTGGAGTCACTTCTTACCTGTGCTGTGGAGATCACCGCCTGCCGCCCACTGAGGTTTCCCCTCTGGGTTTCAAGTTCCACTCAAGACAAAAGCAGTGATTCCTGGAAGCTGTGAAGAGTGTTATCTTGTGTCCGCCTTTTTCTGATTCATAGCTGTTGCAACTCAGTCAGATGTTTTTTAGCCATCAGTAACCTTCTGGTATATTACTGACAGTGGTTTTAACCACTATTTTAGGTAGAAATAATAAGTTTAATTGAATTTGAGTTTCATGGACTAAACAGGGCTTTGAAGCATAGTCTAAGCATTTTTGACAGGGTTGAGGTTGAAACTTTAATGTTAGCCTGTTTTATCAAAACCAGTGTGGAGGTGTGACTCATACTATGACGCTAAGATCAAAGGTCGGTCAGTATGTTCAAGAACAACACAGGAACCACCATGGCTGATGCCTATTGTAAAGTGGAACCTGCTGGAACACCAGTGTAACTCTGCACAGTGAAGCAGCTTTATAATCAAACTGGACTTAGAGGATGGCGGCCAAGAAAGAAGCGTCTGCTCTAATCTTCAAGCTCTTCTGAAATTTGTAGCAATTTTTTTATGGTCAGAGGGAATAGTGTTTGCTTGGCAACTAAGATAAGAAGAATGCTTAAATGAGTCAAGACTAAGCTTTTAAACCTAAAAACAATGCACTAGCTGTCAAGCATGGTGGTACTGATACCATGCTGAGGGTCTGTTTCACTGCCTACCGTACTGGCAAATTGTACGCGATAAAGCGATTTAACTTAACCTCAAATTAACATCTAGCTGGTTGAAACCTGGGCATGATTGCGCATTCCAGCAATGATACCAAACACACATCAAAACTGGTTTTGAATAGGTAACGCAGGCTAACATTTAAGCACTTGAATTGGCTCTGACCTAAAACCCACTGGGAATTTATGGACCATGCTGAATACCAGGTCTGTTGAAGGAAACCAATGAACTACAACAAAAATGGGTGCTAACGGACATTTGGACAACCATTATTGGAGGTATACGTATATGTTCAACTCCGTATCTATAATTTTTTGGAAATTGCACAAAAACTTCAGTTTTGTTCCCACATTTCTTGTTTTATACAATGATTAAAGGTTATGCTGTATGATCATCCCACCCTAGAAAAGAACGGCTAAAATGCATGATCAGTGGCTTAAAATTAGTATAATTTTCGTGCTGATGATGAGCATATGTAAATGTCTGGCTCCAAACATGGTTTCATTTTTAATATGAAATCTATTAAGCTGGGGAACACTGAGTGTCTTTATGTAGCAGAGAGAAGAGGAAATAATTGGGCCTTAGTTTTGTCGAGAACTGGCTGACCCAGTGGGTGACCTCAGTGTCTTAGAGAAGCAGGCTGTTCAATCAAAGGAGGGTTGGTCAAAACCTCATCTTGGAGCTCCAAAGATCAATGATCTTGAGATGCTGGAGGGGTAGACTCACACAAGGTTCTGGGAGAAAACAGATTGAGATGTGTAAATGTGACAGAAACCGCAAGAAAACAAACTGTTCCTAACACTTATCAGTCTAGGGATGAGAGAATCTGGGTGCTTTTCTGCATAACTCTTTGAAGAATCACTGTCTGCAGCTGTTTTTGGTTGTCTATTTTTGTGCCTGTCTTATAGCCAACAAAATGGCACTTAGTGGCAATCAACTTCCTCCCAAGAGTGTCAATTTGCCTCCTCCTTGCATCCCTGATGCCTTTTGTTCAACCGTCTCATCAACTCTTTCATAAGGGGATGCTAATACGAGTGTATCAGTTATCAGGTCCCATGCCCTCTATACACTCTGGGAAGTTTTAAAACCAAAATTACTAACTGACAAAGACAGAGTACCAGCTCAGCATACAATGTGTTGCCATGGTTATTTGTGTTGTGGTTTTATAGATTTAATCTACACCCCAAAAAAGGGTAAAACATACACACTTTAAAGGGTGTCAATATAGGACAGAAACCACTGGATTTGCATTGGCTTTAAAGCCAAAAAGAAGGGAAGTCTTCACAAAGTTGAATCACAGCACAGAGCTGGGTTTCTGTTTAGTTATCTGTAAAAACTTCAAACCAAAGCCTTTCCTGCCTTTCCTCACCAACCACCTCAGGCTATCAAGATTTGTTTCCAATAAGCTACAAATGCAACTCAGATTTATAACCTAGAGCTGTTTTTTGCTTCTTTCTGTTTATTGCCTGACTGGCCAGCCGCCACAATAATTTAGATCATAATGAGGTACAGCTCCAACTAATTACCAAACAGCTGTATCTTGAACTTATTCACACGTTTACATTCCTAGAAATAATAAGAAGTTCTGACACTGAGGGTGTTCTTCCCAGTAAATGTGTTTTAATAGCACTAAGTAATGGACCTCTTATCTCATTTGTGTGCTAAAACCATCTGTTTAAGCTACAGATTGTGCTCCTCTGTGAATACATCATGCTTTCTTTCTACTATGGGAGCTAATTAGTATCCGGAGGCTGTGCGTGTGCTGGAACGCTGCTCGCTACTGGCCGGCTTAGACAGATCCCGGAAATCCTCCAGTGAAATTCCTCCAAGTTAACACAGGGATGACACCAAACAGGTGTGTGCTCGAGGGCAGAGCGTGTAGCCTTTACCAGAGATCTTTCTGAGTGTGAAAACCATCTTGTGTGTAGCCTCTGGTAGACACACGGGTCGCTGGTTTTGCATTTTCAGCTTGTTGTGCGAACCCGGCGGAAACATTGGCATCCATGCATTTTAATTACCTTCACTCTGAATCTTATTAAAGTAGCGATTGGTCATTTCTGCTTTTCACAAGTGTTACTGGGCAGCAATCTCAGCGGGAGCAAACAAAAGAGAGCTGCAGCAGGATGCACAACCAGTCAACCTGTACCCTGCTATTATCTCCTCTGTTCGATGGAGCTTGTCTGCTTTCATTTTCTCATATTGTGTTCATGTCCATTAATTCCCCTTTATTGAACTTTCTGCCTTTGTTATGCACTACCTTCCCCCATTTTATTCAAGATAGCTTTGTGATTTTGATAAGCCTGAAGCCATTTTGTCTCTTATCTTGTAAAATGGTTTGAATCAGGCTTTTGTCCATTTAGATGACATCCTTTGATCCTCACCCCACTCTAAATGGGAAATACTGATTCCATCTGTTTTTTGTTCCTTGTTTTGTCTCTTCACCATTTGCTCCCCTCGACCATCTTCTCATTGGCTCCCATGGGCTCTGGGATAGTTTCTGACAACCCTCTTATTGCTTACAGCGGCATTAAGCATATCATGAAGCTGTCAGTTCCTCCCACATTCTCTCTATTGTCTTCTGCAACAACGACCCCCCCCACACACACTTTCTTTATGTGGCTGGAAATCAGCTGGCATTAAAAAGGGAGTTCAAACATACCTAGACATCAAAGAGAAATCGGTTTAATAGAAAAACATGATAAATTTTTTTCATTTGTTCTGAAGTGTAAAATCGAATCCTTTAAATCCTTTAAACCCAATTTTGAATCACTTTCTTCTTGGATTTCTTCTTCTTATGACAGAAAATAAACCTTAGCTGCAGGAAAAAAATTATTTGTTCTTCCACCCTACTGTTGAAAAAGAACTAAAAATAATTTTTTTTTTTGAGTGAAATCAAAATGCCCTCTTTAAACCAAGATAAAAGTCCTCAATGCTAAAAGGGTTTAAATATCAAATGTGCAATTTCAAAATGAGGGTGTTGTGTGTTTTATTTTTTCCTCTGAGTAAATACCTCATCTGGATTAACAAAACTACAAAATGTTTGAAAAATGTACATTAGAACACTGCTGTGCTTCCATTTCATGAGATCTGTCAGAAACAGAAGCGTTTTGTTTTAGTGGTAGCGAAAAATATTTTTTTCCGATGCTGCATGCTACGAAGAGAGGCCAACCCCCTCTGATCTGCACTTTAGGCTGCTGTCTTAGTGAAGATTTGTCTAAATGACTGAAACTGACAATCCCTCCGTCAGCTGTGTGTCACTGAAGCGTGCACACGGCGGAGCAGAAACAACAAATGGTACAAGGCTGTGTGGCCGAGCGTTGTGTATGACTGTTGTGGGGCTGGTAAGTGGAGTTGCAGAGTAGTTCAGAGAAGAACTCACAACAAATCAGGGCCGGGAAGGATGAAGGCTTGCACCTGGAGACGTGCCGAGAGACTCGCTTCTCATCTGAGGTCTCAGGCAGATCTCCTGTCTGTGGACAGTTTTCTTGCCCAAAATTCCTGGCAGAGAGTCAGCTTCTTTGGACAGCTATAAAAGGAAGTATTTCTGTTTGGAGTAACCAGACAGATGGCTTTCGTGTGCTCATTGTGGCCTTCTCCAACATTTCTGACAAAAAAAGGATTGATCACATTGTCCTTTTTATATTGTTCAGGCACAAGATTTTTCTTGGTGCATCATTATTACTGCTGACAGATTGAGAGTGTGACTCAGGCAGGGTTATAGGGCAAAAAAGTTTTGTTTTACCCACTGCTGGTGTTATACAATGTGCTGAAAGTGCTTTTATTTGAGTTTCCATGCTGATAATACAAACTGTTTCAGCATGAGAGCTCCCTAAATGTGCCAATGAATATTTCATTGTGTGCTAATTTAGAAAATAGACTAAACAAATCAGGCAGTGAAGGCTGATTGCTGTCTGAATCTCTTGTAGGAAAGAAAAATATTTTCACGTTCTCATTAAGAAAAAGAAGCTAAACACTGTGTCGTGTAGAGCAGATATGGGCTCAGGTTAGTATAAATGCTTTTATTTTGATATTTTTTGCCACTTATGTGATGTAAGCAATATTTCTTCTTAAATTTGAAAAATATGTCCAATCATTTGTCTTCCTAAGTACCTATGACCTGATATTTAAAGATATTGTCCTCAAAAACTAGTCACAGAAACATTTAAAAGCAGTTTCAAATGTAACATTACAACTATTTAAACTCTTTTCCTTTATAAGAAATGTACTTGTGTTCTAGTCTTAGTCCGAAGCAGGGAGTCTTTAAAGAAGTTTCCAGACATGTAAATAAACATAACTTCTCAAACGTGCTTCTCAGTTTTAAATGATCAAAATTTTCAAATGTAAAAACAATAAAAAAAAAAAGGGCAAAGTTAAAATGTAATATCCAGCTAAACAACCCATTTGAATCTACATTACGGTGGCCTGGAAGAGTATTTGTTTTCCTTGAACTTTTTCACAATTTTTCCAAATCTAGATCAGCTTTATTCGCCAAATTTATGCACACAAACAAATAATTTGGCTTTGGTTCCATATTGCTCTCAATTAGGGCATTCTTTGTTTTCAGTAATATAAAAGGGAAACAAAAATATTTTTGCAATAAATATACAGTGTTTTTGCAAAAAGAAAGACATGGTTAAATTGTGCAAATAAACATGGTTTCGATCGAGGCACTCTAACTGTTAAGTGTTCATTAGAGAGACAGTCTGGGGAAAAACTGTCTTCAGACCTAATTGCTTATCATAGTTTGGTCCTGTCCTGTTTTGTGGACAGACCAAAACACACAGAAATGGATGTGCACAAAACAGACTGAATAATGGCAGTGTAGAGGATGAAGGTTGTACTTCTTGAGTTGAGGACATAGAATCTCTTCTAGGCCTTCTTGCGAACAGTGTCTATGTATGAGGACAGTCTCGGGTCCTGAGAAAGGGTGGTTCCTAGGAACCGGAAGTGATCCACAGTAGAGACGGTGTTGTTGAGGATTGGTGTTCTCTGGATTTGCAGCATCACATTCACAGTCTTGGGTGGGTTAAGCTCCAGTTGGTTCTGAACACTAGTTTACACTAAAATATCTGCCAATTCTTCGCAAAATAGTTGAAGCTGAGTCAGATTGAGTGGGGAGTGTCTGTGAATATCAAATTTCAACCTTTGCCACAGACAAATGAGATTGAGGTCTAAACTTTGACTGGGCCATTGTAACACATAAATATGCTTTGATATGACCATTCCTCTTAGCGTTAGCTGTATTTGAAGAGATGTTGTCCAGCTGGAGGTGAACCTCCGCCCCTGTCTTTGTCCCAGTTTTTTTGCCGGCCTCTGACAGAATCTATTTCAGTATTGACAGGAATGTTGCTCCAACCATCCTCTGATCAACTCTGAACAGCTTCCCTGTCTCTGCTGAGGAAAACTATCCCCAGAGCATGACGCTGAAGTGCAGTGTTAATTTTCAGAGACAGACAGGGTTTTGCATTTTGGTCAAAAAGTTAAATTTTGGTCTAATTTGACAAATTTTGATTTAACTTGACTTCTTATGGATTCCTTCTTGTCACTTATTTCTAAATGCCAGATATGAAGATTGCATGACCAATAGTAGCCCTGTGAATAGATTTTCCTACTTGAGCTGTACCAAACAGCCATGGGTAACTCTGTAGCTCCTCCAGAGTTACCATTGGCGTCTTGGTTGCTTCAGACGGGTTTTGGTAGATTTGTAGTTGTGCTGGATGGATTGAACAGTGTTTTTCCAGATGTTCAAAGCTTGAGATTGTGTTTTATAATATAAGCCTGCTTCAAACCTCCCCACAACATTATCCCTGGCCCTTCTTGTGTGTTCCTTGCTCTTCATGATGTTTGTTTACTAATGTTGATCACATAAAATCTTGAACAAATACATTCAGATCTGTGACAAATGTGACAAAATTTGAAAGGGTATGAATGTGTTTTGCATGCTCTGCAGAAAGTACAAGCAACACACATAGTTAAGGTTTGTGGGAGCTGTGTTTGTGTCTGGCAGGAGTAGGAGTAGTTTCATGCATACCTAAGTTTCCTGTGCTTTTAAAAGAGCCACTGTTCCATATCCTGACCTCTGCTAAGCCAAGTGTGAGCTATACAACCTGCCAAAACATTTCTTGTAGGTCATGTTCATGTTCACACATTAAGGGGAATTGTGCAAACTGTTAGAGGGCAGAAAGAGGAGAAAAACATGCCTCAAAGGTTCAAGGAGGTATTTCGATGTCATGCTTCTTTTCAGTCTGACATTTTTGGTTAAAAAAACTATCCTTTAATAAGTTTAATCATTATACAGTTTACCATGCCTGGATGGGATTTCTAAAATATGCTTCTCTCGAATGGGAGATGCATTTTCCCTCCAACAAAGGCAGAGTAATTAGGACAATTGAGGCCGTAGGTTTCTTTATTTGTGTGTTTATTTGTGATTCAAGTGCTTATTGTATGATTACTTGTGTGGATTGGGGGTTTTGTTGCATGAGGACTCCTTAATGGAGATCAGAATTGACTCTGTGCATTTGTCCTTCTCAGGGCTTCTTATTTTTGTTTTTGGCTTGTTTTCTCAAAAAGATCCTGAAAGCTTTCTGATGCAATTCACTGCAGAGGTAGTGCCTAGCCAAATTTGCGATATCCCTAAACTGAGCTTCAGCCACAAAGTCCAAACTCAGGACAGGTATTTACCGTAGCTTAAATCAGATAAATCCAAACTAGTTATATCTTGGAGGAAGAAGGTACCCCTGCTCACATAATGTCATTATTGTCAGCTTTAACTGGCAGACATCATCAAACAGGTGGGATGAGGGAGGCTCTCTCTAGGAGAGAAAATTACGAAGGCTCTCTTTACAGATGGCCATCATTGTGTTTTTTGTCGGATAAAATTTCATGCAATATCTGTCTGTGATTGGTCATGCTCAATGCCACTGCACAAACCAGTGATGCTGTGTACATAAACGCCAGCCTTCCTCTCTCTTAGGGTGCTATAAATAGGAGAAGAGAAGCCTGAGGCTCTCAGTGTAATAAGATTAAACCAAACCAGCCTCAACTTGTGCTGTTTTATTGAGCTTTATTTCAGTTTCTATTCTATATTGCAGTATGTATACTGAAGATATTGATTATGACTGCTGCCTCTGCATGCTAAACTGAGTCCATGGAAGAGCATTTGTTGCACAAACATCAGTTTGTTGTGTGTGTTTGGGAAGATATGCATATGGGAAGGCAGATAAAGCACAACTGAGAGATGAGTGATAATGTGGAAGACTTGTGTGAGTATGTGTGTAGTGTACTCGTTTTGCACCCTGCAAGGCATTGCACATAAAAACGAGCTCATCATCATGGTAAAGTGTTCGTCACCATGCAGGAGCGTCATAAACCTTCAACTTCTGACCTGAAATTAAAACCCTTCTTTGCGTCTTGACTTTTGGAGGCAGTTTTCCTCTCTTTCTCACTCTCAGCCAGTGTAAAAACAAAAGCCAACCGCAGTACGAAAGGCTCACATACTGCTTTCGTATAAAGACAGACGGCGAGTCACAATTAATTGTGGCTGCCTGTGTGTGAGCATGTGTTTGGGTGAATGCTTACTTTTGTGAAACAAAAAATGTCTGGGGACAAGCAAAGTGGGAGACATGCATTCTGTTTAGACATACTGCCGACTCTCACAGCCCATATTCCCAAAGTCTGACATTTTGAGACAGTCTGCTAGACTCCGACTGCTATTTCTATCACAATGCTCAGGCCTCATTACCCGATAGCAGCATCTTTCTCCATTATCAGTTATGAAGAACATAGTTCCCCAGGTTCAGTCAATTCTCTGAGGATAAATATAGTACAAGTCACTAATCTCCCACTTCTGTTCCCATTAGAAGCAAACACGGCACTTTCTTGCAATATAACAGTACATTGCATGGACAAATAAAGTAGGGGATGGAGAAAGATAGTGCAACGATCCATCAATGGGTTTAAAACAACCATGCAGATGACTGGGAAGCGTTCATCACTTGCAACTTTGTTGACTTTCTGATATTATTCAGTTTAAATTCAGCAACCTCTCACTAAAAGAGTGAATATGGGACCTGTCTGCTGTTCAGAAGGTTAAAAGTTCTGCTGCAGTCGCATCATGTGAAGAAAAGAACAAGTAGCAAAATGAAGACAATCAAAGTGCTCGAGCTTTAAAAAAGAGAACGAACCCAAACGAGGCACAAGAGGCCAGCGAGCAGCATAGCATTAAAATGACAGACAGATTGACTCATCAGACAAGCCCCGCTGTAAGGCAGTGGCCCCAAGGCAGTTTCACCATAAATGAATCTCTACTGACAAGCTTGCTTTCTTTCCACTAATGCAATCTCACTGCTATCTAGGATAATCATGTTCATTTCCTTATTGTTCTCTAACTAATATGACTGTCCCAAGTAATGCCTATTATTTTTATTACCATTATAACAGCAGTAAAATGCAGCTAATTTTGTCTTGATGGTTTAATTGTTTTTCAAGGTATATTTTGTAAATAAATGAATGTAAAACAAAGTGACAAGACAGTAATTCAGAATAAATGAAAAATACAGGTTTGGTACTTTCATATGTTGATAATAAAGATGCATACACAATTGTTGACACCCCTGTAAAAGACATGCAACAAGCTTTGAAAATCTACTCTTATTGCAGCAGCACCGTCACACCTCTAGCCACTACAATGAGGAACATGTTAAGGATGGTAAAAAAAACACACCTCCAAAGCTCACTGTTATAAAACTGCAACAAAGAGTAGCAACTTGAGGCCACCACATCTCCATAACAACAATTAGACAACATGATGAACATTTATTTGGGACTGATGATAGGAAAGGTGCTTTAACTGGGACTGTGCTTTGGTCTGATGAGACTTAAGACAGCTCTCCAGGTTGTTCTGTAACAATCCATGAATATGGGGAATACCGCCTTACACTCACTTTGGGCCTGTTTCTCTTCCCTGTGGACCCTGCAAACATCTTAGAGTATATGGGGCTCATGAACCCTTTGATATTCCAAGACATTTCAAACAGCTGATAGCCATTGGTCATCATTGTATCTTTCAACAAGATAACGATCAAACCTTTGAACCTTTTGCTAATTTTTGCCTTCAGCACATCTCTGTTAGAACTCATCTCTAAGGGTTTGACATTTAAACACACCTCAATATCCAGGTTAAATAATTACCTTTAGAGTTGATCTTTTCAACACTTTTTTTCCAGGTTAAAACTGAAGTCTTCTTTGTGTAAAATGTATCTCTTTACCAGGATCTACACAGGAGTAGGCTAAGGATTCTTAAAGTTTAAGACTGTTGCAACTTCTATTTTAATGCTTTACCACCATCGGTGACATGATCCTCAGTTTAAAAAAAACAACAGAATACCGTTTATGCATAGTACTTTACATTAAGTAAAACACTTGCTTCAAACACTGAGTTTAGATATAACAACATGTTATTCAATACATTTACAGATGTAAACAAGTTAGATCGTTCTGCAGTTTCATAAATTAAATTGTGCACTACAGCAGAAATTTGCATGCGCCTGCTCCCTCATAAATCAAGCAACTCATCTGTAAAGTTATGAAGATAAAATCTGTTTCATTTGCTTTTCTCATTTCTGAAATTATAACCAGAGGAACAAACACGCTCAATGATAGTACCATGCAATAGAGTAAATCAACTTTGTAAGTCCAAAACAACATAGCCTGTAGAGTCAAAACAGAAAAAATCCAAAATTATAACTGAGAGGACAAAAGGTAACTCATCTTGAATAGGAAGACAAAGATTGTCCTCTGCTGTGTCTGATGTGTGAAGTCTGTAAAGAATCGTACAGCTTTCTGCTGAGATGATTAGGATATAAACACAGATGTACAGATGGCTGTTTCCTTCAGCAGACTTGGAAAGCCTAAAATTGCACTCACTTTCTGCCAGAGAATCAGAATGATCTATAAATACTTGTTCACTTTGTAAAGCTGAACTGATCAAATGCAGTTCTCCTGCACTTGATCAGTCATTCATAGACACATCTATTTTAGACAACTGCAGATGATTAAAAGCAAACACTAATAAAATGTGGAAATTATGAAGCTTATAATAACCAGAATCCAAGAAGAAGATACTCATCATGCCATTCTGGTGAAATATTCTACGAATAACTTGTGTTGCTCTTTTTTCCTCAAAATCAGGTTGGATTGATTGTGTAGTACACAAGTACACCTAAAAAAAAGTTTATTCTCGAGAAAAGGTTCTATATTTTTTGTCACTCATTTAAGAATTTGAAACTGATATATTATATAGATTACTTAGACATCTTGTAGTGACATATTTAAAGCCTTAATCTGATGATTATGGCTCACAGATGATAAAAAAGCAAAATTCAGTGTCTCGGAAAATTAGAATATTACATAAGATCAGTTAAAAAAGCATATTATAAAAATAAATCTCTGGTCTTTGTAAGGTCTGCTCATTTCTATGCACTCAGTTTTAGCACAGGAGACAATACTGTTAAAGTAGTTAAAGATACTTAGATAGATCCAACAGATGCCAGTTTTCTTTCTTTCATTGTGTGCAGGATTTATGATTTATGCATCATTTAAGGATTTGGCCCAATGGGCAGAAGAAAACAAACCCAATGCAGTCTAACTTTTCCTCAGTGGAATTCCAAACATCATTCTGATATCATCAATATAAATAGCAGTTACAGCTTGGGAATTTTGCTGAAGCTAGAATGTAAAAAAAGTTCAGATTTTGCAAGAAATTGGACAAGCGTCAGGTTGCTGTTTGTAAAGGACAGCTATATTTTTCAGGTGTCCAGTAGTGGTGAGGTCAGCCTTTCAGTTTGTTATCGTACCCTTCTCCACAGTGGTAATAACACTTTAATCCAGTCTGAAGTTTATTAGCAATAAATGTTTGCAAGCTTGGTCTCAAGTAATGTGGTTAACATAAAAAACATGATGCACTGTGACATTCATGGTTAATTCAAAGCACTGTTGCTAGCATGCCTGTAGATTCTTAATGCTGTTATATTTAAAAATGGATATAATGACTCTGACAGCTGTCACATGACAAGGAAATTATCATCCAAATATGCGAATTCCATTAGGCCTAAAGGGTGCATGTTGGAGTTTAGTCCCAAAACCTTTTTTGCCATGGTTTGATCCTAAAGCTCATAGTTTTTTAAGCGACCGTTACATCGTTTTACTACCAACAGAGATGGCTTGCTGGTGGACACCGTGGAGCCACATAATTCCTCTGAAGAGCCATAAAATTCCTTGAGGGGTTAGTTGAGAACATCACAGGCCTAAAAAAAGAGCAAATATTGGATAAGCAAGCAGCTAACATGCTGGCATGTCAACTTTAAAAGTGTAAATCTGTCAGCCTTGTCCTCTCAGCTCATCTCTGTCGGAGCTATGCACAAAAAAGAGGGAGGTGTGTCTTCTTTCTACTGTCTCAGAAAAAAGAAGAAGCTTACAGCATGGTGGTGAATACATAAAATAAGGAACATTATGCCAAACAAATAAACAGGAATCAACTGCTCAGTCTTGTGTTCAGCCACAACATAAACGCTCTGAGGTACGATTCAGAGCGTGAAGCTAAATGGACCGTTTCACATGTCTCCAAATCGACCTTGAACGCTTTTACACTTGGTCTGCATTTGTTTTAGCATCACATTAAATTTGTAATTATCTGTCATTCTGTGGTAATATGCAGCCAACCGCCTTTGTTCTGGAGAAATGTCTATGCCGAATGGGATGCCAAGGCTGCTTATTAGGGGGCAGTTCACGTGTAGATTGGATTCAATATGACAGAATGTGAAATTACAGAAATGCTATGGAACTTTTTATCTCATGAAATTCAAAATAGATTTGTCCAAAAATATTCTGTTTTAGCTTTTCTTAACTCTTAAAATTTTCAGGTCATCGAACATATTCTAATCTGAGATGAAGGTTCATGCAAAAAAGCTGTTTTTATTTATTGAGTGAAAAACCTGTCTGACAACATGAAGTAGGCTAAAATATATTTAAAAAGCAACACATCATACCCTGATCTAAAGAAATCAGGTGACAATCAGATTAGACAAGAAGGTGTTGACATCTATCAGTCCTGAAAACAATTTCTAAGGCTTTGGGCCTCTAGCAAACCATTGTATAAGCCATCATCTACAAATTAAGAAATCATAGAACATTGGAGAACCTTCTCCAGAGATGCCATCCTACCAAAACCCACAACAATATCTAAAGCTCTGCAGGTGTTACTTACTGCTCAGTGAAGGTCAGTGTTCATGATTCAACAATAAGAGACTGGGTAAAAACTGCATCCATTGGAGAATTCCATGTCCATAACAATTTATGACCAAAAAGAACATGAAAGCACTTCCCACATTTGCCAAAAATATCTTGATGATCCTCCAGACTTTTAGGGAAATATTTTGTGGACTGACGAGACAAAAGAGGAATGTTTTGGAATGTATCCCTGTTACATCTGGTGTTTTTCAGAGAAAGAACACCGTACTGTCAAAAATGCAGTCAAACATGCTCTTGGTAGTGCGATGTTGTGGTTATTTAGAATCTGGATACATACCAAACTGATGAAAACATCAATTCTGCACTCTTCTGGAAAATCTAAAAAGTTGCCTCAAACACAAATGCACCTGTGTTATGCAGCAGGAGAGTGATCGAGAGCTATTTGGAGTGGTCTAGTCAAAGTCTGGACTTCAATCTGACTGCGATACTGTGGAATGACCTTATAAAGTCCTCCAATTTTCCTAAATTAAAGACATTCTACAAAGAAGAGTGGGGCACATGTTGCCACCAAGGCTGCCATAACTAGTTGTTAGGTGTAAAGGGGTGATTACTTTTTCACACAGATGCAGATTTGTTTGAAATGCCTTTTTTTTCTCTAAATAAATATAATTTGATTTATTTGATTTGAAAACTGCTTTATGTTTTCATTTTTTTTGTAATGATCTCAAACAGTAAAGTGTGACAAAAAAGAAAGAAGAAATCCAGAAGTCCTGTAGATAGATAGATGGATAGATGGATAGACAGACAGACAGACAGACAGACAGACAGACAGACAGACAGACAGACAGACCAGACCAGACCAGACCAGACCAGACCAGACAGATGGCAGACCAAGGGAAAACATGAAGAAATTATGAAGAACAAGGTAGTCTGATGGTGGGGGGAACCGTGCCACAGGGACATTCAGGTAGCTCCCGATGACTAATTTTTCTCTTTCTTTTCCCTTCTTCTTTCTCTCCCATCTGGAATAAAATAAAAGAGGCCCAACAGCCACAACTAGCAGAGAGCCAGTTACGGGGGATGTGCTAAAACTACAACCCCTTGTGTGGGCTTGTTGGGGGGACGGGTTGGTGGGGTAACTGCATGGGGAGCCAGTTTTATAGATTTTGGCTGCATTGCAGAGATGTCCGTGCTATCACTGCTCTCCACACCCCTTGACTTTTTTAGAAATCTAGACATTTCAATTAAAATTTAGTTCATGACACCTTTAATCTTTCTGACCCATGTTGCCTCCATCCATCGAACCTCCTGCCGCTTGCACTTCCTCCCCGAGAAAGTCCATTGAACATCAAAAGTAAATCAATATGATAAGATTGCTCTGGCTGTTATAGAACGGTTACTCTCCCCTTGAAGAGTTTTTGTCTCTTAGCTCGAAAATGAATCCAGGAGTGAGTAGCAGGAAACTAAACAGAGCACCTATTGATTACATTTGTCATTTCTCCGGATGGCTCGGTTGATCCATCTGTTTAGCTCAGCTTCCTTCTCAAGTAAAGGAGAAAAAAAATGCGGCGCCTGTAACAAAAACCAACCAGCAAGGTGGAACAAGGCCCATTATAAGACTTGTTCTACTGGTTCCCTACCCTGCTATTTTGAAACTGGAACACTGGTTAAGTAAAAAACACGGACGTTTGGGAGGCACGACTAAAATACTAACACTTCACACTCAGCAATCGCTGGGATGGCAGGCTAGAGGGACATTTACATATAGAAGAGTACAGATCTCCGTGGAGTAATAAAAAAATTGAAGAGTGGAGAGGGGGAATGGGAATAAAAAAAGTGTTTCTGTTGCTGCTGGTTGTCCATAACAGAGCTGTAATGAATCATTTTAAGAGAAACCAGTGAGAAAAGAGGGAAAAGGAGAAAAACACATATTGAGGAGAAACTGATAAATAAAGAGAGAGAGAGAAAGGAAATAACCATTCTGTCAATCTAGGCTGACCCTGTTGCCCCCTGCCGTATAATATATGCAGCAGACAACAGCAAAATAGCTGGCAGGGAGTGCAGGCAGTGAATTTTTAAAGAGGTAAATTCCAGCTTTGAGGATATTTGAGACTTTAGAAGGCTCATTCTTCCTTGAAAAGAAAAAAAGACATGCCCCCAATAAGGGGTTACATGAAAATAATCTTTGACGTTCAGATGGAGCAGGAAATTGTTTGATTTCTAAACTCTTAAGTTATGTCGACGCTTCAAGCGATTCCTCTGACCTAAGTCTAATCGAAAATGTGTTTTATTTCATGATGACAGACTGCAGGCCGACAGACCACACAATGAGCGAGGATGGCTGCGCTTTGAGCTCCATAAAAACTAGGATATATGGCCAAATATTGAATACAATGATTGCTCTGATGTCTCAACACTTCCCACAGTTACTCTGAGTTTGCATACGCTCATTATGGGCATGAATGACATATTAGTTTGGGTTTAGGCTTACATTTATTATGGATTCTAACTTTACATACAGGCTTACAAATATTCATACATCGCATGAGGTTACTTATCCCTCAGTTAGTTGCACCTCAACAGTATTTTTGTGCTGATCAGCAATCTTTAGCTGGATATTTGACAACTATTTTTGGCAGTTTATTTAAATTTTTCTGCACAGATTTGATTCTTAAGATTAATCCACAAATTTTCAATGTGGTCAGCATTAGGACTTTGGCATGGCCATTCCACAAGCTTAACGTTAGCCTGCTTTATCCATTCCAGAAATGTGTTAGGAATCATTGTCTTGTTAGAATACCTAATTGGGTCCAAGTTTCAACCATCTGACCCAAACTGGCAACCTCAGATAATAGCTCAAGCCTATTATAAACTAGAAGATGCTGGAACTAATCTTAAAAGGTGGTTAAAATATTCCACTGAGAAATGTGACACTGTTTCAAGAGGCCCAATCAGTTTTCACTTCCTGTTATGTAAACAGTCAGTCAGTCATTTTCTACCGCTTATTCCATAGTGGGTCACGGGGGAGCTGGTGCCTATTTCCATCAATCTATTGGCGAGAGGCAGGGTACACCCTGGACAAGTCGCCAGTCCATCGCAGGGCAACACACAAACAACCACGCACACACTCATTCACACACCTAAGGGCAATTTAGAGTGACCAATTAACCTAACAGGCATGTCTTTGGACTGTGGGAGGAAGCCAGAGTACCCAGTGAGAACCCATGCATGCACGAGGAGAACATGCAAACTCCATGCAGAAAGACCCCCGGTCAGAATCGAACCCAGGACCTTCTTGCTGCAAGGCAACAGTGCTACCAACTGTGCCACCGTGCAGCCGTTATGTAAACATATGTGACTTAATACGCTCGTCCGTGTTGTGTAAGCAGTTATTAATCCTGCAGCTCACATTCTTTTTGTTTGTTATATAAGAACCAAAATTTAATCTCAAATGTGGCCCTACCGGCAAAATCTATTGTTATTTATGTCAGCTTTCAATATTGTCTTGCTAATGTACTAACACGTCAAAACATTTTATACTTAGTAAAACAATGTTTCACTAGAGTAATACAACATTAAACAATAAATCACTCTATACCTCCTTGGTACAAAATATTGCTTGTTGTGAAAGCAACCTTTGCAACACAGCTCCCCCCCCCCCCCCCCTGTTTTCAAGTGCGTTTCTGAAAAGTTTCCCTTTTTCAAGTGCTACAAAGCAAATTCCCCTAGTCCTTCAACTTGGAAAAATAATTTTTGGGGATTTCACTCATTTTCATTTACGTGTTAACACTCATCAGCTACGGGTTGCATAGTAGGTCATTTCAAAAAGGTACAACTCAACAGAGTTGAAAGTTGAGGTAACAGAACAATTTGGTCTGCACCTGAGAGAGACTCCTGAAAGCTTCCAGGAGTTCAGAGATCTGCTGATGTGAAGTGACGGATGCCTCTGGTGGGTTTTGAGGAAGACAGAGTAGAAGACAAAAACAGCAAAGCCCAGATTCCTTGAATGAGTGAAAACATTGTGCTAAGAGCAACGTGAGTGAGCCACCAGGAATCCTGATGGAATTTATTTATTACAGTGATCTTTAAAAAGGCATGGCTGTGGCTGTGCTTTCAGCGTGTAGAAGTCAAAGCTCATTACCTTGCCCAGTGTATCCCATGAACTAAATCCCTTTCCTGTGGCATTTGTCTGGTGTATGATAGCAGCCAATCCCTCTGGGTTCTTCCTGAAAGGCATGTGTTTTGCATTTTCACAGCCTATGCCCAGCTCTGTTTGGCAGACCAAAGCAAGGTTGGTTATCCTGTGGGCAGGATAATCTGCTGTAATCTATCGCTCTGTGATCTGGCCGCAGCACAACGAGGGGCTGGACGAGTGGTAGAGGCCATGGGTGGGACAGCTGGGAGCCTCACAAGGGAGGGTGGAATGAGGTCATGGCCGTGACGCTGGGAAAACACTAGTTTACACTAACCACATTACCAGATATGTGCAGAATAAATATGTGCGAAAGAGTTAATTCATCGTGAGATTTACATTTTTTCACGTACAGTCCAGTTTTACAGTAACAAGAGGATCTCTTTGCGACACTGGTGACTTACAGTGAGAGCGTGGGGGAAGGGGCTGAAGTGGATCTAATTTTTCATCAGAGTTAGCATTGTTTTCTTCTATTAGCTGAGAAAATTTGAGTGACTCGTCTGAGGTTTTAATCAAACTGGGTGAAGGAAGAGGCTTTATATCTTCCAAACAATGCTTGCAGAGGAGTTTTTGAAAAAGGAGGGGAGTGTTTTTTAACCCTCATAAGTTTAATGAACATTAGGCAGCTGGGTCAAGTCACAGGACTTAATTTCATGTTGGCTATGAGATATTTTTGATTTCAATAACAAGCCCTATTTTTTGGAAAGGAAATTCAGTTTCACTAACCAAACTTGGGATTGACAACTGCCAGACCCTTAGAATTAAGAAATTAACTATATAGAACCTGTCTGACAACATGAGGTAGGCTTAAAGATCTCAAAATGCATCTCATCTTGCCACAATCTAAATTAAATTTAACAACAGATAAGAAAGAATATTATTAATATCTATTAATCTGGAAAGGGTTATAAAGCAGTTTGGGACTTCAGTGAATCACAGTGAGAGACATCAGTGATAAATCTTCCCAGGAGAAGCTAGCCTATCAAAATTACTTCAAGAGCACATCAACAACTCCTCCAGGAGGTCACAAAAATGAAAGCACTGCCTACTTCACCCTCCTCAGATAAGGTCAGTGTACATGATTCAACAATAAGAAAGAATTTCGACAAAATGACATCCATGGGACAGCGGCAAGGGGAAAATCATTGCTGAGGAAAAACCACCACAGAAGCTCTTCTCAAATTTGACAAAAAATATCTTAATGAAGACTTTGGGGAAAAATTTTCTGTGGACTGATGAGACAAAAGTGGAATTTTTTTGTCCATTTTAGGTTGTTCATGCAATGTGTGCTGGGAAGTATTGCTAAAAGGATGGCTGTGTAACACATAATTTGATGCGCTTAATGAGCGTTCAGCAGCCCGGGCAAAATAAGTCACAAGAGTCAAATTCATGGTTATTATGAGATGTTTTGAATTTTGATAACAAGACAATTGTTCTCGCAGCATAAGTGGTGATAAAAGATTAATAGATTCCAATAAATTCTGGGATTTTAGAGCAGCTGCTGACCAACTTATTAGCAGTCTTCCCACGGCTCTGTCCAACTGTTTACTTCCGTTCTTTTTGTGCCATGTTTTTCCTTCTCCCCATGCATGTCAAAGCATTATTTCATCCACGCTCTGTGAGGCCATGGTGGCCAGATGCCTTCTCTTTACCCATGTGGAGAGGCGCCAGCATTCCCCTTAGAGCTTCTACTCTGTGTGCATCCTACTGTAAATGTTGGCATTAAAATGTAAGCAGGCGCGAGCGTGGCTCTGTCTCCTGTGTGTGCCCAAGAAGCACAAAGGGGAAGCTGAGGCAAGTGGACACGGCAAGCCCGATTTAGACGTGTCATTTGAGATGTGTCAGTTATTGGTGTGCTGCCCTGAAAGCGTCCCCTAGCTTACAGCAACGCATAATAAAAATGTACTAATGTACTCTAAAGTCGTGCAGATGACTGGAACATGGCAACAGAGTACAGCTGTGATTATATGGTCAACTTATAAAAGGAGCGTACTTTCCCAATTTGCAAGTCCTCTCTCCTCTTCGCTTCCCCTGCCCTCAGTGCCTCCCCCACAGTGGTAGCAATCAGCCAGGTGCTAAATGCCAGGGTGAGGCATAGCTCATGGGAGGGTGGGGGCTGAAATTGCACGTGGAAATAAGCATCTGTGCTTGCTTGGCAGTGTAGGAAGCGGGGGAAGGAAATAACTGTCATTCTGCACTGAGACTTACACTATGGATTCTGTGTGTGTTTGTTCTGTGGGAAAAACCACAGGATGGGCTCAGGCAGGTTAATCATTAACTTAGTGAACTGAGAGGATTGACAGAAAAGAAAACAGCAGGTTGGGACTTGGTGTCCATTTTTATATATAGTTAAGTGAAAGAGGGCTGGCTCATTCCTTTAAAGGGACCTGATTAGCGGCAGCGAACAGGGAGAGGCAGAGACAGGAGAGCTGACACCAGCCAGACGGTTGGGAATTAGCTGATCTGGTGGCCCTGCCCTTGCCAGGGGCTTCTCATTGCTGGTAGTTAATGAATAATCAATGGCAAGAAAGGGTCAGTGGAGGGGATGTATGTAAATCTCCTCTACACTCTCATATAGACTTAATGGTTTAATTTAACTAATCGCTGTATTGACTCAGGGCTCCAAAGCCCTTTGAAGCCTGCTGTATTAATGACATGGAATCAGGCTCTCGCTTTTGTTACAGAAATGTGTGCTGAGAGGGGACTAAATGAGCAGCCGCTGCTGTTGTCGCTGCTGCTGCACAGTCCAATTTTCCCTGGCTTATTCTGCATATAAGAACTCTGTGTGAGAAAATACACAGGGGTAATTTAATAATCAAACTAAATTCTACCTCCATAGAAGGCACCCTCAGCCAAGACATAATACACCGTGATGTAACAGTGTTAGCGCACATGCAGTAAATGAACTTTACATTTTCCGAGTCAGTGGCTGCATCTCTCAGTCATGCAAAAGAAGCCATATTATCCATTATCACAAAGCTGTCTCTAGTGTGCGTCAGAGATGCATTTCAGGTAGCATGGCAACATGGGAGACGGCAGCTTTGAAAGTGTTTTTCTTCAACCAGAAAGAGACAGTTTGTTATCTTTCACAAGAAGTCTGTCTATTGGCATAAAATTTCACATCCCTGTGAAACTTGTAAATATCTTGTCATTGTCCATGGCAATACACTCCAGGGAAATTTATATATTGAAATCAACCTATGGAGAGTGGATCTGCCTCGCAAAAATATTCACAGCGCTTGAACCATTTCACATTTAAACCTGTCATAATGTATTTTACTGGTATTATATGTGATCAACACACACAAACAAGTAGTTGTGTGGTAGAAGTAAAAATATACATGTTTTTCAACATTTGTTTGAAAAGGGAGGCATGCATTTGTGTTCAGCTACCTTTACTGTCAAACCCGTGAATAAAATCCAGTCCACCTGTAATTTAACACAGCTAATTTGTGAAGGCCTCAGAAGTTTGTTAGAGAACATTGGTGAACAAACAGCATCTTGAAGACAAAGAAGCACATCAGATAGGGCATGGGTAAAGTTGTGGAAAAGTTAAAAGCAGGATTAGGGTGCAAAACAGTGTCCCAAGATTTTAACATCACAAAAAGCACCCTTCAACTCCTAATCTAAAAAAATTAAAGAGTATGGCACAACGGTAAATCTGACAGGTTTGACAAGAAGAGCATTATTCAAAGAAGCAACCAAGATACCCATGGTAACTCTGGAGAAGCTGCAGAGATCCAGAGCTCTGGTTCAAGAAGCTGTTTAATCATGCAATCCGTTAATCATTTATAGAGCACATTTTAAAGCAAAATCTATTTAAACTGATAGTTCTACAAGCAAATTAGAAACAATGCAGCACAATATGACAGGCATAGTCCTAGGCAGATTTAACTTGAACTGGAAGGCTGTTCCAGACCTTTAGAGCTGCAACCAAAAAGTATCTGTCCTGTTTGGGATTTAGCTTGGAACTAGGAATGTGTAAAAAAAAAGTTGGTTTGACAGTCTAAATGTTGTGGCAAATGTTAATGAATAAAGGATCTGTAAGGTTGCTGTGATAAAAAACAATGCAAAAGACTTGAAACTGGGGTAGGGGTTCACCTTCCCTACAGGACAGCTACCATAAACTTACAGCCAAAGCGACAGGTGAATGGTTTAGATCAAACCATATTCAAGTGCAAGCCTTGAAGAATGCTATTCACAGAAACTCTTTGTACTTTTTTTATTGCACTGGTGGTTCTCACACAAATTGTGCCCTGGGTGATCCTCTCCTTCTGCAAATCGCTAGCCAACTGAAAAGCAAGAAATGATCTGAGATTTTGGGAAAGGACACAATGCAATGCAGTCCTGCAAAAAGCATGCAGCAAGCAGGGGATGCCTACTCAGCACAACGCCAACTCCCCACTGATGGCACATGCATAAAAGTTATAGAAAACCTGACAGACAAGCAATATTTTATTATCTGGTGCTCATGTATCTCTACTGCCATCCTGACTTAAAGCTATAATCGCTGCAGAGAAGGGTTTTTCATAATTTTCCTTCCTTTTCTTACATTTATGTGCTAGTTTGTGTTGGTGTATTCCATAAAACCCTAATACAATAGTTTGAGGTTTGTGGTTTTACCATGACAAAATGCGAAACAGTGCTTTTGCAAGGCATTATATGTGTGAGTTCATGCATTAACACTGTAGAGTTGTGGGCGCACCTCTGAGAAACACTGAGGAATGTTTTTGCCACAGTATTTCTGTGTGTGCGCATACAGGGGTGTGCATGAGTCATTTTCAGAGGTTTCATGAGTTAACATTGAACGGGGACTCTGTATTTAGCAGCAGATAGAATAATTGTCTCTTTATTAACTCTCCAGGGATTACAATAGTAACTGTCGACTGAATCAGAATTCTTGACATTTTTTAAGTCTGTTATTGAAAGACATTGTTCAATCAGACTTTGTGTAAGGCCCATTTTATCTTTGACTTTCCAAGATGAGCTCCATCGTCCATCCTCAGTGTGTCATATACTGGTCCTTCTCAAAATATTAGCATATTGTGATAAAGTTCATTATTTTCCATAATGTCATGATGAAAATTTAACATTCATATATTTTAGATTCATTGCACACTAACTGAAATATTTCAGGTCTTTTATTGTCTTAATACGGATGATTTTGGCATACAGCTCATGAAAACCCAAAATTCCTATCTCACAAAATTAGCATATTTCATCCGACCAATAAAAGAAAAGTGTTTTTAATACAAAAAACGTCAACCTTCAAATAATCATGTACAGTTATGCACTCAATACTTGGTCGGGAATCCTTTTGCAGAAATGACTGCTTCAATGCGGCGTGGCATGGAGGCAATCAGCCTGTGGCACTGCTGAGGTCTTATGGAGGCCCAGGATGCTTCGATAGCGGCCTTTAGCTCATCCAGAGTGTTGGGTCTTGAGTCTCTCAACGTTCTCTTCACAATATCCCACAGATTCTCTATGGGGTTCAGGTCAGGAGAGTTGGCAGGCCAATTGAGCACAGTGATACCATGGTCAGTAAACCATTTACCAGTGGTTTTGGCACTGTGAGCAGGTGCCAGGTCGTGCTGAAAAATGAAATCTTCATCTCCATAAATCTTTTCAGCAGATGGAAGCATGAAGTGCTCCAAAATCTCCTGATAGCTAGCTGCATTGACCCTGCCCTTGATAAAACACAGTGGACCAACACCAGCAGCTGACACGGCACCCCAGACCATCACTGACTGTGGGTACTTGACACTGGACTTCTGGCATTTTGGCATTTCCTTCTCCCCAGTCTTCCTCCAGACTCTGGCACCTTGATTTCCGAATGACATGCAGAATTTGCTTTCATCCGAAAAAAGTACTTTGGACCACTGAGCAACAGTCCAGTGCTGCTTCTCTGTAGCCCAGGTCAGGCGCTTCTGCTGCTGTTTCTGGTTCAAAAGTGGCTTGACCTGGGGAATGCGGCACCTGTAGCCCATTTCCTGCACACGCCTGTGCACGGTGGCTCTGGATGTTTCTACTCCAGACTCAGTCCACTGCTTCCGCAGGTCCCCCGAGGTCTGGAATCAGCCCTTCTCCACAATCTTCCTCAGGGTCCGGTCACCTCTTCTCGTTGTGCAGCGTTTTCTGCAACACTTTTTCCTTCCCACAGACTTCCCACTGAGGTGCCTTGATACAGCACTCTGGGAACAGCCTATTCATTCAGAAATTTCTTTCTGTGTCTTACCCTCTTGCTTGAGGGTGTCAATAGTGGCCTTCTGGACAGCAGTCAGGTCGGCAGTCTTACCCATGATTGGGGTTTTGAGTGATGAACCAGGCTGGGAGTTTTAAAGGCCTCAGGAATCCTTTGCAGGTGTTTAGAGTTAACTCGTTGATTCAGATGATTAGGTTCATAGATTGTTTAGAGACCCTTTTAATAATATGCTAATTTTGTGAGATAGGAATTTTGGGTTTTCATGAGCTGTATGCCAAAATCATCCGTATTAAGACAATAAAAGACCTGAAATATTTCAGTTAGTGTGCAATGAATCTAAAATATATAAATGTTAAATTTTCATCATGACATTATGGAAAATAATGAACTTTATCACAATATGCTAATATTTTGGGAAGGACCTGTAAGCAAACACTGGTTACCCCCACCAAGAGAAAAAGACTCAAAAGCAAAGGTGAACTCCTGAATATGCAAGGCAGGAGGAAAGGAGGAACAGCTTGACAACGCATCTTATCTTCGCTGGGTTTATTACTGTGCTCATGCTTTATGCTGCTTGCTGAGAGGTAGAATTCCTGCAGCAGGTTTTTGTTCTGCTGGAAAAACTGTAGGAAAAGAAAAAAACAGACACTTCTCCCAAGACATTTCATTTGTGCTCTCATCTGGTTTGTGCAGAGTGTATGAAGATGTGCACAGTCAAGGGACACTAACAAAAATAACAAACAAACTCAGGCACAGTTTAAAATGTCTAATCTGTATTCCAAACACAAAGCAAATGTTTAGGCCTGCAACTGACAAAAAATTGATATTTGTATAGAGTTTTCCACCCTGATGGACAGGTATTCACAATTAGATGTACAAATGAATCAGCAAGGATTTTAATCGACTTTTATCTTGAACTCATCTGAAGCCTTTTAGGAATATCCCTAACATCTAATGCTGCATGAGAATTTTTCACATTTATAATAATTAATTTGCAAATTCAAATAAGGCTGTTTCATTTCCACAAAGTAATTACAATGTGCTGAGTTGAAAATATTTCTCTGGAGTTTGAATCATTTCTACAGTAACCCTATCTATTATTTCTGAGACATTCTTACACAACCTACCACTTTTTTGTTCTCTTCTTAAAGGAAATTGCCTCACTCACCAACATGCTGTTTCAAAATGTCATTCTAGTAGCTTATCAGGTTAATCAGGTTACTGCAGATGTATTAATCAATCCCAGCTTTTATAAAAGCAATAAATTACATCTCAAGAAAGTGAGCAGCCAGTAAACTTTGCACATACAGTGGTCAAGTAGCTGTAAGGCTTTTTTTTTCTTAGTACTGCTGCAGCTAAATGTTTTTTGGATTTTTTTTTATATACATACATATTTTTTATTTGGCAAGACAGTGCCATGAAAGTATTTGCTTTTTTGTTCACAAATGTGTATATTAGACATAGATCAATTCAAGTGAAACAAATGAGGAATTTTCAAATCATGATTTTGTTTAATAAAAAAAACTGATCCAGCAACAGGATAGGTACTGGGCAAAAATGGCAGCCACGTGAGAGGTCCAAAGTGAAAACCACTGCACCCTGCACTAAAGGATTTCATGGAAAATATTCTAGAGAAACAAACATGGAACTTTTCAGAAGGTTTGCATCCTGTTACATTTGGTGTAAAACTAACTCGTTATTTCAGGAAGAAAAAATCATCATGCTTACAGTCAAACGTGGTGGTGGTGTAATGGTCTGGGCCTGCTTTGTTTCTTCAAGAACTGATCAGCTTGTCATAATTGGTAGAAGCATTAATTGTGTTCTCTAGCAGAAAATCCTGTAAGACAATGTCTGGCCAGTTTGTGACCTCAAATGTTGTAGAACAAGGCTCTGATCCAAAGCAAATCAGCTTGTGAACCTTTGAAAAGGTACGAAAATCCCAAATAAAGGGTTTGTAATTACCTTAAACAGGTTGTTCATGCTTGACGACCCTAAGCGTGTGGCTGAATTAAAACACTTCTACAAGAAGAGTGGGCCAAAATTTCAGACGTATTGCCTGTTAATGCAAAAACTTGATAGCAGTTGTAATTGGCCCAATCAGCTCTTAGATTCATTATTTCTTTACATAGGGGCAGATTGGTTTGGATACCTTTATCCCCTTAATAAATGAAGTCATTTGAAAACTGTATTTTGCATTTATTCAGGTCATCTTTGTCTGATATTAAAATTTGTCTAATGATCTGGAACATTCTAAGTGCAACAGTAAAAACAAAGCAGAAGAACTCTTAGAGGAAGTGAACACTCTTTCACAGAACTGTATGAATAAAAAAAAAAATCCAGCTAGAGACTTTTAACCATTTATCCCCACGGTGTCATCAGTGCATTACTTGTGATTGTTCTAATGCACCATTTATGAGTGCTGTTTCAAGGTCTAAACGCCACAAACAGAGAACATTTAGGAGGCAGCGTGTCTGTTCTCATCTAAAGGCCAAATAAATGCTGTAGGTGAACAAGGCTGTTGATGTCAAAATACAGAAATGTTTTGGGGACAAATCTTGCACGCTTTTTAGTCGAGCATGTAAACATTTACACAGGGGTATGAGTCAACTCATTTTCCCCCAGAATTTTTTCTCTTCCTCTTTGGTTGTTTGTATATTCACTTCAAATCGTCGTTACACAGGCTTTGCATGCTTCTCAGTTCTAGCGCCTGTGGTCTGTTTCTATTACTGATCAGCCTTCCTGTTGGGACCTGTCAGTTGTGAGATAAGCATAGTGAGAGCACATGCTTTGCAGAAGGGAGTTTGGGGGAGGAGAAAAGCTAAAACACATCAGAGGGCAAAAGGCTGTCTTGTTCAGAAAATTAACAGATTATCACAAGTTGTGTTCGGAACACAGGCGTCTTGGGAGTTTTGAGGTTGAAAACTACATAGGACTGGATAAGTCATGGGATAGCTATCAGTTCCAGCTGCAGCGGGAGCACTCGGAGTCTGTCTGAGTTTGAAGTAATCAAAGTTTGAGTAAGTTTAATGGGCCTGAGGATCACAGAGAAGGGATATGTATGTTGATGAACTTTGCCTCCTCTGGTATCACACGCGCGGGATAGCAGGACTGAAGGGAGGACTGGGCTTTGTTGTTGAATCTTGCTGTGGAACGAGGACAGTTTGCAGCACGTACAACTAGTGCTGCAGTCATTCCTGCCTGATACGCCTGTGCGCAATAAAGAAGTGGATGCGTTGGAGAGAGGCAGCCATACAGGGAGTGAGACAGCCCTTTGTAAGTGGAGGGTTGGGGGAGTTTTCTTTAGATGGTCAGCCCCAGCAGGGCCAGAGCTGGCAGAAATGACTCAGAGGAAACTGGCGCGACAGCTGCGGTTGTGGGAGAGGTCTGAGAGTCCACCTCATGCCCCCTCAGTTCTCACCTCACCGGTGTCACCAGATGATCAATCACGTGGACACGGGCGGTGTGCTATGTTTCGCCGCTTGAAACTGAACCGCAGCATTCAGGAGCACAGATGCTCGTCTCATCGTATATGCAGGTACAGTTGTGCACCAAGGCACTTATTTTTAAT
Source organism: Girardinichthys multiradiatus (assembly GCF_021462225.1). NCBI lineage: Eukaryota > Metazoa > Chordata > Actinopteri > Cyprinodontiformes > Goodeidae > Girardinichthys > Girardinichthys multiradiatus. The sequence goes on from NC_061818.1 coordinate 28,609,349, forward strand.
GTGTCCCAGTTTTTACATGAAAGTGATTGCCCTGATCTTTGTGATCTTCTGCTTTAGTTTGGCTTGAAGTGATGCAAACATTAGTGAAATGTGAACATTTTAGACTGGATTTTTAAAATTCAGAATGCCTTCAGACAGAAAAAAATAAAAGGGAGGATTAGCACTTGTATCTTACAGAAGGTCCCCCCGGCAGACACTTTTGATGTGTTTTTCATTACAGGGGAAAACTTGTTTAATGATAACTTGATCTGTTACCATGTTTATGGAGCCCTGTGGGATGAAGGAGTGGCTCCTAATTGGCCAATTTACAAGTATGAATTCTAAAAATATCAGTCTGGGTTTTAGAAATCAAACTGAAAGGCGCTCAAAGCCTTATTTGCTTTAATAGCTTCTCAAGTTTAGGTGAAGTGAGGAGATGAGTAAATCTTGTAACAGCCCAGCAACACCCTTACTCATTCATCCATGTCATTATAACATTGAGACAAACAAACAAAAACAAAAAAATCAAATATAAGGAATTTGTTTTAATTTAAATTGAATTTCAGATGAAGAAAAAATGATATTTTAAACATTTGGTCAGATAACCTGATTTCTGTCTGCACTGTGCTGCTCAATGAACACAAGGTTTATTTCTGAGCTGCAAGATCCCATCTCTATTTAGATTTCTGAAAAGAAAAGTGGTCTGAAGGATTTTTTTGAGGCCTGGTTTCAGGGTAAAAGAGATGTGTAATTTAAAATGCGTGGCATTCCTTGTTTATATATTTGAGCTTTAGTGTGAATGGAGACCGTTAGATTGCCTTAAGTTTTGTCTCCCAAACTTAAAAATGAAGAAAGAACTGGCTTTAAAAGTTTTATTCCCTGAAACTGATGTTTGTCCTGTTTCTAATGCTGATGAAAATGTCTCTAAAAGGGAGCTTTAAAATATGAAGTACATGCCATGTTCAAATGAAGCAATTCAATGCAGAGCTCTTTATCTGTGGAATAGCATGATCCTATTGGTAGGATGTTAACTTGCATCATCTACAATGCATGCATTTGGATTCACTCCTGCATACAAAGGATAAAAAACTGGGATTCCAATCAGAGGAACATATATTCTTAGCCTTACTTGAGATTAAAAGTCTACAGGCAACCTTGTATGTGCAAGTATTCTCAATCAGTCAGTAGTTTATTTCAGACCTTTGGGCTCTGAAAGAGATCTCAACCCTCATCAAACTCCCAATCATTCACATCCTCCAAGAAGCAGGTTTAGCTACAGAGAAATGGCAGTTATTATTGCTCAGTTTGCTGACTAAAGTGATTCCTCCTGAAAAATGACTTGTCAGTAAAGTGTAATTGTCAGAGCAGTCCCATGGCAATCTGCCAGTACCACGTTAGCACAGACTAGCAATGATATTCATGGTTTCAACTCCTGTCTGCAATTTTATCTTTAAGAAAATGACAAGCACAGCAGGCTGCATAGCTGATGTGTGGGCATTCAGGGTTCCCTAAATACTATTTACTGTCACTACGTGATAAGAAGTAGCAAAACCTAAACTTTTTATGTGTATCACATGTAAAACCAAGTTTCCTTCCTGTCTTCTCTAATCCCTCAGTTTCGATTCAGAAAATGGCCCCTCACCAGGCCGCAGTCCCATGGATTCGCAGGCGAATCCTGGGTTGGTGCTCCACCCTTCTTTTCCCCAGAGCCAACGTAGGGAATCCTTCCTGTACCGCTCGGACTCAGACTACGACACATCTCCCAAAACCATGTCCCGCAACTCCTCCATCAACAGTGAGGGGTAAGAGTAAAATCATTCCTCAGTGTATAAACACACACACACACACACACACACACACACACACACACACACACATACAGTTCAAAAATGTAACCTAACATCTATTCATTCTGAATTCATTATTCATTGCTAAAAAGGTTGGCTCTTCACAGATTGCTGTAATGGAAAATTGAGCGAAAGGAAAAAGTGCAGTAGTAAAAGAAACACAACATCCAAGATTTTGAAACAAAGTTTATTCAAGAGTTTGGGGGGAAATTCACAAGGTAGACTGTGGCTAGTCAGAGCTTCAAGAGCCACCACACACGTTTTCTGGACATGGGCTAGAGCTGTCACTTATCCTGTGTTGAGCTACTCCCGAACCAAAGAAACTATAAGATCCATCTGAGCTAAGCTAAGAAGAAAAATACCCAGACTGTTATTCAGTGGTTCAAATTCCTCTTGTCAGACTAAAGTAAATTTTATTTTCATTTGGAAATCAAAGTCCCAGAGTCTGGAGAAAGTGGAGAGGCACAGAATCCAAGTTGTGTGAGGTCTGATGGAATAGGGTGCCTTGTCATCTATGTTTTGTCAAGTTCAAAATTAGCACAGCTGTCTACCAAGAAGTTTTAGAGCTCCCTGTGTTTTGTCTGCTGACAAGCTTTATAGAGATAGTGGAGATAACATGGAATTTGCCCACTCAACCAAAAGTGCCGACACCTTCTGTGATGACCATGGTATCACTCTGCTTGATTGACCAGCAATTTGGCCTGACCTGAACCCCACAGAGAATCTATGAAGTATTATCAAGAAGATGAGAAACACCAGACCCAAAAATTGCAGAAGACCCAAAGGCCGCAGTCAAACAACCTGGTCTCCGTTAACTAGGTCGCTCGCTTCCATGCCAAGAAGCAATGATTCACCCATTCAAGTAGCCCTGACTAAACATTTATAATATATACTTCCTAGTACATGGACATACGTCTTAGCTGCCCCACATTTCTGTATTAAAACTTATTTTGTGCAGAATGATTCTGTAAACGCGTTTCACTAATTGAACTCTAATTTATTCAGCTACACCTGTGTATAAACACTAATATGAGTGAGCACCACAGCGGCCCTGAACACTCACATTTATCTCATTCTCTACTCTCCTTTTTGTCCGCCAGACACACCGAAGACATGATTGTTACCCCCTTTGCTCAGGTATGTTCACTTGTATTTATATGCTTATTTTCTACAGTGTTGCTAAAAACGGTGGAAAAATAGAACTGTGAACTTATCCCCCCTGTCAATTCTGCTCCTTCTCTCCCCTCCTCTTCTTCCTTCTTTCCCTCCTACGCTGTCCATCCATCCCCCAGGTGTTGGCCAGCCTACGAACTGTAAGAAACAACTTCACCATCCTCGCCAATGTCACAACACCCACTAACAAGTCAGTATCATGCTGTCGAACACCCCTTCCCCACACTTGTGCTCGTCACGACTGCCTGCTTAGTTTGTAGTTGTTGTGCATATGCAAATTACTTAATTCCCTCGCTTCCGTTTGGAAACACTTTACCCATCATGATTAACTGGTTTATGAGTCTCAGACAATGCTCAGGCAAAATTGTATCTGCATCATTTGGCATTTTTCCAGTTAACTGACTGAGGGCTGAGTGCACAGAGCTGTGTGCCTCAGATGTATGTCCGTAACTCTTTGCCCAGACGATGGAAACTAAAATTATTCTCTCTTCTAAAGCAGTAGACAGAGGGAGCTCGATCTGGCAGGCTTTTAGCACCACGTCAATATGATATATAGAGCAATGTAGCACAGAATCATCAGCATCTTTAATTACACTGTGCTGCACATTGAAAAGCCTCTCAAAGAACACATTTATAAAAGAATGAAGGCAAGAGTCGGGGTTTGTCATTGAATAGTTTAATTGCAATTTAAAAATATGCATAAAAGCTGTGATGTTCAGGATTAGTACTGCTTTGGATGATTTAGATATAGACAATAAGCTATCTTTTTGTCATAAATCTTTGAACATTAGGGATATCAAAACAAATATTTCCATCATTTGTCTCAAAAAAGCCCTTTGTTGCCTGATACTATAATGTTGATAGTAATGTATTTTTACGCCACAAGGGGGCAGCAATGTTTTATTCATTCTCTTATATTACCATGTGTTCGTTCACAGGAGGTCACCAGTGACAAGCCAACCCACTGTTCCCCAAGCTACACTCTCTGGTATGCTGTCAGCTAATTAAGACGTATAGTCCAAGGGGTTTTCTTTTAACAACACACTAAGGCTCCACACTCCAAAAAAAACATAATGTTGGATCCGTCATACAACACTGTCTGCATCACTGAAAACACATTTTAGAACAATAACAACAACAATAAGAAGAAGAATAATAAGAATAATACTATGTTAGATTATAAAATACATCTGAATGTTTTCTAAATGTTTTATTAAAAATTACAACACCCTTTCTGTCAGTTTTTTATTTATGATTTTTTTTGTTTCTGAGTAAAACAGAATTTTGTGATCTAATACTTACATTTCGCAAGACATTAAAGATTTAACTTTTAATACTTGAGCAGTAAATGTGATAAACAGATCAATATTTATTTCTTTATTCAATTATTTCTATTTTGGGAAAATCTTGTAAACTCGAGCAGGTGGTAATGAGAAATGTCACCAGCCATCAGATTGTTCAGATCAAATTTTTTATGAGTTATCCGACATGAAATTGTTAAGAAATTCAAAGATATGTGAATTTAAAATCTATGCTACAATACCATTCTTGCAGGGTTAAAAACATCTCAAGTGACCCTCCATTTTAACATTCCAATTTTGCCAATGTCAGAATTAGAAAGCATTTATGCTGCACATTGTAAATAATTGTTTATGCTGATTTAAAGCTGATTTAAAGGCCTGACAGCCGACATATAAAGACTATTTTCAGAAAGATAATAAGTATCTTTAAGTCTTAGAAGTGTTGTTGTGTGTTATGAAACCATGCAAATGGCTACCCTCGCCTTACCTTTAAGTGTTACCCTAAATATACTCATCATTTGCACAATTTTTTGTTTTCATTGTGAGCTTTTATTGATTTATTAAAGCTGTTCATTTCCCACAGTAAAAGGAGTATACAGTGCACAACTTAAATCATCATTTTATACACTGCTCAAACACATAAAAGGAACACTTTGAGAACACATCAGATATCAAATTGGTAAAATAAAATCATGCTGGATATCAAAACGGATGTGGAATAGGTAATGTGGTAATAAAACAATTATGCCACGTCATTTAATGAAAAAGATCAACTTACAGAGGGCTTAATCCGAAGTCACCAAGAAATTGAAACTGAAAAACTGAGGCTGCAGGCTAGTCCAATTTGCTGAAATGTCATTGCAGCAACTCAAAACGGTACTCAGTAGTTTGTTTGGCCCTTACATGCTTGTGTGCATGCCTGGCAACGCTGAGGCATGCTCCTTTTGAGATAATGGAGCGTGGTGACCAGTCAATGGTATCAATTCCTTCATCCTCCAGGAACTGCCTGCATTCTCTTGTTATATGAGGCCGGGCATTATCATGCACCAGGAGGAACCCAGGACCCACTGCACCAGCAGCGGGTCTAACAATGGGTCTATGGATTTCATCCAGATACCTAATGGCAGTCAGGGCGCCATCATGTATCTTGCACAGGTCTGTGCATCCCTTCATGGAGATGACTCCCCAGACACTGATCCACCACCAAATCGATCATGCTGAACAATGTTGCAGGCAGCATAACTTTCACTGCAGCTTCTCCAGACCCTTTCATGTCTATCACATGAGCTCAGAGTGAACCTGCTCTCATCTATGCAAAGAACAGGGTGCCAGTGCTGAACCAATTCCAGTGTTCGCTGGCAGAAGTCAGTCGAGCTCCAGAGTGCCAGGCAGCGTTCACAAGGCTTACTAGAGGACGTTGGGCCATGAAGTCTGTTCTCATGGTTTGGTCAGAGACAGTCACACCAGTGGCCTGCTGGAGGTCACTTTGTAGGGATCTGGGAGTAGTCGTTGAGTTCCTCCTTGTACAGAGGAGCAGACACCGGTAATGCTGATGGGTTGAGGACCTCTTACAGCCCTGACCAGCTCTCCTGGGAAAACTGCCTATCTCCTGAGATCTTTTCCATGTTCTTGAGACTGTGACAGTGCAAACCTTCGGTGTAATGATACGCAGTGATGTGCCATCCTGGTGGAGTTGGACTATCTGTGCTCTTCTCTAGGGTCCAGGTATCGCCTCATGCTACCAGTAGTGACACTGACCCTGGTCAAATGCAAAGCTACTGAAAAGCAGTCAAAACAATTTGGAGGGAAGAATGTCAGTGGCCTCCACCTGCCAAACCATTCCAGTTTTATGGGTTGTCTCAATGTTTCCCCTTAAGTGCACCTGTTGTTAATTTCATTAACACCAAAACAGCTAGCACTGATTATGAACCGTTTCCACTACTTAACTGACCAGATCGATATTCCAGAAGTTTAACTGACTTGATATTATACTTTGCTTAAAAGGTCTTTCTTTATTTTTTTAGCAGTGTAATAGCCAATTTCACCTCAATGACATCAACATGCTTCTGGCACAATTGTGGCTGGATATCTGAACACCTGCTTTGGCGGAATTGGTAGTTTGTTAAAATTGTTTGGCTGGTACAGACCTGACATTTAGTCTATACACTTTCAACAGGGTTCAGAATCTTCTTATTAATGTTTATTTCAAAGCCAGTTCTGATGTTTGTTTGGGACCTTTTCCATGTTGGAACATCTAATGGTGTCCATGTTTCAGATAACTCACTTTGGATTTGATGTTTACTGGCACATACCTGACTTTTAAGTATAACCCACAAATTTTATTTAGGGTTGGGGTTAGTGCTTTGGAAAGACCATTCCAGAGGCTTCATTTAGCCTGCTTTATTTATTATAAAACCGTCAATTTTTTGGAATACATTTTGGTGCATTTGGTATTGTCTTGTTTTGAGCTGAAAGTTACATTTTTCCATCCAGCTTATCCAATGTATCAATAAAGCTGGCACTGAAACAAGCCCATAGCAGAATGCTATTTCAGCCATGCTTAACAGTTTTTTTCACGTATGCTTCTTGTCATTGTAGTCAAATACCTACATTTGATCTCTTTCCTCTAGTGCCTCATTTCTCCAAAAGGCATTTGGCTCGGAAACAGTGACAATGGTGTTCCACCAGTGGTGTTTGATAAGACTGAGCCAATTTCCTTCTGTGTACTTATGTGCAATTACTTGATCGGATGATTTTAGAATCTGAAATTGTTTAGAAATGGCTCCAGAAGACATTTTCATCTTGTGTAAATCCACAGTTCTGCTTCTTAGATCTTGACACAGTTTTTTGCTCTCAAAGTTGTTAAAACTAACAAACAACTGATGACAGAGAAGAGAAACTATCAGCTAAACTCCATCATGACCAGATGTTAGGCCACGGTGTTGTCTAATTAGAAGACATTCAGGAGTTGTTAAGCATTGCCTGCAGAAAGATTTCGGTGATTTCATGTATGCATGTGAAACAAGCAAATGTATCTTTTATATATGTGTGTATATTAATATATGCATAGATAAATCTGATTCTATATATTTTTGAGCCTGTGTGGATTAGAGAAAAATAAGTATAAGCTCATGCACCTAATTCTTGTTTTTACATTGAACTTGCTTGTTGTGTTATTCTTGTATCAGGGAAAAGAACAAATAAATCAATGGGAACCTGGTATATATTTGACATGTATGCCAGTGAAGAGTGTGTGTAATCCCCTGAACTATAGGTGTGACAACTGATACATTTAGTCACAATTCAGTGATGCAGACGTTTGTTTTTAAACTCACAATTTAACACAGAGAATGGCCTCTTTGTATCAATGAAAAAAATTAGATTACAAGCATAAACAACTGATTAAACTGTTTATAAGGAAAAGCTGGGTGAGACTCACTGGAGTAAAATTCACAGGAGTAATATATTAAGTTAATAAGTTGAAATATATCTGAACTAAAGTTTGCTGTGGTTTTCTGGTGTTTAGAAATATATGGTTTTATTTAAACATGTTTTACTACAAACAGTAGAAGATAAGTATGGATTTCTTTGAAACACATTTTCAAAGTAACACAACATCAGAGGCCCTACACTTCAGCTCCTAAACTTTAAAAGACTCTAAGCATTAAACTAAAGAAATTATTTGAAACCATCAGTTTTGCATCAGTTCTTCACCTTATGTTGGTTTAAATTATTTCTAAGAATATGTGTGGATTTGTCTCTCAGAGGAGACTTACCAGCAAATGGCTCGGGAGACTCTGGAGGAGTTGGACTGGTGTCTGGACCAGCTGGAGACCATTCAGACCCACCGCTCAGTCAGTGAGATGGCTTCCAACAAGGTGGGCAGCTATTGACACACAAACATGCTAACCGGCAATGGCTTAGTATGATATAATAAACACCGATGTTCTTTTTACATTGTCCAAATTGGCAGTTGCCCAGGGAACAATTAGAAAGAGGGGCGCCGAATCACTAGGTAAAAAACGTATCTCTCAAATCCACCTTAAACAACTTTTCTATTGCTTTTATGAATGTGCAGTCAATGGGAGATGGTGCAGCCCTGTGTTGATTGGGTCCTTTCTGTTTATCGCTGAGTATATGAGGACTAGGTTATGTGATTTGTGTGGAACTGCTCAAGATTTTATTATAAACCAAAATCTCAGATGACTTCCAGCATTTTTGATTATAAGAAGGAGTTCCCCCTGGGAAACGCCACTGATAATAACATATACACTGACTGAATTCCCTAATACCTGTCACATAAAACCTTGACAAATAATTCATTAAACTGCTTAGAAATCCTACAAGCCTGCTTATTGTCCTAAGAGCAATACAACAAAAAAAAAACAAAAAACAACACTTTTCCCTAATTTATTTTCAGTCCGGCCATGATTTGTCAACAAATAGTATATATGGACTATAATGTAATTTATGGTTGGGGATGTTAAAGAGTTGTTGCATAGAAGCAAGAAGTGCAAATGTGTTACCCTAGATATCAGATGGTTGCAATTTGTACACTCACATGAATGTGAGACTGTAGAGAGGCTTCTTAAGGATGCATATAGTTGTATTTCCAGGTGCACAGGGACAGAAAGGGAATGAGAGAGGGAGAGGATGGGATGGTCTGTGGGTGGGAGGACATGACAGGGAGGGGGGAGAGTGGTCCTGATGCTGATGTCTGCTGTAACCTTGGTTGCTATCTAACTGCAGCATGGTCTGCCCTTTCCTTTTAGTCATTGGCTTGTCACTCGGACCACAAGACATGTGGTTTAGACAAGAACCAATGAAAGATAGACAATGCTCCTTTAACAGTGCTCTGTCTTAAAGAGACAGTGGCAGGGACCTTGTTTTATCCCAGAAACTGTCCTCGTCAGTGTCAGTATTAATAAATTAAATGTTTAATTTATTATCATATATCCAGCTTGTACTGAAAGAACTGAAGGAAGAAAAGTTCAGATTGGTGATTTGCCTGTGCATGTACAATGTGGAAAGCCTCCAGGGACACAATTTCTGTGGATTTGATGCAGTGCTTCAGCAGAAACGAGCAACACAAATCCTCAATGCTATGCCAACATGGAGGTGCACACATGACTATTGCCTCTCTGTCTCTCACTCTTACTCACACTGTTGTTCACACACATATTTGACAGACATACATGCACATGCGCACTCAGCCTCTGAAGGGAGGCAGCTGCAGACACACAAATACACACATGCACGCGCCTGCAGCCACTGCCTGATTAGCTTGCAAGGGCTGTCTACAGCATCCAGGGTAATGGCGAAAGAGGCAGAGCACTGTAAGACGATCGGCAACCTAAAGCAGCAGGATTAGACCTCTGGAATTCTGGGCCAGTTGAGGCAAGGACTGACTTGGAGCAGAGGACTGGGTTGCGTTGCCATCGGGAGGCGAGCTGATTGCCTGTGCACAGGCAGTGTGCTTTTGAGATTTGGAGAGGCGACTCAGACGGGCTGTTGCACCGGCAGGACTGGTCTGGGCCTTTGGATCTGTACCATTGGGGAGGGGCAGGCGACACAAGGAAAAGGAGACTGTTTTTCCCAGACCACAGAATTGGTGTGATTCTTCCGCGGATCGTCTGCTTGGAGGCCTGCCTGCTTGCGTTCCTCTCAGATTCTTTCAGTCTGTCCCTATCTCATTCCCTGTGTTCTTGTTTTTCTCTAGTTTTTATCTGCATCCCCCTCATTGCACCCAACTCCTTTCCCAATGCTCCTGCTGTCATCCCTGTTCCCTTCCCCTCCATTATTTGACATTACAAACATCCTTCTCTCTATTTTTCTCATCTCTGCCATCTAAGTCTTTTTGTTACTGTTTGTCAAGAGAATCAGCTCTTGCAGTATTACCTTTGTTTACGTCTCTCCCGAATAAACACATCTTCTCAATTAACTCATCTCTGTGTCCTTCAGACGGTCTTGCATTTCCCTATCTTTCACTCCATCCTTACTCAGTCAGCCCTCATCCACCTTTCATCCTGTGGTGACTATAGATTTGGGTCAGCCAGCTCAGGAAATGGGATAAGATGTAGTCTTCACAGCAGCCAGATCCAGGGGGGTGTCCTGGTCTGCCCAACAGGGGGACCCTCATCTCCGGAGCACACTGAAGCTGGAGCCTGACTCAGGACTGGGTGCCCTGCATTGGAGTACTGGATGTAGAGAAGGAAAATCTGCACAGGCTGCCCCTACCCTCCACCCCTTCCTCCCTTCCCCATTTTGGGGCAGACGCCGCTCTGGAGTGTCCCGGTTTGACTGGCTGTGGCCTCTCCCCACCAACACTGACAATGCCCTCATGCCACTGGGGCACCTGTCATGCCCCTGGCCCACTTCACTATCGCACCTCATACCTGTGCCATAGGCCCAAACCCCCAGGTTCCCTCAACATGGGTGTGGTAGAGGCCATCGACCCAGTGTCATCTCAGTGCCCCTCGCCTGTGCCAGGGGGCTACAGGCTGCCCCGTTCCTCCAGCTACAGTCCTCTGCAGGGGAGGCCAGGGGCAGAGCTGGACCTTGATGCAGCTGATGGAGGTGTGAGGGAGGAAGGTGGGACAGCGGCCGAACGCAGGACCCCCCTAGTGGACCTGTTCTGCGAGACCTGCTCAAGGCCCTGGCTCATTGGTTGGTGGGACCAGGTAGGGAAAGGCTAAAACAGCCAGAGTGTAAACAAAGTCTGGAAACTGCAGTGTGGATGCTGTGGGCACTTTTTTCTCTACTGTTATGCATTTAACAAACTCTATTTTAGCATGTTTGCTTGATTCATCAGTGGAATTTGCAGTTCTATGTAGCAAGAAAGTACAACAAAACTTATATTTATTTGTAGAACATTTGAAGGCCTGCGAGTGATTTTGTAAGAAACATCAACATATACACTTGTAATTATGTTCCTGTACAAATTACATACGTGAATCTACTGAGGATGAGAGGATAGGATATCTCTCTTCAGAGAGATATCCTATCTGCTGTTTCTGCACAGCAGATGTAAAAACATTATCCTCCTTGGCCTTTGCACCTTTATACCTGGTTTACAGCTCTGTCCACTAAGGAAAGTAATAAACATTTTTAAATTGAGCATGAACTTTATGATATATCTTTGTTTCAGCTTTATCCAATGTCTGCAATTTGTAACCTCCACACCTGTCTCCTGCATCCATGTCATTCCCTCCTGGTGTTGTGAAGTTGGTGTCCATACATACTCTATAGAAAGGAGCATTTTGTCAGTAATGGTCACCATTCTTGCCTCAAGACTTTTGCATAAAAATGTAAAAAAAATCTTTAACTTTGATTATGTTGTATTTAGAGCTGGTGTAGTATCCTGTCATAGTGCTGCTCATTCATTCTGTTTGGTTTTTTCTGTGTTAGTGAATAAGTAAAAGTATTTCCTTTTGCTACTTTGTGTTTTATCTGAATTATGTTTAACAGAACCACATTCTGAACCTGTTGTGACTGTTAGAGAGGGTATACCCTTCACATATGCAGGTGCCCACAGTCATATCTGTAAATGTTTTGCATATTTATCTCATTAGTGAGTGTCAAATGAATTGTTTTTTGTCCTGGTGCTTGGACTTGCACTGTAGAAGTGTCGGCTGGCAGTTATGACTCAGCATTACAGCATTAGGGAAGGAAAGAACGGGAGACTAAGAGGGTGGTTGGTGGGTGGGGTGACTTGGGCTGAGCCTGTTGCCTAATTGTGCCACTGAGCAACAACTTTCCAGGCAACTGAGGATTGATTTTGCTTTACTGCTAGCAGGGTTTGCTGTAACCTATTTGCTTATGAGGAGTTGCAGGTTATATAGAACATACAAGGAAAAAGGAAGGAAGTGCGAAGGAAAAAGGGAATGCCACTGAAACATGAGTCATGTGTGCAAAATGCAACCAAGGCAAGGCAGATCCTAGAACAGAGAAAGGCTTTGGAGGTTGGAGAGCAGGAACAGAGCTTTAGTTTTCTCAGAAGGGAGGAAGGAGTGCAAATGGACAACAGAGAGATCTGGACAAAAAGAAAGGAAGACGAGAGAATGTTGACCTTGGTAAAGGTCAGAGACACCTGCTGACTCCCTCAGATTGTCACCCGAACAGCCACCGTTCTCACATCAAGCTGAAGGACTGACTGTGAGGAAGCAGTTGCTAAGGCAACTGCTCCGGTTGCCATGGAGATCATTTTGTATGAAAGATCAGTCAGTAGGAAGCAGACTGAGAGATCTGTCCAAATCACACAGTGCCCTCTCTTGACTCGTTTAATCTGGAGCCATTAAACCTAGAGCTGGGTGTAGTAATTGTCTACAGAAATAAACCATTACGTAAAATCAAGAAGAACATTGAGGAAGAGTGTTTGATTCTCTGTATGTATTCACTTTTGTGTCTGGGACCTACAGACAGTGTCTAACACTGCAGATGTACAAAGAACAATATGTATAAAAATGGCACATAGCTGCGATACATCACTCAAGTCGGTGTGTTAAACAGCTTGTTCTCAAGTGAGAGAAAGGAGGACGGATGATTCGTAATAGATTTTCTCACCCTATAATACATCAGTTGGATAATTTAACTTGTATTGAAGCCTTTTTTGGGCATGTTTCACTGCAGATGCAATCTAAAACAAAGTGTTAAAACGTGCACCAATCTTCATCACCAGAATTTCATGTTGCACTAAATCTACAAACTCACTCACTTCTGTTTGTTCTCCCCTCAGTTCAAGAGGATGTTGAACAGGGAGCTGTCCCATTTGTCAGAGATGAGTCGCTCAGGGAACCAAGTGTCAGAATACATCTCCACTACCTTTCTAGGTACAACAAACATGCCATCCCTTTGTTATTAAACTCGTTAAAGTTGAGGTCATCAGGCTGAACCTTGTCTTGTGATATTTTTCAGATAAGCAAAACGAAGTGGAAATCCCATCTCCAACTCTGAGGGAGAGAGAGAAGCCCATGTGTCACATCAGTGGTGTGAAGAAGCTCACGCACAGTTCCAGCCTTTCCAACCCCACTTTGCCTCGGTTTGGCGTGAAGACAGAGCATGAGGAAGCTTTAGCCAGGGTGAACAAACTGAGAAGCAGCACAAGAGATCACGCAAAAAAGCAGGAACCACTTTCTAAGCAAACACATTTCTAAACACATTTATCTAACTACCATGCTATCTGACAGTGTTTAGTTTGATTTCACAGATTAAACATATTGTATTTTGTTATCTATCAAGTGTCTTTTAAAGTGATATTTTAATTTATTGCATTTGGGAAGAAAAAGCAACACACAGCTGCACATAGGATTGGTTATAATCTGGGGGTGTAAACTAAATAACTGATGCCCACATGATTGTGTGGAATTGATTGCTAAAGCTGTCTGTTGTCTGTACCTTCAGGAACTGGACGACTTGAACAAGTGGGGCCTTAATATCTTTCATGTGGCAGAGTTCTCCAATAATCGACCCCTAAGCTGCATCATGTTTGCCATCTTCCAGGTGAGAAAAAAACCTTCACACAAACCTAAACAATAAATTAGTCAACAAAATTAAAGGAGTGTTCTGGGACATTTGCATGAGCATGCAACAACTACAAAGTAAGGGCTAATCTTTAATGAAAACCAGACTTTTGTTCTTTCTTATGCTGAATTCAACTTTAATTTTGCTTACATTTGCTGCTGGATTAGATTTGGGAGTAAAAACAACTAGTAACTTTAGGCAACATAAATAAATTCATTTTTATATGAAAAACAGTTGTTTTTATGCTGATTTAAAAACTTATACTACCTTGCAAGTATTCATGCCCCTTGAGCATTTACACATTTCATCCTAAAACCACAAACGTTAATGTAATGTGATTGACCAACAAAGAATAGAATAGAATATTTCTTATCAGTTACACACTAATTGATGTTAGTTTATTAAACAAACACCAAAAAAAATAGAGTTAAACTTGTGGTTGTAATATAACAAATGTGTTAAAAATCAGAAGATATGAATTCCTTGAGCCAATGGTTTGCTAACTTTTTGTCAGGTGGTTCTAATTTTGTCTTGTTTGAATTAAGACATTTTTACATTTTGGAATTTTTCAAAATTTACAATAAGCGTGGATTATATAATGTAAATATTATCCCTATTGTCTCTCCCTGCTGCAGGAAAGAGATCTACTGAAGACCTTTCGGATCCCTGTCGATACTTTTGTCACATATGTGATGACCCTGGAGGACCATTATCATGCCAATGTCGCCTACCACAACAGCCTTCACGCTGCTGATGTCACTCAGTCCACCCATGTACTGCTATCCACGCCAGCTCTAGATGTAAAAATCTCAATTGGAACATAATCCCTAACAAAAGAACATGACAAATATTGAAAACAGAGCAAAGTGCTTGCCTAAAACGATTGTTGTTCCTCTTTTATTTCTCCCCGACAGGCTGTATTTACAGACCTAGAAATATTGGCAACTTTATTCGCTGCTGCCATTCATGATGTAGACCATCCAGGAGTGTCCAACCAATTCCTCATAAACACAAGTGAGTTAGAATGAGAGTAATAAAGAGAAATGCACAAATTTCCATCAATTATGTAAAAAAAGCATAAGAAAAATTATGAACATTTGCCTTACATAATTGATTTTACAGATGGTATCATGATTACTATTAAACCATGAACAATCAATTCAAAAACAACCAAAACTCTACACTTAATGAGGCGTTGTTGTTATTTCGTTTATCCAAAGCCTTTTTATAAATAATAATATCTTCATCCCAAGGATTCTATAGTAAATAGCTGTATTTAGGCCAACTGGAAACAGTGCTGTCCTTCAGTGTTGCAGTCATACTGGTGAGATGTTGCATTTACTATATTTATTTCCCTCTCCAGACTCAGAACTGGCCCTGATGTATAATGATGAGTCTGTTTTGGAGAACCACCACCTGGCTGTGGGCTTTAAGCTGCTCCATGAGGAGAATTGTGACATCTTCCAAAACCTTACCAAAAGGCAGAGACAGAGCCTGAGGAAACTTGTGATTGATATGGTGCGTAGCTAATAAAATATCACAAAGAAAACTTTTCTCACTTGTAACATTCTTTAAAAAATCTATAGATTTCTAGAATTTCCCTTATATTAAAATGCCCTTTGTCACCAGGTTTTGGCTACAGACATGTCCAAACACATGAGTTTGCTGGCAGACCTCAAGACCATGGTGGAAACCAAGAAAGTGACAAGTTCTGGAGTTCTAATGCTCGACCACTACACCGACAGAATACAGGTAGTTTTTTAAGTTTTCAACAGTGGCCATTTAGTTTATGTTCTTAACTTCAGAGTTTCCTACATAGAAATAAACATGATGAATTACTCAGGAATTTAAAGATAATACACTCTACTTTTATAACCAGACGTGTTTTAAAATTGTCAGTAAAAATCTGCGATTACAGCTGCAACATAAATGGTGGAAAAATTGTCTTTTCAGCTAAGAAATATGTTGATCCCATTAACCTTTGAGTGAAATCCTTTGACTTGTTTCAATGCAACATATAAAAGTAGAACAGTCTTGTACTTTAATTAACTTTCTGAGATTTCCATTATTAGAACAAGAATAAAGAATTGTCCAAGCATGTATCCATGTTACACTGTAAAACCAGAAAAAGGAGGTGTAGGAACTTTATTACAAGATTGAGATGTTGCAGAGAAATAAAGAAGAGACCTTAAAAGAGATCATCATAAAGCGTCAACATTTTGCAATTTAAAATGCAATTTTTCAGATGATTATATACGATAATATTAACTGTACATAAATCGCTTGCTGTGACCAGATTAAACACAAAATACAATTTTAAAATGATGAGTTGATTTATTAAGGGAAATAAGCTACTCAAACAAACCCAGTCATATGTGTAAATGTAACTACTGCCCACCTTTGTGATAGTAACTGCAATCAAGTGTTTGCAATAACTGGCAACGACACTGTTGCATCGCTGTGTAGGTATTTTGGCCCACTTCACAAAGTTTATTTTAATTAACCCACATTGGAGGGTTTATGAACATGAAGGGCAATGGCAACTGGATTTACTGTTAAATACTTTGACTGGACCAATCCATAA
Source organism: Girardinichthys multiradiatus (assembly GCF_021462225.1). Taxonomy (NCBI): domain Eukaryota; kingdom Metazoa; phylum Chordata; class Actinopteri; order Cyprinodontiformes; family Goodeidae; genus Girardinichthys; species Girardinichthys multiradiatus. The sequence continues at coordinate 28,625,752 of NC_061818.1, forward strand.
TCTTTGTTTTTGAATCAATTATGCTTTCCCCAATTACAGCATGCTGTTGTAGCTTTTATTCTCTTATGATTAAAAGCAAAAACATAAAAATTTTGCAAGGGTGAACAAACTGTATAATAATGGGTGTTGTTTTACGTTTACACAGGTGCTGAGGAACATGGTGCACTGTGCAGACCTGAGCAATCCTACAAAGCCTCTGTGTGTATATCGGCAATGGACGGAGAGAATCATGGAGGAGTTCTTCAGACAGGGAGACAAGGAGAGGGAGCGGGGCATGGAGATCAGTCCCATGTGCGATAAACACACCGCATCTGTGGAAAAAAGTCAGGTAAATTATTAGCAGTGGAGCACAAACACATGAATGAATGGCAAACAGCTGGATTGCTGTTAATCCTGCAGGTGGAATGATAACCACAGAGCAGAGGCTGATCTTTTAGCTCTCATCACAGCAGTTGCCCACCTACATTTTTAATGCCTATTTGCAGGAAGTAAGGTTGCCATTCCTTGAGTTGAGATAGTCTTATATTGTTTTTTTACTCCTGGATGTAGGTGGGCTTCATTGACTACATTGTTCATCCACTATGGGAGACATGGGGAGACCTTGTGCATCCTGATGCCCAGGAGATCCTGGACACTCTAGAGGACAACAGGGACTGGTACCAGAGCACTATCCCACAAAGCCCATCGCCACCTCCTGTGGGCCAGGACAAGGAGCTAAACAAATGCATTGATAAGTTTCAGTTTGCACTCACCCTGGAAGAGAACTCCCAGAACAAGCCAGGACATGAGGGCAACAACACCACACCAAACCACGTGGCCGAAGACTGCAGTGACATGGACAAGGACGACGAAAATGAGGACAAGGAAGATCTAATGTCAGAGGAGAAGAATGAGGACATAATAGAGGAAGAGGATGAGGTGGCAATGGAGGAAGAGGAAGGAGAGGAAGAGGTGAAATTTTGTATAGGCGAGGAGCCAGAAAAGGAAAGACTTTATGACACAAGTCCTGTAGAAGAAGAGGAAGATTTTTCTTCTCAAGCTGATGATACATGAGGTCTGCTCCTGTATCTCCCTCCTAACTTGCACACATTATGTTGTTGATTCTTTAAATGGTCAAACAAAGAACAAATATGACTGCAATGACAATACAGACCTTTAAATATATTTTTCAAAAAGGGAATACATTCAAAATCGCTCAAATAGAAGCTAATTACACAGCAACTGTAGATTTGGAGTGATACGTTCTAGGACTAATTTCACTAGAAACTTAAGACTAATGGGAATTCAGAAGGCCATTATTGATGGGCAATGGAAGGCAGTGTAGCACTCTGATGACTGGAATGCACATAAATAAACACACGTGAAATTACACCCAAGATATCCACAAAAAACATATTCAAGAGCAAGTCATGTAGAGTACAGCAATGCAATGTGCAAACATGCATGCAGCAAATCATGCAGTCTAATTGCATTTCATATGTACCCCTATTGGTTTTCAGAAATGCACACAGATTTGCACAGACACACACATACACACACGTGACTATATGTTTGTCTTTCTGCATTTACACAAAGGACATTGATCAGTGATGAATCTCTTTGGAAAAAGCCATTCCTTATTGGTGTATTAAGCAGTGTTCAGTCAGTGTTAGTATTTCATGTCTGTTAGAATCTTAATAGAAACTGCTCTGCTCAGAGAAGCTTCGGTGAATTTTTTCCATTTCTGTCGGAAATAAAGATTTAAAAAATAAATCTGCAGAGTTGGAGAAAGAGAAGAGCGTGACGTAGAAGCGAAGAAAAGGAAGATGCTGCGTTGAAGGGGCCCAGAGCGGTCCCCTATCCTTTTTCCCTTTACAAGGAGAGTACTACTGGTGCAAGATGGCTCTGTGCCTTTGTGAAACATCAGCTTCCTGACCGAGGCTGTGGTGAAGCAATGCATTGTGGAACAGGAGAGTCTGATTTTTGGTATAATTTGTGATTGTCTCTTGTTGAAGATCTTTCTTTACTGTTCATGGTGTAACTCACGCGCAAGTTTCTGTGGTGATATGTTTTCAGATGTAAGTCTTCCTTTTGTTGCTCTTCTGGTAATATGACAACTCAGAACTATAGATGCAGAGCAATCACTAACACCACCACTACCACCACTGGTCTCTTTCCAGGTTATATATTTATTTCCTATTAGATTATTTTTATTATTATTGTTATTTTCTAAACTTTCAGAGAATAAGCCATGTGATGCTTTGAAGCATATACATTTTTGCCTATTTTATATTTAAAAGGTTGCTGAATATGTTAGAAAGGGAGAGAGAATTCATCAGCAGAACAATAATTAATTTGCTGTCTCACATCCATGCACTCTTTTTGTATTTTTGTCTTCTCATACATAGCGATTCTCACCAAAGTTAAGGAGGACAAGCTTCACGGGTGAGTTGAATTGAAGGAAATCAGGGAGGTAGAATGTCAGAGAAAAGGTCTGCTAGTCCCTAATCACCCTTTCTATGTTTGATGGTTTTTTGCCTTAATGTTAGATGCAGGATACATACCTATAAGTATGTAGATTTAAAAGAAGATATTATATAGATATCTTAGTATATTTATATCACATCTGTATACTTATTTCTGTGTTGGTGTGATATAATGTATTTTCCATTTGAAGAGGAAGTGGGAAACACTGTTGCCAGTTATTTTTGTCCTGGCTGTGCTTGGATCAACTATAAGAATGTGCTGCTTTAAAGAAAATATCAAGATTGCATCCAATAGCTTTCTGAAGACATTTGAGATGTGATTATGAGTGAGCCAGTTAACAGTACAACACAACAGGATGTTAAAAGATGTAGTGGCACATGTTGTTGTCCGCTCATCGGCATCGCCACATCTCATTGTACAGCGATCAGGATCTGATCAGCACAGCCTAAATGTGCCAGGTCATTAGCGTGTTTGTTTCATCACAGGGTAAAATGAAAATTAACAAAGTTAAAGGTAAGGGCGAGTTTCTGCAGGTCAGTAACTGAGCTCATCTGAAGTCGCCATATTTTGGTGCAACAGAAGCCTGCGTGTTTGGTTCAGCTGTGAGGCCACCATGCAGGCTTTTCCATGTAGTGAAAATGGGAATTCAGGATTATTATCACAGTTACTTAAATATCAAAAAATATATATCCCATATGCACTGGCCTTTTACTTTAAACATATTCCTTCATTTTTGTGGCTTCTCGTTCTGTCATAAGCTATAAAAACAGTAATATTTAATTGCCATACAAACACGATACTGTAGCAATTGTTTCTTATTAATGAAATTATTCAATTAATTAATTGCTGCCATTGTTTTTAAACGATGAAAAGAAAACATGGGATAGTGTTTTCTTTTAACAGCTTGTGTACAGTTTATTTTTATATCATAAGGGTGGATGTTCTGGAAGAAGAATCACGTGCTGATGATATATAGCTATAATCATTATCACTCTTGTATATAATGTAATAATGTACTGTAAAATAAAATTTTATCCGAATTATAATGGTTGACAACCACTGAGACACTGCAAGCCACCTTGTCATTCTCAAATACTATATTTCCTCACATGTAGGTAACATTCTGTCATAACTTTTAATTGTGCACATTTATTGTTAAAATCAAATAAATTTGTACCAGCACTTTATTTCATCAGGTTTCAAGGTAAGACAGTGTACTTCAGGTAGTGTGCAGTCTCTGTATTCATCTGAGCAAAAATCCCAAACCCACATCATCCAGCAGTTGTGATTATCAACTTTTTAGAGGCACTGTAAAATAAATCAGACATCCCCCTGAAAGATTATATGAGATTATTATTATTATTGTGTTTTTACTGTAAGTCACAATATGTGTCCTTATTTGACTTGGTCATTCCCAGCACTAACACCCCCTTTGTTTCTTAGTAACTTTACGCACTATCTAGCCTGATAGCCTAAATGTCCATCCCATGGTGGCCTATTTATCTGGTTCCCATTGGTGTTGCTGTCAAGTAATGTTATCGCAGACTGACTCCCTTTGAGAGAAATCCTCTGAGCTTTAATTCCCGTGTTTGTCATTAGTATGAAAGCTCATTGAAAGGGGGATAAAAAACATGAAATGATTGTAATATTTGTAAATTAACTTGTTGTAATGTGTAAAATGTGTCCAAGTTATTTTTTATTATATTATTTTTATGAAGGTTTTTTCCTCCTGACAGAGCTGAGGTGTCATTTTTGTGAATAAATGCATTTAATAAGCAACATCTATATATATAATATAGTACAATGGTATATCAGTATATTTTTCTTTTATTTCACTGTTCGGTACTGTAAACTGTGTTAAAATACAAATAAAGCGAGATTTTTATATTGAAACAAATGCAATACTCTCATTCTCCTTTGTACAGGCAATTTAATGTCACTTAATTTGTTCATGTATACTTTAGTTAAGCATGGGTCCATTACTGGTATCAAGAAGAACCAAGGTGTTAGAAGGTTAGTTTTAAAACTGCTTTAATTCTACATTATACTGTTCCTATGGTTTAACAGTTTTAATTGAGATGGTATAGATGGTGGAGACTGATGTTACTGTGCACTAACTATCAGCTGGCTTCAATAATTTAAGTCCACTACATTTTTCCCACAAATATGGCTGATTAGAAATATTTCCAATGAAGTTAATGTTAGTTTAAAAGTTTATAAACATACTGCAGGACAGCAAGTGTATATGCATCACGTTGTAGGTTGCAGCTCATAAGCTTCTCTTCATAATTTAATGTACCTCTATTTGCAGAAGGAGTACAATGGCTTAACACTGTGAGAAATTTAGGAAGGATATTTAATAGTTTAATAAAGTGTACGTTTAAAACTGAGATTTTTTTACTTCTTAACTTTAACATTTTTATGTATATGTGCAGATAAACATAGTAAAGCTGAGCTGGCATGAGATGGCTGCACATCTTCTCTTTGAGGCCATTGTGACGTTTCTTCAGCCCTCCTCCAATCACAACAAACACTGATGTCTAGTCCAATGATAAAGACGCAGGACGTATAAAATCGGCAAATTATAAAATGCAAATCTAAGACATGGGTGATTTACTCCGTAAGAATGATTAAATAATCGAAAAACCTTAACCTTATGTTTATGTTAGTCGACAGATTTTAGAATTTTCTCTACAATGAAATGTCCTGAAACGTGTCATGGATTTCCTTCTCTTTACCGAATCAGAAGAGGATTTCTTGTCCAATCAGATTATAAAACGACAGAAGGGGAAGAAGAAGGGTGGGTACCTTCATACGGAAGTAGGTAATGCTACCGTATAAGGGTTAGCCATCGGCTCCGATAAAACAAATACATTTTCTGCTTTGTATTATAAACTTTGTTCACCTGTCAAACTTGAGGTATTTACGTTTTTGCAGTGATATTCGTGCAGATTTTATTTTGAATTTGCAATGTTTCGTTCACTTTTTAGCTCAGCCGTTAGTACAGTTTGCTATTTAGCTTGTTTTGTCAAGCTAGTAGCTAACCTCTGGCTTCTGCTTTAAACAGGGTTTCCCTCCTCAAAAGTTAATTTTGTAGTGTTTATTGTTGTGTGTGTTTATATAGGTCCTGTCCTGTCATTGATACACATTGCGGACCATGGTAAAGTTCAGTCACTTCGTGCTGCTTCTTCTGTTTGGCGGAGCCATGACCGTGGAGGTCCAACGCCCCCGCGGTGTCCCTTTGTCCAGTGAGCATTCATAATCTGATTTGTAACGACTTAAATAATAATTTAGACAGGCCATTTTTATTTTGGGAGGCGTTTTAGTCGTAGAGCTAACCACTTTGCTGTTACTTCCATGAACAGAGCGTCAGTTTTATGAAGAGGACAAACCTTTTACATGCCTGGATGGATCCCGCACTATTCCCTTTGACAGAGTAAATGACGACTACTGTGACTGTCCGGACGGTTCTGATGAGCCAGGTGTGTAAATCATTCATCCTGGAGATTTATCCAGTTGCGATTTTAAGATGAAATGTTTCTGAAACACATTTTTCCCCTGCTAGGTACTGCTGCTTGCCCCAATGGCAACTTTCACTGCACCAATGCAGGTTTCCGACCAGCTTTCATTCCTTCCTCCCGCGTCAATGACGGAATATGTGGTAGGAATTTTAGCCAGTTTCAACAACGACTTTTAAAGAGTGTTTAGTACCTTTTTAACTCATACAAATTGCCTTTAGATTGCTGCGACACTACAGATGAGTACAACAGCGGCGCTGACTGTCAAAACACCTGCAGGTGCGTATTTCTTATGGTTAGATGTTGCACAGAATTAAAAACTGTCTGTTTGTGCTGATATATTTTACATTACCTGTGTGTTTTTCAGGGAACTGGGTCGCAAAGAGAAAGAAGAACTGCAGAAGATAGCAGAAATTGCAAATGAGGGCTTTATGCTTAAAAAACAACTTATCCAGGAGGCCAAACATGGTCTAGAGGACAAGAAGGTTTGGAGAAATCAGCAAGCTCTGACTTTAGTGTGTGCAGAATTTAAGATTTCAAGCTCTGAAACGTATATTTTTATTATATACGTTTAAGGATGTTTTTACATAATATTTGCAACCAGTAGAGTGCAGGGTTAATATGCAGTTAGTGTGGGAATTTCCTATTTTCCTATTCATCTATGTATTCTTAAAGTCTTGATTTTTGCAGGCTTTGCTGTTAAATCCTTACCTAGACAGAAGGATCAGTGGTACCCATATCATGCTGAACTTTTTTTTTACATTATTACAATTGGTCAAAGACTAATTAAGAACTCCACTTAAGTATGAAAAATATAAAATTTGGATCTGAAAAATGCTCTTGAACCCAATTAATTGTGAGATGTCTCAAAAAATTATAATTTTTTTATTTTAGGTGACATGCATATGTTCTACAGTACAGTAAAATTGAGCCGCTTTTATATCGGGTGCATTTTTTATGTTGTTTTCTGGTATTATTTAGGTCGCATTTAGACTGAACTGGTCGCTTCATTTTGGTTCAACAGGCTAAACTTGGAGATGTCCAGGACAGTAAGAAAGATCTGGAAGCGAAGGTGGAGGCTCTGAGAACAGTTAAGGAGACTGCAGAGCAACCAGAGAAAGAAGCTAAAGAGCGCCATCTGAAGGCTTGGGAAGGTAAATTAAATGAAACACCATCTACTGCCTGTAAAGCGTATAACACCTGGTTTTCGGTTTATGTTCAATCTATTCTACTTGACAGCATCTAGATTGCGGCAAACAGAATCACAGATAAGACAAATAAAAATGTGTCCATTTTTATTTCAGATCAAAAAGCTGTCATTCGTATGGAAAATGACAAGGCCAGAATGGCAGCGGTGTTTCTGGAACTGGATGATGATGCAGATGGCTTGTGAGTACTGCTTTTGTTGCAAATTGATCAGTAACCGTAAGGAATGGAAATGTGAAATTTCAGTGAGTCTCGACTGAGTGACGGATTTCCATTAGGTCTTGATTTCCATTTAGGTCTTGAAAGTACAACTACATCTGATTCTGAAAAGTACCCAAACTATATTTACGCATTTAGTGTTGATTTAAGTTATTTAATTCTTTATTTTACATCCCTGTGCTATCCAGGTTGTAATTAAATGATGAAACATAACACCTCTAGGGCTTTCAGGATTTAGTTTATTTTCTTTGAATAAACATGTTTTTGTGTGTTTTTAGTGTCTCAGTGGCTGAACTTCAATCTCATTCTGAGCTTGATCCAGATTCTGATGGTTCATTCACAGAATCTGAAGCTCAGGTATAACTCTGTTTCTTTTATAACATTGTTAAACCATACTTTTAAAATTCAAGTATTGCAAGAGCTCCAGCTTATTTAAAGATCTGAACTTGTTAAAATATATATTTTTTCAGGGGCTGTTGGGTGGAGTGGACAAAGTGGACACTGTAGCATTTGAGACTGTCTGGAATAATATTAAGGAGAAATATGTGTCTGAAGTAAGAATCTTATAAATTATGCTTATTGATAGATGTTTGTAAATTCTTGATGCTGCTACAGCTACATTTGTGCATTAGAATCAGCCCAATGCAGACGTCCCACCACCAGGAGAAAGTCCACAAGAGGAAACTCCAGATACGGTTTCCAACAATGACTCTGAAAACTACCCTGATGAGGACATCCCAGAGGAAGAAGATGATGAAGATGAGGAGGAAGATGATGAAATGGATGAGGAAGACTATAAGGTAAGACATTTTGTCTGTATAATGAAATTGGCTGACTCTCAGGTTTGGGTAATGAGTGACTTTAATTGATTTTGGCTTTGTTTCAGGCCCCTGCAGCGATGAGGACTGATGAAAAGACTAAGGATGATGATGAAGAGGGCCCTATGCCACCCTATGACCAAGAAACACAGGCTCTCATTGATGGTGTGTGTTTGCAACCCCGTCTTAACCTTAACAGTCATGCAATGACCAGTGATTTGTTGAGCTAAGAACCTTCCGAAGTAGAAGGGTGTCTCATAGTCTTGCAAGTCCTTAAAACGTGAATCTCAAACTCCACTCCTGGAGGGCTGGTGTCTGGTAACTTCTACATGCATCAGGGTCCTTAACATCTGAATAGAATAGCTGAATTATTTTCTCAGCAAGCAAATCAAGTCCTACAGAGTCAAAAATGTTAACTATAAAGGTCTTTAAAAGGTCTTTGTAAACTTTAACGGAACCCTGAAATGTAATCGTGTGTTTTAACTTCTGATACTCAGGTGCTCAGAAAGCCAGGGATGAGTTTAATGAGGCTGAGAAAGCTCTGCGGGAGGTGGAAGATCAGATCAGGTATGTTTTTAGCCTTTTAAATTGGCTTTGCTTTTTTTTTTTTTTTTTGGCCATTAATGCTGTTGGCTTTTGTCATCAAAATTGCTTTTCAACATTCAGCCATAGTTGAGGTTTTTGGAGCCCCAGCAATTTGGTAGGGGTTGCGAACTAAAAGCTTCACTGGGATTTGTTAACAGGAACCTTGAGAAAGAAATCTCTTTCGACTTTGGACCCAGTTCTGAGTTTGCCTACCTCTACAGCCAGTGTTATGAGCTGACCACTGGCGAGTATGTGCACCTGTTTTATTTCAAAATGTTTTGTTCGAATTTAATAGTTGTCACCACTGAACGACTACATATCCTTTTATCACAGGTATGTCTACAGACTCTGTCCCTTTAACAGAGTGTCACAGAAACCCAAGTTCGGTGGATCGGAGACTAGTTTAGGGTAAGCATGGGAATCTGTGGTTTGCCTGTTTGTTGTTGAGTTTATTGGCTTGTTTCATGCTGTGTGTTCTGTCTCCTTCACATAGAACATGGGGTAAATGGGCAGGTCCTGAGGATAACATCTACTCTGTGATGAAGTATGAACATGGAACAGGGTGTTGGCAAGGCCCCAACAGATCCACCACTGTAAGTCTCAGCTAGTCAGGCAGCATTTAACACTCCCATTGTTTATGATACTCTGAATTAAAAGTAATTCTCATTGTATTATTTCAGGTTAAGTTAACATGTGGAAAGGAAACAGTGGTGACATCTACCTCCGAACCCAGTCGCTGTGAATACCTCATGGAGTTCATCAGTCCTGCTATTTGCCAGGAGCCTGCAAGCTTCGATTCAGGTCATCCTGACCATGAGGAGCTTTAGAAGCTCATTAGATGTTAGTATTTTACATATTCAATGTTTGTAGACACATGATTGATTGTTACATATAATCACACAAGTAACCACAACAGTCATATTTAATTTTATTAATCTATATCAAAGAAGTATATGTACTTCGATCTGACAAAGTACAATGTTGCATGTAAGGTACACTGAGTCAATATTGTTGCAACTGAAAATGACTAACACTTCAAATTTTAAATGTAATCCTAAACGTATGGTATGCTTAATTCACACATTAATTAAAACTTTGTTCTTGAAAATAAAATATCCAAGGATTATCTGCCTTATCTAAGAGATTTTGTGTCCTGTCTTGCAGAATGCTCTGAAGGGATCACAGTCATTGCAGCAAAATGATTAGTTTCCAGTCTGCATGCTGTACTTTTGTGTAAAAGTTAAGGAAATTCCAATGGGCAGTGAAATTATTGTGATCAACACATCCATCTTCCACTCCTACATGACGTGTTGATGCTAGTGTTTCAAGCCAGCTGTAGTGTCATTCCACTGTTATCAAATAAAGTTGTTTTAATCATACCTCATTCCTGTCTGTTTTTACTGTAACTCAACCAGTAAAGTTCCTCTGTCATGTTTTTCAATGACTTTATTTGAAGTTAATTAATTGATAAACTGTTAGCGGATAAAATATTTAACAGCTGCAGTAAGCTAGGTTGCAGGAGTGTGTATTTCTTAAAATATCTGCTACACCTTTTAATTAAAGCATTTAGTCTTGGTTTCATACCTTCTATCAGTTATTGTTAATCTGATAAATCAGAGTAAAAATCTAAATATTAATCATCTTTCTAACCCTTTTCCTGTCTGATAGATGTCAATGATTGTCATTTGGTCTTGAGTTTCTTTAGATAGAGCCATGATGTGTTGCTTTTTGAGAATGGATTAGCCTTCATGTTGTCAGACATGGTCTGTTAAATTGATTTTTTGATTCTGCAGGTCTGGCAGTAATCAGGCATTGGTATACCTAAAACACTGGACCAAAAAAGTGTGGATAAACAGTTGCATGTGAAGTAATTGCTTATTCACTTGGAACCAGGTTGTTTTTTTTCCTATTATAAATAAAATGATTAGAAAACTGTACTCTGTCTTTATTCAGGTTATCTTTGTCTGATATTGAAATGTGTTTATCTGAAGAAAAAAAAATTGTAAGAACAAAAACCGTAAGAAACTTTTTAGGAGGCAAACAAATGACACTTCACAATAACACTAAACGTCATCAAAAGAACATTTGTAATGAAACATAGTTGTGGCAGCATCATGATCTGGGGTTTTTCAAATTGTTTTTTTGAAGTAGATTAAAATTATAAAAAAGTTGTAAATACTAGTCAGTTTGACCCAATACCTTCAGGTAAGAAACCAGCAGTGAGTGATGCTGAAAAAAACCACAGATCCAAAACTGAATACAGGCGGATCAAACGAAACTCTTACTTCTGTTCTGGTAGTTGATTAAAACCAATAGAAAGCCAAATAAAATCTCAGAACCACTTTTATTTGTAACTTTCATTTATTTTTTTCTGGCATGTAAAGTACAAATAATTAAACAATTCCATGAAAAAGTCTTCAAGCGTCTTCAGCTGAAATCCCAGTAATAAATATCCTAGTCTAAACTGAAAGGAGTATTTTTTATCTTTGCTTAAATTTGACATTGTTCATTTGGTCATGTTTGGAAGTATGAGATTTTGTAGTTTTTTTGTTTTCTTTTCTGCCGACGTTGCTGTCAACAGAACTATTTGATCGTTTTTACCTTTTGATTTGTTCTACCATTCCAGGAAAAGGTAAGAAAAACATCACTAAGTTACTGCATCCCCTCTTCTAAATAAATAGACACAAAATACAGCTGAGAAACAGAAGGACCACTCACCCTTTTGCTACTCTAGAGACTCCCAAGAAAACCTTCCTGTAGCTTGTTGGAACTCTGTGATATTTTTCCCAGAGTTCTTGGCTGAATTTGTGACAGTCTGAATTGCACAAATTGATATTAAAATTGATATATATGGCCTCACCAAAATATTTATTTGACAGATTCAGAAGTCTCAAATTAAGTTTGGTAAATTCAGCCCATCAGCAAAACAGGAAAGCATCTTTTGAGCAAATCAAACGAATGTGTCCCCCTGAAGTGGGCCGAAGCCTCACTAAAAGGGGCGCCTTCAAATTAGGGGATCACAGAGTGGTTGGAAAAAACAAGACTGTGATTAGGTTAAATAATTAAACATTTTTCATTTAACAAGACAAACAGAACACAGGCAGTAAAGGCATAACATCTAGCACACAGCATGTATGTTTATACACTTCAATTAGTTAAATATAGCAGTGCATTCTTTGACTATGGAGAACGTTTCCAAATCGTACTTCTAAAGCTGTTTTTCTATTTGTCCCCCTTATTAAGAAACAAAATGGTGTAACCACAATTTGGCAAACTTAAAATCTTTTAAAACTTGCAAATATAATGAAATAAACCATAAATATACACAAAACATACTTTGTACGAGGCAATAATAATAATAATAATCATAATAAATAGTTTTTAAGTTAACAATAAGTTAAAACTACAAGCTTAAAGTCGCCCAAATAATACAAGTTTGTTGGCGCTATTTTTAATTTTTTCAGTTTAAATTATTTTCATGTTGCAACAAAAGCTACCACAGACTTTACAAACACAATTGAACACAGTTTGATTGAAACAAAAGAAATCTAACTAAGTCTAAAATCTGCATACACTGTAAAAACTGCAACTAATAAAATGGAAGAAAAATAACAAAGTGTACCCAATCGATGCAACCAAAATGTAATCTTCGACCCATGTGTGTTCTCTATGGCAACATCAACAACACAAATACACTAAGCTGACAAGTGAGTCCTGATATGTAAATGAAATCAAGAAATTACAGGAAAATGATATTTGAAATTGACGTGGGCTAAAACTGATGTTTTGTTAGACAATATTCCTTTCAAAGTGATTGAGAAAAGCTCTATTAAAGTCAGCCAAAAATGCAGTTTGAGCTTGTGTGGGCAGAGCACGAAATAGGGACTGAGGAAGTGATCATGGCACAATTTGAAGATCGGAGCTCTCATTCTTTGTTTGATTCGGTAACGAGTCTGTTCGATTTAATCGCTTTCGCCTGAACAGTCGCTCCTCTTGCAATTCTGCAAACCTTTTCAGTGTGACGTTTCTTTTTATTTTTTTAAAAATATATATCATTTGTTCTCAGTCAATATAAAAACAAAGCACATTGCACTTACTGTTCCATAGGAAAGTTTTTTGTCTTTTTAAAAGGATTATTGTTGTTGCTGAAGCAGTTTAGTACTGTTTCCTGCCATAGTCCTCGGCTCTCATACATCAGGTGTAGGTCTCCATATGGACCCGGTATGGGAGGTCATTTTTAGACTTTATCTTGGCTGCAGTTCAATGTGGTCTGTTTTCTTACTCTAACGTCTTTCCCTAGTCTTACCTCGTGCTCAAAGTTAATGTGCTATCACTTGCAAGAAACCAAATGAGCTAGATTAGACCTTTCTGTGATTAGCTGTAGAGAACAGCAATCACCATTTGCGGGGGAGAAACAGTATGAGTCAGATCAAAAAAATGTCAGCAAAAAGTATTTGCAATGTTATAAAAGATTAAGATAAAACAGGTGATTTGAATGTCAGGGGAAATATGTGGATGCATTTTTTTTGCCTTGGTCACAAGGTGAGTTGAGTCATCCCTTTTTTTTATACATGCCTTTATTGTACTGCATGATATATGTGCAAATGTAGTGGATTTTATCATTTGGTATGGTGGTTATTTGATCCAGAAATGGAAATCGATATGCGTAACTTACAATATATACTCAAAAGCAATTCTAACTTAAATTGTCGAGGGTCCTTGCTCAACAAATAACAGATTTTTACAGCAGTTATGTAGGGGATATTATAGTACATTTACCATTCTTAGTACTGACTTGCAAAGCAATTCTTTGGCAAAGATCAAATCTATGTCATTGTAAGGATTTTCAATGTGAATCAGCACATTTTGAATGTTTTTATGATCAATCTGCAAGCAGCTTCTTCAGTTTTAGAGCGGGGCACTGAGCCAATCTTACTGCAGCTCTGTCTGGGATTTTCAGGTCAAAGAACTTCCATTGCTGAAGCAACATTGTACACGATTTCAAGAGTGCGTCCAAACACTCGAAAATGCAGATGTGTCTGTCAGGTTATACCCTGGCTGTTTGAATGTACCTTCTATTGGGTCAGATTTGTATTTGTATTGTTTTCAAACGGTTAAGTTGTGTGAGATATGCAGTTCCTTCGCCCCCTCCCCAGATCCCGACCCATACACCGCAGGCTTCTTCCCTCTTGCTCTGCAAAGATCAGAGGGTTTGAAGCAAAGCCACACGGTGTCCCAATTTTTTCCAAGCTTAAGAATCTGTAAAAATTCAGCACATGTCTTGTTCCTTTGTATGTATAAAAATAGATTATCTCTAATGTAATCCTTTTCAAAGAGACCGTCCTCTTTGGCTAACACAGCGTCACTTAGAAAAGCAAAAATGACTTGAATATAGCTGACCTTATTTAACGCATCATTGTGCGCCTGTGTCTTGATATTAAAAGACACTCACTCTCCACATGGTACATCAAAAATCTGGGCTGCAGCAGACACTTCGACTACATGGGTTGGGCCTTATTGTTTCATCAAGGGTGCCATAAATAATCCCAGTGCTCCTGGGTTGGGGATATTTTAATCACCAATTATTTTTGTTGTTGCACCAAATAAATCTGAAGAGACTTGGTAAATGCTCTTTTATGATCAAAAGTGTAACTATGACACCTCTTTTCAAGGTTGATGTACCGTCATGTTTGAGAGTTCAAAGTTACCAGGAAGCTTTAAGAAGAAGAGAATGGCTTTAAAGAAAAAATGTCACTTTTTCAGTTTAAAAAGCTAAAGAAGGTAATCTTTCTGCTTAATGGATATGTGTTCAGATACGACTCTTGTCAATTATGAGTCGTCTAACTGCTCAATGTAGGATACTATAGATCCAGTTTAATCAACAGAAAAGCAGCCTTTATCTTTAAGAAATTGAGGAATAATACTGGTGAATTTCATGTTTTTGCTTCTTTGCAGGCCTGCCCTGATTACTGAAGTTGTACTGCTTCAAGCATGTCTATGTTTTTCTTCCAACTATGCCTTCTAAGAGCAAAAACATGCAGGTGTAATTAAATTAACCTGCCCATCAGTGACACGTTTGCATTTTTTCTTTACCGACTGGTAGAAAAGCATTGCGGAAAAAACCAAAAAAAAACAAAAAACTTTCGATGCAAGAAAACTCCATTTGCAAGTCAGCCAAAGAGTAAAAACACCAGTATTTTTCTTTTTTGTCACAGCTGTGTGATGATGAAACTGTTTTTCCCCTCACACTCATCGCTCTCTTGCCCAGCAGAGAATTATTAATGAACGTCGTCACCATGGGATCGCTGCTGCTCTGCTCTAAGTTCACACACAGTCTGCATGTATTCAATCCACCACGAGGATGAGATCAAGAGAAAAAAAAATACAGCTTCAGAGGACTAAATATGTGTAAATCTTTCTATTACTGAACTGTGTCTCTGTGATACGTTACTGTTCTATCGTGATAATTCTCGTGAGACAGTGTGGATAGAAGTGATGGCCTTTGAACTGCTCTTCTCATTGACCATTGAGCTAAATCATGTTGGGTCTGAGCTGACAAGCTCTGATATATAAGAGAAAAATGCCTTGAAGCGAGGCACCACCTAATGCAGGTCAGGAAACAGTAGTCAAAGTTTCTAGAAAATGCTTACATACTCGGCTATTATAACCACCTTAAATATTGAATATATAGTAATATTTTAATAGACGTATATAAGAGAACACTGTTTTTAGTTTTATTTTCTTTGATCTAAAAAAATCACCGATTCAAAATGCCCAAGTGTAAAAAAAGTGACTACATCCCCTCCAGCAGGATAATGGGAGAGATGGTGGGGTAAGAGTTTGGGTAAATTGCACATATTTTTTTCGATAATTTTGTTCGTCAGTTGTAGTTATTTGCCTGAATTCAATCAAAGCACTCAGTACACATTCTCTGTCACATTCGTTAGACTGTCTCCTAAATAGAAAGCTCTTCCCCCTTGCCCCCTCATCCCCTCAAAAACAACACCAGCTACGTACCCCTTCTAATTCAATCCAGGCAAATACAGGGAAAGACTTGCAAGTTGTGTAAAGAGAAAAGAAAGAACTCCACTAGTGTGTTTGTTTGAAACTCTTACTCTATGTTTGAGTATTTTTGTGTGGTTTGTGTGCATCTGCATGTCTGTGTTTATGAGTTTGTGTGAGAGTATGTCAGAGAGAAAGACAGAGAGACTCAGTCCAGGCCCATGTAGAGTGATGGCGCAGGGAGGCTCAGGTACGTCCCCCTGCAGGTCGAACAAGCTGGCACTATAGGCCTCTCCTTCAGGCCTTGTGCTGCTTGCTGGTTTTGAAGGAAACCTGCAGCACGCGGTCGCCCAGGCGATAGCCGTTTAGACTAGCGATAGCCATTGCGGCCTCGTCGTAGTTGGTCATTGTGACAAAACCGAAGCCCTTGCATTTGTTGGTGGTGAAGTCACGGATGACTTTCACATTGGTGACGGCGCCAAAAGGTCCGAAGAGCTGCCACAGGACGCTCTCGTCTGCTTCAGGTGACAGGTTGTAGACAAAGATGCACCAGCCGGCGCCAGTGGGACCGGTTAGGTTGACCCCAGCCAGGCTGGTCATGCTGTCAATGGTGATGGGTGAGAATCTGGGAAAGAGAGGAGGAGAACTACCATGGGTGTCATTCTGAAGTTCCACACAGCATTCAGTGCTTAACATTATCTTCTAATGGCTAGGTATCTGTGGCATCTGAGGACCCCCATCTCCATCCTCTCTCTGCTGTACAATAAGTAGATAAATATGTGTGGGCACCACAGTGTCTCCAAACTGCCTGCTTTTATACATAACGACACTGCGTGCCCTGAGACAAGACACCCACACAATGTGCATTTATTTTTTTTCTCTGCTGACCAGAGCCTCTGGAAGAATTGAACACATGAATCACGATGTTCAACTGAAATCACAGCATTGAACAAAACACAGAAACCTAGAGAGGGATGAAAAACAAACTGGAATCAAATCATATGGAAAACTGGAGCAAACAGAAGAGACGCAAACGGAATCTGGTATGTCCATGCTGGTGAAAAAAGGGGACATTAAAGCAACTGAAACCAACAATGTTAGTTCAGAAATAAATGTATAGAAATTATTCATATTGATTAAAAAAACAAAAGAACGAAAAGGTTAAACAAAGCCATGCCAGAATACCCTGCTGTTAGAAAGCTACAGACAGTACTAAATTCGGCAGAATGAACAAATGAGCTGTGGGCATTAGAAATTATGGCCATTTACAACTTCTTTTTGAGATTAAAGCAGCATGTGGTATTCCGGGCACTTTGTTTGAAGGTTTTATTTTGGCATGGATGCTTTTGAAAATACACCTTTTGGCATTTACCTCTTGACTCCGTAGCTGGCGTTTAGTAAATTGTCGAGTCTGCAACGCAAGAGGGAGAGTGAAGGGGATGCAAAGGTTAGTTATGAGATCTACAAGGAATGGGAGTGGTGGGCTTTTATGGTTCATGTGTAGCGTCTTCATCAGCTGGCCTGCAGAGGGCATCCTTCACTTCAACGCAGTCTCAAATCATCCAGCAAAACAATTCTGGCATGCATATAGTCCTACAGGTATTTATTATTTATTGTGACTTACAATATCATTTATTAGCTCTAATGTAAAAACATAGGCACATTTTCTAGTGACAAAGGAAGTATAGATCCCACAATACTTTTTTGAGAGATTCCTTGAAAAATTATACGTTTTTGCTTTTTGTCATTTAGCACAGCATCCACATAAATACAACCTTACCTGATAGTTTTAATTTTTGCAAGGTCTATAAGATATATGACTTATAAGCAGTATGCAAACCATTTAACGTTATTCTATTTGTACTTGGAAAAATCTAGTTTCTTACATTGTGTTTGAGCTGCTATTTGGATCTGGCCCCTTTCCAATTGAAGGGATCACACTGCAGTTTAAAAGAAAGTCAGAGAAAAAGTGTGAGGAGGAGAAGGAGAAAAAGGAGGAAAAAATACCATGTTTCCAATTAAGTAAAAGCTACCTATAGGATAAGCTTAATTATAGCTTTTATTATCAAAACGATTTTGTTTGCTTTAAACAGTTTACACGTCTTATTTTTTGCATAGTTTGAGTGAAGATCACATTTGCTGTTACATAAAATCCAGCTTCAACTATAAGCCATTGTGTGGTACAGATACTGTCTACAAATTAGGAAACTGATCTTCCATCTCTTTCAACATTACAATTTGACTCATTAAAACCCCTTTCCTGTGCTCAGACATTTGCTCTTGAAATGACATCTCTTTACCAACAGTAGAATGGTAAATGAGGGACTGATTTGGGGGTGAGGTGAAGGTTCAGGGTGAGGTTGGTCAAGGTTCAGTACCTGAAACGCTGAGTCTGATGGTGCAGGGGTCCTGTGTAGCGGCGGGCAGCAGTTTGGTACAGCTGAGTCAATAAGGCCTGGCCTGTCTTCTGGCTGGGATTGTTGGCAAACTTGACAGTGATTGGCTCAGCGGCACCCAAAGGCTTCTGCCCATTCAGTCCTTTGATGGCCTCTTCTGCTTCATTTCGCTTGTCAAACCGGATGAAGCCCACCCCACGTGATATGCCTGCTCCGATGACAAAATAAAGTGGATCGGCGTGACTACCTTGGTGTCAGTGTCTGCTTAGCTTGAGGTGAGGAGCTATATAATAAGGCTTTACCTGTAACTTGGTCCACGAGGATGCGGGATGTGATGATGCGACCATACTGAGAGAAAAGCTGCTCCATATCTTTCTGGCTCATGGTTTTGGGGAGTCCACTCACATAAAGGTTGGCATCACGGATGGATGCTGAGCTTGGTCTGGCATATGATACCTAAAACAGATTAAATAATCTATGACGTGCGATGAGCTTGAAGCACAGACACAGTGCCTATTTTATTGGAATTTAAATCAACAGGCCCAACACAAAGAAGTGCAACAATGTGAGGGGGAAGGTAAATTATACATGTTAGTGAACATTTTTTACAAATGAAAATTTGAATACTGGCATCTGTCCCAAATAGATTAAATAAGTGAACTTAGGTTTGAACTTTGACTGGGCCATTTTTAAAACACAGATATGCTTTAATTCAAACCAGTCAATTGTTGCTGTGGCTGCTCCTGTAGGTAGGTGTACCTCTGTCTCTGTCATTTGTTTTGCAACCTATAATCAACTCTGACCAGTTCCCATGTCAAAGAAAAGCATCCCCACAGCATGATGCTGCCACCACTATGTTTCATGGTTTTGAAAGTGTTAGTTTTCCTTTGCTAGTAAAATTTTGCATGTTGGCCAAAAGGTTCGGCTATAGTCTCATCCCACCAGCAGAGCATCTACATACATTTGTAGAAAACTGCAGGGGACTTCTTGTGACTGTTTTCAACAATTCAGCAATCTTAAATCTTGAAAAGCTAGATTTCTGAAGTGTACAACCAATGCTTTTTCTGACAGATTACCCCACATGAACCATTGCTCTGCAGCTAATCCAGATGTGAGCATCTTGACTAATTTTCTGATTAATGCTTTCTTTCTCGTTTCATTTTTAAATGATGGACTGAACGGGGCTCTGTGAGATGTTTAAAACTTGGGATGTTGTTTTCTAACCTATCTAAGCTTCACAACCTGATATCTAACATGATAGTAATCATGCTATTGTTTCTTCACTGATATTTTATAGGAAATCACTGAGGCCTTCACAGAATAACAGTTTTTAGACTAATGATGTGACCTTTGAACTCGACAGAGGTTGCATACGCCAAATACACATTTTGAAAACAAATGAATAACTCTCCTTTTGCTTTCATAAATATGCACAACTTTGTGTAGGCAATCCCATGAAATCCCCCAAAAATGTATTGAAGTTTGTGTTTACAATATAACAAAGTTCAAGGCGCATGAATATTCCTGTTAAGCACTGTTAGCATGAATCCCACTGATTCTTGCTCTTCTCTACAGAACAAAGTGTTTCATTATTTGCCTTAAAAAGATGACTTTCAAATACAATCAATCCTTCACAAACACACTATTCAACAGCCGTGTAACTATTACTCCAACTGAATCCAGTAATTGCTTAACAACCATGTGGGACTTCTTTGCTTTGCTATGAAAAATATCAGCTTCAGTTAATGTATTTTTCCAAATTCTCCAGTGAGTCAATTAGTGCGGCGTCATTTTTGATGCATCTGTTCGTGTCCCACGAGGTTTTTCTTCCCGGTCTCATTTCAATGCCATTTTTTTTAATATATGAAAAAATTATATCTAAGTGATTGTGCAATCGATTGACCTATTGTAGTTTTTTTCTGTTTATGGAAACATATGAACACTTGAATGACAGATAGTGTGCTCCAGTGCTTTGTTGGGAGCGGTGTGTTTGTGTGTGATGGAGGGACAGTGTGAGTGTTGGTGGAAATAGGCTGAGCCGTTCTCCCTCTGTCCTGCCTCTTTTCTTTGTTTCTATTCAAGGGAGGCGAAAAGCTCCAACCGAGCAAACAATGTGGATGCACCTTAAGGCTAGCAAGAGTTCTCACAACTTATTAACGCACTATTTATTAAATGCATTTACAAACTTCTATAAAAGCTTGCAGTCAATATGCAGTTATGCCAGTCCTGTTAAAAGTATTTGATATTAGTTAATTGGTCAATATGTTATCTTTCAGATGAATACAGGTGCTTTAATTTCATAAATCAGAACAAAGGACCAGCATCCTTTGTGTCCACAGAGGGACTGTGTGAGCAGGAGGGTTGTGCTGTGTAGTGATTAGGGTGTTCTGGACAAGTCACGGGGGGAGCTGCTCTGTTTGGGGAGCAGAGACTGCCCTATAATTAACCCTCTCCCTGTCGCTCCCACAGTACAGATGGTGCCTCAAGCCCATATGGCCTCTAATCCTGTCATTGGCATTCTGCTGCCGATTCCTCCATCACTGCCCCCCCTCTCCCCCACACCTCGATCTTCTCTTTGAATATTTCTGTAATATGAGGAGAGGATAAGAATACTGACACCAGTTATTGTGTTTTCACATAAAAAAAAAAAAATCTTTATGGTCAGTGTAGTAATACTTTGGATTTTTATGCTTAAAAGTAACAATAACTATAACAAATAAGAGTCGGTTTTCTGTATGTTCATCCATGACTTGAACCAAAGTTCATTGTTTAACCACTTGAGTCAGAACATTTGTCGGACCATCACCTGCTTCCCACTGATGGAGGTCCTGCAGTTTGTCTCAGCCTTTGGTCTACTTTGATCAAGTTTGGGATTGAATGAAATTAGAGTTTAATAATATGACCCCCCTCTCTGTTTGTCATCTGATTTTGGGACAAAGAAGCCCCCTAATTAGACTAGATTTAGGGCAGATGGGCTAACCTGCACTGACCCATGTGCACCACAGTCAGGCTGCCTAATTGCATTTCTATCACAAAAACCCTCCACATGTTGTCCGCCCCTTGCTTTCTGACCTCCACTCTCTCCCTCTCCTTTCACTCTTTCTCATTCTTCCTTTGTTCATGCTACCACTCCCTTCTGCCTCCTCACTCCCCCCTGTTTTTGCTCTCCTCCCTCTCTGACATCCATTGCCACCTCTTTCACCAACCCCCTTGACAAAATCTCCACTTCCGTCCTTTTTGTCTGGCATGCTGTCAAGAATCCAAAATGAATTTAAAATGATTCTTTCTTTTAAAGAATAGAGTTTTGCTCACCTTGATTGTTTTAGTTTGCAATTTGAGACCATTTAGTGTGTTGATAGCCTTGTCTGCGTCATTTGGATCCACATAGTTTACAAAACCATATCCCAAACTCTGACCTGCAGAGAAAGAAAGATTATAGTGATGTTAAGTTTTTTTCAAAACCTGTCGGCTTGATCTGTACTTTTTTTGTGTAATATACCAATTTTGTACCTGTTATCTTGTCTCTGACTAGCTTGCAGGATTCAATCTCTCCAATGCTACCAAACAAACTTTTGAATTCTTCCTGGGTCATGTTCTGAGGCAGATAGTTGACAATCAAGTTGGTTTTGCTGTCATCTGTGGAGCCATTTGTGCTAATGACTGGGCCGTTGGGCAGACTGGTTCCGCTTGGACCATTGGACACCTGAGTTTCCATGGTGCTGATTATCTGCTGAGGGAGAGGGTGGAATTAGAATCATTATTCACAAAGAGACTTAGCTAAATTACACCTTAAACATGCCTCAAATCAATTAACTTACAGTAATACATGCTGGCTGTGCACAGCAGAGCACACAGAGGAAGCCCACTCTCTAACCATCAGAAGCGCAGGTTAAGAATCAGCATTGCTAAAATGGAGGTAGACAAGGTCTGATTTCCCATCCTCCATCCCCCCTTCCGCTCCATCTTTCCAGCTCTCCAGCTCTGTGCCTCTGCCCCTGCAGATGTCACAGTCCCTTTTCCTTACTCCTCCCATCCCCCTACTCTCTTCAAGGGTCAAACACCATTACATCATTACACAGGGATGAATAGTCAGAATGGTGGCTACAAGGCTGGCATGAGACCGAGGGAGCGGTTGGATGGATTTAGTGCTCCAATAAATAAGACATATCATGGTTTGTTACTATAAATTTGAATGAAAATGTTTTGCCTTCGGACTCTGTGGCATTTCGTTTCCCATTTTTTAAGTAAGCACGGGTTGGTGTATAGTGGAGTATTTTGTTTTGCTTTGATGTACACTATGTTACCTAATTAGAGCCATGCAGAAGGTCAGGAAAAATGCATCAAAGACAAACTTCCTGCTCCAGTTTTCCCTCTCGGCACCAAGCTCATTGCGACTGAATCAATATTTAGAGTGTATGATATCAGTCAACACCAACGCGTGTGTGTGTGTGTGTGTGTGTGTGTGTGTGTGTGTGTGTTTGTTTTGATTGTGAGTTTAATAAAGTTGAGCTGAACAGTACTTTATTAAGATACAAAATTATCAAAAAGAATAAAAAGCTAAAGAATCATGAATCAGAATCATGAAGACCTTTTACTTAAAAAATTTACTATTTTAGGCATATACAGTAAACACCTACTACAGTTTAAAACCTATTATCAGCTATTTTCATTTATTTAATTCAGAAATGTATTTGTTTATGTTCACTGCTTATTTGTAACAATTTGTTCTGTTATCTGACTTCTAAAGGTCTAAGTCTACATGCAAGTAAAGATGTATTGATGAAGTTTTTTCTTAATTTTGTGTTGGCTTCTTTTTGAATTTTAAAACTATTATTGATTATGGAAACGTTTTGTGGCTTTGTACACATGTGGCATCATCGAACAGTTTTTTCAAATTCTTGCATTTTTGTACCTTTGTGGCTTACAACTCTGCAAACTGAATAAACAGTAACACTTGTAAGTAAAAGTTGTTTACTTGCTGCAGTATATTAATTGGTTTCTGTCAAGGTAAAAGGGGTAAATGAACCCTCGCTGAAGCGCATATCATAATATTCTACCAACCAATAAAAGGAGTTAATTTATAAGTCCTACAAAATATTCCCTAATACTATTCTAAGAAAGTGTAGTTTGATGGACAAATATTGTAGATGCAATGTAATGTATTTCAATGTACAATATAGCTCATGGCACGTAACATCCAGCATTGCCTTATTGGGTTTATTAAAAGTGTAAACTCTCTAAATATATCAGTCTAGATTTTCATCAGTTTTAACTTGTATTGTCTCTGTTTCTTCACTCTATGTACGGCATTAAGAAACTACTGAAATTTAACAAAGTTCCTGACTTATTTTTTTGTCAGTTTGATTATGTTTTCTTGAACACATTTTTCTAATAAACTCATTGTCCCTCTCCTCTGCATCCATTTGTCTTGTTTTGAGCCTCACCTTGACTCAGGTTGCCCCGGTTACTGCCCCTCAACGACCACCTTGTTTCTAATGGCTGACAGACTTCCTTACCTAACTGTTTATTTGTCTGAGCCTGTTAGCATCAGACACACAGGTTAGACATGTGTCTTCCACATGCCGATAATCTGTGTCTGTAGAAACAAAGAACTGTGAGTATAGCATTGTGACAGCGTAAAAATAAAATAGTTGAAATTCACCTCTATGTACAAAGGTTGAGCAGCAAAGGGCCGCAGCCTGTCACATAACAATTTTGATGGGAAGGTAAAATGAGGCCTGCAATTATATATTTTTTGATGAATTAAAAAATAAATAGACATGTTGTTGTTTTCATTCTAGTAGAAGTGCATTACATTATGGGATTGCAGCAAGAAATGTGTCCAAATAATAACAAAACCCATATGAAACAAAAAAAAAAGGGGGGGGGAGTAAAATTTGACACTCCAGCTGGAAACCTCAGAGAGGCAGAGCAAGCATTCCCAGCAAACAGTGTGAGGTTATATAATTCATATATCCACAGTGCCTGCCAGACACAAGCAGCAAAAAAATTGGGATTTCATAGAAATGACTTCCTATGACTACATTTAACAGATAAGCTTTAATGTAGGTGTTATATAAGTCTTTCTCATGGTTTGCAGTACCTCTGTGCCTGTATAATAGGAAGGCATATAAAAGCATAAATTGTTAAAGGTCAGTATGCACGTGGTGCAATCATAAATTCTGAGATTTTGTCTAGAAAAAAAAAAAAAAACAAGATCACTGACAATTTCTTACTTAGATTCTTTGCTGCATGTCACTCACTTTGTATTCTTATTTCTCTCTGATGAGGACAAACACAGCTAATAATTCCTGATTTAAAATCTCCAACACATCACAGCTGTTATCATCATGTTGGGAGCCCCGCTGTTTGTTGTTTTTATTTCTATTTTAGGGGTTTGTGAGACCTCCCTTAATATTTAATGGAGTGCATTGGCGTCGCCCACACACAGTCCCAGACTTGCACGCAACAAGAGCTTTGCCTCTACCACCAAACACATGAAGCCAGACTTGCACGCAAACAAGAGGTCCGGCCTCCCTTTCCTAAAGCACCACCTACACTGTGCACAATTAAATTACACAACAAAGAAGCATTGCAAGACTTAATGTAAATGTTTGTCTTGTGGTCTCTGTTCTCTGATGCCTTAAAATCATCTCTGCTCCAAATGCATTGGAGCACTTCAGGCTGTAATCTACAGAGGAATAGCATGAATCTCACAAAGTTTGTGTGTTGCAGTTTACATCACCAATTTAAATAAGATATTGTGCTTTCTGTGGTTATTTCCTGAGGAATTTGAGGTACATTTTCTTGTAGAATGAGCTATTTCAGACTTAACAATTACAAAAACTGACTGAAGTGCAAAACCCCTTTGAACACCACATGAGATATGATATTAAGAAATATTTTAGAGCAACCATTTTCTTTTCTTTTATGATCAAAATATAACCTAATCTCCGGCCTATTCTACTTCTTATAGAGATTTTTCAGGTGTGAAAGACACAATCTAAAACAGAAAGCAAGTGTAAAATGTAAATGAGCCTTCTGAATAACACAGATTACAGGATTATCCCAAACAAAGGGCATTAGCCACACTCTCTGCAGTTTAAGGGATCATGGTGGCAGATGTAACACAACAGGATGACCAGAGTCACCGCTCTTGTCAACCATGAACAGAGACGCCACACAGTCAGATGACAAAATAAAAGATTTCTCAAAGATCGCAAAGATTTCTGGGTGTTACGGGTCGCTTTGATAAGATGACAGCAGACAGCGTCAAAGACTGCAGGACACAAATCTGTCTCACAAGTCCTTGGAGCATGAGGGGCGCTATCCAGCGTGCTGAAAAGGGAGTGGCTGTGTGAAGACACAGATGGCCTTGAAACAACCAAAAACAAAACGTCGACTTTATTCATTCTTTTCTTCATTTTAACTCTCTAAACCCTGAAGCACAAGAAAATATTTCAATTCAATTTAAACCTTTTAAAGAATCGACTGATTTCTGGGCCTTTACTCTTTAACCGCTTTAAATCTAAGACTGGTGAGCTCTGCTGGCATTCATAAACCGGAGCGCCTATTTGCTGAATAAACGTATTGAAAAGACCAAACAAAAGAGCCACCCGTTCCTCCTCTTCTCCCTCTCGCAGAGGGCTATGGCAGGACTATGAATATTAATGTAAACAGTGGCGCTTTGTGTCGAGGCCAGGGGCTGCACGACTCGCCAGGAACAATGATTGTTACAGTTGCCAGCTCCAAGTCAAAAACGCAAAGATGAGTAAAATATCCTTAATCGAAAAAGCCTATAAAGTCAGTATTTGATATTTGTAGTTTTTCTCAATTTTTTTTTTTTTTTTTAGATTTCAATGGCTTGTATTTCATTGTGTAACAGTAAAATTATCTCTCTTCACAAAACATTTACATAACAATTAAAATGGAATATTTTGTAGTAAAATGCACGTTGTTTATCCGTCGTAAAAGTTTTTACAGGGAATATAGAATAAAAAAAAAAAATAAGGGTATATATTTTAACATTTAAATACCTGTTGACCTACAAGAAGCACATCTCTGCTTATATAATTGCATTTATCGCCTATTTTAATAATTTTACCCTGCATTACTCCCTTAACCTTTAAAATCGACTGATATATATATATATATATATATATATACAATATCCGTCTTCAGTGTTTTGCTCCATGTAGGTCCAGTGAATGGAGCGAGTAGTATTTGCCCTATAAGAGCAAAGAAACGCTCTACAGTGATGGCCTCGCCTGTCCTTGTCCTTGAATTGTGTAAGTGCTTTGGGAAGGTTGTCTGACTCAACCCTTTTATTTGCTTGGCACTGCGGTACAGGCACGGGGGACTGCGGACCATGTGGAGGGGAGATGCTGTCACTATAAAAAAGGCCTGAAAGTAATAATGGGCTTCAACAAAGAGAAAATATGTGTATATTCCGGGGAGCAGCTTTGTCTCAAGTGTGTCCTTTATATTGTGAATAATATATTTTGTGCACTAAAATTAGTCATCTGATAAACTGTCTAGGCTTTTTATATTCAATTATTTTGATTAAAACGAATGCTCCCCCCTATTTGTGAGTGCTCTGTTTAGATTTCCAGTTTATTATTATTTATGTCTGTAATTCTATGTAAATGTTTTTAATTTTTACTGTTCTGCATACATAAACATTGTGCGTTCAGCCGTAGATCATGTCTAGAGGCAAAGCAGAATGGGTCGTTAAAGGCTTCAAGGCCCTCGTTTGATGCTCCGGTCTAACAGAGACACGCCCAATCCAGCCTGTCGGCGCAAACAGCAAAGCCAATTTATCAGCGCATCTCCTTTCATCAGACAAGCGCAGCGCTGGCATGGCCATCTTGTATGTGCAGCGCTGTGGTTCCTGGAGAAATGCGCTTTAAAATGGTGATGTCCGAGCGCGGCCTTAGTGGTGCCGTCACGGCCCCGGATATTTCCAGCCCATTTACCCGGTTGTAACATAACGAGTAGTCTGGGGAATTTGGACTTTGTCTGATTCAAAGCGAACCAGAGGATGCGTAATCTCTCTTCCCACCCCACACACATCTACTCTCGCAGAGTGACTCGGACTCGACTACCCCCCACCCCCACCCCCCTCCACGCCCCCCCTCGCCTTGTTGGATGGGCCCTCAGCCTCTGCGAGGCATCATGTTTTGTCTCACAAACCCGTCTCCAGCATCCTTGTGCTGCACCAGGCAAAGACAGCTGCCCCAACATCTTCCGAACCCGGAGCATCATTACGTTTCTTCCTCTCCATCACTACTATCCGGCACGATGTCAAATGCAAAGCTTGGATCTTGATCGTTTCAATAATGCATATTGAGATGTGACGTTTAGGCGACCAAGGCGAATGTAATCCTAAGTAAAAAGCCATAGCTACCTAAAATGGCAGGATAATGTTTTCACCAACGCTGAGGCTGTTTGCAGGCTTGGAGCGCAGCCGGTATGGCGCATCACACAGCGTGAGACTGCTAACTACCCATATCGATCGTTAATCTCATCAGAATGATATGGCATGCCATACTGGACAAAAAAGATAATCCCAAAGATCCGCTGTGTTTCGGCATGTGGGTACAAGTGGTGAGAGAATTTGTGTTGAATTAATCTATCAATGGCTGCATCACATGTGCACATCCAAAACAAATACTACACAAAACCTCCCAATGATGCAACTACTCACTCTAAAATAAGAAAAATAGAGGCATACGTACAGTAACCATTCTTGACGTACAATGAAATAAATCTAGGTCCTTCTTTTCTCAGGTCTTGAAGCGGAAGTCTGCGCTCTTGGGCCTTTAAATTATTATATAGCCTTTATGTAATATTAGAAGCAAAAAGTAAAAGAAAAAAAAGAAAAAAAGGAAAAAAATACAGTCTTCGTCAAATGATCTCAGCCCTCCGAAATTGTTGGTGTCCTCTACAGGATGAAAATGAGGAAATAGGAGTTTTCTTCTGAATGATGGTGATGGAGAAAGCTTCTCTCCGTCTGGCGTGGGCGATGGTTCAGAAAAAAAAGAAGCAGTGATCCTCAGCAGGGTGTGTCCAGGGGAGGGTGTTTTGGTTTTGCTGTTTTTGCTTGTGTATGTGTGTGTGTAATTCCTCGTTCCTCTCGCAGCCTCCTTCTGTGCCTCTGCTGCAATGTTCTTCTTTTATGCGTCCTCCTGGCTCGCAAAGCGCGTTGCTGATTGGCTAATTGTGCAGGGAGGGTACTACATGGCAGCCATTGCAATGCGCTCCTCTCCCATTATCCCCTTCAGGAGAGATCACCAAGAGTCCTCCCCCTCTCTCCTCTCTCCCCTCTTCCATCCCCAGCCCTTCCATCTCTTCACTCCCTCCTTCTCACTGCCCTTCCTTTCTTCCTGCCCCCCTCTCTTCACACATGCAGAGCACAGTGAATAGGACTCCACCTGCACTTTCAGAACAGATGGGTGCAGCAAAAGGCAGTGGACTTTCTTCTTTCTTTCTCCTTCAGCACATTTTGCACTCAGTTCTGCATTGGCTCAGCTCCTTCCTTTATCTATCAGTCTACATTAGGGTTTTTCTGAAACTAAAGCGAACATCTCCACCCAACAGGCAGATAAAAGCAATTCAGAGGTATTCATTCTAACCTGATAACTACACAAAAGCAGTACAAGAGAAAAACGCAGAAATATGCAATAATTGGGTTTGAGTATTGGCCAGAAACAAAGCACTGCATCCATACTACTACATTATTACAACAAGGAGTGGATAATTTCTGGGCCTTTCCTACACAAGGCAGATGGTTAGCCACTAGGTCAGGTGCAGAAATGGGAATACCAAATTAGACTCTCTGAATTAATTACTGTCTATTCAGCAAAAGGTTGAGAATGGTAATATATTTCTAGCTGTTATCCAGTTGAGCCAAATGATCTGTTTTTGTCTGGGTTCTTTTTTTTTAACAGAAAGCAGTGTTTTTTTTCCCCCACTCCCTATTTACGTTAATCTCAAAGTTTCCCATACACTGAGGAGTTCCCAGCCACTCTCTCTCTTTCCCGTTCTCTCGGCACACCCCCTGCTGTTTCCTCCCATGAGCCTGACTGTATGGTAAGTGCTCGCTGAGACATGCTGTTTGGACTCATCTATAATGTATCCCCTGCCCCGGGACATCATGTGTGACAAATGACCTATTTTTTGTGCAGACCCCCACAGGGCTTTGACCCGAGGGTTGGGGGTGCAAGTTGCATAAATTACTACAGGTTTGTTTATTTGTGTATGCATTTTGAGTTTCCATTCTTGTGGGGAAGTAAGAGAAGTGATTTCTTTGCTACAGAACTGTCTTTGTACATTTTACAAATATTGATGGCTGAAAAAGTGCTGGAGATGTGATCACTCTCCTTTGCTCTCCTTAAATGACCTTGAGGAATCCCCATATGTTTGAAGAATGATGGAAAAGAAAAATTGTTTGCATTATTGATACTGGCCACTTGCCCTTAATTGATCCTAATATGGATCTTAATTGATCCATATTAGTGTATAAAGAACAAGAAAACAAGTAACTTTAGGTCCCTGCCTCCAAAGGTTTCGTGTGTATCCCTTTATTTTACCATCCTGCAGCTCTTTTCCAGCAAGCCTCTGAACATAGGCTCTGTCTGATATTTTACATACTTGCCTTACATAAGTAGCAAGCTTGGCTCAGAGCTTGGATGATATTAGTGAAGATGAATATTGCATGAGGAAAGCACTCGTTAAGTGTTAATAAGAGGATAGAGATGGAGCCCCACTGTCAGTCTGTTTTAACCCCGCCCCCACTGTTCTCTGACAAGCAGTGACTCAACTCAGCCTTGGAGCCCTTGAGTCAGTTTGCCAGTGAGGGAGGACAAGTGTGTTGTCCATGTGTGGAAGAGCACACGTATGCGCCCTTGTGTATATGTGCATGTGTGTGTGTGTGTCTGTGTGGTTCTTGTCAGCATGCATGGCTGTCGGAGAGGAGATGGAGAGATTCACTCATTAGGTGCTTGTGTTTTTTTCCTTTTTGCTGGCTGAATGAAAGCGGCTCTTGTTACACAAAGGCAACCGGGTCTGTCAACTGACTGCCGTCCCACTTACAGTTCACACTTAATGTGAATAAATGGGCTTAATTGTGGCCTCTCATTAAAGCCCCTGTTTGTAGCATGGCAGCTGAATCCTCCATGTGGGTAAGAGGGCATTTAAAGCATCTATTGTATGTTACTGAATCATGGATAAAGCATTAGTTTGGCTTAAAAGTCTTTTTCTGTTATTCTACTGATTATTTTCTTATAGTTAAGGGTCCCTCCAGTAGTGGTGATTAGGATTCTTGAAGAAGTCACCCTTTTATTTTGGCCTATTGTGGAATGCATTTGGTGAAATATTTTAAAATGAAAAATACCAAATATTCAGGTCCTTCAAGCTTAAATGTACATACTTGTGTAGCAGGAGAACAATGCATGTTTTTTTGGGTTTTTTTCAGAAATAAACATTTGAACAGAGTGGTATGCATTTGCATTCAGCCCACTTTGCTTAGATACCCCTAAAAAGTCCAGTGCAATCATTTGCTTTCAGAAGTCCACTAATTTGTAAATAAAGCCTGCCTGTGTTTAATTTAATCAAAATAATATGTGTGGTGGAGAACGAAAACTACACATTACCCTGAACATACTTGTGTGTTATGGTTTGCGAGATAGGACCCCAGAATGCAGACGAGCAGGCAGCGTGATGGTAAGTGAAAAAGGATTTAATGACAAAAAACAAAAACTCTCAGAGGCAGAAGCAGAGCCTGGCAAACCCTCAGAGGCAGAAGCAGAGCCTGGCGAACCCTCGTCTCTGGGTTTAAAGGCCAGAACGAGGACAAACTGTTCCTTACACCCCTCAGGAACAGGGTTCAGCGGCGTTTCCGCCTCGAACCCCTCGTCGCAGGGTTCAGAGGCCAGAACAAGGACAAAACGTTCCTTACACCCCTCAGGAACAGGGTTCAGCGGCGTTTCCTCCTCGAACCCCTCGTCGCAGGGTTCAGAAGCCAGAACGAGGACCAGTTCCTCACTGAACCCCTGCAGACTAGGAACAGGAGCTGAGGTGTCGGCGGGACCCTCAGTGGCGTGCGCAGGAGCTGAGGCGTCGGCGGGACCCTCAGTGGTGTGCGCAGAGGCTGAGGTGTCGCTGAGACCCTCAGTGGCGTGAGCAGAGGCGTCGCCGGGGCCCCCGATGACTTGAGCCGGGGCGTCCCTCTTACGACGTCCTCTGCGCCGTGTGGAGGGGGTTGAGGCTGACTTAGGGTCAGGCGTCATCCCAGGCTGTGGAGTGTCTGGCCTGGAGTCAGGCTGTGGACCTGGCATGGGCTGCTCTGCAGCAGCATAAGCTCCTTGGAGTCTTGGCGTGGGCTGCTCTGCAGCAGCAGAGAACCGGCGCAACGACTTCTCCGCCTCCCGAGACAGGAACGTAAAGAGGTCCATGGAACTAGCCTGGTGCTCATCCGCGAGGTCCATTGTTGGCGGAAACAGTCTGTTATGGTTTGCGAGATATAGGACCCCAGAATGCAGACGAGCAGGCAGCATGATGGTAAGTGAAAAAGGATTTAATGACAAAAAACAAAAACTCACTCACAGCAGGAGGCAGGAACAAAACAACAAACGGGCAAGCGAGACAGGCATGGCATGATTTGAAAACAAGACTTGAGCATGAAAAATGTTTCCGCGATAATTTACAGACCAGGTGTGTATTTATGGAGCGTGACCAGGTGAAACAAGAAGACAGATTAATAGGTGCAGGTGATCCAAATTAACAGAACAAAACGTGGCTGGAGCAAAACAGAGACTCTTGAACACAAACTAACAGAAACTAGAAAAAACATGAAGCAAAAGCATAACCAGATCCAAAAACCAAACTTGACAAAACAAGAACAAGACGACAAAACTAAAGCATGACCAGGAAAATAAACAGAAACATGATTCAAAACTTGAACTGTGAAAAACATAAGAAAAAACCCGAAACCAAAAACCAAACAACCCCAAATCATAACACTTGTATGGTGAAACATGGTTGTGGCATCCTCATGCTGTGGGAATGCCTTTGTTAAGAAAAACCAGGGAAGTTGGCCGGAGTTGACGAGAAGGTGGATAGAGCTTAATACAGGATGATCCTGGAAGAAACCTGGAGAGTGGTCACCTTCCAGCAGAACAGTGACACTAAAACCAGTCAGAATTAAAATGGAATGGTTATGATCAAAACGACATTTATGTATTAGAATGGCCAAGTCAAAGTCCAGACCTAAATCCAATTAAAATTCTGTGGCAGCTCTTCAAAGGTGATGTTCACAGTTGCTTTCTAAACAATCTGTCGGAGTTCTGAGAGTTTCTTTCTGTTCACCTGTTTTACCTGCTACTAACCCCATCCAACCTCTAGATGGCACCAGACGCACGGTAGGAGATGAGTCCACAGGTGTTCTCTATCAGCCTCTTTAGGAGAGGAGCTTAAGTACCCAACGTTGCCAACACTCCGGCACCTGAGTGTTTACCTGCAGTGGTAACTCTAGCTGGCCAAGTCAAATCTCCTTGTGATTATTTTCTGAATACTGATCTTCTTGTGTCCTCCTTCCCAGGTTACCTCCAGTTCCGAGCTTCTTATCCAGTCTGCGTATGCAGAAGATCCGGACTCGCTCTCCACAAGAGAACTTCACGGATTATTTTCTCAGTTGGCTGCATTCGAGTTTCTCGTCTCCTCAGACTTCCTGTGAACGAACCTTTCTCACCCTCCACCGTGCTCCCCTCCAAGATCATCCACCTGCTGCCACGTCCACCTCAAGTGCAAGTAAAACAGAATTATCTGGACCTTTCACTTACCCGACACGCTCCCGGAGTTTTCCATCATCTCACTTCTCCTCACCCCTGGCGGATCTCCTAATCTCCCTCTGTAAGCAAAAATATATCAAGATCAACAACCCAGAATATTACCTGTCACTTACCATTGATCCCTTCTCCATACAGCGGCGAGTTCCTGTTTCTCCAGCAAACAAAATATCAAAGAATTTTCTATAGTTTCATACACTAGCAGCTGCTTCAGGTTGGGATACCTGTGCTCTTAAAGCCGCTTTTTTCCAGTCCCTTGACGAATCTTTGAAGGATGAGTTAGTTTTGCTAGATGAACCCAAGACTCTAAATTAATTTATAGCTTTAGCTACTCGAGTTGATAATAGATTGAGAGATAGAAGAAAGTCACGTTTTGAAAGGTTTGCTGTGAGATCACAGGCACCTCAGAGCTCAGCTGCAGCACCTCGCCCTGAACCGCTTACACCTTCTCCAGAACCCATGTAAATTGCTCGGACTCGGCTCTCCCCAGTTGAACGTCAACGAAGAATGGAATCCAAGCAGTGTTTATACTGTGGCACACACGGACACTTCATCGCCTCATGCCCAGTGCGACCAAAAGAGAGGGTCCGCCAGTTCTAAAGGGGAGCCTGACGGACCACTATTTCACCCCTGCCAATAACAGATTCACCATACCAGCTACCATCTTGTTCTCCCAAGACTCA
The DNA here is from genome assembly GCF_021462225.1 of Girardinichthys multiradiatus. Taxonomy (NCBI): domain Eukaryota; kingdom Metazoa; phylum Chordata; class Actinopteri; order Cyprinodontiformes; family Goodeidae; genus Girardinichthys; species Girardinichthys multiradiatus. The sequence continues at coordinate 28,659,491 of NC_061818.1, forward strand.
CTCCATTTATCAGCTCTCATTGACTCAGGAAGTGAGCAAAGCTTAATCAGCCAACGCTTGGTGGAACAGGCTCAGATCGACACAGAACTCCTTCCTATCCCTCACCTGGTTTCTGCCATTAACGGTGAGAACCTTCAACACATCACACACAAGACCAAGCCTTTAGAATTAATAATCTCTGGAAATCATCGTAAACTGATATCCTTCTTCGTGTTTCCTGTTTCTCAAAATCCCCTAGTTAGGTTTTCCCTGGCTCCAGAAGCACAATCCACTCCTTAACTGGTCTAACTGTCAAATCAGTTCCTGGTCCATTAACTGCCTCTCATCCTGTTTATATTCAGCCGTTCTACCCGAAAAACCAGAACCTGATCCTGGAACAGCAGTGTATCCTGACTTAACTTCAGTTCCCGAGGAGTACATGGATCCAAAACAGGTCTTCAGTAAAACTAAGGCTCTGTCCTTACCCCCTCACAGGCCATACGACTGCGCCATTGACCTTCTCTCTGGGCACCTCTGCCCTCCAGTAGACTCTATAATGTCTCAAGCCCTGAACGACAGACCCTCGAAAGATATATCACTGAGTCCCTAGCTGCAGGCATCATTCGTCCCTCATCGTCTCCACTAGGGGTGGGGTTTTTCTTTGTGGGGAAAAAAGATGGATCCCTTTGTCCATGCATTGAATACAGGGGACTGAATCTTATCACAATCAAGAACAAATATCCTCTTCCACTTATCTCTTCTGCATTCGAACCTGTACAAGATGCTACCATATTTTCCAAACTCGACCTCCGTAATGCTTACCATCTCGTCCAAATCCGCCAGCGGGATGAATGGAAAACAGCTTTTAAGACCCCTTTAGGACATTTTGAGTATCTGGTTATGCCTTTCGGCCTCTGTAACGCCCCGGCAATATTTCAGGCCCTAGTGAATGATGTCCTGAAGGACTTCATCGATCGTTTTTGTATATTTAGATGACATCCTCAATTACTCAAGAAACCTCTGAGAGCATCAACAAAATGTCCGCTTGGTCCTTCAACGTCTCCTAGAGAACCGTCTATATGTAAAAACTGAAAAGTGTGAGTTTCACAAGACCTCTGTTACCTTCCTCGGATTCATCTTAAAGGGTGATCAGGTTCGTTCAGATCCAGACAAGATTAAGGCTGTACTTGAATGGCCCACTCCTGACTCACATACACAGCTTCTACGGTTTTTGGGCTTTGCCAATTTTTATAGAAGATTCATCAGAAACTATAGTCAAACTGCAGTCCCATTAATCACTCTGACTTCCACAAAACACCCTTTTGAGTGGACTCCACAGGCAGATGCTGCTTTTCATAAGCTCAAGGACAGCTTCTCTCAAGCCCCCAATCTCATTCATCCAAACCCATCAAAACAATTCACACTAGAAGTTGATGCATCTGATATTGGAGCAGGGGCTGTGCTATCCCAAGTTTCTGACTCTGATGACAAACTTCACCCTTGTGCCTTTTTCTCCCGCAGGTTCAATCCAGCCAAGAGCGATTATTATGTGGGAAACCGAGAACTCCTGGCAATAAAACTGGCCCTGGAGGAGTGGCGTCATTGGCTGGAGGTCGCTGAACACCCAGTTGTGGTATGGACAGATCATAAAAACCTAGCCTACCTTCAAGCAGCCAAACGCATTAACCCTCGCCAGTCTCGTTGGTCCTTTTCTTTTCACATTTTATCCTCTCGATCTCATACAGACCTGGTTCCAAGAATATCAAGCCCGACGCCCTCTCTCGACAGTTCTCCCTGGTCGACTATGACAAGGAGCCTGCTCCCATCCTACCACAAAGTTGTGTTGTTGGAGCCCTCACGTAGGATGTGGAGAATTTGGTATACCAGGCCCTCAGAAATTAATCAGATCCCCCCAAATCGGACTTACGTCCCATCAACTGTCTGGTCCCGCCTGATCCTCTAGTTCCATTCATCCAAGTTCTCGGCTCATCCTGGCTTTTTGGTGGCTGTCCCTTCATAGGGACGTCAAAGAGTATGTACAAGCCTGTACTATATGTGCTAGAAATAAGTCCTCTAACCAACCACCCACAGGACTGTTGCAACCCCTTTGTGTTCCTAAGCGGCCCTGGTCACATATAGCCCTCGACTTTGTCACTGGACTTCCCACTTCAAGGGGTATGACCACCATACTCACTATTATCAACACTTTCTCTTAAGACCTGTCATCTCATTCCCCTCAGAGAACTACCCTCTGCCCTTCAGACAGCTCAACTTCTGGTAAAGCATGTTTTCAGACTCCATGGTATACCTCTGGAGATGCTCTCCGACCGCGGACCTCACTTCACAGCTAAGGTTTGGAAACAATTCTGCTTAGCATTGGGAGCTAAAGTATCTCTGACCTCAGGATATCACCCTCAGTCTAATGGTCAAACAGAGAGGATGAATCAAGAGCTGGAATCCATCCTCCGTTGTTTAACATCAACCAACCCCTCAGCCTGGAGCCAATTCCTGCCATGGGTTAAGTACACTCATAATTTTCTCACTTCTGCTACCACAAGTTTCTCCCCTTTCGAAGCTTCTCTGAGCTACCAATCACCATTGTTTTCCGCTGACGAGAAAGAGATCTCAGTCACTTCTGTACTCCGTAGATGCAAACACATCTGGACAGCCACCGCACAAGCCCTTCAACGCACCGCTGAGCAAAACAAAAGGTATGCAGACAGGAAAAGGGTTCCAGCTCCCCAGTACCAGCCTGGTCAGACATTTTGGCTCTCGTCCTGTGAAATCCCTCTAAAATCAATGTCCAAGAAACTCGCCCCCAGGTTCATTGGCCCGTATGAGATTGAGGCAGTTATCAGTCCTTCAGCTGTCCGCCTGAAGCTTCCTTCGAATCTCCGCATTCATCCAACGTTCCACGTCTCCCAGATCAAACCCGTCATCACAAGTCCTCCTCTTTTCTGAATACTTATCTTCTCGTGTCCTCCTTCCCAGGTTACCCCCAGTTCCGAGCTTCTTATCCAGTCCGTATGCAGAAGATCCAGACTCTATCTCCACAAGAGAACGTTACGGATTATCTTCTCAGTTGGCTGCATTCGGGTTTCAAGTTTCCTCAGACCTCCAAGATCATCCACCTGCTGCCACCTCCACCTCAAGTGCTAGTAAAACAGAATTATCTGGACCTTTCAGTTACCCGACACGCTCCCGGAGTTTTCCATCATCTCACTTCTCCTCACCCCTGGCGGACCTCCTAATCTCCCTCTGTAAGCAAAAATTTATCAAGATCAACAACCCAGAATATTACCTGTCACTTACCATTGATCCCTTCTCCGTACAGTGGCGAGTTCCTGTTTCTCCAGCAAACAAAATATTTTTTAATACATTTGTTAAAACTTTTCCTGTTTTTCTGAGTGTATTTCTGCATATGGGTCAAAGCAGCTAGAAAAACAATGACAAAATCTGACTGAGCTTGAGCCATCCTGCATAAAAGAATAAGCAAGAATTTATGCTCTCTACATGTATAAACCCTCAGAGAGACATGCCCCAAAAGACTTGCAGTAAAAAGTTGTTCTACAAAGCATTTCCTCTGGGAGCCCAGATACAAATGCCGGCCACACGTTTTAGACTTTTACTTGTCCATTTCCTTTCACATAGCAAAGATGTATTATTTCGTGTTGGTCTGTCACATAAAATGCCATTAAATACATTGGTTTTTGTAGTTGCAACACAATGCAAAATGTCAAATGTACATGTACATAAATAAATAAAACAAAAGGCGAATGTGTCTTTTAATGTTATTTTTGTCATGTTACTAGTTGGTGAAATTCGTGTTTTATATGTTGAAAGAATAAGAAATAAATGCTCGATAAATCTCTAAATATCTGAATTCCTTCTCTGTTCCTCAGTATTATTACATCAAAATAACTGCCTGTTGCCATTGCCCTGCGGGAAGGTGGAGGCTTTGTCCACACATGGGAGGAAGGAAGAGGGAGAGAGACAGGCAGAGCGAGGGAGTGACACTATGACACTGGATCTGGGGGATGGGAAGGATGATTCAGCCTCAGGTCTGGTTAATTCTCTCGACCAGGCCTGGCTCCCGGCATCTCTCAGTTTTTATTGTATGGCAGCAACAGTGAAGCAGGAAAGGTTCCAAAAATAAATTTTCCTCTTTTTTTTAAGAAAACAAGGGAAATTTGTTGTTAGTGGCATCAGACCTAATTCAACTGTTTTATATTTTATTTGGCAATATACTGGTGGTCTTCCTAATGGGTTCACTTGCACTTTTTCCTCTGTCTCAATGCTCTCCTTCTCTCCCTCTGTCTGTCTGGATTCGTTGTCTCTGGGCTATTATTAGAGTAGACAGGCTGGTGGGAGGAAGTCTCTGAAGTAGACGCTCTTGTCATTTTTTTAAATTTATTTTTGCATGATTTTCTGCTGGATAATTCTCCATGTACTCTATGTGTTTTTATTTGTTTGTAATCATTGTTAAACACAAGGATATACAAAAACAATTTATTGTCTCATTATTTGATTCCATTTCTTCACAGGTATTAGTGTCTGGATAAATGTCCATATAGTTCTGAATTTTAATTGAAAAGGGCAAACCTCCTTCAGCAAGACCAGGCTTTACTGTAAACCTTTTAAATATGAAGCCATGCTTATTAATTTTTCATCTTGTCCTGTCTGAGTTGGTGTCAAGGGAGAGGCCTTAAATATACAAGGCTCCTAGACATTCTCTTTGTTTTTCCTTTAACTTATTTTTTTTAAATCTGCTATCAAATACACAGGTAACCTTGTTCTGTTGGATTTAGCTCCAGTCTCTGGGTAAATGCCTCGGTTTAATAAAAAGTAAATAAGATAGAGCACATTTTCTGCCTCAGCCTCAATTTTCCTACTTGTTCTTTCATGTGGACGTTTATGCATTTATTTGACAGGGAGAAGCAGATTGTTAGAGAGATAATGCAGGCTCTCTGTGTGGAATATTGAAGTGTTTTGTAGAAAAGCTCACTGCTGTAGCTGTTGCCCTCCATTTTCTCCCTTGATTTACTCCCCCTTCCTCCTCTCCCCTTTCACTCTCTGTCTTTTACTCCCTGTGGTCCAGCTTTCGACCCTCGTGGTTTTTTCAACGTTCCCTCCCTTCAGTAATAGGAGACCTGAAATCAATAGCACATTAGTCTTCCTGGAAACTGTTGCAGAATTAAATATGAATGACTGAGATTGCAGCTTTACCTACTGTTAAGAGAGAAAGGCATTATTGCTCCTAAGGATCAGATTTATTTTTTGTTTCTTGTATTTCCTAAAGTAAACAGCCTGGCAATTTTGTGCTTTCCAACTGCTTTCCAGATCACTGAGCTACTATTGCATTCATTAAGCAGCAATGTGGTCTTTGGTGGGCGCTTTCTCCGAAAGCATAATTTGATCGAGCAAATGGCATCACAGACGTCACAAAGCCGCGACAGCTGAGGAATCAAGAAGAATCAGCCAGCCACACCCTTCCTCCAAAGAGCAGCAGCATTTTGATTATTACCAGATTGCATCTTTCTCGAACCCCCCGCAACCCCCACCCCACCCTATATCCACAGGCATCATTAGAATTTATTACTGTTGCTCTTTAGTACTTTCATTTTGGTACTTTTTACATGTAAATGTTTGTTGCTCGCCTGTACATCTCTTCCATTTTTATTAACTGCCTCACTGTGTAAAGTGGAACAATTTCTTTTAACATGCTGCTTGGCTTAAAAGCATAATTTGTGAGCTGGATGGAGAGTGCTGGCTGGTGGGAGGAAGGTAATGTGATACAAAAAGCTTCTGTGTGTATGCTTCGGGGAATTGGTAAAGACTTGGGCACTGGTAAGCTAATACACATAGATGATATGGAAGAATATATTTCTACAAGCTATATTTCACTCCATCAGAGATGAAACGGTTTGTGACAGATGGAGTAGATATGGTCCCCCTGTATGGCCCATAAGTGAGGCCCCTCCTGCTTCCCCTCCCTGGCAGATGTAGCAGGAGGACCCCGGTGCACTCTTTTTTTCTTTCTTTCAATTGATTTGGGTGCTCAAACCCTTAGGGATCTGAGAATGACAGTTTGACAGGGGTGTGGGGTTTTAGGTAATGTGTTGTAGGAGGTTAACTTGTTTCCTGTAGATCTTAAAAAGTCCAAATACTGTAAAAAATCCAGAAATTAATTATGCAGTGCTGGTAAACTGTGTACATACACTATGGACACAAATGTCATATTAATCTTGGGTTTTAAAGATGCAATTAAACCAATCGTTGTCCAGGGTCGACTCAAGATACAGAATACTCTTTTAATGACCAATTCAAGTTAAAAAAAAAAAGCGGATCATTCTTCCTCACAGAAATCGTAGAGTTCATCTAAAAGTTTATGTTTCCTGGCATGGATCTGACATTTAAACACACTCCTTAAATTTTCGATAGGGTTGCAGTCAGGGTATTCCTAGACAATTGATGTCGGTCTGCTGCATCTCTTCCAAAACCACATTTTATGTGTGTTTGGACCAATTTTTGTTTTAACTTTGAAAGCTGTTCCTTGGCTTCTCCAAACATTTGTCTTGGTACTGTGGGCAAGTAACTCAATCTTTGCGTTGTCTGACTATGCCATTGTTTCATAAAAGGTATGTGGCTTGTCCTTGTGGGAAGATGCAAATTTTAAGGTGCTCAATAATCAAACTTGTTGACTTTTGAGCATCACTTCTTTCTCATCCCATTTTGATGTTAACCTCGCTTCTCTGTTGATAGTAACACTGTTGTTCCAGTATTTCCAGCTTTTTCATTGTTATTGAATATATTCAATTTCTTTTCATCTAAGGGTGACAGTTTGGGTCAAAAGGTTGAAACTAGGACCTCTTTTGGTGTTCTAACAGGACGATGGGCCCTAAAACATATCAAAAACTGTTCTCAAGGCTTGAATAAGACATCCCAAAAGCTCTTACCTCAGTCTTATTGAAAGTTTATGAATTATAATTAAAAGCCAGTTTAGTGCCAGAAGATTAATCAACTTGAATGAGCTGTAACATTTCTGCTAATTAAAATGGTCAAATATTCAATAGTATGCTATAATTATGCAAGGCATTTGCTTAAAGCAACAAAAAAGCATGTGGTTTATTTGCAGCTGCTTAAAGACATTTAACCAGATATCCATGATAGTACATGTATATATTTGAACCTGTATGTGTAATTTTATGATTGTGTGGATGAAAATTGCATTAAATTCAAACTTGTACATCAAATTCTTGTTTTTAAAAATACATTTAAGTCGTATTGTGTCTTAAATCCACCTTGAGCAAAGAATGGCTCAAATACATCATGAAAAACTCCAAATTAAGATGACAATTATATGTATGAGGAGTGTAAATAAACTTCGGTGTCTGCCCACATTCAGGCATGGAAATGTACAAGTACCAGGGAATGTATTTTCTAGAGCTGAAGGGTCCATTACCATAAATCTTGATAAGTGTTTGACAGTATAGCTTACATCCATGCATGTAATGGAGACATAGGAGAAACTATGGCTGTTCATTCTAATCAACATTTATTCAACTCATTCACTGTAGTTTATTTGTGAATGCATAATGAACTACATTACCCAAATAAACTGTTTGGCTGCTACCAAGAAGTGCTGTCTTCTTGTGTATTTTGTGGAAAGTAGAAGGGATTCAGCAACGATTACCTTAAACTCCCCTTCTAACCTCGACTGTTGGATCATCATTAGGAAGCTTAACAGCTGTCTTGTAGCAGATGTGCTCTGTTGCTAAGGCACACTCCCTGTCCCTGGAGGGGAAAGGTCAAGACACGGGGTGGAGGTTGAAGCAAATATTCTTCTAAAAATGCTGCATGTTGATGCTTTTAGAGAATTAAAAAAATGAGCATCTGCCTTCCCAGTGTTGTAGGACACTAATTTGGGATGGAGATTAGTGTGAACATTATTTTGTGTTTGCAATTCATTGTTTTAATAGATTTTCTTTTTTTCCAGTTAAACGAGACATTTACTATTGTGTAAAATATTCTTTTTCCCCTATCAAATTATAATTTTCCTCTTTAAGATCTTTTAGGATTAAATTATTTGTATTTGCTTAAAGCAAGATTTGTGTGTGAGAGAGAATTTGTATAACCTTCTTTAAATACAGAAGCTTACATACACTAAAATGACTGTGCCTTTAAACAGCTTGGAAAAACCAAAGGATGAAGTCGAAGCTTTGTATAGTTCTGATTTACAACATTTGAATTAAATCCAGTCACACCCGTGGATGTATTAAAAGACAACACCTCAGCATACAGTCTCATTGTGTGGCATCATGGAAAGATTTAAAGAAATTAGCCAATGTACCAGAAAGAAAATGGTAGATCTCCACAAGTCTGGCTCAGTTTGGATATAATTTTCAGATGCCTGAAGATGCCAAATAATATACTCAAGGAGAAACACAATTGGAATGGTCAGCCATTATATTCTTAAGGAAGGAGATGGGTTTTGTGTCCAAGAGATGAATATGTTTTGGTGTGAAGTATGCATATGAACCCCATTATACAGTTAAAGAAGTCCTATACCAACATAGGTTCAAATGCCACTCAGCGAGGAAGAATTTACTCCGAAAGCAACTTTAAAGACTAGTTTAAAGTTTGCAATAGCACTCAGTGATAAATTCTTTCACTTTTCTCCCATGGTCCATCGAAATTAAAATGTAATTGTTTGACCACAAGGACCAAGGTTACATTTGCAGCATGATATTGTGTGGGTGTTTTACTGCTAGATGACTGGTACACTTCCCAAATTAGATAGTTTCATTGAGAAAGAAAATTATGTGGACATTTTGAAGCAACTTCACATAGACTCCTGCAAGAAAGTTATAGCTTGGGCACAAATAGGTCTTTCATATGTACAATGGCCAAAAGCATACTGCTAAATTATAAAGTGGCTTAGGACAAAAAAATGTATTGTTTTGGAGTGGCCATCACAGAGCCCTGATAGCAACCCCATGCAAACTTGCATTTTGCATTTGAGAGCAAGGTAGCCTAGAAACCTGACACAGTTACAGCATTTCAGGCCAGAATTCCAGCAAGTTATTGTAAAAAGCTTGTGAAGGGATGACCAGAACATTTGATCTGTCCCATCAAAGTTAAATATACCTAATACAAAGTAAATGTATGTAAACATTTGAATTTAAAGAAAGTAACAAATAATACTAATAATAATACTTTTGGAAAAAGAAAATATATATTTCTTTTTATACAACTGTACGTTTGTCGGTTAAATTTTCCAAGTTCTTGGAAATAATAAAAAAAGTGGACAATGGTTTTAAAAGGACTCCCTGGTTGGACAAAATAGAGAGGGGATGTGCCCTGGCCATGGGCGCGTGGCGGTGAAGCAGGTGGATGACGGGCAGCTGAGATTTCAGCTCCAAGGGGGAGGAGGGGGCTCCATTTTGGAGGACTCTTGGGGCTGAGAGAAGCCCTAAAAAAATGCAACCCCATCTGGAACTAAGGTGGGGGCTCTGGTGTGAAAAAGATCTAGTGGGTTGTGTCTGACTCTCACTCTTTTGTTCTTCTGCAACGCAGCAGTGATGGTGATGGTGGTGGTGGAAGTGGTGGGGCTCTCACCACCGTGGGGGCTGGGCACTCAAACAATAGTGCCGATCTAGGATTTGAAAGCCTTCGATGAACAGAAAGGCAAGAAAGCAAGCAAGGAAGGTGGGACACAGACAAAAGCAGACGTGAGCTCGCGTTTGCTTCCAATAAGGCAGTGATGCTTCAATATTGTTCAAAAACACACCATGTCTATTAATGAATAAATTATATCTATGATGTCTATTAATGAACATATTATCAAAACATTGGAAATATTTAGTAATATGTGTCTATAGCCTGTAATTTTCTGACATGCACTTTACATCGGATTTCCAGTGCAAGAATATAATTATTCCAGTATTATATAAATCAGGCATAAAGAATTGTGCTGAAAATTATAGCGGTGCTGAATGTCAGAAGAAGATGAAGAAAGATTAGTTTTGGTATTGTGGTGGAAGCCTGCCTGTGCAGAGAGGAGATGGACAACATGAGCTTCATTTATTTTCATCAGCTCTATCTGCGAGCAGACTGTTAGCCCTGATGCAGCTCTGAGTGCTATTCTACACATAAACATATATCTCAGAGAAGTCTGTCCTTGCTCAGCTAAAGCCAAGCCTCTGTCATACAAGGTTATTTTTTCTCCCCATCTATACCTTCTTATCATTTTTCACATCTCTTCCACACAATTCCAGCCATTTGTCAGCCAAGTCACAAAGGACAGCAGAGTACCTGCAGCAGCTCTCCAGGGTGCTGAATAGGACGACTGTGGGGTTTAGGAGCGAGGGGGTGGAAGGTTTGGGCTACAGCACTGTGAGCGGCTGTATGATATTCCTCAGAGGACACATGGGGGGTTGGAGTAATTGCCAGGGAAGATTGAGACCTTCCATTACAATAAAATGACAAGTCCTCTAATTGAAGGGAAGAGACATTGACATTGTCATTCCTTATTTTCTCAAATAGGACAGAGAGAAAGGTTGTAAATGCATAGGGTCTGACATAGTTCCTGCATCCCTTTACAGACATTTTATATTATTCATGCATTATTGAGCTCCCCTGCAGGATTTCTTGTCACTATAGATAATAACAGTGTATGTCATGTCTTTTTTTTCTTTTTCTTTGGGTATGAATTCTGTAACCCATGGAGAATTTTGCTAACTAATTATTTAACCTATTACTGATGAGACATTCATTTCCTGTTATGGTTTGACAGCTCCATCTGCTGGTGGGGTCAAGGACACACTTTGTTTTATTATGGAAGAAACAACAACATTTTGAACATTTTATGGGAGTTTTTGCATGATCAAATCAGACGAGTCCTTGTTCAGTTACAGTAACTCCAAAAACACCGGATACCGCTTCTCATTTGGTCAAACAGTAAGTGAAAGTGTCAAAGTCAGGTCTCCTATGAGAGCCATTGGTCTGGAAAGTACCTGGTTCGCTTCCTTTATTTTAAACAGAACTGAAACCAATAAAACCTAAACCTGCGGGGCGTATGCGCCATTATCATGTCACACAAACCGGTCGAGTGAGATTTGGGGCGGTGGGATAAATACAGTACAGCAGCTAACTGGTGATTAAGTTTACGAAAAAAGAGCAGAGCAACCGGATGTGCGGATAAGAAAATAGGATCACGACGACAAGAAATAAAAAAAAAAGAACCTTGCAAATTTGCTTAGAATCTACATGCGCAACTCAAAAAATAAAATAAAACTCTTGTTTTACACAGACTCAGTATACAAAGAGTAGTCCAGACGCATCATTCGTTTTCTCTGAAAAATAAAAAGTTACATAAAACCAGTTAGAAATAAAGCATTTTTAATACAAAAAATTTCGGTCTGCCGAGACGTCGGCACCGTACAGTCTATGCACTACTTAGCCGGGTCTCCTTTTGCCTGAATTACTGCATCAGTGCGGCGAGGCATGGAGGCAATCAGCCTGTGGCACTCCTGCGATGTTAAGGAAGCTTTAATACCAATCCTGCATTGTTGGGCTTGTTGCCTTTAATCTTCTTGACAATATGCCATATATTCTCTACAGGGAATCTATGGCAGATTTAAGCGATTTGCCTGGCTAGTCGAGCACAGTGATACCATGGTTATTAAGAATTAATTAATAAAATCTTTTTTTTGCACATGTACAACAAATGTAATCAGAATGTAATAAATATAAAAATATGAATAATAATCAAACATAAAATAAAACTGCTTTCAGTTTGAAATGGAACAGGAAGAAGCCTACGTTTATCGACTCCTACTCCCATTTGACTGCAGGATACATTAGAATACATTAAATACAGGGGTTGGACAATAAAACTGAAACACCTGTTTTTAGATCACAATAATTTATTAGTATGGTGTAGGGCCTCCTTTTGCGGCCAATACAACGTCAATTCGTCCGTCTTGGTGGTATGCTGACATTACCCTGGATACCGTGGCTCTTGATACATCACAAAGACTTGCTGTCTTGGTCACAGATGCTCCAGCAAGACGTGCACCAACAATTTGTCCTCTTTTGAACTCTGGTATTTCACCCATAATGTTGTGTGCATTTCAATATTTTGAGCAAAACTGTGCTCTTACCCTGCTAATTGAACGTTCACACTCTGCTCTTACTGGTGCAATGTGCAATCAATGAAGACTGGCTACCAGGCTGGTCCAATTTAGCCATGAAACCTCCCACACTAAAATGACAAGTGTTTCAGTTTCATTGTCCAACCTCTGTATTTCAGTATAGAATATCTAAATCCTTTTCACATTATACATATTTCTACCTATAATTTGTCACAATTTTTCGGTCTACACTATCCGCAGATGTACCTAAACTGTTAATGCATTGTTATACAATCTACAACATCTACACTTAAATAGACAGTCTCCTGTAAGATAACCATACTATTACATTGATCTTCGAGGAAAACAACTAAACATTATTTAACCAGATCACCCAACAATATGCCACCCAGATCCCCCCAGTTTACTTAAAACTGTTACATCTATGCATTTTTACAATAGCGGTGCTTTCATTAAATTGGGCATTGACATTTTTGGCAGGGTGGGCATGTTAGCTGGAAAAGCTTGCCAGCAGAGGAAAGCACAAGGAGCTCTGAAAATTCCCCGATCGACTTGATAAAATAAGGTGGAGCGGCGAATGGCATGGCTCCATTAATCATCACTGACTGTGGAAACTTTACATTGGACCTCAAGCACCTTGAATTTTGAACCTATCAACTGTCCTCCTGGCACCTTGATTTCCAAAAGAAAAACAAAAATTACTTTCATCTGGAAGGAGGATTTTTTCCAAATATCCAGATTTACAGCTTCCTTGTAATTCAATTCAATTCAATTCAGTTTTATTTATATAGCGCCAATTCACAACACATGTCGTCTCAAGGCACTTCACAACAGTCAGGTACATACATTCCAATTAATCCTAACAATTGAACAGTACAGTCAGATTCAGTTATTTATTCAAATTGGATAAAAAGTTTTTCTATCTAAGGAAACCCAGCAGATTGCATCCAGTCAGTGACTTGCAGCATTCACTCCTCCCGGATGAGCATGTGTAGACAGTGGACAGTCACTGGCGTTGACTTTGCAGCAATCCCTCATACTGAGCATGCATGTAGCGACAGTGGAGAGGAAAAACTCCCTTTTAACAGGAAGAAACCTCCAGCAGAACCAGGCTCAGTGTGAGCGGCCATCTGCCACGACCGACTGGGGGTTTGAGAGAACAGAGCAGAGACACAAAGAGAACAAAGAAGCACTGATCCAGGAGTACTTTCTATAGGAAGGAAAAGTAAATGTTAATGGATGCAGCTCCTTTAGTCGTTTCACCTAGAAAGAAAGAACAGATAAACTCTGAGCCAGTTTTCAATGTTAGAGTCTGAAAGAGAGCACATATAATTAGTTACAGTAAAAGCTCAGTCAATCACCATGTCCAGGAGAGAGAAAGGGTTAAACACTAAAAGACAGGGCTATGTGGATCATCGGTAGAGGGTGAGCATTAAGTTGTTGCCAGCAGAAGCTCGGACGATTCCCCTCTCCAGAAAGGTGTCACAGGTAGACACAGAGTCAGGCCAGGTGTAGCTTCTAGGAAGAGAAAAGAGAGAACAAAGTTAAAAGCTGAAATAACAGCAAATAATGCAAAATTGGAGAGTAGTGTGAGAATGTAGCGAAGAGGGTGAAAGTGGTCATTATGTTTTCCTGCAGCCTAAGCCTATAGCAGCATAACTACACAGATAGTTTCAGTTCAGATTATTTAGTTAAACGGCACTTATTTACAACAATGTTGTCTCAATGAACCCCACAAAGGGTCCCACTGATGGTCATTGTTATACTAAAAACCACAAGGATTGGGATACCTCTCTCTGTCAGACTGATTATAACCATTGGAAAAGAGAAGAGGTCATACAGGTAGCAGAAATGAAGGGTGTGTTTGCACCTCAACCATAACTGAGCCGTTTTAGGCTAAACCCGACTCCCCCTTGTACATTTTCACATTTCCTGCAGACCTTTGAATAGGCTTTGCGTCACAAAACTACCAACGCATTCCCAAGCACTCATTCTTGCCGATTGTGCAGCATTTTCTACCAAACTTTTTCCTTCCACTAAACTTTCAAGTAATGTACTTGTTCACAGCAATGGCAAAAGGGCGTGAGCTGGCGGATTATATAGGCCATAACATTTCTACAGTAAAAATGTTTTTTAAGATAGTGTTTATTGATGTGTTCTAGTTTATATATAAAGATTATTGTAGTTTAGTTTCAAATATGTTTATTCAAAGTGTTGTCGTTCCAAAACAAGAATAGCGTTTTATTTTGAAAGTTCACCGGATGTAGTCGTTCGTTAGCTTGGCGCAGACGGCAGATCCGGCTCCCGGCCACTAGGAGGAACAAGGAGGGTTCCTTGTCTGGTCCTGGCGTGGAGAAGGAAGAGGTCTGCATCCCAATACAGGACAGGAGTAACCCGAGCCGCGACGGGAGGAGAACGCCTTCACTTTGACTTTTGAAGACTTTTGTTACATGGGGGGCAAGAAATGACATCGTCAGCGTGCGAAAGGAGGGCGTTTGCTCATAAAATCAACCGGTGAGACTCAAAACAGAAGTTATTGTTTAACAGCTACAGTGAATGGTGACCCGCTGGACCGAGTGCACACATAGCAGCTATGCTAGTATTCGCAAGGTACCACGTAATATGAGTTTAGTTTAAACGCGTAAGTTTTCTAATTTAATAAAACAACAGTTCAGTAAAGCAAGGTGGCGCTTCCAAATACTTTACTGGGTTTAATAACCTGTTTGACAGGCATTATCGTAGCACTGTAGCAGCATTGTCAAGAGCCACTTTGGTGAGACTAGGGCTGTTGTGCTGAAAGAGCTCCTCTGCTGTTGCTGTGTGTCATTTGGGAGTATCATAATGTTTTAATAAAGAGCAAAGTGCTGTGTTAAGTGCAAATCTAGTATTTCTCGTTACAGTGAACTGTTGATCAGATTCCAGGGAGAAAACTGCACACGCGTGACTCATATTAGGCTATCTGACATGCACTTGTCATTATTTGGCCTGCATTTACATGTATTTACATTGCCTTTGTACATAAAAAACACACTGGTTTTGCAAAATCCAATATTTTCTCCACCCAATATGCCATAAAACAAACAAGAAGATAGATCCTTATTAATTGGTGCAATAAGTTCAAAGTAGCTCCTTTAACATTGGTCAAGGCTGCACCAGACGGTTGTGTGGTACAACGCATATTGTAAAAGTTTATAAATGCATTGTTCAGATTCTGTCTCCTGTAGTAGGTCCAAGACCATTGTTTTGTCCCGGATGCAGGAAAGGGTGGGAAAGCCCGTTCTGGCTGTTGCCTTTGCAGCCCTTAGCTCTCCTTTTTCCTGTTTTAAATAGATTTGTGCAGAATGACACTGATCTGCATGCATAAAGTAGAAGATGAGAAGTCTTACACCTAAATAAATAAAAAATAGCTTTGTTTCATTAGTGAAAGCAGAGATCCTTGTGTTAAAGGGGGCTCTTGCAACTTTTTATATGAGAGAAACGGACAGTTTTCACATCTAAAGGAGCAGCTGTTCGTTATCCCTGAGGGTACGGGGCGTTCTCCTGCTTTCTCTTTAAGTTGGCCATTTGCTGTCAGTTCTGAACAGCCAGAAATTGACATCTGGCCCAGTACTCGCTCCTAAGATCCCACTCAGTGCGGGTCTGTGAGGTTTGAGTCCCTATGTGCAACAGCTGCTGCCCTTCATTGAAAAATGACTTCATTCTTAGAGGATGTCTCAGGAACCTTTAAGCTTAACTATACAGGAGCAGAGTGATGGTAAATTTCCTTCTTTTTAAGAAATGTTTCAAGCATGCATATGTTGACATTGTAATTCAGGACAAAAACATATGCACAAATGTAAACATTTATTTTATGCACGTTTGTACTCGTAAAAGCTAAATTGTTTTGCTTCCAGACCAGGCACGGGCATTAGTAGGCATCAGTAGCATAATAAATGAATGCAACAGATATTTTGACTTTGATACATTCCCTGAAGCAAAAATATAGACCAAAGATGCATTATATTGTGGAGAATAGTCTGCATTTTTGCTGTTCTGCTCTGTACGCTGGCAGTATAACCATCTGATATTAGCTGGTTAATTTGTCAGACTGTCATCTTGAGTTGTTTTTAACAGACAAGCTGCTCATAGCTCACCTTAAGAAGAGGGATTGGTGGCAGTGGTACTCCTTTTTTCTGTGTTTCCAAATAGCTTGTCTTGTGAGCGAAGAGAAAGTGTCGTAGCCAACTCTCAGCCAGCTGGCCAGCAGTGTGCAGCAATAGAGGAGGGAGTGAAGAGTGCTGTGTCTATGCTTCATCAAGCACTTTTGTCTGGCATTTCGTTAAAAGGACTGTAAACTGTAGGGATTGTTTGGCAGAAACTTTTGTGGTTTTAAAATATTTTTTTAAAACCTCTGTATACCTTCCTAATGCCCCATTTTGTCTCCAGATGTCATATTGTTTTCTAAAAAAAACTTTTGCATTTCAGGACCATTGCAGCAGAGGTCAGAAAACAAGTGACCAGAGACTATGGCTCACCTCAGCTGTCCAAGAAACGAGGAGGAGCTCATCACCCTGTAAGTCACCCTGTACTCAACATTTACAGGCTGACATCTTCAAAAAGGAAATTTACAGGACTTACAAGGAGATTCATCTAATGTTTGAGATTACATTTTACATTTAGATAAAATAAAGATTGGGTTTGTGGAAAATTTGCTTTGGAAATTATCCTCATAATGTGAAGGATGCTTCTTTAGATTTGTGTGGGTGCGTAATAAAATATGCGAAGAAAAGCTTTACTTGTTTTATTTTTGTATGAAGCATAAAGTAGACTAAATAATCTTAAACCTTATTAAGGTCAGTGTGTATAATTCCTCCACTGTGACTCCTTCCCAGTTATTGCAAAGGCGTAAAAGCAGTTACTGCTGCCTAGGGTGGTACAGCCAGTTATTTAGTTTAGGTTGCAATTATTGTTTTCACATATAGCCATGTTCGTTAAGTTTCTTTCCCCAAATAAATAAAATCATAATTTAAAGAATGCATATTGTATTTACTCTAATTATCTTTGTTTAATTTTAAAATGTATTTGGTGAGCTGAAACAAGTGGAAAAAGAAGAAATCTGTAGCAAGAAAATACTTTTTTTCACAGCACCTTATTTGTTTTGAAAACTACAGCTTGAGCAAAGCCGACCAATGACTGGAGCCGATCCCTGCTGATGTGCGCCCTGCTCACATGCACACACAACCCCTGCAGACTGCAGGAAAGGGCTTCTCCTTGCAAACACAGCAGCATCAAGAAATATCCCTGTTACATTTGCTGAAAAGTTAAAAAAATTAAAACGGATAGATTCCTAAAGATTACGGGACTATAGTTCATGTAATCAATTAGGATTGGTCGCGATGGCTATGAAAATGTATACGAATGTTGTTACATATGCTTTTTTACATTTAACAGGTGAACAATATCAGTGTATTACTAATTTCTGTACATTTTAATATTACCTTATTAAACTTTTTGACACTGCGAGTTTAGTCAGAAATGTTCTAAACCTTTATTAGAACATTTTTGCCGGCCAGAAGTCTTTAATATTCAGTTTGTCTTTTTGATTCAGCTGATAAAATATAATTGTCCTGATGGCCAGGTCTTAGTGATGGGTAAATAACAGCCTGATGTTCTCTGACAGTTGCCCCTGACGGAGGTGGTTGAACCTGTGGACTTTGAGGAATATGTGAGCAGTCACGCTCCTGGGGTTGAGGCCGGCCCCCTCAGACAGCTGATGGAGTTTCCCCAGGATGACCTGGAGCTCCTCCAGCTGGACAAAGAGTGCACTACACTGGAGCCGCCTCTTCCTGAGGAAGAGGAGGAGTAAGTCAGAAGGCTGCTGCACAGCTCATTATCTTATGTATAAATCGTCTCATTATCTATACATTACTGCTCAAGAAGCATTGGATTCTCTGTAATGGAAGATAGAGATTTCTAGAGAGAAGAACAAAGCCTTTCTCTTTGACACTATGTGAACATAAATAATAAAAGCGTGCATCGGTTAATTATTCAAGTGTTTTTCTATGTAGCTCATTAGATCCCAGAGTGAGAGATGCCCTGGCAGTCTACACAGATGACTGGCTTGTCATTCATAGAAAGTAAGTGGCTGCTGTGTTGCTAACGGAGCCCGTTTCATCTACTGCCATCACGGTTGTGTTATTACAGTTTCAACCTTTTTTCTGTTTGTTTTTTTTCTCATCCAGATTTCAACACTACAGCACCACCTACACCCCTCACAACTCTGAGAGACAGAGAGAGAGGCAGCGAGGGCTGGTCAAACAGACCTTTGAGCTGGACGAGTCTGCTGCGCCTGATCGCCAGGACGACCAGGTAGCTGATAGTGATGTTCAACGCATTTGCTCTTTTAAACACTCAGAAGCCATTTCAGTCAATTTGGGATCATAAACAACGCTAAGTGTTGCTAGGAGTGGAAGTTTTAAATGGAAGCCGTGCCTCCTCCTAAGTTTCCATCATTTCATCCACTGATGAAGAGATAAACATGATGGTCTGCCATAATAAATGGCTAAGGGCAATGTAAGCTGTTTACAACTCAGCATCCATAATGGATAAGTGGCTCTATCTGTTCCCTTATCAAATACTCATGCTTCTTAAGATTCCAGAAATTTGGGTAACATTTTAAGGGTATCGTTACCATTATTGCACATATGTTCTTGGGAGGAAAGGACAACTCATCTCAGCGCTGCTTCCTCTGTGTTCGTCAGGATGACTCAAAACGGAGGTCGGTTAGCCTCGACGAGACACCCCGAGGCAGCTGGGCCTCCAGCATCTTTGACCTGAAGAACTCCTCCCCGGATGCGCTGCTCCCATCCGTGCTGGAACGAACAGCTGCAGAGGACATGGACCATAAAAACACTGAGGCACGCTCACAGGGGCGCCACAGTGACCTGCTTGGCTTGTACCCTCCCCCTGATGAGGTTTGTGTGAAAGTAGCTTTAAATCAAGTTTAAATCAAAACCTAAATCACGTACAGATAATGTATCCTAGAAAATGATAGTTTTATTAAACACTTTATCAGGTAAGCACAAGATTTTAGCCCTTTGGGATATGTTGAACTCAAATAAATGTCTTGAAAATGAAAGGTTAATGACATGCCCCCCTACCTCACCTGACCTAAACCCTATTAAACACTTGTGGCTATTATTGAAAATAACAGGTCACTGATTTTTTTGATCACTATGTGAATCTCTATAACGTCAAACAAACAATATTTTAATATAATCGATTAAAAAAAAAAGAATTATTCCAAGATTCTCATTGGCGTCAAAATTGATATAGACTGACTCATTCACATTTGCCTAAACTGTCGGACTTTGTCTGGCGGCATTGCTGTAATATCAGACACTCAGCCCCTCCCCTCCCTGTAGCTGCTCACCTTAGCACAAAACGAACTGCTGCTGGAGGTTTTAAACTGCTAACATGAGGAGTACATCCAGAAAAAAATATATACGACCCTCTTTATCTAACAAGGCAAACACAAAAGTGTTGTCCTGAGGTCGTTTCTCTATGAGGCAGTAGGACAAGATAAAAAAACGAAATGCCGAAAGATTCCACAATACTGAAATTTTCGTATCATGATCATCCTAATTCAGATCTAGTCTCAAAAGTGAACTTTTTGCTTTTCTTTCCTCTATAGTTATTTGTTTCTTCGTTCCTGTCTTTCGATCTGTGTTTCGTTATGTCTACGTACAGATCGCTGTTTGTCTACCATGACATTACCATGATGTCTGTGTAAATGTCATCTTGGTCTGTGGATTTTGTTCTTGTCCTCTGTGTGGCAGGATGAAGCAGTGGAGAGATGTTCTCTACCTGAGGTGCCCAAAGAACACTGTGGCCAGAGGATTATGGTCAAGTGTTTGTCACTGAAGTGAGAAACATGAGGAATATAACACCTAAAGTTTATGTCCTCATTCTTTCTATTATTGACCAACTCATATTGAAACCAGGATGATTTTTTTGGAACAGCCAATGTATGTCACACATTTTTTTTTTTTTTTTCAGATTCGAGATTGAAATCGAGCCAATATTTGGATCACTTGCGCTTTATGACGTTAAGGAAAAAAAAAAGGTAAATGTTTATTTTTGTGTGTTTTTCAGTGTTTCCACAGTCAATAAAACCAAGTAAGGCCAGTTGGTAATTCTGAGCCCATGTTTGACTAATTGGATTTCCCTTCTGTCTAAAAGGTCTGAGTGTTTTTTATTTGGTTAAGATCACTCGGGCAAAATTCAATTAAATTCCTCTGACTTACATTTTCATTATTATATTTCCATGCCTCCTCCTTCTCATTTTCCCACTCATCTTTTCCCCGACAGATTTCCGAGGATTTTTACTTTGACCTTAACTCGGATCAGATGAAACTACTGCTGAAGCCTCATACGCCTCACATAGTTATATCCACGCTGGCTCGTTCCGCCATTTTCTCCATCACCTACCCTTCTCCTGATATCTTCTTGGTTATTAAGGTACAGAAAGTTAATCTAAATCAAATTAAAATGGCACAGATTAGAACATTCTATGAAAGCATGTGTTTTTTATCACAAATTTGGACATACAGACATTTAACGTCAATTTTAACAATACTGAGAGATTTCTTTGTGATATAACTATACAATTAAAACTGAATAAAAGAAATTTTTAGTGTTTCTGTAAAATGTTATTTTAAATACACAATTTCTGGTGAGGAATAAATTAGGACCACCCACATTTGTTCCAACTTAACATGGCTAAAAATCACATAAAGGCACATCACATCAGGTGCACATTTATTGCTCAGCATTATTTAGGATGTTTACACCTCAGATGTTTAGTTTGGTGTTTTCATCTCCATTGAGGTGAGAGTGAAGACCATGGTAAGACTGAAATAGCTTTCTGAGAAATTCAGAAGAAGATTGTAGCAGTTTATGGGCCTTGCAAAGGATTTAAAGAGGTCTCAAAAAGAATTGGAATATAGTCCAATTGGAGGATAGTCAAATTAACTGCCAACATGCCAAGGTCTGTCTGTAAGATGTTAAAAGAAGTCTCCAGAAACCCTAAATTGTCATCACATAACCTACAGCAAGCTCTAGCTGCTGTCGATCTAAAATTATTTCAGTGTGAAGGAAACCTCTTCTCTCAAAGAAAAACATAAAGGTCAGATTGAAGTTTGCCAGAGAGAATAAAGACGAGGAGTTTTGGAATAATGTTCTTTAGACAGACGAGTCTAAAATTTGAATTATTTAGACACAAGAACAGAGGAGCTGTTGCGAAGCATAATAACAGTATAATGTTGTCAAGATAATGGGAGACCTGCTGAACCTTAAATGGACCCTGCAACATACCAGTAAATCCACCAAGGACTGGCTGAAAACTGGCAAAATTTCCTCAGACTGATGTCAGAGTCTGGTAGATGGCAACAAGAAACCTCTCACTAACGTTAATTCAGCCAAAAGTATTCACAATAACTATTAGAGTATAGGGCGTGTTAACTTTTTCCTCAATTTGACTCTCCATTTTTGTTGATATCATTTGTTTAATTAGCAAAACAAAGTTATTTTAGTTGTTTTTCTGCAGTAAATCACTTTTTTTTTCCAGAGAGTTTTTAAGACGAGATCAGACATCGATATGTGAACATTTACTAATGAAAAAGAATGTTTATTGGGGTGTCCTAATTTTTCACAAGACTGTAAGTAAATTTCTTTTGTCATGTGTATGAAATCCATTTCAGCTTGAAAAAGTTCTACAGCAGGGGGATATTGGTGAATGCTGTGAACCCTACATGGTCATGAAAGAGTCTGATTCCTCAAAGGTAATGGAGCCAAAATTTGTTGCTGTTGCAATGTTCGATGCTTGCAGTTGTCATACATTGGACCTTTTTAAAGTTTAGACACAAATATTACTCAATTCTGTGTGGGTGAATTGCAGTGTCCACTGTCCTCATGAGTTTGCAATTTTTTGGCTGTTGCTGAAAGGTCTTGGCAGTTTATCATCCACTGAGCATACTTTGACCTCTCTTGTTCCTCCGCAGCACAAGGAAAAGCTGGAGAAGCTCCGTCTCCAGGCAGAGCAGGCGTGCTCTCGTCTTGGACGTTTCCGCATGCCTTTTGCCTGGACAGCTATTCACCTCCTCAACATTGTCAGCTCTGTTGGAGGTCTTGATCGGTCTGACCCAGACTCTGACTCTGGTACTACCCCACTGTCCCCATTTTCATGGACCTCTAATTCTTATCTGTTCACAGCTTTTACCTTTTTACAAGAGAAGAATCTACATGTATTTACATGGTTTGTCCTTCTGCTAGAACGAAAGACCCATGGGACCTGGAATGAGAAAAAGAAGAAGGGGTTTGAGAGGATGAGTGTTGGGGAGGAGATGTGTAACTTTGCCACTTTCCGCCCAGCAACGCTTACAGTCACCAACTTCTTCAAACAGGTCAGACTCAGTGCAGCAGTACTATCTGGGGCTGGTAAAAACTTACAAGTCGAGTTTTTAATTGCTTTACACTTAAGCCCAAAATTATTCATATCCATGGAAGATTTAGATGAATCAATTTCACTCAACCAAGAAATTTGTTTCTGATAGGAAATAAGACATACATCTCTCAAATTATGGTGAAATAGTGTAAAAGGAGGATCAATTTTGCTTTAGAAAAAAAATCACGGGCATATTGAAAATTATTTATATCCATTGACATAAACCAAGAAAAATTTTTACTGGAACTATAGCAATCAAATCCATATGATGAAACCATTGTTTGGCACATTTCCGCTGTTATTTTGACGATTTATCGTGGGTGATGAGCTGTAAGTTTTTTAGGAAGGCCTCCTTGCCATCACCCTAATCTTTAGCTCGCTCCACAGATTCACTATCAGTTTCAAGTCTGGACTCTGTCAAAGTCAGACAAAAAGATCAATATTTCTTTCAGTTAGAAGGAACATGTTGGTAAATTTAAAATATTACCTTAAACCCGAGTCTGCCACGTACATGAATAATTCTGGTCTCAATTATACTTTTAAAAAGTTCCCACATTACATTTAATAGTATTGTACATTACAAGATAGATAAATATTCCTTAGATTTATTTTTTATTACCCGTTAAATATAACCGTTTGTGTTGCTAAGAAATATGTGATCCGAACATAATATCCCAGAGCTCATCATCTGCTGTTTAAACAAATATCTTTTAGTTTGACCAATGTTCTTAGTTTTTTTTTAAAGAGTTATTTGGGTTATGAGCAGCATCCAGGTAGAAAAGTTTCTATTCTGCTTTAGAAAATTCACTAATGACCTACAACTACTAAGGTAAGCTGAATAAAAAAGAGATTTTTAGTTCTTTCAGATTTAATAGCAGTTTTATGCAGTTGAAGGTTACACTATCTTCAGTTTTTTAAAGTCCTGGTATGGAATTATGGGGCTAATATTTATTTGGTTTTTCTATCTTCTGTAAACGTTTTTCAGTAACTCTGATTAACTTTTCCAAACCGGCTGATTTGTGCTCTGGCCCAGCTCTTGTCCCCCTAGTGTTTTCGGTAAGAACGCTGTTCATGTGGCTCACTTACTTGAGATTAAGCTGTAGTTTTGTAATGGTTCATGCTCAGTCGAGTTTACTGTAAGGGACCCTTTTGATAAGCTAAAAATGTCTGCTTTATCGGAGATGCTGTCAGGATCCGTAAGTTTTCATAAAACACTTTTGATATTCTCAACGTAAAAATCCAGCAAAATTCAGCAGAAAAATAACAAAACATTGACACTTGACAGACGCATGGAGAATAAAATTCTAAAATTTTGGTAAAAAGTTTAAATTAACCAACTCATAACTCAGTTTCACATATAGATATCTACCTCTCTAAGTGTCTAATCTGTTCTTTACCCTCATTAATGTAAATCTTGTCTTTCTGTTATTGTTCTCTAGTTTGGCTCATTAAGACAATGGAATCATAAAACAACCAAAATGTAAATCTTTCAGTTTTTTGTGTGATAACTGGAAAAAAATCTTAAAGCATAACTTAATTTTATGCTTTGATTTAAATGAAATAATTGATCAAAATTAGTTTTATTCATGGTGACTTTTGCTCTGATGGGTCACCAGTTTCTGTTTGTTCTGCTCGGCATGCTGTATTTTAAACTATGATAATTCATGGGTAAGTATTTTACTTAGAATTTTATTTTATTAAAAATGTTGTTTGCTGTAAAAAGGTTAAAAAAAAGAAAATCAGCTGTAGCAACAATTTCTCCATTTTGACATATTTAATTGCAGCCCTTAATGAAGATGTGCTTTGTGACTACTCCTACATAAATATATCACAATTTTTAAACCATGTGGACCACTTGGGAGGGAGGGGAAGCTGGATGAAGAAACTGTTGTTTTGCTATCCTTTTCTGTTAAAGAGACAGCACCATTCTGCTGGTGGAGTGAAATGAAGTAGCTCCTCCATCTCCTCCAGTCTTATCTGAAAGCCTCGGTTTCCAACTCACTGCTGACATTCATCAGCATGTTGTGCTCGCCCTGTTTCTTCTTCTGTCAGTGTGCTGGTATTAGGCTTACCGGTAGATGGCATGTTGAGGCTGTAATAAACACATGTAGCTCCCATAAAATAAAGAGGCATCCTAACATAATTTTTTGTTGTTATTTTCATATTTCACAACATATTTGGATCATTTTTTGTCTCTTAATGGGTTCTCTTTTTCTCTTTTTGTGCATACCAAGGAGGGTGATAGACTGAGTGATGAGGACCTCTACAAGTTTTTGGCAGATATACGCCGGCCATTGTCTGTTCTGCGACGCCTGAGGCCCGTCACAGGTAACTGATATACACTGATGTGCTGATTTGTATGTAAAGATTCATAATGGATTTTTTTTTAACAAAATGTCTTGTTGTGTATTTATCCATTATTTCTCGTGTCCCTCAGCTCAGTTAAAAATTGACATATCTCCAGCACCGGACTCGCCGCTTTATTGCCTGTCACCAGAACTGCTTCATGTGAAACCGTATCCGGACCTGCACGTTCGGCCAACCAAAGAGGTTCTGGAGTTCCCTGCTCGTAATGTTTACACGCCGCACACCACGTACAGGTGAGCGTTTAACTATTAAAGGCACACATGCAAACAGTGACTTGACCTGTTCTTAAACAAATGCAGCCACTCTATTCTTGTGTGATTATTGATTTACTTTATTGATTTACTTATTTTTTTACTCTGCAGATTTTGACTTTTAATATTTTAACTGTTTCTTAGATTTCAGCAAAGAAACATTTATCTAATCTGATATAGGTTGTTTACAAGAATTCACAAAAAAAGGAAGCAAGGAAGAATTTTATGATGATGTGTATTATTTATTCACAAATAACAACTAAACCTGTATAATTTAACTTAATTTCTATTAAAAATGAATATTATATATGAACTAATGGAGTGCAGTGACGATGAGGAGTTGAGAACTTTGCTTATTCAGGGAACTGGTGGATCTTGAATCAACTATGACATAGCTTCACTCTGGAAGAAAGACAGAAGTATAACAAAGGTTTTTAAGTGTAACAAATACAAATAAAAAGTTCAAAACATTAAATGTGGTGAACCAGCAAGTTACCATCTTCTGTAGTTTGGAAAGCTGCTCATCCTGAGTCTCAATATTCCTTTTTTGGACCCAGTTCCAGGTCTGTAAACCTCTCAAGAGTTGAAAGTGGTCCTCCGCTTTATCCTAAAAGGAATAAAAACAACACGGATGTTTAAATGAGAAGAAAGTAAAGAAATAAAATTAGCCAGCTCAGTTTGGAAGTGAATAAGTTGTGGCTAGCTTGCTAAAAGTTTTCAGATTTACCTGCAGCTCTTTGAGGCTGTTCGATGCAGCATTGTTGATGTACATCTCCAACTGTTGAACTTTTGCCTTCATTTCCTCCTCATCCTTCTCTATGCTGCTCAGCCAGTCTTTTGTGATATGGGTCTGAGCTTGTTGCTTTGCCATTTGTTCCTGTCAAAAGAGGATCAACCATTATTATTCTCTTTCAACAGCAGTTTCTGTACATCTTGCAGCCTTACCAAGAATCTAACATACATCTCTCGGACACTCATGAATACCTTATCTAAGTAAAAAAGAAAATTATCTTTTACTGTTAAAGAGGAACCATAGTGTGGTGTGGAAGCATGAAAAGCCACATAGGATTTAGGCATTGTACGTTGTGTTTGTGTGCTTACAAGTCAC
This sequence comes from Girardinichthys multiradiatus, assembly GCF_021462225.1. NCBI lineage: Eukaryota > Metazoa > Chordata > Actinopteri > Cyprinodontiformes > Goodeidae > Girardinichthys > Girardinichthys multiradiatus. Next base: position 28,685,834 of record NC_061818.1, read on the forward strand.
CAAATAGATGCTTTACTGTGTCTGTTGAACTTTAATTTGATACGGTCTTAACTGCCTTACTTTCCTAACCTTTCTCAGCTTCTGTATGTTATATCTACACAATCTGTATTATAATCATGAGACTATTCAGCTTCACACATGGAATCCAGTGTTTACATTTTTCTCTGTAGTCCTACCTGTAGCAGATGTACGACTTCCTTTATCTGTTGCTCCACTTCTGCAACCTGTTCAGTCTGCTTGCCCAGCTGTTGGAGAGTTTCCTCGTGACTCTTCAGAGTCTTGCTGATTCTTTCTATCTTTGCCTCAGTGGTTCCAAAAACATAGTTGAGCGATTCACTCAACTGTATGACTCCAAACATGAGCACATTGACTTCCTCCTGAGGCGCAGCCTTGTCTTCCATTTTGCCAGTATTCCTGATAGGGCCTGCATGGACTGCTCCGAATCCCCCAGCTAAACACAGGAGACACAGGCTCCATATCATCTTTATAAGTGTTTTGTACATTTTGTTTTTCTTTTCCAGCGCTTAAATCCACTTCTCTAAAATATTTACATGTAGATTGAAAGATGAAAGCTACAACATGTGCAGATGGATCTCACTGTCACTCAGAATTTCATCACCTACAGAAGGATGAACTTTCAGGGCCTGCTGCTGTGGCTTTTATAGGGAGTGCACACGCAATACCATGGTGAAACATTAGCTCATTTGTGGGTCGATCCCGAGTTTAGTGCATGGCCTTGGTCTCGGTGACCTTCTCTTAAAGCTTAACCACGGCAAGTCTAATTTTGTCCTTTTGGTTGCAAACTATTGCAACATGCATATGATGTATGCATGAGATGTTCTTGAAGCTAAAAATGGAAACATTTATAGCATTTGAATCAGTCTAATTTGGTATTTTAATTTTTAATCGTCTTGTGATAGTCTGTTTCTGATAATAAGATTATTAACAAATGTTTCAAAATATGAACCATAGTTACCTCTGATGTTTAACTTGGACAGAAGCTGGAGACATTCACGAGTGGATACAGTGATGGGTCAAACTTCTCTCACGTACGCACATGAGACTCATTCTCTGAGATCATCATGCTTTTTTGTAGTCTGTAAACTTTTTAATTGTCAACGTGCCTTGCAGAACTAATCATACTTAATGTTTTTAACATTAAAACCACAACCTTCAATGTATTTTATTGGAATTTTATGTAATAGACCAACACAAAAGAGCATACAGCTGTAAAGTGGAAGGAAAAAGTAGTATTTTAAAAAAATTAAAGAAAACCTTTGACTTGCATTTTATGCTTAATGCCTCTTAATCTGATACCCCTAAACCGAATGCATTTAAAAATCACCTAATTCAAAAATACCTGTGTAATTTAACTGTTTGGAGTTGTTTTGTGAAATGTTAATGGAAGTAGCTCCTTTAGTCGATTCACCTAGAAAGAAAGAACAGATCAACTCTGAGCCAGTTTTCAAGGTTAGAGTCTGAAAGAGAGCACATAGAGTTTGTCACCGTAGAAGCTATGTCTAGGAGAGAGAAAGGGTTAAACACTGAAAGACAGGGCCAGGCCATGTTCTCCCCGTGCATGCGCGGGTTCTCTCCGGATACTCCGGCTTCCGCCCACAGTCCAAAAACATGACTGTTAGGTTAAGTGGTCTCTCTAAATTGCCCTAAGGTGTGAATAGGTGTGTGCGTGGTTGTGTCCATGTTTTGCCCTGCGATGGACTGGCGGCCTGTCCAGGGTGTAGCCCGCCTCTCGCCCGTAGACTGCTGGAGATAGGCACCGGCTCACCTGTGACCCTGTACAGTAGAAGTGGGTGTAGAAAATCAATGGATGGATGTATTTTTATTTGTATTATATTCTGTTTCTGTTCTCCAACCTTGTGCCACCTTTCAGGAACCTGCTGTATGTTTACCCACAAAGTCTAAACTTCAGCAGTCGTCAGGGCTCAGTGAGGAACATTGCTGTGAAAGTTCAGTTCATGGCAGCAGAAGACCCCAGTCAAGCTTTACCGGTGAGTCACATTCAAAGACAATCATGTGGCATGACTGTAATGTCCTCAACAAAAATTAATCCGTAAGGAATAGCTCGAGGCAGGGATATCAAAATTAAAAGACAAGATTATTATTGCCACAAAAGGACAATGTATTTCTATACAGAGATCTGCAGCATTCTTTGTGTCTTTGTTTGGTTAAAAAACGCTGAGTAACACACAATATACAGTTTATTATTGGTTTTGTTAGTTATTCTTTGATGTGCATGCAGCAGATTAAATTGCTTCTTGTATAAACCTTTCGGCAACAATAGAGAGCTGCCTGTTAATGGTTGAAAATCACATGGACGGTGTTCCTTTTTGACCAGGTCATCTTTGGAAAGTCAAGCTGTGCTGAGTTCATGAAGGAGGCATATACTCCTATCATCTATCATAACAAGTAGGGCTCTCTCTTACTTTTTGATGTTCTCTTAGTCTGTTCAGCTCTCTTTAACATGAACTCTTGTTCATAAGGTCCCCTGAGTTCTATGAGGAGATGAAGATGAAGATACCTGCTAATTTGACAGACAATCACCATCTTCTGTTCACCTTCTACCACATCAGCTGTCAACCCAAGCAAAACACTCCTCTGGAGACCCCTGTGGGCTACACTGTGAGTATGCTCTTGGCTCAGGTTTTAATACTTTCACATGTTAACTTGTTTGGCAGCTCTTTCTGTAGTCTTGCTGTTCGGGAGAGATCACATGTCATTCTGCCTCCAGTGGATACCTTTGATGCAACATGGCCGACTGCGCACCGGCTCCTTTAGTCTTCCTGTGTCTGTAGAAAAGCCTCCACCTAGCTACTCCGTGCTGACTCCTGACGTGAGTGTTACACATGGGACATCAGTTCGTCTACCATCAGCTATTCCTTTGTGATCTCACTGAAAATGTATTGAGTCGAATGTCATTGTGTGGCAGGTCCAGCTTCCAGGCATGAAGTGGGTGGATAATCACAAAGGAGTGTTCAATGTCGAGGTGACAGCAACATCCTCTGTTCACACTCAGGTACATAAATATGCTCACTACCCTGAGGATAATGCTTATCATTGTGCCCTCAAACTGATAACCCTTCGATGTTATTAAGTTTTTATAATTACAGAAAGTAAAATAACTGCTTTGCTTTGAGTAACTGTCTAAACAATGATTCATAACAACAATTTGATGGATCATGTTACTCTGCAGGTACCTGTAAATACTGGAATTTGCAATTTGGCTGCAGTAGTGATTTGTTCCAACACAGTCTGGAAAAGTCTGGAATTTGATTTAAATATGTATATTCCAGGTCTGGATAAGTATGGAGAAGGAATATAGAGTATGGAAAAATATTTATATTTCTAGATAAAGTCAAAATGATCCATCCAAACCTATTCATCCACCCACCCATCCATCTATCCATCCATCCATCCATCCATCCTTCCTTCCTTTGGACTGACTGTCATTTTATACTAACATAGATGTAAAAGAGACAAAGTCTTGCCTCAAATGTTGCATGGATATCTGTGGCTGTTCTAACAAACATAAATCTGTATGTTGACTGGTTATATTTTCAGGACCCACACCTGGATAAGTTCTTTACTCTGGTCTATGTCCTTGAAGAGTATTCCTTCCCGTTCCGACTCAAGGATGTGATTATCACTGAAGCAAACATGGAAGGGGAGCTGAAGGCCAGCATAGCTGCACTGAGAGGAGCTCAACTGGATACCTGTGTCAGATTTTTGCATCAGCTGCTCAACAAGCTCATTCAGCTAATTGTGTACCCTCCAGTCATTGCAGGCCAAATTGGTGAGTGGCTTCTTTTTTAATTAGTTCCAGTTCAGGAGAATTAGAATACCTTTTTAAATACTTAATAATATCTTGTGTATTATTCATATGTATTGGTGTCCAAGATCCATTGTTCCTGGTACCATTTTAAATTGGTCTTAATAAATAGTTGTTCAGGTTTTTTGAAAGATTTTTAAAGTTTTTCTTTGGGCATTGACTGCTTTTTCACCTTTTTTCCTGTCCAGTCACTGTACCCACCATGACTGCATATTGTGCTGTGTACTGAAATAGCGAAAAAGAGGGGACAAATTCTCAGGCTTAAAAACAACATGAATTTGCCTGAAAGTCAGGTTTAAAAAAAATAAACACCAGACTATGCTGGAAGTTTAATAAACAAATCAGTTTTACAACCTATAAAAAAACCAAAGATAATTACACTTCAACTAATAAATACAAGAAAAATCAACTGGAGCTAGTAATGAAATGAAAAATGTAATTATGTTATCAAAATAAGATCCATTTACTGAGAAACACAAGAACAAACAAATCTAATGACTAACAATGAAGACAAACAAGGATAATTCTGCTCTACAACTCTATTGCATGCCTTAATGGTAAGTTTTATGACTACAGAATGCATTTTCAAAATTCTAATAAAGTCTAAGATTCATTAATAGTTTATCAGTCTCTTGTGGAGGAGGAATATACACACACACACACACACACACACACACATACATATATATATATATATATATATAAACCAAAAATGTTGCAGGAATGTTACACAAAAATAGACTAACATAGCGCAGCATACCATGCAGACAGAAACATTTCTCACAGCCAAATCTGACAGGGTAATCAGTCCTGGCTCTGACCCGGTTGCACAATGCTTTTTTGTGGTTTCATAGGTTCTTTCTTACTGGACACAAACTCAGTGTCTTGGCAGTGTGTGTTTTCAGGAGGGAAAACGCTAGATGGGGCTGATCAACCAATCAGAGTTGGGCCCGGGGTAACACGAGATATACATCAGATTAGACAGACAATGAAAAAAAAGTGTTATTTAATTTCTTTAACACTTGTTTATACTAAAGAAAGACCCAAACATTTCTGCAATCCCTCACTGTAGCCAAAACTCCATCTTATTTCTGGGGCTGTTTTCACTTTCAAAGTTTCAAACATGTAATTTATTCGGGTATAAAATAAAATAACCGATTTACAGTTTGGAGTTTAGCACAATAGTCAATACTTATCAGTTAATTAAGGGTTATTGAAAATCTAAATTCTAAATGATCAATATAGGGTCATTCCTACAAAGGACTTTTATATATTGACAAAAATTCAGACAAAAAGTCTTTTGACCAAAACAACGTGTGGGGTCATAAAAACACCCATATTTTGGAGATTTCGCAACGCCATGTTAGTGGATATTTTAGCTACACATAAAAGGTCCAGCAAGAACATTTTTTAGAGAGCTGGAGAAATATGCTCTTGTAAGTAAAAGGTCACATCTGATGTATTGGTTTAAATTACATTTATTAGCTCTTTAAAATCAGCTTTGTCATGTTAAAAATAGAATTTAAAATCTGTCACACTTTGTTATCTTTGGTATTTTTTCTAGATTAAATGTGGGAAACAAAGCACCTAAATCTCCAGTTTAAAATGAAAATATTTTAATTATTTTGATTTGCAAAGTTGTATTTTATGTTCAGTCAAAGCATTTGTTGATCTATTGAGTTTAAGAGTATTTTATGACTTATGATTCATATTTCAGTTAAGTGGCTCAACATTAAATACAGCACCTTTTTATTTGAAGTGAAATATGAAGAAATATGGGGGTTGACTCAAGCACTTTTTCGGTGCACTGGTTGATTGTGATTTATAGTAGTTTATTTTGTGCTTTGTTTCCAAATGACCATTAGTGAACCTTGGCCGGGCTGCCTTTGAAGCTATGGCTTTGTTGGTGAACCAGATCCACAAAAACCTTGAGGGAAATCAAGACCAGCACGGCCGCAACAACCTGCTGGCCTCTTACGTTCATTACGTCTTCCGTCTGCCCACCGCCGAACCTCTAATGCTTCCAGCAGGTGAGCTACCATGCAGGACTCTGCAGCCCGTTTATGGACAACTTGTTTCTAGCAATCATATGTATGTTTTTTTCTATGTACCTGAAAAACAGGCGCCCACTCCTATGAGATGCCTGTGCAGTACGCTACCTTATCCAGGGCAACGGGCCGCCCAAGCAGCCTGCGTCTGTCCCGCTCAAAGAGCATTAGCAATTCCAATCCAGACCTTGCTTGCACACCAATTACCCCTGATGAAGAAGTCCAACGGATCATAGGAAGCAAGGTGAGTTTAAGTTTCTCCAGTATGTATTATAGTTTTAGTTTTATGTTTTTATTACACCCACTGTGCCATTTTTTCATAATTGAGTTATTTTGATTTAATTAAAGTGTCTTGATTCTTCACAGCAGCTTCATTAAAGTCAAGTCGACTGAGAACCTGTTCCAGCAGTTAATCACTGCTTAGTTAATACGATTGTGTTTCTTGCCCTTGTCGTTTGATTCTATTTGTTCCTGTAGTTCTGTGATCCCTCCCAACCTGATTTTTCTTCTCACTATCTTTTTTCCTTTTATCCCTTCAAGCTTAATTTTTGTTTTTTCCTGATTTTCAACCTGAAATAAATTCCTGTGTGATAATTGGCCTCCCTTTGCTCACTGTGTCCTTGCCTCTTGCCACACTGTGTTTGTGTGCGTGTTTTGTGTGTGTTTGTGTGTGTGTTTCGTCGGGTGCTTATGGCAGGGCATTGACCGCTCCCATTCCTGGGTAAACTCTGCTTATGCCCCTGGGGGCTCCAGATCTGTGCTACGCCGGAACCTCAACTCCAGCTGCAAGCTCAAGCAGGTGCCAAATCCTTCCTTCCTCCTCCTCATCCTCACCTTCATCTCTCGCAGCCTTGAATCATCTCCTGTGGCTTTTTTCTTATCCCATTTCTCCAAGGTTGTATTTGTCTCTGCATGGACTCATTCTCTTCAAACCTCATCCTACCTTTTCTTTTTTGTCAGTGACCAAATTTCCTCGATCTTTTCAAACACATTTTCTCCCTGCTGCCTGACAAGCCGTTTGTGTGGCGCTTAATTTACAGAGGCTCTTTCTGCAACTTGTTAGATTTCCTTTCAGCCTCATCTGAGTTCCTAGAAAGCACTCTGTCCACCCACCCATTCTCATTTACCCATTTTCACGTCACTGTCCTCATCTCTGTGCTCACCTCACCATCACCTCATGTCAGGCAAGCGACCACAGCTGCAATCGCATGTCTGCCTTTCTGGACAGCGTGGCCTTGTTAACTGTTCCCACAAGACCGATTACAAAGAAGGTAAAACAAAAGTGGTATCTACTGTAAAAAACTGTAACAAAAAAGGGACCTTCTTCCCTAATTCATACCCATATTTTGTGTTTATGATATATTAATCTATTGTTAGCTAACAGTATTTTGACTGAACCTATATAGAATGCATATTAATGTTATTTTCGTTTTTGTTATGCTTTTTAAAGTTGTTTTAAAGCATAGTTTTATCAAATATACGGAAGTACCTCTGTAGCTTTTAGCCATCTACAGAATATTCATACCTTATACAGAAGTGAAAAGCAGCATCTAATTTATCTATGTAAGTTCAGTTTTTGCTCTGAAATGGTTTCCCTGTTGTAAGCTGAAACACGCTGTGTTGGCTTCTGCCTAGTTACTTCACGAGGAGCTGGCGTTGCAGTGGGTGGTCAGCACCAGCACAGTGAGGGAAGCAGCGCTGCAACAGGCTTGGTTCTTCTTCCAGTTAATGGTCAGTATTTTTCTGTGAATTTTCAATGATCTTGTATTACCACATAAATCCTCTACATGTAAAGCAAACACAGTTAAGAAAAAAAACCATTTTGATTAGGTGATGAAGTGTTCATTTCCTTACCCTTCTGCAGACGAAGAGCATGGCCCACCACATATTCCTGACCTCTAAGCTGGAGACCACTAGGTGTCAGCGCTACCCAGACCGCTTTGTTGATGACATCGCAGCACTTGTGTGTGCCATCAGTGCAGACATTGCCAACAGACACCACAAGGTACATATGTGTGACAGGGACACAGTGATTTGCTGTTGGTGCTTTTAGTAACACTGAGTTTAAACAGTAGAATATGGGTGGTGTGAGTTTCTTCTCAAAAGAAAGGCTGCCTTGCATCTTGGCCAGGCTCATATGGAAATGTTGTTATGGTCTCCAACATTATGGGGAACGCTGTTGACTTGGCAGTTTTCCAGAAGACGGTCATAGGCACACCCTGCAAAGAGGGTAGACCTCAAAACGTCGTTGCTCAAGAAGCCTGGTGTCCAGAGAGAGTTGTATTCAATTATATTAATGGAAAGTTGAGTGGAAGGAAAATATGTTGTAGAAAAAGACAAAGGCTTAAGAGGATTGTGAAGCAAAGCACATAAAAGAGTGTAAGGCAGATCAGTAAGGCAAGGCCACCATACAGACATCCAGGACGTGGGCTACAACTGTCACTTTTTTGTCTTAAGTCAATCCTTAACCAGAGGCAACACTAAGGAGAAAAAGGGCTGGACTGCTACTCAGTAGGCCAAACTTTTATCGGTCTCATGTAACAATCAAAGAGTGAGGGAATTTTGAATTTTCTTTAATCAGTCTGAATAATGACTTCAGTTTTTGAATTTAATCACTGAAATAAATTTACCTTTTGATGAAATAAAAATTTAAATATACATCTGTATACTCTCTTTCTTGTCATTGATCTTACCTTTTCCTTCTTTAAAATCCTTCCCTTCCTCTCAGGATGTGGAGCTTGTGGAGAGATTAAATAACAGTCTGGCCTTCTTCCTTAACGATCTGCTGTCTCTGATGGACCGGGGCTTTGTGTTCAACCTCATTCGCTCCTACTACAAACAGGTGCCCATTGATCTCCTCATCATTTCCGTGTAGCTTCAGACGACCCACTTCTGCTCTCTTTTTTTGAACTTCTTGCATTCAACAAATTGGTGTGTTTAACAGATCGCTAACAAGCTCCACACAACACAAAATCCCAGCTCTCTGAATGCTCTGAGAATGGACTTTATGCGTATTGTGTGCAGCCATGAGCATTATGTGATCCTCAACTTGCCCTGCTCAACTCTGAGTCCTCCAGCATCCCCCTCACCCTCTACCTCATCCACCACTTCACAGGTACAGGAGTAAACTCAAAAATCTAGATTTATTTTGTGCATTAAAAATATTTATGAATACAAAAAATTGCTTATTTATACAGTTGTATGTATGATCATTATATTCTTTTAATCTCTCTTTTGTTTTATAGAGCTCAGCATTTTCAAACGTGGTGCAAGACCAGGGTGTGGCCACCATGTTTGAGCTGTCGGTCCCTTTTCGCCAGCAGCACTTCCTGTCTGGCCTGTTGCTCTCTGAACTCTCTCTCATTCTCGACCCTAATGGTGAAGGGTAGGTTCTCAATAGTTGTATGTACAATGCCTTGCAAATGTATTCATACTCATGAACGTTTTCACCTTTGTCACATTACAACATCATACTTGGTTATATTAGAACCACCTTTAGCAGCAGTTGCAGCTCCAAGTCTTATTTGCTACCAGCCTTGCTAATCTAGTTTTCTAATCTGACAAGTTTTTTTTCTTCTGTTCTAGCAAATAGCTCTAGCCTCGTCAAGTTGGAAGGAGAGCACATTTGAACTGTAATTTTAAAGCCTTGTCCCAGATTCCCAGTTGGACTTTGACTGGACCATGGTACAACATAAATATACTTTGATCTAAACCACAATTGTAGCTTTAGTTGAATGTTTACGATTGTTGCTCTGCTAAAAGGTGGACCCTACCCCTGTCTCAAACAATTAGCAGTTTTCTTCCAATATTGCTATTTTTGTGGCTCCATCCATCTTCCCATTAACTCGGACCGGATTCACTGTCCCTGCTGAAGTAATGTAGGCCCAAGTGAGCTGTAGGTCTCTGCAGCTCCTCCAGAGTTACCATGGGCTAGTCTGATTAATGCTGTCCTTCTCTGACCTGTCAGTTTAATTTAATCACCATGTCTCGGTATACTCTTTTTCTTTTCCTCCCTCTGTCAAATACAACAGGAATAAAATACATTGAAGTGTGTGGTTCCAATGTGACAAACTGGCAAAATGTCAAAAAAGTGGTGAATACTTTTCCAAGGGATCTTTATTTGTACAGAAACTTTGAGGCTTTTTTTGAGAAATAAAACAAAGATGGCTGATGAACTCTTGTCACCTGCAGGGTTTTCTTCCTTCATAAAAAGGCCATCAGTGCTGTTCACTCACTGCTGTGCAGCCATGATGCAGACCCTCGTTACAAGGACCCCCAGGTTAGAGCGCATGTTGCTCAGCTCTATCTGCCCCTGCTACCCATTGTCATGGAGTCACTGCATCATCTGTACGATTTCTGTGGTCAGTGGAAATGTTTGGTGCTCCTAATGTGTTTAAACAATCTTTTGTTTATGAAACATAACGTACCCGAAAGTCCTTTTCTTATACTAGACTCCTCGCCTGCTCGCGCTCGCCATGCCTCCACCTACTTTGAAGATACTGACCCAGACAGTGGCAATATTATCAGTCAGTCTGTTGCCATGGCGATCGCTGGCTCCCCTTTACCGCATGCCAAAGCCAACCCATTTGCACTCCCCACTGTGGTAGGTGATAATGGCAAGGGTCAGAATGCTCTCCTGGGCCCTACAGACTGGCGGGTCACAGATCAGCCTCTTTGTGGGAGGCAGCTCTTTCACTCTTTGTTTATATCGTTTTGATCTATTTTGAAGCAGATCCCAAGATTTTCTGTTGAGTTTCTCTTTTTTTCTGCTCTCTACCAGGCTGGGCGCCAGTCCAACTCTCTTTCTGCTGAGTGCAGCCGGACTTTGCTGGTGTGCTTCCTGTGGGTGCTGAAGAACGCGGATGCATCTCTCCTGGAGCGTTGGGTGTCTGATTTGTCTGTCCTGCAAATCAACCGCTTGCTGGATCTACTTCATCTCTCTGTGTCCTGTTTTGAATACAAGGTAAAGTAATCAGGCATGCCCAGCTACTGTTGTTTAGAAGCATTTCACTATTTACACAGAAATGGAAATCTAATATATTTAAGCTCTGCACCAATTTGCTGGACTCTCACTGTCAAGGATGCAAACACCCAATTAAATGCTAATGCACTTGGAGAATGCATGGAGTGTTAATGCATTGGACTGTCTTCGTATATACTGAATAAAATCCTGGCACATTACTTCAATTTTATATAAAAAAAATTGCAAATGGTAAGATTTCCTGCCAAAGATATACAGTATTAGAGACGGGTGCAGTAAACATCTGCCTAGAGGAACCAGATGGGCACCTTCAGGATGCAGGAAGTAAATGTTACTCCATTAACAGTGGTGTTTATCTGACTGTTTGCATTAGCATAACTATAACATTTATTTATACAAAAACATTGTGAACTGATTCTGAGTCTATTCCATCAGGTTTATCTATCTCAAGAATTTTTATTCCAATTAAAATGCATGTTAAAGAATGCCATTTTTAAAGTTTTATAACAACTCTAATTAGATTTCTTTTTGCCAGCGCTGATGCAATTTCCTGACTGATTTGTGTAGGGAAGGAAAGCTCTACAAAGAATAAACAGCTTGACGTTTAAAAAGTCTCAGGACATGAAAGCCCGCCTGGAAGAAGCCATACTGGGAACTATAGGAGCCCGTCAAGAGATGGTCCGCCGCTGTAGAGGTACAAACCATGAGAACATAATACAGTAGTTTATTTGTCTGCAGCTGTAAAAATGTAACATACTTACCAATTATTATTTATTATTATTTTTTTCTTTTCTTTTGCTCTAACAGAAAGGAGTCCTTATGGCAGCCAGGAAAATGTCAGGTGGAAAAAGAATGTTACTCATTGGAGACAAAATGCAGACAGAGTTGAGAAGTATGTCAATTAAAGTGCTAACATCAATACTGATTCATCTGCTCTGTTTTCATATAGATATGGATGCTTTCTTATGTGCTGATTGTTGAATAAACTCTTCCAGGAGTAAGGTTGAGATGGATCAGGAGTCTGTGGTGGATGGAAACTTGGCTACTGAGGCGTCTTTGATAGTACTGGACACACTGGAAATTATAGTAAAGGTGATACTTAAAAAATGAATCTACATGTTTTATCATATTTTGCTTTCTTTTTTAAAGTGTGTCGTGCCTCTGTCCTTTAGACTGTGGTTGCATCTGAAATGAAGGAGAGCGTTCTCGGTGGAGTCCTGAGAGTGATTCTTCACAGCATGGCGGGCAACAAGAGCGCCCTCTTCCTGCAGCATTGCTTTACTACGCAGAGAGCTCTGGTGTTCAAGGTGAGAGCAGTGTTTGGAAACTGCTGTTGGTTGATCAATCTTTTCTTAGAACTAAATGGTCACGAATGAAACGCATTGCTCCTTTTTTCTCTTTTTTTATTTTAACATAATTAGATTATTTTACAATGCTTCATCTGAGACCTCAATATGAATAGGAAGTTGTATTGAATTGGTATTTTTCTGCAGTTTCCAGAGATGCTCTTTGAAGAGGACACAGAGCTTTGCGCAGACCTTTGTTTGCGTCTCCTTCGTCACTGCAGTAGCAGCATTGGCTCTGTCAGAAGCCATGCTTCTGCCTCTCTTTACCTTCTTATGAGGCAGAACTTTGAGATTGGAAATGTAGGTTTAACACCGTTTTAAGTTATCCTCTCAAAATCCATTAATTGTTTTCATACTGACATCTCAGTAAAATTGAAAACATCTTCATGGCTTACTTCTGTTGTTTATTTTGCATATAATGATGTAATGCACAGCATGGTTCTTTTTCTCTGGTCTTGTATCAGAACTTTGCACGAGTAAAGATGCAGGTCACCATGTCTCTGTCCTCGTTGGTGGGAACATCACAGAACTTCAATGAAGAGCATCTTCGTCGGTCACTAAAGACGATCTTGACATATGCTGAGGAGGACCTGGAGCTGCGTGAAACACCTTTCCCAGAGCAGGTGGTTTACACGTAACCCTCTTTTTAAAATGTATTCTTAACCTGTTCGAATAGAAAAGGCGTGATGAATGTGGTGGATGTGGTTTCAAAACTACAGGTCCAGGATCTGGTGTTCAACCTACACATGATTCTTACCGACACTGTGAAAATGAAAGAGCATCAGCAGGATCCTGAAATGCTCATTGACCTGATGTACAGGTACTGGGAACCCCATGAATAAGTTAAAGTTGATGAATAAAAATGGAGTTGGAAAAAACAAATCCTTCATCATTTTCTGTTTCAGGATTGCCAAAGGCTACCAGAACTCCCCTGACCTTCGCCTCACATGGCTACAGAACATGGCAGGAAAACACTCTGAAAGAGGAAACCACGCCGAGGCGGCCCACTGCCTCGTCCACAGTGCCGCACTTGTGGCAGAGTACCTGAACATGTTGGAGGATTGCCGCTACCTCCCGATTGGTTGCGTAACATTTCAGGTAAGTGGACACGATTTAAATCAGTAATGCACTTTACAGTGTGCAGAGCCTGAGGGATGTTTTTATATCTCTGGAAATTTGTCGTATTAAAACCATAAACTACAATGTATTTTATTGGTATTTAATGTGATAGAACAACACAAATCAAGGATAATTACTAAGTGGAAGGTAAAGAATTTTGGTTTTCAACATTTTTTACAGTTGCCTAAGTCTATGCTTTGTATAACCACTTTCTTCTACAATTGTTCTTGCAATTCTTTTTAGCTGTGTCTCTACCAGCTTTGCTAGAGACAAATGTTTGGCATGTTGATTGGACAGTATCTATAAACATCTATTATCAAGCATTGCATCAGATTCTCAATTTAATTTAGGTTTGGACTTTGATTGGGCCAATCTAACATATGAATATGCTTCGATCTAAACTTTTCCATTCTAGCTCTGACTGTATGTTTAAGGGTTGTTCTCCTGCTGGAAGGTGTCTCGAGTCTTTTCCAGCCTCTAACAAGTTTTCTTCTTGGACTGCCCTGTATTTAGTTCCTTTCATCTTCCCATCATCTCTGACAAGCTTCTCTTTTCCTGCTGAACAAAAGCATCCTGAAGCATATTGTTGCTACCACCATTCGTTTCTGCAGGGGTGGTTTGTGAAGCATTTTGTACAGTGTTATTTTAGTCATATCTAACCAGAGCACCTTTTTCAATGTGTTTTCTGTGTCCTACACATAGCTTGTGGCAAACTGCAAACAGGACTTCTTGTGGGATTCTTTCAACGATAGCATTATTTTTTCCACTCTTCCATAAGGTCCAGATTTGTGTAGTGCGTGACTAATATTTGTCTTATCAGCAGATTTCCCACCTGAGCTGTGGGCTCCTGCAGTTCCTCCAGAGATATCATGAGTCTCTTGGCTATTTCTCTAATTAATCCTCTCCTGGCCCAGCATGTCAATTCAGGTACTCCTCTAGAGCAGCTGCATTTATACTGAGATTTAATTAAATGCAGTTGAACTCTGAAGGCACCTAATTGCATTTGGCTTTATTTAGGGGTGCCAGAGTAAAGGGGGCTGAATAAAACTTTTCAAAACTACGTAGAATTTTTCTTCCCCTTCATAAATATACATTGTTTTTTTGTTGATCCATCACAGAACATCCTGACAAAATACATAAAAGTTTGTGGTTTTGAGATAGCAAAATCTGAAAAAGTTAAAGGGTTTGAATACTTTTGCAAGGCACTGTATGTGGAGAAATGCCCAATTTGACTCCTCCATGTTTTCCCACAGAATATTTCATCCAACGTATTAGAGGAGTCAGCAGTTTCAGATGACATCCTGTCTCCTGAGGAGGAAGGCATTTGTGCTGGGAAGTATTTCAGCGAGTCTGGCCTGGTGGGCCTCCTGGAGCAAGCAGCTGCCTCTTTTAACATGGTACGACTGACATTCTCTGACTCCATGGTGACATACTGCATGAGGTCAGACAGCACAAGGTTACAGCACTAGAGTGGTTAAAATGGAAATGATTGATTTAGCAGTATGCGTAGAAGTTGTGTTGCAATTCTTCAAACCACAGGCTGCCATGTATGAAGCTATAAACGAGGTGTACAAGATTCTGTTACCCATCCATGAAGCCAACCGAGACTTCAAAAAGCTGGCGTCTGTCCATGGGAAGCTGCAGGAGGCCTTCAACAAAGTCTACAACCAGGTTAGTTGACTGTTGGATTCAGAAATTCACATCCAAATAATAAAAATGCACTTGATCCTATATCTTTTTTTTACCATTCAATGTTGCCAGAGTTCTGGATGGGAGGTAACGTATTTATTTCATTGATTAAATACAGTAATTGAAACATAAACATGCAGCAATTTTATTTTTTGCACTCACAATTTTTTCCTCCTTCTTATAAATTTTTTTTTTTTTGCACTCCTGTTGGGATGGCATGTTCCTGGTGAGTTTGACCAAATGTCCATTCATCATTTAATCTAGATAAACTCCACTTTTATCAGCTTTCAGTTTGCATTCTTATGTGATTTATAGCCCCGTCTCAGACTACCTTCAGTTTAATTTCTTTATTCTGCTTTTTCACTTCTTCTATATAACTTGAATTGTATTTTCTTCATCCTGTCTGCAGTCTGTAGAGAATGTTTGGGACCTACTTCCGAGTTGGTTTCTATGGTTGTCAATTTGGAGATTTAGATGAGCAGGAGTTTGTCTACAAGGAGCCTTCAATCACCAAATTAGCTGAAATCTCCCATAGGCTCGAGGCAAGTTGATTTATCACAATCCTAATAAAAGTGTCACTAGAGATTTATGAGAAGCTTCAAGATGAAACTCTTCATTGTGCAGGAGTTCTACTCAGAAAGGTTTGGGGACGATGGGGTTGAAATTATCAAGGACTCCAATCCAGTGGGCAAAAGCAAACTGGATCCCAACAAAGTAACCTAATATGTGTGCTTGTGAATTATATAAAAAAGTAGGTGTTTTAGAAAACATTTAACTGGTTCTGAGTTTTGCTTCGGCAGGCCTACCTTCAGATCACCTATGCTGAGCCTTACTTTGACACATACGAGCTAAAAGAAAGGATCACCTATTTTGACAAGAACTACAACCTTCGCACTTTCATGTTCTGTACTCCCTTCACTCTGGATGGCCGGGCACACGGCGACCTGCATGAGCAGTACAAACGCAAAACCATCCTGACAACGTCTCACGCCTTCCCTTACATAAAGACACGGGTCAACGTCATCCACAAGGAGGAGGTAGCTGCCTGCAGGCGAAGGTATCAGATGTCAGGTAATGCAGTGGTTGTTTCTATATTGTTTTTTTGTTCTTTGCTTCTCCAGATTATCCTTGTTCCCATGGAGGTGGCAATTGAAGACATGCAGAAGAAGACGCAGGAGCTCGGCTTTGCCACAAATCAAGACCCTGCAGACTCTAAGATGCTTCAAATGGTGCTACAGGGCTGTGTGGGAACCACTGTCAACCAGGTGCCTGCTTTAAAAAAAGATTTAAAACCACATTATGTTTAAAATGTCAAAAAGCCAACCTCCCTCTGAAGTATTAAGCTCCTTTAAATCCAGCTCCAAGTCTGGTTCAGTCTTTAGACATTCCTCAGCCAATATGTAACAGTTTCTCCCCCCTCACAGGGTCCCCTTGAGGTGGCACAGGTCTTTCTCTCCGACATTCCAGAGGACCCAAAGCTGTTTCGCCATCACAACAAACTGCGGCTTTGCTTTAAAGACTTCACCAAGAGGTGACGACACACTCCACACCTCAGGCTCAGACCGCTGTGTAACCAGGAAAAATAAATTCTGACTGTCTGCGTCTCCTCTGCTATTTGTGATGCAGGTGTGAGGACGCCCTGAGGAAGAATAAGGCCCTAATTGGACCAGACCAGAGAGAGTACCACCGAGAGCTGGAGAGGAACTACAACAAACTAAAAGAAGCTCTGGGTCCTCTCATCACCCGCAAGATACCCCAGCTTTACAGACCCCTGCCAGTTCAGGCTTTGCAGACACAACAGTAATTTGAGACATTTAACAGATGTGGGGAGCTCACAGAATGAGCTCATGCTGTTTCTTCAGCTGTAACAATGGAGCAACATAAAACCCAATTTCATCACAATAACAGTGACTTGCAAAAGTGTTCATGCCGCCTGAACTTTCAACCATGTCAACCACAAGTTGTGTTCTGTTGGGATTTTATGTGGTAGACAAAAACAAAGCAATGAATGTTGTGAAGTGGAAGGAAAACGTGTTTTAAATTTTGGTTTTAAATCTGAAAAGTGGGACGTAGTCTTGTATTCAGACCCCTTTACTCTGATGCTTTTAAATAAAATCCAGCGAAAGCTTCAACGGTCACCTAATTTGTGATTGAAATCTACCTCTGTGTGTGATTACTAGTCAGTATAAATCAAGCTGTTCTTTGAAGGCCTCAGAGGTTTGTTAGAGAACATTAATCTGAAGGCCATCAGTCAATTTGACAGATTGCTATTCACACCCCCGACCACTTGGTGGCGAGTTAGCATATTAATTAGCGCAGATTCCGCCTCCAGAACAACATCCACGTTAAGTTGTCTGTCCGAGGCAAAAGTGCAAACCTCATGACATACATCCTCTGCAGCAATCCAATTCAAGACATTTGATTTACGCACAAACGGCTGTGCAGTTAAGATCCATGCGGACCAGGAGAAAGTTGTGAGACTGTGCACTCAAGTCACAGCTGGTGATCTGTTCATATTTTAAGTGCAATCAATTAATTTCATTGTTTATATGTAGGCACTGGGACCACAGTCAGTGATTTTTGTCACTGCGGAGAAAAAGTTAAATATATTGATTTGGTTGATGTGGATTCTCTGTTCAGCTTGTTTGGACTGAATATTAATTAAAACTAATGAAAATAAATGTTATTGATTGTTTAATTATTAGCACTTAAAAAAAAATAAAGTAGCAGGTAAATATAGATATTGTCCTGATTTTTATTGCCCTGTCAGTCAAAATGACGGACAACAAAAAAGTCTAGGGCAACCTCTGCTCATGGGACTTCCAGATATAAAATAAATGAAAAATAGTCAACAACCTTTCTTAAGCAGGGACAGGGCAGCTGGTCACAGTTGATGAAAAGATGGATAGTTTTAAACGCAGGACCGTTTAAAACCAGTTAGAGGCTGCAAAAGATGTAAGACTGGGCTAGAGGTAATTTTGCAGCAGGGAAACCATTCTAACTATTCAAAACGTGTAGCCAGAGTTACAGTTTAATGGTTTAAATCAATGCATTAGTTAGGCTGGCCTAGTTAAATCCAGATTGGAAATTGGAAGTCTAATTGGGAATTGACATTCCCTGGTCACAAACACTCTTCATTAAACCATTTGGCAAAGATGAATTGGCAAAAAATGTCTTTAGAGACATGTACACAGAAATCCCAATATGCAATTACAGCTGCAAGTCTTTTGCAGCTGTAATTGCATATAGATGGTTTTACCAGGTATTGAAGAGGAATAAATACTAATGCACAGCCCTTAGTTTTCATAGACAACACGTATCCTTTCTTTCCACTTCCCAAATATGCACTCTTGTGTTGGTCTATCACAAAAAATTGCGATACATGGTATTGAAATTGGTGGTTGTAAAATGACAAAATGTAAAATCATTTAAGGGATCTAAATAATTTTCCAGTTATTGTAAAACCTTGCACACATGCTAATGACTAAACATGCAAATAATTTACAGCTCCTTGTAAAGGTGTGGTGCACTCATTTAAAAAAAAAAACAAAAAAAAAACATTCAAGCACAATTGAGTCAGGCTCATTGGATGTAATATATAAAGAAAATTTACACAGTCTTACTGAAATTACCTTTTTACCTGATTCCATTGGCAGTCTCGTCTTCATTGTCTGTCTTGCAGGAACTCCTACAGCAGGTTTGAGTTTCTGCTGAATCGGCTGTTGAGATGCAGAAAACTGGATAGCAACATAAAGCTGTAGAAAGTAGCACCATCCCTTTCCATCTGTTTCTTCTCCTTCTCCCCTCAATGCATTGTGCACCAACTGTCACCCTCTCACACACACACGCTCACACACCATCATTCCTCGTCTTGCTTGTTATGAAATCCTCATCCATATGCCTGGCCTCCCAGTTATGTTTCCCTCTCCCAGTATAACACCACTACTGCTACCACACACACACTGACAGATGTCACCCCTTTTCTTGGCTAAACCAGCCCCCATCAACCCCCCAAGTCTCACACCAGTGTAGAAAAAAATCTCAGCTGGTTATATTTGAAGGTTATCTAATTGGTAAACATTGTCATTTGTTGTGAGGCTCTTTAAGAGGCCAGGGTTTAAAAAAAGCTGTCTGAAGTAATCTGTCCGAGCAGATCTGGCTGTAGTGGTTTTACCAAACTTAAGCAACCTAGCATTGTGTTTCTGAATTGTTTAAGGTTTATCGGGTTAACTTTGAAGAGGTTGCAGCGTAGTGTCAGGCTTTTTTAATTATTATTATTTGTTAGAGCTCATTATAAACCAGCTCTGGTAGTAGTCACCAAAGTTTTAAACAAAAAAACAAGTCACCTCACTGTGCGCTTTGTTTTTTTTTGCAAGCAGACCAAATAACTGACATTCCTTCGTCCTCAAGTTTTCACATTTATCAGCTCATCTCTCTGTAAGGAATTGAATAAAGAGAGCTGCTGGTTTCATTCGGTTCAAGCTCAGGTCTCACGTCTGGTAAGAAAGGCCAAACAGGGTGTTTAAATGTTTTTTGTTTTTTTTTACTGAATTCCTCTGTGCCACATATGATGTTTTATCACAGATACTTTGCCTTCAGCAAGATCGTCTGCTTTATCCACACAAATATATTCAAACTGTTGCATCTACTGTCAACCTGCAGCACGTTGTGATAACTGAATAAGGTTTACCTGTGCAGGCAAGCCCTCTTCCGACTGAGATCTGCGCCCTGCTGACACCCGAGTTCACCACTGCTTGTTAAGGATTTTGTTTTATTATACTGTAGCCATTTATTACTACTGTATCTTTGAAATTGCACTACTGTAAACAAACTGTGGCACATTAACTGTAACAACCAAGCAATCTGTGCTTTTATTTACAACTGCTTTTTACCAGTTAGTTTTGTATTTATTTAGCCTGTATTCTATTAAATATTTCTTCTTTCACAGCTGAACACCATTTTTTGGGGGGGAAGATGTATTGAACAAATATTTGTGAATCTTGCTTTCTAGCTTTTGACTTTTTATAATGTATCCTATTCTGGCAGCTTAGAAACAGTATGGTGGGTCAGGTTGCCTTGCAGTGTCGGGGTGGACACTGCAAAAGGGAAGGGTTTGTGTTTGTGTTTGTGTTTTTTTTAAAATGTTGCATAACTGAGTTTAATGATCAGGTTTAGGCAATAAAGTGGACAGGCTACGGCATTAATAAGAGACGAAAGAGAGAGAAAAAGGGTGGCGTAAACGAAGGAAATGGCAGCAACAATGACATAAATTATAAGGCAACACGACACAATGAACCACATGTTTGTACTACACCCAGAACCATAAAAGTAGCAAATGTAAGTGCTTTCTGTTCTTGAGTTACTGATTCTCATTTCTTTTAGATATAATAGGCTTTGTGATGGAATAAAATATAGATGAGATTTAATCATATTTAGAATACAGTTGGGGTCAAAGTGCAGCATATTATTTATTCACTGATGTTAACATTGGGAAAAACTTTTCTGTAATTGATTTGAAATTATACCTTTAAAAAAACATGGAAGAAACACGCTAAAATATTCAGATTGGACGTACCATTCAGTATGGCAATTAACATAGTTGGCCCTTGATTGTATGAGCCTCTGGACAGTATTTGAGATCCTACTTGCAATTAATAATACATTTAGCATTTTTTATTTGTATGAATGGATTCAATTTTAGTGGAGGATCAAGGTAGCCCCTCTGCAGAGCTGAACCAAGAGCAAAGGGGACCATATAAAACAATGGCAGTCTCAGAAATGTAATAGCAGTTTATAAGAAGAGCCATTTTATGAATTAAGCCACAGTTATGGTTGTGTTATCTTGGCACCTAGCATTCTGCCCTGAAAACCTTTAAGTACTCTTGGGCCAAAGGCTTAGCTGATTACACTTATGCTGATTAAAATGTGAGCTAACGCTTTTAAACGCTTTTGTTACACTGCCAAAGGTTTTAATAGTTAACTTTAGGTTATTACACAAACATAAGATAACTTTTTTGTTTAATTTGGTGAACAATTATTTCCTCTCAAGAGTTGCTCATTTCTGTATTTACTTTTTGAGAGACAGGACGGTTTTTTACCAGAAGATCTGTAAGGAGCCCTGAAATAAATTGTAAAGCTGTTGAAGGCGTTTGTTTTGTTTTATTTCATGTCTGCTTGGTGCTCAATGACGCCCTGGTTTAGTCAGGTGATCCTACAGTAAGTAACCGAAACCTGCGCCTGTCCTGGGGGCTGCTGGCCCTTTAAGAGGAGCAGCAGGGAGGAGGAGGAGGAGGAGAAGGGTCGGAGCATCTTGGCTTCGGTGTTTTTGTCTCTTGTCAGTGAGCGCTCCTGGGCCGAGAAGGTTGAAAGGATTTCCAGAAAGGGGGCAGGTAAGAGCTGCCCGTAAGTTTTATTTCCCCTGTTTGAATCATAGCTTCGCATCTCTTTCCTTAAACGTTTCGGGGCACTTCAGACGACGCGTCTTTTGGAGACTTTCTTTGTGAAGCGTCGCCTCTGTCCATTCCGCCGGTCCTTTTCTCCGAAGTAACGGGCTATTAATGCACTAAAACAACCCTAAATGCAAATTTGCGTTTAGATAAATTTCCAGAATTGATGCAAGCTTTTTTTTTATTAGCATTTTTACATCCCCGTTTCTGTTGCTACCTTTGGAGGAATGTGTGTCGGATTCGCTTGTCCCGTTTTTTTTCTGTTTGGAGCATCATCAAACGCGCTCCAAATTTAACCAAAAATGTGTTTAATAATCCCACTAATAATAGAATACATTCAGGCTTTAAAGTAAGGCTCTTATTTCAAAGAGTGAATTAATGTATTTATTTTGGTTGCAGAAGATCTGTGCGTTTTGCAACAGCAGCCCAAATTCATGGTTGGATATTAAAGATGAGGGTTCACATAGAAAGGTCTTTACCTCACAGCCTTAACCATTGTTTATAGATTAAAGCCGTTTCAAACGTTGTGAAAGCTAAATAATAAAGTAACTTCTGCTTTTTTTTATTTATTATTTGGCAGTATTTGACCACCGAAGACATTTGTTTTTTGTTTTTTTTTTCAAAATGAAAGAAAAAAGAAACCATTAGGATTACAAAACTTTTCTCTTGCCAAAAACGTGTTGCCGGATTTCAAACTTTAATTTAATTTAGACATTGAAAAAGTCAATTGAGCCTGGAACTACTCTGGGGAGAGGGTGGGTCCCAGGCATCCCGCGACTTCTCATTACCTCCAGATGGTTTTTTCTTCCTCTCCTTACTGTTTGCTCTCAAATCTGCTGGTCGGTAGTCACTGGGACGAGGTTTTATGGATGAAGTAGGACAGGTGGAGTGTAAATTAACGCAGGTTGTCTGCACTTATACGAATATAGTTCTACTTTTTCTTATAAAGCACACTGGTGACTCAACTTACCAATTAACTAGTATCAGCTTAACAGGCATAACTAATAATTTTCTAAGGAAAATCCATAGGATACAATCGTTTACTATTTGAGAATATATAAATATATATATATTTAAAATAATAAACAATTGTATTTTGTAAGCATGCAATACACTTGTTTACTTCTTGGCCTCTCATGTTACATCACACTTCAGGATCGAAAGTATGTGGCATTCTCTCCAGATTTGTCAGAAAACACCTCAGATGTTGTTATTATGGAGGACATGAAGGTCTTGGCAGGATGTGGGGGTGTACTCATCGGCCTGTTTCACTTCATCACACAGTACTCCACTGTCCCGCTGTTGTATAATGACCAGCTGGCTGTATGTAATCATATAACAGGGCAGCTGCATGGCTTTCAGACTTGGCCTCTGACTTCACTTTTGGCTTGTCACGTGGAAAGAGAAGTTGTTTAGGCCTCTAATGGCGCACCTCGTTAAACAAATTTCATTTTGCCCTGCAGTGATGGCTGCATATGTTGAGGGCAAGAGAAAGTTTTTCCCTTCCTGACTTGTAAAAGTCACAATTTGAGAATGTTTTGGTCAGGTCCGTCCACTGCCGGAGTTCCCCTCACCAGGTTTTGGAATGTGGTTGCCTCATTATAGGGTTTGGACCCAGGGGTGCTGTGGTGGAATGCAGAGCTGTAAACCCCATTTGCACAAAAGGCCACACGCCGAGCATTTAAATGATTTGGTGAGACTAATGAAATTACACCTCATGGACTGGTTTGTCACCGTGTGGCTTTATTACAGATTAACTTCTCCAAGTTTTATGCAATGCCTTAAATTTTTATGGGTATTTTTTGGTATATAAACAACTGAGTTTTGTCTGTTTACCCTATTATGACCCAAAGTCCTAAAAATACTCCTATATTCTCAAAATCTTCTGGAAAATCTTAAACTGTCCTCTAAATTAACTAGAAGCTCAAGCTGAAGTTGTTGTAAATGACTTGACCTGTCCTGTTTTTTTTTTTTTTTATTTATAAAATTTTCTAAAGACGTTCTCACTAAGATTGAAATGCAAAAGCACACATACATACGTTACATTCATCTAGTGTGCTGCTTTCCAAGTTAACTGTCACTCCATGACGTTTATGTCCGATAAGATAATTTGTCTAGGGCTGGATTAGTTTATAAGCTGAGGGATAAGCATACAACTCGGTAATACTAAAGTAATAACGGCCCACTGCAGAAAGGACAGCAAAGATAATGCTCCAACATAACAGTTGATTAATTATACCAGTGGAGAGATGTTTATAGCGAACATATGGTCTAAATCTTGCTCCCAGATCCTGGAAAGAGTAATTAATTATCTTGCTGAATAATCTGACTGATCTCATCTAATACCTTGATGACTCAGAAAAGCCGGCTGAACTCTTCTGTCCAGCAAATGTCTTAAAGATGTTGGAATAATCAGCATGGTGGCCGTTTTGTTGTCCTTATTTTTGCAGAGCATTTTCATCAACGCTTCTTCTCAAATCAGGAAGTTATTGATAAGATTGATGAGGGGAAAATACTTAACCAAACTGCAGTGGGATTGTTTCTTCTCCTCTCTGTGCTACAACAGACGCCAACGTGATCTTTTAACCCTAACTTTGCTCTGACCGGCTCTCCACCTAGTCTTACTGCTGTCTGGAGTTTGTCGCTCTCCACCTCCAGACTGGTCATTTTCCTCAAAACATGGACCCGCAATCTGCTTCCCTGTCTCAGCATCACACTTAACACCCCACCCACCCACCACACACCTCCACAACTTACTCAGAAATCTTATCCAAAAACCTTTCTTTTTTTAGTGTGTATCTTTTTTCCGGTGCTGTTCCTTGCCGCTCAGCCCCACCCTTGCTCAGTTTCCTGTTGGAGGTCAGCACAAGGACCAATAAGCTAGACTGGCGGGTATTTACTCTGCTCTTGTTCTAGGAGTAATATGAGCTGGCCAGCCCCTCCTTTTGGCTTCACTCTGTACCACCAGACGGCTTCAGCCCAGTTACTGTCTGCTCCTCCACACCACTGCTGTTTAATGTGAAAAGCAGGCCTTTATGTTTTTTTAAATGAACATCCCTTTAGGTTAGGTTGTCACTGCAGAGAGCATGTCCCTCCAAACGTAGTGGAACACACTGTCTTACCACCATAATATGAGATCATCTGGCTTCAGCGCAGTTTGGCAAAGGCGCTTTGTGTCAGGCAGAGACGTATTCATTTTAGCCTCTTATTCAGGTGATGACAGCGATTTGTTGTAATATGTTTCTGATTTTTCAGACTCTCAGGATAAATCACTTAGGTTAAGTTTTCTCTCTGGAGCAGAATCGTCTTTATTGACCTTTAAATACATTTTAAACTTCTTGTGAACATCTGAAATGGGTGTCTTCTTTGTGGTTTGCTACTCAGTTCAAAAAATGCTTTCTTGTTGCATTGTGTTGCATGTTGAGTTTCTCTGTCGTCTGTCTTTTTTTGGTGGGTAGAACATGCAAATGACGGTATTCTTTTAGGCGTAACCTTTAAAGACAATGAAAAAACTTTATTTACTCCTTGTAGGGGGCCCTTTTAGTCCTTTTTTTATCTTTCTGGTGTTATTTCTAAATTAAAGGCAGCAGAAGTTTAACTGAGGTTCATTCTGAAGGAGAACTTGCATTTTTCTCCCATTTAAGAAGTTACAGCCTTTTCTTCCTTTACATTTCCCATCTTCCCCTCCTCATTTTTCCTCACATTCTGCTCTGCTCTAACCAGATCTATCCCTCTCTTGCTTTATCTTTTTTCTCTACTCAGTTTTGCTCCCCTTGTTACTCTTTCTCCTGGGCTGGGAGGAAGTGACTGGGTTGTTTTTGTGGCCTTGGGGAATACAGAGATGAAAATCCCCTTCCTGTAACCCTTTTTCTCATCCGATCTCAACCCATTATCTCTGTTTTGCAACATAAATTAGCCTGATATGATGACACAAGGACATAAACTGATAAGAGACTTTTTTTTTTTACTTTGCTGAGCTAATGAATGAAAAATTTGCCTTTTTCTCAGCAGCCTGTCGCTGGTGTTTTCTCAGGGAATTAAAAACTGTTAAATCATTTGGTTTTCATGTAATTAATGCTCCTTACCTGAATAAATCAACTTAATAGCCACAGCTGTGTTGGTCAATCTGTGGGAGTCTGCAGGCCTCAGACAGTGTTGACTTGTTGGGGGATTTGTGTGTTTTCATGGGAGGCGTGGGTGTTTTGTCAGTCTCCTCTGTAACAGTTGGTATTTTTTCTTATTCTATTGCAGGTTTTATAACAAAATCATCTGTACACAGTAGTTTCTTGCTGATCTCAGACGTTCTAACAGTTTTTTATGAACATGACTAAATTAGATCTTGACATCAGTTGCCTCAGTGGACGTTCTGTTTCTTTTATTTCCACTTACTTTCAGCATGTGGGTTTTGTAGCAGCACTTCGTCAACTGTTTGTTTGTTTTGAGGCAAATTTTCTCGCCACACACTCATGTACATACAGTTTCTCTCAGCCTCTCTGTCTCTCAGATGCCCCTCCTTGCTTTATATTAGAACCAGCTGTGGAGCTAGCAGCCGAATGAATAGCTCTTTGTGATTTGGCTGTCGTTCTGGGTCTGAAACGATTTGCTTCTTCCACTACCTTCCCACCCCCCTCTCCACCCTTCAGCGGTACTGGCATGACAACACTATTAAACAATGGACTGAACAACCCCAAGCCCTGTAATGATATTATGCAAAGGTCACCCTTTGGTAATTCTCAGAGCCTGCAGACAAAATGTCGACCGCACTTGAACAGACTGGCCCGAATCTTAGCTGAGAATCTGCAGACACTGTCATGTAGCTTATCCACTGAACACTCATGCAGTAGTTAAGTCTCCATGAAGGGAATCCATTAAAAGCATCATGCAATCCATCTGGGCTGCATAGGTGATGGCTGTTCCCACCAAACTGGAGGGTGTGTGTCTATGCTAGGGATTTGGGAGTGTTAGTCACAAGAAAACAGCACTCATTTCCCAATCACATGGGAAGGCAACTCCCACATGTAGCCTTGAATTGATTAGAGTACCTGGAGAAAAATTGCGGAACAGGGTGGGAGGAGAGGAGCTCTTAAAATTAATCATGCGTAGCTCATCTTATAGGGGTTATATTCTTGTATGTACAAACTTGGCAATTAAGCTGATTCTGATTCTGATTCTTCACATCCGAGTTGTCAGTCAAACCAAAGGAATGTTTTAGGATGTCCCTTTTTCCCACCTGTGTTTAAGGTGTTGTGGTCTGTTGGTGCTGTTTTATAACCTGCCCGTTTTTGTCTCAGTCAACAAAGGTTGATGACTAAGTAAAGATATTGCCCTTATGTTTGAATTTCCAGTCTTCTGAATGCTACAGTAGAGCATAGACAGAGAAAGTTCATGTTTTCTTTGTTCATATTTCCCGCAGGTGTTGACTGTTAAAGGGAAAGAGAAGGGAGGAAGATCGAGGAGCCTGGGGAGGAGACATCCCATCCTCACAGCGCAAGCAGCAAGTATGGAACAGAAAATAAAACCCCTTTTTTTCCTAATTCAAAAGCTTCAGCAAAATACCCACCACAATAAAACCTGAGAGTAGTTATACAATGGAAAAATCCTTCATCCTTGGTCCAGAGGTATTTCTTTTGCAGCAATACCACTTTTTAATCTTTTGTAGTGACAATAATATTAATATAATGAGCTAATGAGTCTGTTAATCTTAGTAGGGCTGACTTCAGAATGTAGCCTGGTATGTTAAATGAGTCCTAAGGGTGGTCTCAGTCCTCTGACACACCAAAGAGACAAGAATGTTTATGCAAGCTGTAAATCAAAGCCAGTCCAAATTCCCAGATGGGATGCAAGAGTTTAGTTAAAAGAAAAAAAAACTGAAGCACCAAAACGTTTGCACAGGAGGTGATGAAGTCGCAGCGCAGTGCGGTTAGTCTCGTGACATCTTACAGGACATACCACAGACATGTAATTTGTGCTGGATGACCTGCATTTTAGCCCCTGAGGGCATGCTTAATCTTAATAGCAGGTAATGGAGGGAGTAGACCAGGCGGTGTGGGCTTCCTTTGGTGTGGATTCAATAGGGGGTCGGGCTGGGATGGCCAGGGAGAGGCTTCTGCAGAGTGGTAGATGTTTGAGAGCTGAAAATGGGAAGAAGGTCAGTTGTGCTACAACGCTTATGGGAATATGTGCACACATGGAGACGCATCTGAGGCACCCCCATTTGCCACTGACGCAAAAACAGATGTGGAGGCCTGGTGGTGTGGGTGTTTTGCGAGGATGATGTGGGAGGAAGAACTTCCACAGAAGCAAAAGGGGGAAGGGACATTTTGAAGCACAGAGTAACTTGAAGGGAAAAGGGAGAGAAGAATGTTTTGGAATCAGGACAAATTTAGCGGACGTCAGCCTTTGTGTCTGGATGGGATGTTTGGTGACTAAACTGCCGGCTCTAATTATATCTCATCAACTTTCCCCCTTCTGTCCTCCACCCTCTTGCCCACAAATTCTCACACTCTGTCACAGTCACTGTGTCACTTTCTCACACATTTAGCCATACTGACACCACACTACAATCAGTTTCAAACTTAAGCTGGAGATAAACAGACTTAAAATAAAGCCTGAAGGTGAAGAGCTAAAATTCTTTTTTCTATCATTATATAATTTAAGATTACCAATCCATCTTTTTTCTCCATAAACGCACACTGTATGTAGTATGTTAATGTTAGGCTGAGGAACAATTTATATCGAGGATTGAACGCTAAGAGGGTATAACTGTTTTTAAAAAACAGTTTTTATTATCACATTAAAACTAGAACTTTAAACACAAATGTATAATTTATTTTAGTTGCTTTTAAAAACAACAGTAATGGTCAACCCGACTGCTGTTGATATAAAATATGAATTATTACACTAAAAATGTTATCTATAACATTTATTTATTACATTATGTATTGTTTTTGGTAACTAGACTTAAGCAAAGATTCTGAATTAACAACTGCTAATTGTTTTCTTTTAACACTTTTACACAAATTATTCACTTTTTTGTACAGAATCCATTAAAAATTATTAGTGGCTGTGTTCTACTTAATATTTACATGGAAATGAAATGGTAAATCAGTTGTTGATTTATTGTAACTATAAAGGAACCTTAAGCAGCCTTACTGTCATAATTATTTACATTGTAAGCAGAGCGGCCATCGCATGGATATGGAATAACTAACTTCGACTCTTCTTCCCTCAGTGAAAACATCCACACTGGAGAGTATTGTTGACCAGTTAAATGTATGGTGCATTCACTGACCTGAAATAAGATAAAATTTTTTTTTCTTACCAGCCGATCACCTTTTCAAAATTGTCAGTACCCGTTTTCCTGTTCTGTTCTTTATAAAGTAACACAAATATAAGAATCTGATATTTGTGGGTTAATTAGCTGGACTACCTGCTCAAATACAGTGTATAGTTGCCTGGTTATCAGACTTGTTGGTTGCTCTTTGACAACAATACCTTTAAAATGGCACAACCTAAATAAGAATGTTGAAGGGTGCTCCTTTAGTTTCTAGGACATGCTTTTTCTGACCAGATATGTTTCCAAACAGCGAGATTTTTCTTTTTTTTGTAAGCAAGTGGAAAGTGTAGGGGCCTAATGTTTGGCCAGCTGACCAGCAGTGTACAGCAAGGGGTGAATGCATCGCTTATGTTTAACACAGTCAGAGAAAACTCTTGTCACTTGCATTCTCGCATCTCAGCAAAAAAAGACTTTAAACTGTAGCAACAGAATGATTGAACATTTTTGCACTTTTTAACGATAACTTTATAAAACCTCAATATACCTTGACCCATTTTATCAGCCCATGCCCACCTGGTGGGGCATTTAGTAAATTCCTTGTAAAAAAAAAACAAAAAACGTTAGTTCATTCTTTATACGCTTTCCAGCTTACTGACCCTTACACCAGTCTGAAAAAGAGAGCTTTCAGTCAGTAAGTCAGTCAAATATCAAATTGTGTCTGTGCATGAATGCATACAGTACTGCATTGTCACACCTCCATAGTATGCAGTCATTTCAGTGTGTATGGGTGATGAAGAAGCACAGATGAGGAGAATCACACAGACAAATTTAACTGAACACAGCACTTCCAAAATACCAAGTTTCTTTAGTCAGTGTTTCCAAGTGCCCTACTTTTCACGAACGAGCAAGCACCAGTTATGGTCACAAGACAGAAAAAGGGAGGGAAGAAGAAAAGAGAAATAACCCTGAGTCAAATTGAGTATGTCTCAAGAAATAAAGCAGAGTTTGTTTCTACTGACACTTTTTATCTTAACTTCTATGAGCCATAGATAAATGATGTTCTACTTCACTGCGGCTGGCTTAAACATTCCTGTTCCCACAAAGTGTTGACCTAGAAAGTTAATCTTTTCCAAGAAGATACAAAATCTAAGTGACTGGCACGAGGGGGGGCTCTTTGTTGTTGCTGCCAGCACGTTAAACGCCAAAAGGAAAATCATTATTTTTAAGAAATCAAATGTATCGCCTTTGCAATAACAGCTGGATTCAAGTAAATTCAGGGAACAGTGAAAAATAAAAAAAGAAATGATCAGCCCCCAAAATCTCCTGATCATCAGCTGATACCAAGAAAGAGATACAAAGAAGTGATGTGGAATTGGAGGTGAGAAGGAGCAGAGAGAGACAAAGTTGGTGTGCACAGATGATTCCTAATAAGGCTGTAACTGGCAAATCTCTGTGCTGGATTCAGCTGCCAGGAAACTTTCCCCCTGCAACTCTTCTCATGCTGCTATGAACAGAAGCAGATACACAATCAGCTGTATTTGAGAGACAGAACAAGTAAAATTAGAGGCTGAGAAAGCCATGCAATGTAGTAAAAGAAACTATAGTGTGAGCCGCTCACTCCTTGTATTCAGATCGTTCAACTATTCACCTAAACATTTGGTATTGTTAATAAAGGAAACATTCAGGCAGCTCATTATTAATTGAAACCTGTCTGTCTCCTCACAGGTGAGAGTTTGTGCGTGACTGAAAAGCAGCTGCTGGTTCATCATGGCTCAGGTGCTGCACATGGATTCCGGCTTCCCAGGTTCACTTTCTTTTATATTTCACTGATAATAATAAGAAGAAAGACTAGACATATGCTACGACACAAAATCTATATAACAAAATCCAGAAAAAAGTAAATGAATAAAGTAAAAATGAGCTTTTGGATTATATAGTAAAAAATCAGATTTTCTAAAGAATTATTCAAAAAGTGAGTTTTTTCTTCTCATCTTTCATGGTGCCACATATATCCTTCAGTGTTAGTAGCTGATGAAAGATAGCTCCTATTTGTCTGAATAAGACCAACTAGATGCTAGGCTATTTGCTGGTTCAGTAAATACTTTATTAAATTATTTCTTTTCTAAATTACTTTTTAATTTTGAAAGTAGTTCGGTTATTTAGGACTTTTAGGCCCTTCTTTCTTAAAGTGAGACATAACCACAATCCCTTTGATGTCTAATTAGGTGGATTTTACAGAGTGCATACACTAATACACAAGACTCCAGAGATTATTCTAGTTTTTTAAAGTCTAATCCCAAGATTAGACAAAGATTGATTTCCTTCCTCTGCAGGGAAACTCAACTCACCTGTTCCTCCAACACTGCACACCAAAGAACAGGAGGCGCCCTACTCAGTGGAGACCCCCTATGGCTACCGTCTGGACCTTGACTTCCTCAAATATGTTAACGACATAGAAAAGGGAAACACTATCAAAAAGGTGCCTATACAGCGCAGGCCGCGCTACGGTTCCCTGCCTCGGGGCTACGGCTATGCTGGCTCCTGGTGGACTTCCACAGAGTCTCTGTGCTCCAATGCGAGCATGGAGAGCAGGCATTCCTCTTATTCTTACTGTGCCCCAGGCTACCACACATCACAGAGACCAAGTTTTAGTACAGCTCGGGTGGAGAAGACCCTGTTAGATGCTCGCAGGAAGCTGGAAGAGGAGAAGGAAGGGAGGAGATTCTCTAACCTTGGCAGCATGAACAACAGTGTGGCAGGCTCCAACACCTCGCTTAGCAGTGCGCACAGCTTCAACCGGGCACATGGTGGAGGTGGGGCCTTTACTCCTATGAGCTCGGGCCTCTCAACACCAGTGACTCCGACCCCTGCGCATTTACAACATGTCAGAGAGCAGATGGCTGCGGCCCTCCGGAAGATAAAGGAGCTAGAGGAGCAGGTGAAGACAATCCCTGTACTCCAAGTTAAAATCTCTGTGTTGCAGGAGGAGAAAAGGCAGCTCAGTGTCCAGCTAAAAAGCCAAAGGTTTCTTGGACACACTCTGGGTTTTAGCCGAGGCCGACCCCGTGGGGAGCTGTACATCGACATTCCTGAGGAGGAGGTGGGCACGGGAGCTAAAGGCACCAACAAGACAGCAGGGCCATTGTCTCCAACTGAAGTCTCTAAGCAGGATTCAGGCTGTGAAATCGAGGACACAGTGATTGTGGGTGGAGCCCGACCAGATGCTAAGAGAGAAGTGCGCACCATTGGAGTTGGACCAGAGGGTTCTAGGGGCAGTTGTGATGTGGGGGTCTGGGTTCAGGAGAATGATTTGGGGCTTCTCCCTGAGACAGAGGTGCTCAAAGATCAAGTTGGTCAGCTTGAGGGCAAGCTAAAAATTACTCTGCAGGAGCTGCAGGCTGCACAGCTGCAAAAGACCCTTCAAGCGGAGCATCCAGTAATGGCCACCAGCATAGGGTGGCAGGAACCACAAGACAGCAGCCTGCACACTATGGTCAGCTTCACACAGCAGCCTCATCAGAGAGAACAGAGAACTGTGGGGATCCAGGTGTACACATTGGAGAAACCTACCGTGGTGGAGGTGGGCACGTTCCTTCGAGCAAAGACCTGCAGCTCTCCATCACCTCAACCAGCGGGTGGAGTTACAGAGGGTCACCAAAAAGGACAAACTGAAGGTTTGTGTTAAGCTGATGAAGTAGATCGAAAGACTGAGGGGTTTCCACCAAAGCAGTTCCAGTGCTACTTCAGAACCAGTGCTCACCTATTAACATCAGTTCCTTCTCACCTGGTGTAGAGACCACCTTGTTAAAAATAATTTAGAGTTGCATTTAGTCTGCTTAATTCAAGACAGAACCACAATAAACCATATGTCACTGTCTTCCATTTTCCTGCAGATTCATGTAACTGGTGCTCAATCAGTTGCACAATGCTGCATTTAGTCATCATTTCTCAACTGAATGTACAAACACAATTTATGACTTTGTTTATAAATGTTGAGTCTTTTGATTTTGCCATCTGGCATTTATCAGTCTGCTCAAGAATGGTTTGTAACGATTCCTTTACCAGAATCATAAATACTACTAAGAAGTTGGAAATGCCAGTTTGCATTGCAAATAATGTCCGCAAACACAGTGTTTCCTAATTGAGTGATAATCAGTAACCGGTTTACAGGCATAACCAGACAAACCCTGTGATATGTATAACAAAGTCCATACACTGCAGTCTTATGCAGATTGTACACAGAAAATATCACAGGGCGGATAAAACAAGAGAGATGTTTTGAATGATGTGGCTGTCCAAAAAAATGAAGCCCTTTTTTTAGCTGTTGTTTTTTTTAAAACCATTTAAAAACTTTCTCAAGAACAAGCACCGAAACTGCTTTGGTCTAAATTAAGCTACGAGTTTCTGGTCTTTAACGAAACATTCATTTACACAGGAATGTGCAGAACCTTGTAAGCATATTTTTCAAAATACCTGGATAGTGAAACTGAAACAGATGGTACAGGAGCAACTCTAGTGCTTTAGAACTGATTGCATCAGACTATATGTTTATTATACTGTTTCTCTTTCTTATTTGGAATGATTTTACGTATTGAAGTTCTTCCCATGTCTCAGAAGGTCCCGTTGAATTACCAATTGCAGTCAGCTCCAAGCAGGTTCGTGACGTCCTGAAAAGTGGATTGTCCACTTCTGTACCTGTCAGTAATCCTGCCATCGTTGTAGCATCTGGCGATCAGATCGGTTTGGAGCAAAGCAAAGAGTCCCACGAGGGCTTTTCTAAAGCAGGTATGTGGTTTGAATTGATTCAGTTGTGCTTACTTGTTCTAAAAACATGTCACTGTACATTTGGTTGATGATGTCTTTCTTTTAGCCTCATCTCCCCAGTCCTCGCTGAGATCAATTATGAAGCGGAAAGCAGACGGTGAACCAGGCTCCCCCTCTACAAAGAAAAACCTGCAGTTCATTGGAGTGAATGGAGGGTGAGTGGCTATTACAGCAAAGCAGCAATGAGCCATTTTTATCCACTGAGCACTGCAAACATTAAAGCCAAAGTGATGCTGCAAAAATAAGAAATCAATTTTAAGAAATAAATCAAAGGCAAAACTTTATTTTCTATGAACTGAGTTACAATATTTCAGAGAAATAAAAGGTGCATTTTCTTGCAGCTATGAGTCCACGTCTTCAGATGATAACAGCAGTGAGAGCTCAGACGATGGAAGTGACTCCAGTGAATATCATGAAGCAAGAGAAAAACTTCCAGAGTCCACCAACCAGCACCAGCACATACCTGTTAGTAAGACGTCCCAGCCCCAAGAAGAAAGCACCAGTGTACCTCAACAAACTGCCATAAAGATACCAGCTATAACCCACCTGCTGCATAGCTCCAGCCAGTCTGCAGCTGTGGACACAAAACTGTTAGAAAAAGCTCCTCAGTCACTAGCAACAGAGTCTGTTGACCCAAAAAGTGCCTACGAAACGACAAATTCCACCTCAGCTGCCCCAGTCAAGGATTCTGTCTCCACTGTGGACCAGTTATCAGATAAGCACACCTCCACTAAGAAGGTCACTTCCACATCTAGCGCCGAATCTGCAACAAACGCCGTTAGGTGTTCTTCAGCATGTGTCGCTAAATCTGATGAAGTTGCCGCTCATTCAGAAACATCTACCACCTCCTTTCAGCCAGAGTCCAAAGCAGCAGCTGAGAGTATTAAACATGACACTTCTAAAGCAGTCAGGTAAATGTAGACACAGTTTAATGACAATCTGCCAGTGAGGATTCATACTGATTGTTCCATTTTGTCTGTTTGTGCAGGCTGGAGCTGAGTGAAAACCTGGTGTCAGCTCTGTATACTCTGCAGAAAGCCCTTAGGGAGCCTAATGCTTTCAGCCAACAAGCAGCAGTAGGTCTCCAAACTTATTCAGTCATTAACTACTTCTAGGAAATCATAGAAATAAATAAGTAATTTTTCTCTTTTGCAACAACAGAATCACATGCTTTGTGAGATTTGATCTTAATTCTACAGTGTTTTGCAGAAGTATTCATGCCCATTGAACTTTTCTCAAAATAAGTTAAATTACAACCACACACTAATGTGTGGCTTTTAATGTGATAGAAAACCACCGAATAGAGAATTTTTGTCCAGTTAAAGGAAAATCTTGCAAAGTTTTCAAATTTTGCTCAAATAAAAACCTAAACTATCTGGCCTGTATTTGTGTTCATACCCTGAGTCAGTATTTAGAGACGAGCCGTTTGCAATTGCAGGAGCCAGTCATTTGGAGTCAATGCCCACTTTGCACATGTAGACACTGAATTTTTTGCCTATACTTTGTTGTAAAATAGTTCTGTCACATTGGATGGCGTTATTCTTAGGGTCGAAAGTGAAGCTCCACTCCAGTCTTATGTCTTTTGCAGCCTATAACAGGTTTTTGCAGGGTTGCCTTGTATTTATCTTGATTCATCTTCCCATCATCTTTTACTGGCTTCATTGTCAAGGCTGAGTAAAGCATCCCCTGAGCATGATGCTGCCACCACCATATGTTTATGTGAGGATGGTGTACTCAGGGTGATGTGAGGTGTCAGACACAAAAAGTTTAAATTTGGTCTAATCTGACCAGAGCTGCTTCTTTTTACATGTTTGTTGTGTCGTTGGGGCAAACTAGAAATGGGACTTCCAAAAGTTTCTGTAAAGCAACGCCTTTCCTCCTGCTACGCTTCCATAAAGGACAGATTTGTATCATCCATGATTAATAGTTGTTCTCTTAACATATTGTCCCACCTGACCTATCTGGTGCTGTTTGTTTACTGATGTTTTCTAAACAAACCTCAGATGGATTTAAACTAGGATTAAATTACACACCGGTGAGGTGTTTACCAGTTAGGCAGCTTCTAATGGCAAATGGTTGCACTTAATTATTTGGGGGGGGGTATCAGAGAAAAGGGGCCTGAAAACGTTTGGGGATTTTTCTCAATAAAATACATTGAAGTTTGTGGTTGTAATGCGATAAAATGTTAAAGGTTTAAGTATGAATAATTTTTCAGGGCACTATTTGACCAAACAACAACTAAGCATCTATTTTGTATTAAATCTTTTCCACAGCTAAAACCTCAAACAATGCAAATAATGCCTTTTGCTCTCGCCTCTGAATTCATGACACAGTCATGCCTTTGTACTCGTCCAGCAGTCTGTTAAACATTTATTTGCCTCAAGCATCCTCATTGTGTGTGATCACAGAGGACCGCCTACACCACCGTCCTACAGGAGTGGCTACGTGTGTCCTGTCACAAAGCAGCCAACATAGCGGTTGTCAAGGCCTACATGGATACCTTCGCCTCCATCTCCCCTCAGCTGCTGGAATTCGTGATCAACATGGCAGACGGCAACGGGAACACAGCGCTCCACTACACCGTCTCTCACTCCAACTTCCCTGTGGTGAAACTTCTGCTGGACACTGGTGAGAGTTCAGATATTTTGTAATCACAGACACTAACCTTTTTTGTCACAGTGTGTTAAATAAGGTAAATAATGTGGTTTTGTGTGTTTTTTACTGAAGCACAGACATATTAAGTATTATGGTGCAATTGTTTCATATTGGCATAAAAGCTCTGTAGTATAGGAGGTGAAGTATTAAACAGTTTGAAATTTGCTTTAAGTATTTTACAGGTCTGGAAAAGTATCGAAAAAGAAAATAGACTATGGAGAAATATTATTATTTCCAGACTTTATTCCCTATATTATTGTCTAATAGCTGTGTCCTCCACTCCTCCCTTTTTGTCTGTTTTCCTTGTGTTATTCCTTCTGCCCTTCCTTATCCTTTTCCTTCCTTCGTCACTCTCTTTCCTGTGTCCTTCATTCCTTCCCCAATTCTATCCTTTCTTGAATCTTTTCTCCATTTTTAAGTCTTTGTAGTGTCATTTCTTATTTTTTTCTGTCTTTTATTGTGTCCTCTACCCTTTGTGTCCTTTTGCACTTCCTTCCTAGTGTCCTTCATTTCTTGTGTTTCCCCTTTCCCTTGTCTACCTCGTTTTCTTCCTTCTTCTCTCTTTCTGTGCTTCTTCGTGTCCTTCCTCACTTTTTGTCCTATTTTTCTTTCCTTTTCTTCATTCCTTGTTTCTTTCTTTCCATCATACCTAATATTCTTCCATCTTTCCTTCTGTTCATTCCATCCTTCCCTGTGTCTGTCTTTTTTTAGCTTCCTTCCTTCACTCCTTCTGTCCTTCCTTGTGTCCTTCCTTCCTGCTTTGTGTTCTTCCTTTCTCACATTCTATCTTATTTCTTTCCTTTATTCTTCCTCCCTTGTGCCTTTCCTGATTTTCTGTAAGTCTGCATAGTGTAAAAAAGTATGCCATAGGATATTTTAGCATTTAAATTTTAAAATGGGTGAAATTAACTGTAGAATATGCAAATTGGAGACTGGACAAATTTTGCATTTTTAAATAAAAATATTTGAACCCGAGAAACAGAACTACAATAGTAGAAACATTTATATTAAGGAATTAATCTATTATAATTATGACTAAGACACTTGATTGCATCTCAATTATTAGTCTGTCTTTTACATGTCATACAATGCCATTTTCATCTTCTGCTGCTGCATCACCTGCCACACTGATTGCCCTCTTTACCTGACAGGCCTGTGTAATGCTGACAAGCAGAACAAGGCCGGCTACACAGCCATCATGTTGACAGCTCTGGCCGCCTTTCACTCTGACAGCGACCTCCAGACTGTCCTGGAGCTGCTGCGCACCGGGGACGTCAACGCCAAAGCCAGCCAGGTGCGCCCCCTGCTGCTCCTTAAAGTTTACTGCATCTATGTGCCTCCTAAAACTAATCCGAGTGAAATATTTTCTTTTTACGAAGAAGTGCTGTCTCAATCTTCGGGTCTGCATGTGTGTTTGTAGGCTGGTCAGACAGCGCTGATGCTCGCAGTGAGTCACGGACGAGCGGACATGGTTCGGGCGCTGCTGTCCTGTGGAGCTCAAGTCAACATCCGTGATGATGATGGCTCCACTGCCCT
Organism: Girardinichthys multiradiatus; assembly: GCF_021462225.1. Classification (NCBI taxonomy): domain Eukaryota; kingdom Metazoa; phylum Chordata; class Actinopteri; order Cyprinodontiformes; family Goodeidae; genus Girardinichthys; species Girardinichthys multiradiatus. The sequence goes on from NC_061818.1 coordinate 28,723,601, forward strand.
CATGTGTGCCTGTGAACATGGCCATGTGGACATTGTTCGTCAGCTCCTTTCTGTCCCAGGCTGTGATGCAACACTCACTGATAATGTAAGCATTTCAAGTCCACCTACTGTTATAAATCCCACTGTTGGCCACCATCTAAGTAGCTGTCATCTTACTGTGTCATGCAGGACGGCAGCACTGCTCTGTCCATCGCCCTGGAGGCCAGTCAAAACGACATCGCTGTACTTCTGTATGCTCACCTTAACTTTGCCAAGCCTCCTTCACCTGTGAGTACTGAAATGGGCTGCTAAAAGACTGTTATCAAACTGCATTAAGTACAGACCCATTCAATAAATTAGTATATTGTTGAAAACTTCCATTTATTTCAGTAACTTAGCTCACTAAGTGAAACACATTATATTGATTAACTGCACACAAACTTTCAAGCATTGATTTCTGTTAATTATGAAAAAACAACATTTAATATTAGAATATTACGTCAGACTAATAAATAAAACGTTTAATACAGTAATGTGGGCATTTTGAAATATATGTTTTCTTAATGCTTTAAGGTTATTTTCAAAAAATACTCTTAATCTGTAGATTACGTACGAGTTTAAGTATCTCGGGGTCTTGTTCACGAGTGAGGGAAGAATGGAGCGGGAGATCGACAGACGGATCGGTGCGGCTGCCACATTAATGGGGGCACTGTGCCGGTCTGTTGTGGTGAAGAGAGAGCTGAGCCGAAAAGTGAAGCTCTCGATTTACCGGTCGGTCTACCTTCCTACCCTCACCTATGGCCATGAACTTTGGGTCATGACCGAAAGAACGAGATCCTGGATACAAGCGGCTGAAATGAGCTTCCTCCGTAGGGTGGCCGGGCACTCCCTTAGAGATAGGGTGAGGAGCTCGGCCATCCGGGAGGAGCTCGGAGTAGAGCCGCTGCTCCTCCACATCGAGAGGAGCCAGTTGAGGTGGCTTGGGCATCTATACCGGATGCCTCCTGGACGCCTTCCTCGGGAGGTGTTCCAGGCACGTCCCACCGGGAGGAGGCCCAGGGGACAACCCAGTACACGCTGGAGGGACTATGTCTCTCGGCTGGCCTGGGAACGCCTTGGGCTCCCCCTGGAGGAGCTGGAAGAGGTGTCTGGAGAGAGGGATGTCTCGGCGTCTCTGCTGAGTCTGCTGCCCCTACAACCCGGTCCCGGATGAAGCGGAAGACGACGAGTACGAGTACTCTTAATCTGACAAACACTCCTCACTGGAACACATGGAACACTGGAACACTACAGTGGCTAACTAGTGTTTTTTCTAATGGTCTAAAAAGAACCCTAATGTGAAATGTAAAATGTTTGGTGGTAAAATCCTGTGGTTGCAGAGAAAAATGTTGATAACCCAAAACATGACCAAAAATTATCACCTCGAAAAGACAATTTATAAAAAGGTGGTGCTGGTGCAGATTTAATTAAATTTGATATTTTATTTTCTTGAACTAGTGTCAGTTACTCTGGGGATAATCTGAAGCAGCAACGCCCAAATAAGTAACAATATGTTTTTATTTATTAATATTTATTTTCTGTTGTGATTAGTATTTATTACAAAATAAAGGAAACCGAAATAACATAAAATAATAAAATGTACTTCAGCCTTGTCATTATTTAACACTAATAGTAAATGTCAGTACATAGAGTCAGGTCAGGTTGGTTTAAATAGATTTTTTTCCTTTAAAGATAAAATTATCATTTAAAAACTGCATTTGGTCACATTTAAGAGTGACGCAAAATAAAACCAAAAGAAATTTGTAAGGTGGTAAATGCATATTTACACAACTTTTATGTTTGCAAAGTTGCATTTATCTAAACCATAAGACTTCTGCAGAAATGTTTGGAATTGAATGACCTAAATAAAGATATCTGATCAAAATTCAAAGCACTATCTCAGGGAAAAAGAAAACCCAGAAACAGTCTCAGAATTAGCTTTATTGGCAAAGATTGGGTGAACTGACAAGCAAGTGCTCACAGCGTACAGACGTTAAATACAGTATAAATCTATAAATTTTACATGTATGTGAATGTGCAGCCAAATTCTTTATACATAGAGAAAAGGAAAAAAGAAGACAGGCCGGAGGATGTACAATCTCTGTTGGGCCTTCTTCTGAACAGTGCCTATGTGTGAAGACCATCTTATCCAATCCAATCCAACTTTATTTATAAAGCACTTTTGCACCACAGCAGACCAAAGTGCTGTACAGAAACTAGATTCCAACACAGCTCATAATAAAAAAAAAAACACAACACCTTACACAGTGTCAAAAAGCCAAAGAAAACAAGTACGTTTTAAGACGCGTTTTAAAAACAGACAGTGAAGGGGACTGTCTGAGTTGGAATGGCAGCTCGTTTCCAAAGTCTTAGGTCCCGAGAAAGGGTGGCTCCTAGGAACCGGAAGTGGTCCACAGCAGAGACAGTGCTGTAGGGGAATATGAGGGGACGGGGTGTGGGGGGGATGTGTCTGCTGGAAGTCCACCATCATCTCTACAGTCTTGAGCAGGTTAAGCTCGAGGTGGTTCTGACCGATCCAATTCCTGTCTGTATGCAGACTCCTAATTTGTCCTGGATCAAATCAATAGGAGTGGTGTCATCTGCAAACTATCAGTTCAAAAAAACATCAAATATCAACCGTCAGACATGATGTAGAGGAATGATCATTTGTGATGACTTGACAGTGACTGCTTGGCACCTAGGTCCTGAGCTACCAAACCAACTAGTGATACAGTAAAATAAGCAAAATGAATCTCAATTTATTTATGTTGTCCAGTTGCTTCATCATTGCAGGTCTGTTCCTTGTATGTTGAGGAAAACCTAAATCTTCACAATATTCCCAAATGGTTGCACTTGGGCTTTAGGTCACATAATTAATATTAGGAATAGCATATATTTTACAAGCTATTTAATGACTTTGAATGTTGCTCATCAAACCTCCTACATGGTCCAGCTCCCTGGGAATGTGGCTGCTATCTACTTCTTTTTTTATTGATTGATTTTAGTTATTTGTTGTTTGCTTTTTTTAGGTGACGCCTAAGTCTCCTCTCTTGGGTTCTTCTCCTCCATCTGGTGAACCAAAATAATCCACACTCCTGCAGTTGACAGCAGCTCCACAGCTACTCCACTCATGTTTCTCCATCCATATAATAAAAAAAAAACAGTGAGTTTGTACATGTGTTTGTTTCACCCTAAATGTTTTTTGGTACATTGCAATGTGCATATAATTACATGACAGCTTAAACCATTGTCATATGTTAGTTATTTCTGTCTTTTAAAATCTCAGTTATTGTGGGAAGTATACAGTAGGTATGACAAAGCGAACATGTAGTCTCATCAGTCTAGCATTGCAACATTTCAGTTCTGTACGCTGTTTGTGGTGGCCCTTACAAGTCAAAACTGTAAACCAAATTTCATTATCCTGATTAGTGTTACTCAATTCTCATTTTATTCATAATTTGTCTCATTTTAGATGTTATTAGGGGCAAAACACACATGTAAAAAAGCTGTTCTGCAGTAGCATGATTATGTGTGACCATTACTGCCATTTGGAATAACAAAAGCCAGCCGTCTCATAAATAAGTGTCCTTGCATCAACTAGCTCATTGGTGCTACTAAATAACACAAAGGTCACCACCTCCACATTGTGTCACTATTTACACCAGAGTATTTTTATATTATTTGTTTTTATTCTGACCTCATTCAGGACCTCTATTGATTATGCTTTTATTTCCCAGGTAGTGGGAAACTTATTACCAGAAGACAAATACAAATTTTATGCATTGGCAAATTATACCAAAAGATCTCTTTCCTCAACTTTAAGACAGTGTGTAATACATGGTCTTTTTTATTTATTGCCAGGAAGGTGTCCTCAGCAGTGGTAAGAAGACATTAGATTGTATCAGTTTATGCAACGTGTGTTTGTAAGATTAACTGGGTTGAACAGTGACTGTCAGGGAAACAGGAAGTGAGTTTTTCTGAGTCTTCAAAGTGTGTCTTGTGTAAGATATAAATACTGAAATAATATATGCCAACACAAACTCAGAATGGTTATGTCTGAAGTCTAACTCAACAAACGTGCATAGGCTGTTGATGTCAAAATGTCTTTTCCTTTTTAAGGATTTTTTCACCTTTTCATATCTACTTTCTAGTGAAGATTTTTTGATAAACTTCAGATTTTTTTAAATTTAAGTATCTATCTTTTTTATACATATAGAATTTTTAACTTCACTCCAATTGTATGTAATAGCACAGCTGTTGTTTTTTTTCTGCTGGTTTCTGTAAATTATAGACTTTGTCTTCTGTAATATGTGTGTTTTGAAAAACAGTTACTTAATTAATGTGCAGCACATATTTGTCTTCTATTCATTTGGGATTGTGAGCATTTTGTAACATTACAGCCACATATTTCTATGTGTTTTTGGGGGCTTTGAGTGATAGATCAACAGAAAGTGGTGCAAAGCTGTTAAAATTAGGAAAGATGAGACACACTTTCAACAATTTTACAAATAAATGTCTGAAAAGTGTGGTGTGCATGTGTATTCAGCCCCTTTTGCTCTGGTCCCCATAAATAAAATCCAATGCAACCAAAAGGAGAGTCCTGAACAGGGAAATGGTTTAGATCAAAACATATTTATTAGTCACAATGACCCATGAAAATGAAAAATGTCTTCACATTGTGCTTTATAAGATAAACCTATCCAATTTCTATATGGAAAGAGTCAGTTCATTCCAATCATATAGACAAATTTAATTTTACATTACAGTTTGATCCCAGTTATCATACAGTGCAGACAAGTTCAGTTTATTATGTTTACATTAGTTGAAAGGTTTTCTATTTGAGAGGCTCATGAGTCATGGAGTGCTCCATTTATTGCCTTTGAGTATTTAACCTAACAAAAATCCCTCATACAGGGCATGCATGTGGCAACAGTGGACTTGAAAATTAATATTCACAGATGCTCCCCATTCAACCTGACTGACCTTGAGCTAATTTGGCTGGAAGAGGTTTGAAAAATTGCAGTCTCTAGATGTTGAAGCTGGTACGGACGTACCCAGAAATATTTGCAGCTCTAATGACAATGGAATATGTTTCTTCAACACATCGACCCAGGGAAAATGAATACAAATGGAAGCAAAAAATTTTGAAAAACAACATTTCCCTTCCCCTTCACAGTGTTTGTCTTGGTGCTTGTCTATCAAATTAAACCCCAATGAAACATATCAAATGTTGTGGCTGTAACATGAAAAAACTAAGAAAAGTGTACTCTTACATCTGCATGTTTTTGAGGTTCCTCTGGAGGGCGCCGCTGTTCAGTCCGATGATGAACCTTTCCGTTTGTTCCAACATCCCATTCTTGAAGGAAACAACATTAATACTTACTACTTATCGAGTGTTACCACACTTAATTTAATCTGAACACTCCAACTTACTCCATTTAAAATGAAGCATCTTCAAACTTTGTGAATAATTTACATTTTATTTATATGCTTTATGTATTTTTGTTAGAGAGCTTTAGTGAGTTGCTTTATAAAGGGAAAATATAACTCAAACTTTCCCTTGTGTTATTCCTTTAACGACAGTTGTATATATCACATGTCATCACAAAGCCCACAGTAAATTCTGACACATGTTGGAGCCAGAAAGAAATATTACATAAAATCAAATGATCAGATAAGTATTATATGATAACAATAACTATAAAGCTTATTACAGAATTTCTACACAGTGTTGAAAAGTCTGGAATTTATCTAACCAGTATCCAGGTCTGGATAATTAGGAATAAATGCAACTTTTTTCTTTTCATTTCTAAAGGACAAATAAATGCAGTGTTTTTTACATTAGTATATATTTATTACATTATTTATCGTAATTTTCCAAATCACACCTTGCCTTTAACAGTTTACTTGTTAGTATTTTGGTTTTTGACTTACTGTCTGAATGAACACACATTCAAAAATCAAAAAAGGGCCATTTTACATTAGACTTTAGACGACTTCAAATTCAGGTTACAACACACTAAAATGTTTCTGGATGTTTTGACAAAACAAAAAAACAAAATAAAGATACCACAGTCCTTAACAGCAAAAACTTTGCTTTAAAGAATTTGCTTTTATTGTAGAATACATTAAACCCATCTGTCTATCCATCTATTTTCTATACCCATTTCTTCCATACTGGGTCAATGGGGAGCTGATGCCTATCTCCAGCGGTGTCTAGGCGAGAGGTGGGGTACACCCTGGACAGGTCGCCAGTCCATGGCAGGGCAACATACAGGGCAAACAACCATGCACACACTTATTCACACCTAAGGGCAATTTAGAAAGACCAAACATGACTAACATGGGAGGTGAACTGAGGACCTTCTTGTTGCAAGGCAACAGTGCTACCAAACACACCACCCTGCAGTCCTATAACAAATCCTTATTTAGTTAATATAAGGGTCTTGGATTTTGAACTAGAGCTGGTCTTAGTCCAGATGCCAGGAATAGCAGTTAACTGGCACTATAACACACTTAGTAAACTGAAAGCCAGTTTCAGTTCTGCAGTGTCTGTGATTGCTGGAACTTAAAATGAAGTCTACTGTCAAATAGTGCAAGGTAAATGCTTTGCATTGAAATGTCCAGAATGCTATAAAAATTGCAGAAACAAATCTTGAAATTTGAGTCTGAAATTGTATAAAACGTTATAATGAAATTGTGCAGGTACCCTGTTCTGTCAGCCTTGTTTTTATTTTCTTGGGCACCAGAGACTGCAAACCAAAGCTAAACCAAAACATGATGCTAAATATATTAACTCTGATTAGTCTAGTTTAGAATAATTAAATTAATAAACTGGAAATCTGCATCCCAGGTTTAAACAAGTTTCAACCAAAATGGCAGACTCTTGAGGCACAGGATGACGCTTGACCCCTTTCCTCAAACAACAGTGCACTCATCAGTGGTAAATTTGCACTAGTCGTAATCTCTGAGCAAAACACTGTGGCAGCAACAGCTGTTGGCTTCAGACACCTGCTTGTCATTGGGAGGAGCTGATGAGATAACACACTGCTGGATCCACTGCAAGTGAGTTTACATCATAACAGTTTGAAAGACAAAATGGCTACAAGTCAAGAAAACATGTGTCAGCTGTTACATTTATACATGTTGTCTTGGTAAAAGCATAATTACATTTTCCAAACATAAAAAGAGCTATTCTGCCTTATTATAGGCTTGAGAATAGCATAGTCATTGTACTTGGTATAATATTACATATGTAAAACAAATTAACATATGCTTTTTGGTCATTGTGTTTTTAAAATATATATACAGAGGTTGGACAATGAAACTGAAACACCTGGTTTTAGACCACAATAATTTATTAGTATGGTGTAGGGCCTCCTTTTGCGGCCAATACAGCATCAATTCGTCTTGGGAATGACATATACAAGTCCTGCACGGTGGTCAGAGGGATTTTAAGCCATTCTTCTTGCAGGATAGTGACCAGGTCACTACGTGATACTGGTGGAGGAAAACATTTCCTGACTCACTCCTCCAAAACACCCCAAAGTGGCTCAATAATATTTAGATCTGGTGACTGTGCAGGCCATGGGAGATGTTCAACTTCACGTTCATCAAACCAATCTTTCACCAGTCTTGCTGTGTGTATTGGTGCATTGTCATCCTGAAACACGGCACCACCTTCAGGATACAATGTTTGAACCATTGGATGCACATGGTCCTCAAGAATGGTTCGGTAGTCCTTGGCAGTGACGCGATCATCTAGCACAAGTATTGGGCCAAGGGAATGCCATGATATGGCAGCCCAAACCATCACTGATCCATTATATATATATATATAGTCAGTCATTTTCTACTGCTTATTCCATAGTGGGTTGCGGGGGAGCTGGTGCCTTTCTCCAGCAGTCCATGGGCAAGAGGCAGGCTACACCCTGGACAGGTCGCCAGTCCATCACAGGGCAACACACAAACAACCATGCACACACTCATTCATACACCTAAGGGCAATTTAGAGAGACCAATTAACCTAAAAGGAATGTCTTTGGACTGTGGGAGGAAGCCGGAGTACCCGGTGAGAACCCACACATGCACGGGGAGAACATGCAAACTCCATGCAGAAAGACCCCAGGCTGGGAATTGAACCCAGGACCTTCTTGCTGCAAGGCAACAGTGCTACCAACTGTTATATATATATATATATATATATATATATAAATCTCTGCATGGGTGACATTGTGTGGATAACAAACAGCCATAATAACAATATCAGATTTCTGCACCCAGTTTTTGATTGGAAAACTCTTTAAAGTTGTTTATTGTATGATCTAAAGAGAATGATTAAAAAATATAATAAAAAGCCCAATGTTATTTGTGGCATTCAAGCAGATGATGAGTAGAAAATGTCAACATAATAAACGACATATAGAGAACAAAATTGCGGTATTTCTGAAGGAAAATAATGTCATATCCCTGTTTGTGGCTGACTGGATACTAAAAGCACATGCTGTGTGTGAGATAAATCTACTTAATGGTGATTTAAATGCAGCTTTAATCTGACAGTGATGTTCCTCATAGGTGTGTCAAATTATATTGAGAATGTACAAAGCTATATGATCTAACTAGACCTGTGCTCATCATAACTTTTCAGTTATGTTGTTTGTTCCTTTATGTTTTTTCAATCATGTTTATTTAATCTTTAATTAAAGTCTGATTTATAGACATAGTGTTTCTGTTCAGATCTGTTCAGATTTTCAGATCTACCTATCAATGGCTTGAATTTCATTAAAGAAATTGGGGCTTTTAATGATTTTTCTAAACGGTTCTTTTCAATTATAAAATGATTATTCAACATTCAGTGTCAATGAGTTTGCAAAACAGACATGGGGTGCACGTTTAAAGTTTTTGCAAGTTTTCTGTAAACCATATGGTCTTAAAATTATACAGACACGCACTCCAACTAATATCTGATAATTGTCCCTTGGCAAATTACAAAGAAACCACGCAGGTTTTGTTGCAATCAGAAAGGTTCTTGCATATTTCTGGCTGCATATTTGACCAGTTTTCCTACCAGACGAAGCGTCATTAAAATCGGTTGGTTTAATCATAGTCAAGAAGTTTGTGATCTTCTGAAGCAACCTGGGAACCACTGAGGTTCAAACCTATCATAAACTGGAAGGCGCTGTAACACCAGTGTCACCATTCACAGTGAGGTAAGTTATACAGTCACCGACCACTTTATTAGGTACACCTGTCCAACTGCTCCTTAATGCAAATTTCTAATCAGCCAATCACATGGCAGCAACTCAATGCATTTAGGCATGTAGACATGGTCAAGACGATCTGCTGCAGTGACTTTGAACGTGGCATGGTTGTTGGTGCCAGACGGGCTGGTCTGAGTATTTCAGAAACTGCTGATCTACTGGGATTTTCATGCAGTATCATCTCTAGGGTTTACAGAAAATGGTCCGAAAAAGAGAAAATATCCAGTGAGCAGCAGTTCTGTGGGCGCAAATGCCTTGTTGATGCCAGAGGTCAGAGGAGAACGGCCAGACTGGTTCGAGCTGATAGAAAGGCAACAGTAACTCAAATAACCACCTGTAACAACCAAGGCATGCAGAAGAGCATCTCTGAAAGCACAACACGTTGAACCTTAAGGCGGATGGGCTACAGCAGCAGAAGACCACACCGGGTGCCACTCCTGTCAACTAAGAACAGGAAACTGAGGCTACAATTCGCACAGGCTCACCAAAATTAGACAACAGAAGATTGGAAAAACGCTGCCTGGTCTGATGAGTCTCGATTTGTGCTGCAACATTCAGATGGTAAGGTCAGAACTTGTCATCAGCAACATGAAAGCATGGATCCATCCAGCCTTATATCAACGGTTCAGGCTGGTGGTGGTGGTGTAATGGTGTGGGGGATATTTTCTTGGCACACTTTGGGCCCCTTAGTACCAATTGAGCATCGTGTCAACGCCACAGCCTACATGAGTATTGTTGCTGACCATGTCCATCCCTTTATGACCACAGTGTACCCATCTTCTGATGGTTACTTCCAGCAGGATAACGCACCATGTCATAAAGCACGAATCATCTCAGACTGGTTTCTTGAACATGACGATGAGTTCACTGGACTCTAATGGCCTCCACAGTCACCAGATCTCAATCCAATAGGGCACCTTTGGGATTGCATCATGGATGTGCAGCCGACAAATCTGCAGCATCTGTGTGATGCTATCATGTCAATATGGACCAAACTCTCTGAGGAATGTTTCCAGTACCTTGTTGAATCTATGCCACGAAGGATTAAGGCCGATCTGAAGGCAAAAGGGGTCCAACCCGGTACTAGCAAGGTGTACCTAATAAAGTGGCTGGTGAGTGTACTTCAACATGGATTGAGAGGTTAGCAACAATTCAAGAAGAACCTGCTCCTACATGGACACCTTCACACTTGGTTAAAATTTGAAACTATTCACATGGGTTAGGGTTAGGGTTACCTTCTGGAGACTCAGCTATTTGGCCTCAATGACAGCAAGTATTTTTGTGGCAGTGGAGGTTGAGTCTTTAAAAACAAAAACAACAACAACAAAAACTCTTCCAGCTGTTAAGCAGGATGGTGACAAATTTATGCTAAGGGTATGTTCTGCATCTGGAGGTCGTGGTGGATTGCATAAATTAATGCTTACTTGGACAACTGTGGTTTGTTCCAACAAGAAAATGATCCCAAACACACATCAGAACTGGCTTTGGAAATGTTAAAGCAGACTAAAATTAAGCTTTATGAATAGCCCTGACCTCAAAATATCATAGATTATGCTTTAAAGTAATTTCTGTAGCAGGATAGTAGTAAGATATGAATTTATAATTGAACATGTTTGTACAATTCAGACCAGAAAAAAATCTTGAACTTTTCTTTTAAATCCCAGTAAAGTTTATTAAATATATATAATTCTTGTTTGTCATTAAATTTGTGTGTTTAAAATTTCCACCATAAAATACCAATTCATATACATTTTTAAAAACCCTAAATAATTTTGACATTCAGGCTGGTGGTAAGAGTATGCAAACTTTTTCCCAGAATTGCTGAAATTTACAAAAAAAGAAACCAAGCAAAAACAAGATGCTCATTTTAACCTGAACATGTATGTTGTCACAAATGTACACGTACTTTTTTTCGTTCTTTCTTGTTTTATTATTATAAGCAATAAATTCAAAACAAATACAAAGTTGGTTAACAAAATATTACTGCTTTTCTAAACATTAGAAATTTCTCCAGGGTTTCTTGAAGGGTCTACTCCAAGGGATGGAAACGTTATACTTTAAACGTTTAGACGAATGTTTTGCCAGAAATAACAGAGATAGTAAAAAATGAAACTGAAAGTAATGCTAGTTCAGTTTAATGCATTCATATATGAAGTACAAGTTTTTTTGGTGTTTCTCAGACATTGAATATATGCTCAAAGCATAACTTCCATCAGCTGAACTAGAAATAAGACTTATCTTTTCACCATGTGTGGATCCAGCCCTGCAACTGCAGTGTAGTTGATTAGATAAGGCTGTTACGTACTTCTTGGCAGGAGGAGGCACAAAATAACTAAGCTGGGCATACTGGAAGGTTTCCAGACAAATCTAATAATATTACCTGATTGCAGAGCGTGGATTTTAAAAATCTGTCTGGGTTTCCTCTGTCTGTGTTGTGTTATTTTTTTTAGGTAGGGCATCTTTACACAACAATAAAACTGTAAGTAATAAACAGGACTGCAGGCACCATGACAGGAACAGTTTTTTATTATTAAAAACTGAAAACATAGAAAAAAAAAATAATGACTGATTTTCAAAGTCCTCAAATCAGTTATAAAGTCATCATTTCAATTAGTGGTACATAATTCCTAAAAATGAAATCTATTTCATTTTATTTGTTTTATTATTGATTTCTAACATTGCAATGAAGAAGTTATTTTATGTCACAAAATTAGTTCAGTCCAAGTCAGTATAATTCTATATGGTATATCACACCACTAGTTTTCATTGTAACAAGGAGATCAATTGGGGCAGTTGAAAACTGTTTTACTGGATGACGATTTTGTTTATCTCAGCCTGAATGAAATTCATCTGTAGGACCACCTCTAATAGCCTATCTTAGGGGAGGTACAGGGTGTGCCTACACTCTTTCGCAGGCATAAAACCCCTTACAATCTACACTCAGAACAGTACTTAACTAAAGCAGCCAAAATGACCAGTCTTACTGCTAAGGATAAGGACACTGTCAAGGCCTTCTGGGCAAAAATCTCCCCCAATGCAGCGGCCATCGGAGAAGATGCTCTTGGCCGGTAAATGTGATCCGAACCTTGTTCCTCTCACTGTTTTGAATGTACACACCCACTCTCTGTTTTGTTCCCACTCAGGATGCTGGTGGTGTACCCACAGACCAAGACCTACTTTTCCCACTGGAAGGACCTGAGTCCCGGCTCTGGCCCGGTGAAGAATCACGGTGCCACAGTGATGGGTGGAGTTGCTGTTGCTGTGGCCAAAATCGACAATCTGACTGCAGGTCTCCTGGACCTCAGCGAACTGCATGCCTTCACTCTGAGGGTGGATCCTGCTAACTTCAAGGTGAAGATTCAGAACTACTTAATACATATTATCCTCTGTCATATGATGAGAAGAAAGGGTTGCTCCTATAAATAGATCATAACTCTGTTTAATTTTGTTTTCCTTGCAGATTCTCGCCCACAACATCCTTGTGGTCTTGGCCATCACCTTCCCCAGTGACTTCACCCCTGAGGTCCATGTGGCTATGGACAAGTTCCTGGCTGCTGTGGCTCTGGCTCTGTCTGAGAAGTACAGATAAACAACTGGAGAAAAGACAAAGATGCATGGGTCCACTCTTGATATGATAAATAAACAAATGATTGTATTGAGGAATTGATGTCTGTGTCATTAGTATTTTATTTCCCCTTTAGTTTTGTCAGTTTTCAGAAATTGAAATTGGAATTAAGACGGCAAAGGTGTATTTCAAATGTTTTGCATGTCCTTTTTAGAGCAGTGCCTATGAACTGTTTGGATTCATACTGCAATGAAAGGTGTCAGTCTTTACAGCATACCACAGATTTTAAATTATTGAATTAACGTGTTGCAAAATTTCACCATTTGATTTGATTAGTCTTCTAAATTCAATAAATTATAAATAATTTATCTTGGTGCAATCTTCGCAATAGGTTTTGTTAGTTATAATTAGAGACAAAATGATAAGCTAATATATTTTAAAGCACACCTGTTTAATATAGATTTATGATTGAACTTGTTAAGTAGCACAAGATACCCCCTCAAAGGTGCATCTCAATAAATTTAAAATGTAATTTAAAATGGATTTAAGTTCAACAATTCATGAAATGTGTTGAAGCAAGAGATATAACTGCTGCCTTTATTATTGTTCTTATGTAATATTCTATTTTTATGAGAAACTGAATTTTGGGTTTTCATTTTCTGTAAGCCATAATCATCTAAAGCCCTTGAAATATGTTAATGACTTTTTGATAATATCCTAAATTTTTGACATGCCCCTGTAAAATTAGCACATTTGTCAACAATTTTAACCAGCCCCCAGGCATTTAAGGGCCCTCAAGCAGTCAAAATGTTTGGGAATACCTATGGTTGGCTTTGGATCCTAGTGTTACAGCATTTTTTATATGTACACACCAGTTGTCATGGCTACTCTTCCATCATAATTAGCTCAAAACAAGAAATGTCAGAGTAGTTTCTGAGGATGAGGTTAAAAAATTAAAAAGCACTCGCAGAGAGGTTTCTGGTTTCAACAAAATGGTTTGACTTTACTTATAAGAAAAACAGAGCAGGGATCTTTCTGCATGGAGTTTGCACGTTCTCCCTGTGCATGCGTGGATTCTCTCTGGGTACTCTGGCTTCCTCCCACAGTCCAAAAACATGACTGTTAGGTTAATTGGTTTCTCTAAATTGCCCTTTGGCACGAATGAGTGTGTGCATGCTTGTTTGTCCTGTGTGTGTTTGTGTTGCTCTGCGATGGACTGGCAACCTGTCCAGGGTGTACTCCGCCTCCCACCAATAGACAGCTGGAGATAGGATCCAGCTCCACTATGGAAGAAGTGGTAGAAAATGACTGACTGTTCTTTATTTTCTCCTGAGCCGGAGGTTTGCATACGCTAAGATTACAATGATTTTAAACAATTTGCAAAACCTCAGTAATGATATCATGATTTTGTAAGCTTCTGAAAGGTTAACTCACATTTTCTTTAAATAGAGGTGCACCTGTGGATATATTTTAAGGCACCACCTCAAACACACTGCTCAGAAATCAGACAAGATATCATGAAGAGAAAGATGAACCTCTACAAGTCTGGTTCATCTATGGGTGTAATTTCCTGATGTTTGAATATGTTCATGCTTTCATCTGTTCAAATAATTATATGCAAGTAGAGGTAGGTAGGGAATGTCCAGCCACCATACCATTCAGGAGAGAGATGGGTCCTCTGGCCCAGAGATAAATGTGTTTCAGTCTGAAATATGAACCTCAGAGTAAAAGCAGACAACCTTGATTCTGTAGTTTTATCATCTACAGTCTGGGGCTTCTCAGCAAGAAATAAGCCATCACTTCAAAAGCAGATTAAGTAATTAAAAAGACAGATTACAGTTTGCAAACTAAAACTGAAATGTTGACTGTAATGACCACCTTCACATATGAAGGAAAAGAGAAGAAGCTTGAAAGCTTCAGAACGTCATCCAATAAATTATTGAGGTGACAGCATTATGTCGTGTAGGTGTTTTACTGCAGGAGGAATGTCATACGTAAACTTTTAGGTCACATCTCAAGACATCAGCCAAAAAGTTGAAGCTTGGAAATTACCCTTAAATATACCTCCAAATTAGTTACAATGTTGGCTTCAATACAACATCTAAATGTTTTGGAGAGGTAATTTCTAATCTGTAAAACAGAGCTGTAAAGGTGTATGTGAGCAAGGCAGCCTACAAACCTGACTCAGTTGCACATATTTTTTTTGTCTATGTGGTAGATTACACAAATATTATTATGTCATATTTAGGCATTCTGTGCAATAGTTCATGCACCACCTACCAAAAGATTCAGCTTAGTCCACTTACACTACTTTTATTATTAATATATCCTTTGTCCATTTAAAATGTCTTATTGAGATCAAAGTCTCCTTTCAAGACAGATTGAGCCAGAAAGGCAGTAAGACATATGGAGAAAATACATAATAAGAAAAACAACTGATAATCAGCATAAGCAAGTTAAGAGTGTTACACATACTGAGTAGAATTTCTCGTGTTCTGTTAAAAATGCCTTAAACTTCTCCATTGTAACCACTTCTAAAGGACTCACGTCATTTTGAAAAAGACTCCTGAAAATACCTATTCCACATTTACAAGCTTTATGTGATTGTCCTGTAGGTCCACAATGATTATTTTATTCATTTTCTGAAAAGGATTTGTGTTGGCAATCATTTTATGCAGCGCAATAAATATATATATATATTTTTTTTTTGCAGTGCAATAAATCTAATTCAATTTATTTTATTTTAAAAAACACATAAGGGCAAAAATACTTGAATGCATTTAAATTTTTATTGTTTTATTTTTTTAGATCAAAACAATTAGTCTGTCGAGGATCAGCACTCGGGGTCTTCAGTTGAAGCTCTTTAGTGGTACTGCTTCCTCAGGGAGGCCACAACCACAGCTATGAACTTCTGAAAAGCTGCCTGGACATCAGGGGTGAAAGCCTGACCCATTTGAGAAGCAACCACAATGGTCAGGCAGTCTGCCAGGAGCTGCAAAATGACAACCAATCATGAGAAAACAACCACACCACTGAACATGCACTAAATCATAAACAGTCATGTGTTATTCTTCATTACATTGAAGTTGTCAGGATCCACACGGAGTTTATCAGAGTGGAGTACGCTCAGGTCTTTGTATGTGGTCTTGATGTCGTCCATGTTCTTCAAGGCTTTCTCCAGACCTCCAATGACAACCTTTCCGTGAGCTGCCACTTTGGGGTTTGATGTTATAGCAGCAGCATTGTAGAGGTTTCCAAAGCTGCCAAAGTACCTCTGAGTCCAGGGGTAGACAATCAGACACCTGAGGAAACATTTCAAGGGTTAAAGTGCATCAACAAGACGAGAAGCGTTGGATAAACACACAGAAATGTTTTATTTAGGTCCACATAAAATAAGATAGTTGTTCTACCTGGAAAAAGCAGCAGGCCCCACAACGCCAGCATCAATTTTGGAGAAAATCTCCTGAATGGTGGTACGCTCGAAATCAGTCCACTCAACCATTTTTTCAAGTTGTTGGTCTTTTTGTCTTTACCAGCTGCTGTGCTCACAGGTCTGGCACATTGGGGACCTTTTAAAGCAAATCCATCCCCCCCACCCCCAAAAGGCCATAACTGATAAAGTAGGTGGGACAGGCAAGAAAGTGATGTGATAAGCACTTGGGAAAATGATAATGGGGTGTGCCACGCTCCTGGGGCAGAGCTTTTATCAGAACTAAACATAGAAACATGTCCAGCTTGACTCTGTTCCCTTATGCAATGCCTTGCTGCAGCATTCATATGGCTTAAACTATTTCCCATCAAGTCATGTTAAAACCAAAACTACACTCTATTTGACTCAGAGTTTATGTGATTGACCATATACTGAGATTAAATTACTGTACACTATTTATTTAGGAGTTTCAGATTAAAGAGGACTGAATACATACACATGCCACACTTTTTAGATTTGTATTAGTAGAACATTCAAGAACCTTGCATAATTTTTCTCCCACATCACAAACATGAGCTGCTTTGTGTTGGTCTATCACATGAAATCTTTAAGATTATGGCTGTAACAGTAGCCTGTACTGTAGCCTATTTTAGATGCTGCAAGTATAAAATTACTACATAATCCTGTTAACAAGACTTAAATGGAAGAAACATAGAAGATAAGTACTCCACCAGATCTTTTAAATTCCAACAGCAAATTTCCCTTTTTCCAAGTTGGAACATTTTCAGTTTCTGAGCTTACATTTTTTCTTTCAGATAGAGACTGCCCCGACTGTCATTAACTGTTTTTATTTTGCTTTGTTTTTGTATGTTTTAATGACAAATGTAAGATCTGAGCTCCTTTAAGCATTGAAAAATCCTCTTTTCACATTCAGAAAAAAATATTTATATGAGTGAGCTAATTTTAAAATTACTGCCCAAATGTCTGATCTTTTTTTCTATTTTAGAGTAAAAAAAATAGGACTAAGTCAGAATTATCTTTTGAAATCCAACGTCGTTTCAGAGACTTGCAAAGATTTTATCTCACAAAAATGATAGATTAGGTTGACTCGGACCGCCTCTCATGGACTGTCTTAGGGGAGGTCCTGGGTGTGCCTGTGTTCTCTCAGGCATATAACTCCCACACTGTTTGCTGATTACCAAAACAGCCAAAATGACTAGTCTGAACGCTAAGGACAAGAACACCGTCAAGGCCTTCTGGGCCAAGATCTCCCCCATTGCAGCTGCCATTGGAGAAGATGCTCTTAGCAGGTAAATATGACACGACACCTTTGAATTTCAACCACTTATCATTTAGAATTTACCAACCCACTCTCTGTTTTATTCCCACACAGGATGCTGGTGGTGTACCCACAGACCAAGACCTACTTCTCCCACTGGAAGGACCTGAGTCCCGGCTCTGCCCCGGTAAAGAAGCACGGAGCTACAGTGATGGGTGGAGTTGCTGTTGCTGTGGCCAAAATCGACAATCTGACTGCAGGTCTCCTGGACCTCAGCGAGCTGCATGCCTTCACTCTGAGGGTGGATCCTGCTAACTTCAAGGTGAAGATTCAGAGCTATTAGGAACTTCTTGTCACAAAACGGCTTAGTCTGAGCTATGCACCGGTCCTTGCTTTCTGTCAATGTTGCTTATGTAAAGTCCAAGTCCTGTCTCATTACCTGTCTTCACAGATCCTCGCCCACAACATCCTTGTGGTGTTGGCCATCACCTTCCCCAACGACTTCACCCCTGAGGTCCACGTGGCTATGGACAAGTTCCTGGCTGCTGTGGCTCTGGCTCTGTCCGAGAAGTACAGATGAACTGCTGGAGAGGAGATAAAGACACAGGAACTCACTGTGTGTGATCAATAAACAAATGGATCAAAAAATGCAAAAACTTGACATCTGTTTCTTTACTGATGATTTGTGTGCTGTTTAACACAGAAAAGTTTGATAAAGTTTTAAAGAAACAAAATGCTGGGGATTTACTTGTCTAAAGGTTTTTTATGTACCTGCAAAGTGGGACATAAAAGAGAAATGACAAAGGACAGAACAAAAACTTTGATCTGCTTCACTCTCGTTATCTCTCATTAAATTAGGATATCAATTGAAAAGTTAATGAAACTCAGTCATTTAATTAAAAAGTGAAATTTATGCAGTGCTGTGACAAATTTCTTCTGTTTTGCATTTTTGTCATTGTTAAATGTTTGCCAAAGAAACAACTTACTGAACCCCAAAACTTTTGGAAAACTATTTGTGGAGAAATAAAAGACACAAAAGTGTAACTTTCTGGAATGTGTTGATTCATTGCATCTGGTCTAAAACTAGCAGCATTTCAGAAAAAGAACATCTTGCTGCAGTCATACATGGTGGCAGTAGTGTGATGACGTGGGGCTTCTTTGCTGCTTTAGGGTCAGGACAGCTTACTGTAATGAATCAACCATGAATTCTGCCCTCTAACAGAAACACCTGGAGGAGAAGTTCTTGATCTTAAGCTCAAGCACACTGGGTTATGCAGCAAAATACTATTCACAATACGCCCCCTTTTGTTTTGACTACTTCTCTGCACTCTCCATGAGCTTCATGAGGTAGTCACCCGAAAAGATTATCCAACAGTCGTGAAGGAGTTCCTAGAGGTAGTAATGAAAATAAAGCCAAAGCACTGAATGAAAGGGCGTGTCTAAAATTTCCACTGGTAGTGTACATGAGAAGAGTTTAATACTTTGCTTTCAAGTTGAAAAGCTCAACCTGTCAACTAATGCTATTGTTTTTCTTCTTGTATTCGCATTTATCGTATTATTGAAGCCTTTATGAGGCAACTTGGAGCCTTGATGCTCTCCAAGGCGCTGCTCCTCCTGCTGGTTGTTCACGGTACTCCATCCAGCCCCTCGGACAGCTTCATATCACTATAAAGACCAGTACCTAATAAGTTACTTAACAGTAACAGTAACTTAAAAGATTAGACGTATATTTACATTTTTATCATGCTCTACATGAATTACATGCTTGTTTGAGCCAATAGGCGTAACAACAGCAAAATCTATTTATAACTCATGTAAAATGGTTCGTATTGCATAAGTGAGACTGTGAAATCAAATCATACTCAGAGCCTTTTTTAAAGTTATTTGCATCACTTCAGAATTTTCCTCAGATAGAAATCTTTGGTCCAAATATCTGGGTTGCCAGTTTGCCTATGCAGACTTAATAATTGGTTGAAACAAAAATAAAAGAGCAGATTAGGAATAACGTGTTTAATTATACAGGGGTTGGACAATGAAACTGAAACACCTGGTTTTAGACCACAATAATTTATTAGTATGGTGTAGGGCCTCCTTTTGCGGCCAATACAGCGTCAATTCATCTTGGGAATGTCATATACAAGTCCTGCACAGTGGTCAGAGGGATTTTAAGCCATTCTTCTTGCAGGATAGTGGCCAGGTCACTACGTGATACTGGTGGAGGAAAACGTTTCCTGATTCGCTCCTCCAAAACACCCCAAAGTGGCTCAATAATATTTAGATCTGGTGACTGTGCAGGCCATGGGAGATGTTCAACTTCACTTTCATGTTCATCAAACCAATCTTTCACCAGTCTTGCTGTGTGTATTGGTGCATTGTCATCCTGATACACAGCACCACCTTCAGGATACAATGTTTGAACCATTGGATGCACATGGTCCTCAAGAATGGTTCGGTAGTCCTTGGCAGTGATGCGTCCATCTAGCACAAGTATTGGGCCAAGGGAATGCCATGATATGGCAGCCCAAACCACCCATCCACCCCCATGCTTCACTCTGGGCATGCAACAGTCTGGGTGGTACACTTCTTTGGGGCTTCTCCACACCGTAACTCTCCTGGATGTGGGGAAAACAGTAAAGGTGGACTTATCAGAGAACAATACATGTTTCACATTGTCCACAGCCCAAGATTTGTGCTCCTTGCACCATTGAAACCGACGTTTGGCATTGGCATGAGTGACCCAAGGTTTGGCTATAGCAGCCTGGCTGTGTATATTGACCCTGTGGAGCTCCCGACGGACAGTTCTGGTGGAAACAGGAGAGTTGAGGTGCACATTTAATTCTGCCGTGATTTGGTCAGCCGTGGTTTTATGTTTTTTGGATACAATCTGGGTTAGCACCCAAACATCCCTTTCAGACAGCTTCCTCTTGCGTCCACAGTTAATCCTGTTGGATGTGGTTCGTCCTTCTTGGTGGTATGCTGACATTACCCTGGATACCGTGGCTCTTGATACATCACAAAGACTTGCTGTCTTGGTCACAGATGCGCCAGCAAGACGTGCACCAACAATTTGTCCTCTTTTGAACTCTGGTATGTCACCCATAATGTTGTGTACATTTCAATATTTTGAGCAAAACTGTGCTCTTACCCTGCTAATTGAACCTTCACACTCTGCTCTTACTGGTGCAATGTGCAATCAATGAAGACTGGCTACCAGGCTGGTCCAATTTAGCCATGAAACCTCCCACACTAAAATGACAGATGTTTCAGTTTCATTGTCCAACGCCTGTACATAGCATCTACTCTAGTCTTTCCAACAGAGGGCGCTCCAACATAAGTCATTTAACTAACAGGGTGCTTTTTACTATCAACATAAATTTACATTAGGGTGAAATGATTTGTTCTGCTGTTTATTATTGCATTGCTATTAGTGTTGATTTTCGACTAATAGGGAAAGTGAACAAAATCTGAAAAGTAAAAAATAAAAAAACAACTTTATGGCTACTTGTTTACCATTTAATAGGTCCAACATTTGCTAAAAATAGCAAAATAAAAGAGGGTGTGGGTTTCTAAACTCAGATTCTACCATGAATGCCCACCTAAACCCTTTTCAGAGTAGTTTGCTTGTCAGACTTGGATTATCTAAACCTTTCACACCTTCAGAGATCCGATCACTTAAGTGTTTCCAGGAACAAAACTCAACAGATGGAAGCACTTTGTTTTTATGCATCTTAGCTCTGGAACCCATTAAAAGCCCTGAAATCCTTTAAAAATGTGCAGAAAGCATTGGCTTCTTTAAATTAGTGTTGTACACAATGTTTTTTACTGCAGCTTTCTTTTATTTATTTTTTTATTGTTTTTAATGTAAGTTTCTTACCTTTGTTACTTTAATTTCTTGTAATGCACTTGGAATTAACTTGTTCATTAATGGTGCTATACAAATGAACATACGTTGCCTATTAAGTAATGGAAGACGTATGGTTTCTTTTACAGCTCAGTCAGGTTTAGCATTAATTACGGGTACAGAGAGAGAGAGAGAGAGGGAGAAAAACTCATAGCACAATGTGGAACACTGGCAAGGAACCCTTCTTGTCAAGTAAAAAAATGTAGTTGTTATATTTGAATCAGAATCTTCTTTTTTTTGCATCACATGAAAAAATGACAAAGAACGAGTTTAAACATCTGGAGAACATTGCCAAAGTTCAAACATATTTCTCACATGTCAACGCAGAGGCTCTAACACAAACTCTAGCAACAAGTGATTATTATCACTTGGGTTTCTGATCTTCCAAATATGAGTATATCTCTGCTACAGCTGTTACAAATTTCAATAGCAATACTGCTGATGCAGGCCAGAAAGAGAGCCAACGTCACACTTTGAAATTCTCTGTATTGTATGTTTAGATCCACATTAAGACACTTTATAGTTTTTAAAAGTATTAATAATTTTTATCTGTTTTACTATAACATTACATACCCTCCAGACCCCTGAGGTCTTCTGAGAAAAGTTATCTGTTGGTACCTACAGGTGCATCTAAAAAAAATTGAAAATAGTCAAAATATTCAATATCTTTTGTCACTAATGCCAGAAAATTAAACTCATGTGCTGTATTATATAAATTCATTAAACATACAGTGAAATATTTCAAGCCTTTCTGCTTACAGGTAATAAAAACCCAAAACTCAGTGTCTCAGATAATTTACAAGAATATTATATAAGATCAATACAAAAGTATATTTTAAACAGAAATATCAGGCTTCTAAGAAGTATGTTCAGTAACAGTAACACTGTGGTGCCAAGGTGCCAAGTCCTGCTGGAAAATAAATCAGCATCTTCATAAGGCTTGTCAGCAGAAGGAAGCCTGAAGTGGTCTAACATTTCCCAGCAGATGGCTGCATTGACTGTGGTCTTCAGAAAACCCAGTGGACCAACACCAGCAGATGACATTTCACCCCAAATCTCCTCTGTCTCTGGAGACTTCTTCGTGGACTTCAATTAATGTGGATTCAGTGCCTCTCCACTCTTCCTTCAGACTCAAGGACTATGATTTCCAAATGAAATGCAAAATTTACTTTAATCTGAAAAGAGGAATTTGGACCTCTAAGCAACTGTCCAGTGGTTTTCCTCCTTACCCCAGTTAAGACAGAACCGACATCTCTTTTATATAAATTATCGTTATGTAATATTCTTATTTTCTGACAAATCGAACTTTGGGTTTTCATTATTTGTAATAATTAAAATTACAAGAAATGACGGCTTAAAATATTTCACTCTGTGTGTAATTAATCTATAAACCTGTAAAATTAAAATTTAGCCTGAGGCATCATGTGTTTATTATGGCCCTCACATTCGGAAGTGACCTAAGAGCAGCTAAGAGAGCTGATTTGTTTATATGCAAATCAAAAACGTTTTGAACCGAATACTTTCGATATTATCTAGCTTTTCTGCTCATTTCTAGCATTTAATTTAGATATAGTTTTTAGATGAACAGTAATCTTTTTTTATCTTTCTCTTGTAGTTATACCTGATTTAGAATAATGTTGTCTGTATATCTTAATATTTCTTTGTGATGTCCCCTCATTTAAAATTGCGTTTTTGTGAGGTTTTGATTTATTATTATTATTATTATTATTATTAATAGTAGTAGTAGTAATAGTATTAACAGTAGTATTTATAAATTGTTATGTTTGATTGTCTGAAAGTGCTACACAAATAAAATCTGATTGATATACAACTTTAATTAATTAAATCAAAACAGGTGATCACTAAAACAAAAAAGTATTACATTTTGAAGTGTGCATAGGGAATTAAACTGCTTATAAAGATCTTTGCCTAAACATAGTTTCTGGCATGATGGGGGAAGTGAATCAATGTTTACAATGTTTTCTTTTTTATTCTTTTTTTTTTAATATACATTTAACATAAAATTTAAACCAAATACAAAACAATGCTCAGACTTTTTTTCTGTATTTACACCAGCTTTTTTTCCACATAAACAAAGTAAAAGTAGTTGAGAAGTGTTTATTAATTTATAAGCAGAAAAGGACAGATAAACTAAGTTTACACGTATTAAGCACCAAATGTGTAACCCCGGTTATGAAACTGACTGTTGTACCCAGTTCCTAACCAAATTCACTGGACAGAGTTAAGAGGACTGTGACAGTATGTCAGAGCCAAAGCCACAGCATGGTGTAAGACACTTTACAACAGAGTAAACCCTCGAAAGCACAGTCATCACCTAACAATTCAAGATGCATGAAGCATTTAATTAATAGCAGATTTTGTCATGCTTTGTAAAGTAGGATCAAAATGCAGGCAAGAGCTAGTGATCCGCATGGTAGAAACTTGAACAGTAAGATAATGGAAAATCTTACAGATGGGCACGAAGAAAAGAAGATGGAGCACAGGCAGCAAAACAGAAGGAACCAATAATGAACATTGGCAACCAGTGAGCTTTGATACAGAGGAAAGGGTGGAGATTGGCATAGGAAA
Organism: Girardinichthys multiradiatus; assembly: GCF_021462225.1. Classification (NCBI taxonomy): domain Eukaryota; kingdom Metazoa; phylum Chordata; class Actinopteri; order Cyprinodontiformes; family Goodeidae; genus Girardinichthys; species Girardinichthys multiradiatus. The sequence continues at coordinate 28,747,643 of NC_061818.1, forward strand.
TAATCAAAGGGGGAATGATGAACAGCTGCAGAGGAGAGGAAAACAAGGAGACTGGAAAATGACTAACAAAAAGGAAGCTGATCTGGACCCAAAGGAAACTTTGAACCAAAAGGAAAGAAGCCTGAAACTGACATAAGAAAATGAACCAAAATGCATTGAGGAAAGGACACCAGAAAAAATAACTAAACATAAAGAAATTAACTCTATGGAAACACACTAACAACAAAAAGAAGCAACACAGATAGCTGAACTTAATGTGGAAAGCCCTAAATAATAACAACAACTCAGCAATGATCAGAAAGGAAACACAAAAGAAAAAAGACAGATTAAGTTGATTTTCTTGCAAAAATAAAAGCAGAACCATCAGACAATAGTCCTTAAAGCTTTACTGCCTGATGTGAGCTGTTACTGACTGAAATCAAACAATGATGGAAATTTGCCCACAGACACCCGCTGCAATCACGCATTAATTTAATAATAATAAATCAAAATGCCAGCATGACTAGGTGGGGATATTTTTCTCTGTCTGCAATTTTAAAATAGATACAGGAAAATATAGATTGATTCTCAATCTTTTGTCCTGTATAAACACAGGATCTTATACTGCTAGAAGGATTTAAAGTTTAACAACTAAAGAAGCTGGTTCATGTGTAACGAAGCACATGAGAAATTACCACAGAAAATATGTTCCAAGTTTAAATTATTCCCAGTCTTACAACTATTGATACTGCTGGTCTTTTTAATACTTTAATAATTAACATTTTTAATACAAAAAATGAATGAAAAAGTAAGTAATTAAAAATATCTGCATATTTTTTAATTACTTACTCATTATTCAAACAATAATTAGGCTTTTTCTTTGTGAACACTGAAGAGCAGAGTTTGAAAACGCTGAATAAACTTTCATGTATTTATTATTGTTATTTTTCCTTGTGTATTATTGGTTGCATTGTGAAGAGGAAGCAGTATTGATGAAGTTTTTTTCTGACAAAATCTTAAAGGTGTTTTTATCATCATTCGTAATGATCATAGTCATTTTCCAACAAAGTCTGTACCTTGAACATTGGAGCACACTTCTGGACCCAACCTATTTTACTTTAGGAAGAAAAAAATGATAAATAATGATAACAGAAGAGAAGAAAATACGAGTTGAACATCATCAGATGTATTGTTTTATTGAACATGTCTCCACATGTCTAAAAGGGTGTTGAGATTGTGGGATGGCAAGCTCCTTGCTCCAAATCAGTGCCTCTGGCTGGAGGGACTTTAGCGGTACTTCTCAGACAGGGCCCAGGCCACGTTCTGCAGAAACTTTTCCACGGAAACGTGAACCTCAGGAGTGAAATCTGCAGGGAAGAACATGGCCAAGACCAAGATGATGTTGTGCCCCAGGATCTGCAGGTTGCACAAAAATATTTAGAATATATTAGAGCAGGACCAAAACGCGCAACTTAAAGTGAACACATGGCACGCCGTTTACTTTCACTCCCTCTTTTCATGTGCGTATATTAAAAAGAAAAAACTCGGTTTGCTTTTAAAAATGTACCTTAAAGTTGGCAGGATCCACCCGGAGCGTGAAGGCATGAAGTTCACTGAGGGCGCTCAAAGTACCAGTGAGATCATCGATGCCTTTGACAGCTTTTCCCAAAGCTGCCATGATAGTGGCACCATGCTTCTTCACTTTGGCAGATTGAGGCCTCAGATCTCCCCAGTGTGCGAAGTAGGTCTTCGTTTGTGGGTAGGAAACAAGCATCCTATGTGGTACATAATTCAGGATGAAAACAAACAGCAGCAACATATTTCTGGAAGGGTTTGCATGACTTTATGCCTACCTGCCCAAAGCTTCAGCGCCTATTTCGTTGCTCTTCCCTTCGGCTTTGGCCCAGAGAGCCTTCACCTCGGCCTTGTCTTTGTCGGAGAGACTCATTGCTGCCTTTAGGTTGTCGGTGAGGAAAATGCTGATCAGTAACGCTGCTTTGGTGAATTTATTATTGCCTCTTTATATCAAGTCTAAATGTGCCACGCCTCATCATCAAATCCATGCCAAAGCTGATAACAAAACTGCCTTTGGCTCGATAAAAGTTACAACTCCTCAAATGTCACGTAATTCCGACGTAAATGCTGGATGGTTACAGGAACTACGCCAAGGCGCCTCCCTTGATAACATTTCTAAATTTTTCTACCTATCTGACGGATTTATCTGTGAAGTATACACAATTCACACCAAACAAGACGTTAAACTATTTGCACTTGCTTCCCCTGTTATCCAAGAACACGCTTTTTTTGTTTTTGCAAATAGATTTTTGCAAAAATTGTTGTACCAGCAAATAATAAAAATCAATAACTTCCGATTTTAAGAAAACCAAACCTTATTCTACAAAAGGATCATGAGATACCTATCTGTAACATGTTAACAAGAACAGTAATTTCTAAAACATTAGAGAATTCAAATAAACTTTAGGCTAATAAACGTTGAGGCCGGTGACGCAACACTTTTTGGCATAAATTAATGCCAACTGTCACAGACGTCATTTTTTTGGCAAGTGGACCTCGTCCAATCAGAACCCATATTGCCCGGAGGATGGATCTTGCGGCTGTGAATAAATGCCGGCCATGTAAACATATCTGGACAGTCTAACACCTTCAACACCATCAAACTCGTTTTTGCGAAAAGTCAGAGAAGATTTTCACACCGTCACTATGGTCGAGTGGACAGACGACGAGCGCAACGCCATCTCCACCCTGTGGTCAAACCTCGATGTGGGTGAAATTGGTCCCCAGGCCCTGTCCAGGTAACCTGCGAAGAAATTTCATTCCACAGAATGATGATGTCTTATATTTTTTTAAGAACTGGATGTAGACTTTCATTGTAATTGTTGTGTTTCCAGGCTTCTGGTTGTGTTTCCATGGACCCAGAGGCACTTTCCAACATTTGGCGACCTTTCCACCCCTGCAGCCATTGCTGCAAATCCCAAAGTGGCTCAGCACGGAAAAACTGTGATGGGTGGTCTGGAAACTGCAGTGAAAAACTTGGACAACATCAAGAACGCCTATGCCAAACTGAGCGTTATGCACTCTGAGAAGCTCCATGTGGATCCAGACAACTTCAGGGTATGTTGCAAACTCTGAGGCTCTCATGTTGAAAAGCACATTTTAATGCTTTCATTTCACCAGTCATGATGTCCCTACCACTGTCATTGCACTACTTTTCTCATTTCAGGCTCTTGCTGAATGCATCTCAGTGGTTGTGGCAGCCAAGTTTGGCCCCAGTGTCTTCACCCCTGGTTTCCAGGAGGCCTGGCAGAAGTTCTTGGCTGTGGTGGTCTCCGCCCTGGGCAGACAGTACCATTAAGCGTCTAAAGTGGCAGACCACTGAAGTGGTGCAGCAGTTACACAAGTCATCATGAGATCAGTTTCTGAGCAATGAAATGCTGCCAAAAATACATAAATAAAAACTTAGATGACATGCATGCGTATGTGTGATTATTCACCTCAATTTTATTTGCAAGTCATTTTTAAATAAAATATCAAATTGAGAATAGTTATATGCTTGGATAGGCACCACCAGTGTTTGATTACAATTTTACAGTATAATACAAAAATATATACTTACATTATATTAATATCTTATATCTGGCTTAAAACTTCTCAATCTCTGCTTGCTCTTTCGTTGCAAATAAAATAAAATATAATTACACAAAAGCTAATCTGGATGTTGCCTTAATAAAAGACGCGAAATAATAGCAAGTGTAAAGTTTGCAAAGTTCACTCTCAAAGACAACCAGACAAAAATAAATAAAAAATACTTTTTTCCTCTGACTACCAAAAAGACAGCAAACTGCAACGGACGACAAGAGTCATATAACATATCAGAATTATGTTTATGTTCAGATATTAAATTTATTCTCATTTGTTATTCTCTTTAAACGTTTATTTAAAAGATTTGCTTAACTTCATCTGTTTGAAATTCCACTTAAAAATGTGATCTTACCATTTCTGCTTAAACATATTAACCAAACACATAAACTTCTCTTCATAACATCGACATCATTTTATTTGGGCGGGGCAGGCCTGATTATCCAGATAATTAACGTTTATGGTTTAATCTGCTCTGACCAGCTGGTGGAAACTTGCTACAACCGCCGGAGGCGGACAAAGACGTTATGTTTGAAAAATTTTTTAGCACGGTGTCAGGTCATCCCTATTCCTAAAATCGTATACCAAACCGTTTATTGATTGCATGGCGTCATGGTGAAATGGATGGAAGAGGAGCGCTGCATCATCAGGGGAGTTTGGGAAAAAGTTGATATTGATGAGGTTGGGGCACAGCTATGGGCAAGGTAAAGTTAGATTGTTAGAGTTTAGTCCAAACTAATGCATAGCAAGTCTTGTTCGACTACTATTTTAAAGTTTAATAAGCTATTGAAATAAATACATTTAGCTCTGTTAGCCAATGTTTTTTGCAGGACATTGACCAAAAGCAATGTGGTATGATGATTGCTTATGTAAAATAGCATAGAAGATATTTTTGTTTTAGTTGTACGGCAGTACAGAAAGTGGGGTGACTTTATTTGCATTTTGGTTCATCCGCATGTCATATTTCAGCACCAGGCGCTATCCGTTCATTGCTTTTGAATGAGCAGCATTTGATTTTGAAAATTGCTTCCATGATGAGGAGATTCTTAGAAATTACATTTTATATGTCTAAAAACGTTGTCAGCTTTCAACGAGAGGATTCACACATTTATTTATCCAGTATGGTGTGCGAGACACAACATATCCAGTTGCGCATTTCTCTCATCGACAGAGCTTTGATCGAGCGGTATTTCGGCACTTTTGGGGACACATTCACCACCACAGCGATTTTAAACAACCCTAAACTGGCCGCTCTTGGAAAGATCGTGCTGGCGGCTCTGGACACGGCCGTGAAGAACATGGACAACTTCAAAGGGGCGTATGCTTCTTTGAGCAGGGTGCACTACGAGAAAATCAAAGTGGATCCGGAACACTTCAGAGTAAATGACTAACTTGATGTTTACTAATAGTCTAATGTAAGGAAAGCCGTTTTAGAATGTATTTGATATATAAAAAAAAAAAACGTTTCGCAGTTGTTCTGCACTTGTGTGGTGTCTGCTCGCACTATTTCAATGTGTGGTCCATAGGAGACAAGTGACACTAGAGTTACTTCTAGTAGTGTTTTTTTTTTTTGTGGTCAACGACGTTTTATTATTGTAGAGAATTGTCAACTTGTATATTATTGAATAAATGCTCAAAGAGCTCCATAGAAGTGATAGATTGAACATTTATTAATCCAGATCGGGTTCATGATGTTTGCATTTTGTTTGCAGCTGTTGGCAGAATGCCTTACCATTGCCATCGCCTGCAAACTCAAAGCTGAGCTGAGCCCACAGGTCCAGTCAACCTGGCAGAAGTTCCTCTCTGCTGTCGTGGATTCAATGAGCAGTCAGTACAAATAAAAAGCAGACTCAATCAAACATGGAGGAAAGTCAACCTTTTTATTTGTTTTGAAAAAAATCCATATGTGCTTGTCAAAGTCTGTGGCATAACAGTGCATTTGTGTGAAGAGTGGTTTAAGCTGAGTGAGGTTGCAGCAGAGACTGTACGGATGGTATCTTGTGGTTAATCTGCATTTTTACGACCCTTGGAGGCAATAAGGAATACTACAGAACATGAATTCAAACATGTTGATCTTTAAAGTTTACATCCAGATAAATTAGATACTAAGATGGATTTAAAAGGACTGAAGGCTGAAGTGCCAACATGAACCACAAGAAAAATATTTGAGTTATATCCAAATGTGTTTAGGTTTTATATTTGACACTTTAGTCTAAATGGGCTGCCTTAAATGTTCCTGCTTTTCTATCTGTGACCAGTCTTAGTTGTCGTAAGTAGAGTGAACAAGGAAGTTTTAAGCCCGCAGAAAAATTAGTGGGATTTTTGGGTTTTTTTGGCAAGAACTTGAGCAAAATTAAGATGCATTTTATTCAAAGGCTTAAAAATGAAAGCAGTTAGAACAACTTTAAAAAAAACAGCAGTCAGATCATCTTGGCGGTGTGCAGCATGGCTACTAAACATCAAAATGTTAAATACAACAATAAGAACTAGAATAAACAACTAAAATTAGCAAATTAAGATCAAGTTACAATAAACAATTTGAAAAAATTCTTGTGAATAAATGTAAAATAGTAGAACAATAGAAACATCAATAACTGAAGGTGGTGTGCACAGTGGTGTGCAGAAGTAACAGTAGCAAACAAGTCAGAAATTACTATTATTATCATTTTGATTAAACCTGTATTTAACCAGATAAAGACTCGTTGAAATCAAGAACTCTTTCACCAGTTTGACCTGGCCAAGAAAGGCAACAGCATATGTCACAGTGGACAAGACGGATACACAACAATAATAAAACAAACAATGATATAAGATAAAAGAAAGAAAAAGATATTGTTATTTTCATCATTTTCTTATGATAGAGCAGGAAGCTTCCAGTAAAAAAAAATATATATATCTGACACTTTCAGGTCAGATTGGAGGGAATCCCAAGCAGAAAGGGCAGAGAGACTGAAATCTTTCCTGTTTCAGTTTGTACACGAGGAGCAGAGAAATAGAAAATGCAATTTGGATGTAAGGCATAAGGGCTCTCAGTTCTCTGAAGAAAAGTGGATAAAAAAACTATGATTCAAGCCAGTAAAAACCTTGTAAGCCAGAGTCATCCCTTGTGTATATCACCTTGCATTTAAGAAGAGTACAGGCAAAAAAAAAAGTTGATTTTATCAAATGCTTCCAAACTGTGAAGGAGAAACACAGCCTGGTTCTGTCATAGAAACTGAGCTTTACTCTTAATTTGGTGATCAAATTGTTAACATAAACTTCAAAAGAAAACTCTTCAGTAATTTATCCCAGGTACTTGTAACTGGTGATCGGCTCGAGAGTTTTACCTTGGGCAGTTCTGATTAACGGGATGCTCGCCGAGGGAACAGATATATTTAAAAAACGTATTAATCTGGATTTTCCAGCATATAATACCAATTTCAACTGCTCTTGACAAAACTACACTACATCAAAGGCCAACTGAAGAAGTTCAAATTGAATGTGCACAGCGGTAAATTACAGAATCATCCACAAAAAACTAGCACGTACTATTACTAAAAAAATCCTATTAAAACGTGATTGAAGAGGGCTTAGAATGTTGTTTGACTCCGAAAATCAAATTTCTAAAGGTTTTTAATGTGCATTGGTTTGTCCACTAGAGGGCGCCACAACACTGTTGCAAAATTTCAAAATGTGTTTTGGCTGACTTATTTTTGAATATAAATTTTTGCTTTAAAAAAAAAACGCTTATTCCATAGTGGGTCACGGGGAGCTGGTGCCTATCTCCAGCAGTCTATGGGCAGGAGGTGGGGTTCACCCTGGACAGGTCACCAGTCCATCGCAGTGCAACACACAAACAACCATACACACACCTAAGGACAATTTAGAGTGACCAATTAACTGAACAGGCATGTCTTTGGACTGTGGGAGGAAGCCAGAGTACCCAGTGAGAACCCACACATACATGGGGAGAACATGCAAACTCCATGCAAAAAGACCCCTGGCTGGGAATTGAACCCAGGACCTTCTTGCTGCAAGGCAACAGTGCTACCAACTGTGCCACCATGCAGCCCCATTTAAGAATGTATTCATGCAAAATCATGGAGTTTTTTAAATAGGTGTTTTAATATTTTTAAAGATGTTTTTTTTACTGTAATAGTCACATGGTTAAGACAGCAGTTTCTAAAAGTAGAAAAAAGTGCTGAAACATAATTTTTTTTAAATTTCATTTACAGCAGTAATTGATGATAATTATTAAAGACAGTGGAAAAACTCCACAACTATCTTTGTATTCAATTGTTGATCATGGTTTGTATTCTATTACTGAATTATTATTATTAATAAATGAAATCAGTTCAGAATAAGACAAAATAATGGCCAACTGGAATGGTTTTAGAAATTTGATCTTGTGAAGATCCGGAAGATGAAGCAACCGAAAATCTGTCCCCACCAAAAAAGCAACTAAACCATGCCTCCATATTAGACTGTCAGATTGATAAAAAACAAAACCAAAAAACCCTTGTTATAATTAAATGAAACAGGCAGGAAGTGGAATATTTAACTGTAGCTTGGGCAGCAGTCAACGAAGCCTCTTTGGTTAAACCCCTAACAGTCTCCTCTCTGCGGTTCCCTCCTTTAAAGTTCAGATAAGCCAAGAAACTCATTTCTGTGCAGCAACGTTTACCGCATCATAAAAAAAATACTGCAATCCACTGATAACCAGGAATTAATAAAAAAAAATGTCTAGGTTGTAAATCAGTACCCTGGAAGACGATAGATTTATTATCTCCCAATTATGTCCAGGCCATTTGCTTTTGTGTGTTTGGGTTTTCTGTTGTCATTAATTAGTTTGTATCTTAGAAAAAATATTTTTAGGACCCTTGAAAACAGATCAGGGATCTTATGACATCTTCTATGATTTTGTGGCTGCCTGTGTGTGGTCCAAAACAATAAAAACAGTGTGTCTTTAAATTTCATAATAGTACAAATGCAGGTATAAAATTGGTATAAAAGATGTACCTAACTGTAAATTTGAATACTGTAGACTGTTTTCAAATCATTAATTCTTAATTTTATCACAGTCAAACAAACAAAAAGTCGTGTTTTATATTTTCTGAGAATATCAAGGCTTTTATTTTAAAGTTAAATGCGGTGCATTTTGTGGCGCTAACAGTGAGCTGGTCTTCAGAGCCACTGTGTCAATTTTGCTTACAGCTTATCTCATCTAAGCTGTAACACATCGCTTGGAAGGCTTCCAAACGGAGATATCTCAGAGGTATCTCTGCCATGCCCATACCGTGTTTGTTTTCTATAAAAAACCCCACCACTTGTTGCTGATTACGGCATTCAACCCAAACAATCAACCAAGAAGATGAGTCTCACTACCAAGGACAAGGAGACAGTCAAGGCCTTCTGGGCTAAAGTGGCTCCCAAGGCTGAAGATATTGGCCAGGATGCTCTGTCCAGGTAAAAAGACCCCAAGGTCACAGATGTTACCTGATCTATATTTTTCCAGGTTTATTTATATGCTCACATTCTTTTAGAATGCTGGTGGTGTATCCACAGACCAAGACCTACTTTGCCCACTGGAAGGACCTGAGTCCCGGCTCTGCCCCGGTGAAGAAGCACGGTGCCACAGTGATGGGTGGAGTTGCTGATGCTGTGGCCAAAATTGACGACCTGACTTCCGGTCTCCTGAACCTGAGTGAGCTGCATGCCTTCACTCTGAGAGTGGACCCTGCCAACTTTAAGGTACAGTGGGTGATCAACCCTTGGAGCATTTCTGTAAATACGGCCTGGGAGCTGTGGTTCTGGATTTAAAGCAGGAACTTTGTACAAAACCATTGAAATTCTGGTACATTAAATAGAATTTGATCAAAAGTGATCACAGTCGTGTCTTTCAGACTGCACTTGGCTTTCATCAGATGCTGACATTTGTGGGTTCTGTAAACAGAGTTCTTGTCATGGGTTTGACAGAAGAACATGTCCTTTAAAATTGGCAAAATCATCTGGTACATTTACTTGAACACAAACCATTTGAGTTTTAGTGTGAACTTTTAAATTTTAGCTTCACATGGGTTAGTTATGTGTTGCAATTTTCTTCAAAGTCTTCAACTAATTTTACATGATGTTCCATAATAATACATGTTAGACATTTGCTTTATTTTTATTTTATATAAATATTAATACCATATCCGTTAAACCTTTATTTTATTTTTTCAGTATATTACTTTATTTTTAAGTTGATCCCAGGGCTGTTAGACCAGACATATTTTATTTTATTTTATTCTATTTTTTATAAATTTTTCTTAATTTTAATATTAATACCACATGTGCTAAACCTTGACTTTATTTTAATTTTCTTTATGTTATTTTCTTTTCTATCGGTTTATTTTAGAATTAATACCTCATCTTTTTTAATCTTAACCTTACATTACTTTATTTCAATATTGATCCCACAGTTTCAGATTATTTTATTTTTTAATTTTTTATTTAATAACATAATAACATTGTAATTAATTTTTAAGCACACATTTTTTCACAGATTCTGGCACACAACATCCTCGTGGTCTTCGCCATCAGGTTGCCCAACGACTTCACCCCTGAGGTCCATGTGGCTGTTGACAAGTTCTTGGCTGCTGTGGCCCGTGCCCTCTCCGAGAAGTACAGATAAATGTCACACTTGGAGATGATGATAGACAGGAGACTACAGCCTATAACTGTCTGAACATAAATAAAAGACCAAATGCAGAGAAAGTGTCATTTATTTGGAGGCGTTTGTATGAATTTCTATACAGACATAATACCCTTAGATTGTACAAAAGGGGGTTTTCAAAAGCAGAGGTTCCCAACCCTCTCTGTTTCCAACCCAGAAAATAAAGTAATGACGGGCTAAGCTATCACGCTACAATTTATTTGTTCATTCTGGAAATTTTGTAACCTATTTTTAGGTTAATTTAAGGTCTTTTTGAACACTGGAGATCACTCCACAGCCTCCTGCTTGGTAGAGACAAACAAAAGGGAAGTTTTGTAAGTTTTACTGCGTTTTCATTTTAATCTAGTGTGACAAATTATGAAGTGGTGGGGAAACCTTTATCAGCCAGCACAGTGCTAAGACTTTTTCTGCAGATGTGCACCTGGCTTACATGCATCTCAGGAAAGATTCCGGGCCCGTACCTCTTCACAAAAATTATTTATGTCCTTTAAACTACTCATTTGCTAAATTACAATTAAAGGCTTCAGCTAACTCCACATATTTTCTGTAGAATTGTGGTCTTTGGGCTGGCTGAGCCAATCTTACTGATTGACTGGTTGATCTGGTGCTGCATATGTGCATGATCAGTCTGTGGGGGCCAAATATCTGCATGTTGTCATCCTGACCTAAATGCAGCAGTAAAGGCCCCGATCGTGATACTACAAGTCTTTCTTCTGTACACCAACATAACATTTTCCCAGCAGCTGTTAGGTTTTATGGCATCTTTTTCCAACCGCACACAGGCAGAAAGGTTTTTTAAATTAAAAAAAATAAAAACGAAAGCCACGTGTGCGAGGGGATGGGAGAAATATGAGGACAGAATTAAGGGGTTGGCAGACATAAATCATGTTATGAAAAGGTTAGTATGGATAAATGTTAGTACTTACAGGTCTTCTGTGACATGTGGATAGAGAATTCATCTAAAAACACACATCAAATTTGTTAATTTTGGAGAAGATGAACTCATTATTCTGTACTTTGTGTTTTTTACAGTATTAAATTATCATGAATTACCTTGATTATCCAGTAAGATGTCCATGAAAGAAGTTGTGTCTACTGTCTTATTTTACTGAAGAGGGAATCTCATGAGCGCATATCAGATTTATTGAAAAAGGTATAGAATAATGTAATTTACTAATAAAATGTACTACCTTTTCTCACTATCTTGCTTTCCCCCAGGCGCCCTTTTTCTGACTCTTCGTTTATGCCTCTTTTGATGGAATGTTATTATACTCTTCTTTTCTTTGTTCCTTATTTTCTTTTTCTCTCTTTTATTGTTTCTCTTCCTGTAACTCTATAATCCTCTTCTTTGTTTTTCCCTTTCATATTTTTATTGGTATTACTGATCAGTTTATCTATTCAGCTGTAATCATCCTGTCACTTTTCCATAACTGGCTTGCACAGTTGACAGTTGGCATCACTAGCTGAATCTGACCCTGCTGGCTTTGACCTCTGCAAACCTTTCTATTACTACATCCATGTCCATGGTTTTCCTGACCTCATGTTCAAATGCAATAAGAGCAAGGGAAGACAGCCTGTCCTGTAATGTAACATGGTGGATGTTTTGAGCTGTTTAAGCACTAAGAAGCTTCTTTTACCTGAAGCAACAGTCCCAGGGAGGTTGAGTAATAGTCTTACGGTCATGATTAAATTTGGACACTAGGCAAGCACGTTCTGCTGATAAGCAGTATATAATCTAACATCTCAAATGGTGATGAGATTTGTGCATGTGTGTGCAGGGTGGGGAGAGTGACATTTTTAATATTTTGATATAAAATAGAAAAAATAAAAAATATATAGTACTGTGCAAAAGTTATAGGCAGGTGTGGAAAAAATGCTGTAAACAAATAATGCTTTCATTTATCATTTATCTTCATCAATCAACAAAATGCAGTGAATGAACAAAAGAGAAATCTAAAACAAATCAATATTTGGTGTGACCGCCCTTTGCCTTCAAAACAGCATCAATTCTTCTAGGTACACTTGCACACAGTTTTTGAAGGAACTCTCATGCGATGCTGTTAGGATCAGGGCTCTGATAAATATATATATATATATATATATATATATATATATAATATATATTAATCCTAAAGGGAAATTAAATGTTGTCGTAGCTCATATTTTACAGGTTTCTTCAGAGTCGTTGTAGATGCTGATGGCTGTGGGCAGGAAGGATCTTCTACACCATGCCACAAAGTGGTCCATTAGCTCCCTGTACTCAGCATTTTGTCCATACTGGAAGTCTGAGGTGCACAGAGTGAAAAGGAATGGTGAGAGTACAGTCCCCTGTGGTGCTCCTGTGCTGTCTCACAAGCTGTGGTCTGTTTGTCAGGTAGTCTTTGATCCAGGAGATTGTTTAGGCCTCCACCTGAGTCTTCTGGAGTTTCTGACAAAGCAAATCAGGGTGAACTGTGTTAAATGCACTGAAGAAATCGAAGAACATGATCCTCACAGTGCTGCTGGCTTTGTGGGTTTGTTGAAGCAGGTTTATGATCATTGTGCAAAGTGTGATTCTTCATAAAATGAAAAACATTATGGAGAACTCTGAGCATCCTCTTCATGAGACTGTCCTACAACAACAGAGTGTCTTCAGTCAGAGGCTTCTTCAGATCTGCTGTAAGACGGTCGCTACAGGAGATCCTTCCTGCCCACAGCCATCAGCATCTACAACGACTCTTTGAAGAAACCTGTAAAATATGAGCTACAACATTTAATTTTCCTTTGGGATTAATAAAGTACTTTTGAATTGAATTGAATTGATTGGATTGAATTGAATTGAATTGAGCTCACGAGCAGACAGGCTCTGGTACCATAGCACAAGAAACTTGTTGACATTTAATCCCTGTCCGACTCAGTAACCACAAAAATAAAATGGAAATTCCACTTGCTGTGCTCGAACCTTTCCTTATTAAAACCATTACAGAAGCACAAAATTCTACGACAACAAAAATAAATAGCGGAGCTGCACCGTCTCTTACATATCTTAATACATTAATACAGCCACACACAGCATGTCTCTGGCAGTCATGTGACTGTGAGGGTTGCCAGGTCTCACATTATTCAGGCCCCAGGCAGTTGCCTACCTTTGCCTATGGTAAGTCTGCACCTGTGAACTGATGTTGAGTCCTGGTGGTGGACTCACAATTAATCATGTTTGTCAATGATGGAGATCTTTTGGGTTCAAAAAGCACACCAAGAAGGTCAATAGCCTAAATAAAAAAAAAAAAAACTGATACAGGAATTTTCAGATTACAAATTCTCTAACTTGGGAGAAATAAAATGTGTTCAGAGATTTTATGTCAAATTTAATATTGTTTGCCCTACTCTCCGAACTCCGGTAACCCTGTAATTAAGCCTAACATTATGAGAGTGATGCCACTGGGTAAACATCCACTCACTCAGATGTTCTTTTCTTTCTTTTCCACCATTGAAAATATTCATCCAACTTTGTTCAGAACATACCAGGCAGGTTATGACCTATAAAAGCTGACATTTTCTCCAATACAGTATACGTAGAAACTCAGCTTTTATGTTCTGGTCTATTAAGGAATTGTTTCCAGTATGTATTTTCTTTCTTCTTTTATTTTACTGATCAACAATACTTTAACCCATTATCATCAACTAATAAATTAACTAATTATGATTTATCAGTGTGGACAAAATCAGAATCAGATTTCAGACCACAGAATGGGCTTTCTGTATTCAAGATCTTTTTTTTAATACAAGGTTAGTTTAAGCAATTTGGTATCAAATATGATTAACACAGTTATGGATTATTGACAGGCTATTTAGCTAATGAAATAATTTAATATAAAATTTTAAGATAAAATGTTATATTATAAAAAAAATAAGCTTAAAATTGTCAATGTTTCTTTATGACTTAGCATCTGATTTACATTTATTTCAAACTAAATAATACTAATCATTATAAACATTTTCATAAAGTATGGACAAAATGTGAGACAACCAAAGAATTTGTTAAATGTTCTCATTAATTTATTTAATCATCCTTCTAAAAAATGAGAAGAAACAGAGCATGAGAGTTTCCTCTGCGGAGGCCCTCTAGTAGTATTGCTTTCTCAGGGAAGCCACCACCACAGCCAGGAACTTCTGGAAAGCTGCATGGACTTCAGGGGTGAAGGCTGCCCCCATCTGACCAACTACAACAACGGTCAGGCAGTCTGCCAGGAGCTGCAACAGAAAACAACATGCGTCAGAAAGCAGCAGCAACATTTAAAACAGTGTTATAATCAGTGAAGGTGAACAGCTTTACATTGAAGTTGTCAGGGTCCACTTGCAGTTTCTCAGAGTGGAGTACGCTCAGGTCTTTGTATGTGGTCTTGATGTCGTCCATGTTTTTCACGGCTTTCTCCAGACCTGCGATGACAACCTTTCCGTGAGCTGCCACTTTGGGGTTTGATGTTATAGCAGCAGCATTGTAGAGGTTTCCAAATCCACCAAAGTACCTCTGAGTCCAGGGGTAGACAATCAGACACCTGAGGAGGCATAAAGAGATCATTTAAGAAACATTTTCAAACCACAAGCGATTCCATTTTTGGGTGAAGAAAAGAAAAATTTTTTACCTGGAGAAAGCCGCAGGACCAACAACCTCATAATCAATTTTGGAGAAGATGTCCTGGATGGTGGCTCGCTCAAAGTCTGTCCATTTAACCATTTTGGCTTCTTTTGCTTGCTCGTTCCCTTTGTCAAGTGTCTGTCAGCAGGCCCAGAATATCCAACTTATACCCAGTCAGTTTCTGCTCCTCCCAGAGTTATCAGATGGGTGGAGCTGAGCAAAAAGCCGGTGGAATATTGATTTATGGATCTTCTCAAACGATAAAGATTAAATATCTGTTCTTTTTTAAGCATCAGAAAAAGTTGGTACAGTTTGTAAAAGAATGTTGTAGGTGAATTTACATAAAAAAAAAAAACTTGAAGAAGCACAATACAGCTAAGGGTGTCATGAAAGTTAAATATTGCTTTGCATTACATGTCAGTCTTTTATTCAAAATAAGCAATGCTCTCAATGCTGATCTGAAAATAAACTTTTTTTTTTTTTATCAAAAAGGCTCACTTAAAGTGGATTAATCTGATTTTTCTTACATTTATTTAGGTAAACCTTAGCTTTGTATGATTTGTAACAGCTTTAGTTATTGTAAATGAGACTGAGCCTGCAAAATGTTAACAATATATATAAACAAAAATTATTAAATTGGTAAAGTAAGTAATTGAGCAGATTCAACCTTCATAAACATAATTCAGTTATTTGGAGTGAAAGCTTTTAAAATGTACCTGTATTTAGATTTAGCTCCACTATGGATCATATTGTTGCTATAGTTTACTTTCAAAGAATAAAATTGTTTGATCTCTTTTAATTCAAAAGGAATAACATCACTAATATGGTTCATAAGTTTCTCTTAAATTCAACTCACGCTATTTGTGCAAATTTCTTTCTCTTGGCGTTTTCAGCATAAAAGCTGAAACGTTTTTCCAGCCCTGCTGTTTGAATCAGATAAAAAGTGCAGGTGGAGGGAAGAGGTAACAGACAGTTTGGGTTTGTCTAACGTCTTCGAGCTCGTAAAACAAGGAGGGGTACGTTAAAACAAATTTAAGAAAATGCATGTTTCCTTCCACACAAAGCAAAAGAAATGCAAATAATTTAAGGCCAGCAATTGTTTCTAATAACATTTAGATTTCTAATATACTGTAAGGTGTAACTTTAAATTATGATTTCATGGAAAAAATGTGGGAGTTTTTTTTTTTCCTATTTCCCTGTATAGTAAATAATTACCTAATAACAAAAGATCTAGGTAAGTGGTGTCCAAACGATTTATTTGTCCTGTGGACCAAAATCTTCAAGTCAAAACTAAAATACCAAAATCATGTTGTGAATTTCATTTTCCGGCTCAACACTAAACTAAGTGTGCAATATTTTAATTAAATGAAGAAAATATCATATTTTTTAGTAGGAATAAGATGTGTAAATCATAGATTCAAAGCTTAAAAAAGGGTTTTGCACAACTACAACATCCCCATGCTTATGTTTTTCCTTTTCTATTCTGGTTTCCCTACCCAGCATTCAAATAAATAAATTGAATCTTTCAATGTCTGTTCATTTAATGCAATAAAAACAAAAAAAAATAATAATAAGAATAATATTAATAATGATAATAATAATAATAAGAAGGAGAATACTACATTTTAGATGTGTGGATGCCTTTCAAAACACTTAAGGAAATCTTACAAATAAAAACACATGTGATTAAAGAATTAAATTATGTATTTAAAATCAAGCTTCATAACACAAACATTTACTTATTTCTGGGTAAATTTGAATTTCCTTATTAAAAATTTTGCAATAAAGGCAAACCATGTGAAGATTCTTCATTGTGCCCTCACCACTCTGATGTCAAACATGCTGTGTGACAAAACAGATTTTTGTCTTTATCTAGCTTGGGAGACGTCAAACACGGATATCTTTTAGGTGGATCCTAGGTGTGTCCGTGTCCTATGTCATCTATAAAACCCCTCACAGTCCCGCTGAAGGTTCAGCCTGAAAAAAAGCAAAGATCAGCACAAAGATGAGTCTCACAGCTAAGAACAAGGACACAGTCAGGACCTTCTGGGCCAAAGTTTCTAGCAATGCCGAGGCCATTGGCACAGATGCTCTTTCCAGGTAAATATGCTAAAAACATAAATTTGTTTTGTCTACTTCTGTGAACACCTAAGGTTTAACAGTTCTTATTGTCTTTAGGATGCTGGTGGTGTACCCACAGACCAAGACCTACTTCTCCCACTGGAAGGACCTGAGTCCCGGCTCTTCCCCGGTGAAGAAGCACGGAGCTACAGTGATGGCTGGAGTTGCTGATGCTGTGGCCAAAATCGACAATCTGACAGCTGGTCTCCTGAACCTTAGTGAGCTGCATGCCTTCACTCTGAGAGTGGACCCAGCCAACTTCAAGGTACTGCATAATGATGTTTAATTTTAGCAGTGCTTTTTAAACGTATTTTATGTATTTTTATTCAATTACATCTCAACTAAACTTGCAATTATCTGCTCTTTTCAGATCCTCTCCCATAACATCCTTGTGGTCTTGGCCATCATGTTCCCCAGTGACTTCACCCCTGAGGTCCATGTGGCTATGGACAAGTTCCTGTCTGCTGTGGCTCTGGCTCTATCTGAGAAGTACAGATGAACTGCAAACTGGAGCAGAAGTTCAGGATAGAAGACGTGCTACGTTTATTTTCTCCGTTTGAGTTTAAATAAAGTAATTAATACAGTTAAATGGTTGCTTTTTATTTTTCTGTTCTCTTTCAAGATGTTGTGGTCCAGTTGAATTTTGGTTCAGCACTACATCAGGTCAGTTTAGAAAACAACATATCTGTGTGCATCTACATGATCAAACATGCCCAATATGCAAACATCACTATAAAGAAATAATAAAAAATTACTAAAATCTTACCATTATTACATGAGCAAGAAGATCTGCATGTTTACCCTGAAAACAAGTTGTTTGCTTAATGGAAACTGGTTTCCATTATTTTCTGTTGTCAGCGTCTGAAATATTATAAGCTGAAATATAATGACCTGGTGAGAATTTTACTCCAAACATATTTTCCGAAATTAAAAGAAATCTTCATAAACCTGTAAGCACACATTAAAAAATACATATTCAAAGAAAAGTAAACATTATAGCTGGTAAACACACATTTAGATGGATTTCACCTAAATTTGATCATTACAATTTGTCAGCCTTTTTAAATCATCGGACGTCTGCTCTAAGTGTTTTGGTAAATTTTTACACAGCCCTCTCTGAACAATGTTTTTATGCAGGAGAAACTATACCATCACAATTACTTTGATTTGCATGTTTTTTATAATTAAACAGAGGTATTTGTTTCAAATTAGTTTGTTTTAATGTTAATATCTGCCTTTAACATTGATAATGGTCATTTATATCCAGGCCAGCAGTTCATAGTGCATCAAACACACATTGGTCTTTATAGTCAGATCTCACCTAAAAACTATTTTGGAGCAAAGCTACCAGAAAACAGACCCTCAAGATAGAGCAGACCTATAAATTGTCATACAGAAGCAGACTAATTTGTTGATCTCCCTGATACAAGAAATGGAAAAAGCCTCAAAGAAAATTATTGTATTGAGGTAACATAATTCCATGCTAAAGATAATAGAAAAAAACAACATTAAATTTAAATACTTTTGTTAAATGAGGGGAAAAAAAACAAGGTAAGAAATAATTGATTTTGACAAACTGGTGGCATAGTTGTTAGTATCAGAATGTCTATAAACATTTAATTAGTAGTGTATGACTTTATTTTCTCTTTTATATATAAATCTCTGATACAGAAGCTTATTTTTTATACCATGGCCACCTGGCTTGAGGACGGCGCATATGTATCTAGCCACCACACACAGTGAGAAATAAGCCCACAGCTGGGCTTATTTCTGTTCCAAAGACTTCAGAAACCTTGTTAAACTTTTGAAATACCAAGAGATTTAAAAATAAAAATCTGATGGCTTCTACCAGTAAATGGGTCATAACTGGGTTGTTCAGCAGAAAATTGATCTAAAGTGTATAACCAAATCAGTGAGAGAGAGACTGTGCAACAAGGAATGGTCAAATGTTCCTTTTCCTGTTTGTCTCAAATTTTGTAAAAACTAAAAGAGTAGAGTAAGATCTTTGCCATGTAAAACATAAGTTGACAGCAAAGGGGCCATTTTTTGTGCCACCGGTTATTTTGTAAAAAACAGTAATGTCTTAACATGATTTCTTTCCCCCACAAATGAAAATATTCAAATTCAAGGTGGGATTTTCTGCACTTTAGAGTGTGAGATTTTGCTTCTGCAACACAAAAGGGAATTCATTTTCAGGCTTAATGAAAGTGGTGGAAAAGTTTTACTAACTGACAGCAAAGCAGATTCTAATTTCTAATATAAACCAATTAACAGAACTAATACAAATAAATCTGATTTAGAATTGCAACAATCAGACATCAACTACAGTGACAACAGAAAAACAGGAGGTTTGGTATGTTTGTTATTAAAATTGTCACTTAAGGCAATCGTTTAGACTACACAATGAAATTAGGAAACAAAATATTTTAAACAGACTTTAAACTTTTATTTATCTACTTAATTTTGTTTTGCTGGCTTTGATTGTGCTAGTAGCAGCATAGAATCGGTAAAGTGCACTTAAAGTGCACTTAAATCCTAAAACAAGAATCATGAGCACTTTTTTTATAAATAATTTATTGTAAACGCATGGACACATGTAACATGGTTTACATAAATGTTATACACATGCCAAGCTTGAATGACTCAGGGTGTTGTAAAGTGATATTATTGTCACATATCTGATGCAGAGGTCATTTTGTTGAACCCAATCAAAACCTTCAGGTGAGGGGGCATATTGTAATATTCACAGGTCAGTGTAGTTTTTATGTTTTGGTTTTTGTATTAGAAGCTCACTCAATATTACCCATTTAAAATCAAGGTCCTTATTAAAAAGTTAAAGAGCTTAGTTTTGTTTTGCATTACTTTTTTTACTGGCCAGCTAACGCCATTTTTGACATATTGTTGAGCGTCATGCAATTAATTGAGATTTGGGCAATGTTTTAGCAAGCCAGTTTGCTCTTACAGGAAACTGCAAACAAATTTATGAAAGAATTTGCAGCTTTGGTGACCATTTCTGCTGTTTTTGCCTCTACAGTGTTTATCTATCTTAACAACACACATGTGTACAAATAAGTGAATTAATTAGGAGTTTTAAAACACCTCTTTCCTTTGAATGGATTGAAGTTTTCTCATTTTGATTGGATTGAACAGTAAACCTGTATGTTAACAGTTTTATGTGCTGTATTCACCTAGAAAGTTAAAGTATGACTTTAACTTGATTTAAAAAGGTTTTATTAAAACAATATGTAGTGGTTCCTTACTTCACAGCTCTTAAGCATGTGTGCTCACATGTGCATATGTGCACGCGCAGTCTGCGTCTTTATCCCACACGTGCGTTACTTTACGTTTCTTTCGATAAAATAGTCAGTATATTTTGTGTTTCTACTATGATTTTTCGTCTATTTGGCCAGGGATCAGATGTCAGAATGTAGCAGCTTGTTTTTACAGTGACAATGGTGTGTGTAGTACTGAATGAGAGACTAACTCTAAAATTGGTCAGTCTGAGCTTTTATCAGCTTGTCCTTTGACAATCTAAGAGTTTTTCTCTTTATCCTCTTACTGAACAAGCCTGAAAACAAACGTTCCTATCAAATATGGACAGACTCTGTATGAGCGTCAATAATCGACGGTGCCAGGACAAACTGGTACAGACAATGGATAGAATTATCTATTTTCTCAAATCGTGATACAAATCTGTCCCCCTTCTAACCAATTTGTGTTGGATAAGCTGTGGGAAAATACGCCCACATCAACCCCGCAAACACACGCCCCACCTCCCTGCATCAATTCACCCTGTGGCTGCCCAAATGACACTATTTTTATTTCTCTTTCTAAATAATATTTGATTCAGGACGCTGTGTCTGCATATTGCTCTCGGTCTAAATGAGTCATTTTCATGAATGTGACAAACAGTATTACAACACAATGCAGGTAGGTGTATTACTTTACATAATTCTTATTCCATAAACACATTATACTATATATAAAGCGGCACTTGATCAAACTAAAAGTTTGCTTTTTGCGTCTATTTGTCATATTTACTCTCATAATAATGTTAAATAAAAGGACCCCATGAAAAGAAGGAATATCTATTAAGAGGATTTCCACGAAGTTGTTGAGGACTTCATTTTTTTGCATCAACCTCCTGTTTTTAAAGCTGCTGAGCCTTTGTCCTTCTGTCTTTAGACTTTCACTGTTTGTATTTGTCATTTTGCACATACATATCTCATTAGCCTGTTTTACCAAACTTAAGTGAAGACAGAGGAAGAACATTGCATATAAACAAAACACAAACTCCAATAGATTCATTATAGAATATGTTACTTTCAAAGTACTTCTTAGTTATTGAAATTGTGTTTCAGTGTTATTGTTAAATTAAAACAGAGTAAAACACATAGTAAGTCATTTTAAAAATGGGCTCTAGGTGAACTTTAGCTCTTTCTTACAATCAAAAGATCCATACTTTTGTCATATTTGCCATTTAAACCTTGATATAAGGGAATGTACAAAACAAACATACAACACCACACAAACTCCATCAAAGATTTAACTAAATTCAATGTTTTATTCAAGTTTAAAACAGACAAAAGCAAGAGCACCATGCTGTCCACCATCTCCTGCTCCAGTTTGCAGTTTATCTGTATTTCTCAGACAGAGCACGGGCCACAGCAGCCAGGAATTTATCCATGGCCACATGGACCTCAGGGGTGAAGTCGGTGGGGAACATGATGGCCAAGACCACAAGGATGTTGTGGGAGAGGATCTGTGGAGAAAAATGAAATATAAAAATCCTGACATCAGTTTCTGTGTAAGATTTCTGTTGCATTTCAATCAACTGCAGCAAGCGAGCTGCTTCTTACCTTGAAGTTGGAGGGATCCACTCTCAGAGTGAAGGCATGCAGCTCACTGAGGCTAAGGAGACCTGATGTCAGATCGTCGATTTTGGCCACAGCATCAGCAACTCCAGCCATCACTGTGGCTCCGTGCTTCACAACCGGGGCAGAGCCAGGGCTCAGGTCCTTCCAGTGGGAGAAGTAGGTCTTGGTCTGTGGGTAAACCGCCAGCATCCTGTGTAAAACAAAGAACACAAACATTTTAAACAAATGCAATAAATACCGACCCTATTTATGACTATAGAGCCATGTTTACCTGGACAGAGCATCTGCGCCAATGGCCTCACCATTGGAAGATACTTTGGCCCAGAAAGTCTTCACTGTTTTCTTGTCCTTGGCTGAGAGACTCATCTTTCCAGCTGATTTAGTCTAGGTTTGAATGTGGTGTTTAGCACAAGCATATGAGCTTTTATAGATGGAACTGGACAGGGACACACCCTGGTCACCTCTGAGATATCTGCACTCAGAGGTGTTCCAGTTAAGATATGAGATAAGGAAAAAACTGAGCAGTAACGGTCACTCTGGAGACCCAAGTATTACACAAACACCACTAGCTGGAAATCACTAAATTTACAAATGAGGAAAAATTGGCCAGCAGATAACTTAAAGGTAAATTTACCAATAAAATAAATAATGAATTTTATTTTTAATAGCTGATGATGAAAAATCTCAGATAACAAAAAAAAAATGCTTCGAATATTGGTGAATATTTTTTATGCTACAGATACATTCTAAATCTGCTCTGGGAGATGTCAACATTTATTTATTAATTAATTTATTTATAAATAAAACTACAAAGGAAAGAGTAATATGTACTGTATCTAAGGAAGGCAACAAATTGGTGGAAATTTGGAACTAAATGTTTTCTTCAACTTTTTTAATATATACATTCTTAATAAAGAATTTATAAAGACGTCTAGAACGGCAGTTCTGTCCAGGGACGTTGGACTGCCTTGTTCATTACCCCAAAAAAGTTATTTACACTGCGATAATCTAACATAGCTACAAAAAGGGAAGCAGCTCAGTTAGAGCAGCTGATTGCGAGCCTGGTGCGTGGGCGTTCACGGGGACTGGTGAAAGCAAAGTAGCATAAACCAGCCTGAAGTTAGCCGTGAAACCTGACTCCTGAATCAGATTGAGCTAATTGTAAGTTACAGCTAATCATTTATTCTTCCAGTAAAGCAACACGTTGAGGTTTCCTCTAATGAAGATCTTCAGGGTCATGATGAGGGAGAGAGCAGAGGGAATTTCACTTGAGCTACAGTTAAGTGGACTGGCCGTCAGAGAAACCAGTAGGACTCCTCTCTGGGAGCTTCTAGCTCAGTGGTGTCCAAACCTTTTTTTTTTTAAATAAAAAACTTTAAATGCCACAATCTACGCTGATGTAATGTATAATGTAAAAAAAAAAAAAAATTTATCAGCGACTTTTACTTGGTTTTAAAAATTAAAACCAAGTAAAAGTATTCTACGCCTTTCTTATTTGGTTCACAATAATTCACATTTATTCAAAAACCCAGCATAGGGAGAGAACCATTATTACATTTCCTATATTATTTTAATTTTAAATTACTTATAAACTGTCATTGTCATTGTAAAATTAAACTGTTTTGGGCCTGGGCTAAGGCCTCAAAGTTTCAGGATCCTAACAATACCTCTGCCCTGACTTTTATTTGTTGCTTATTTTTGTTTTTCCATTGGTCCTTTATCAGGCAGATATTTTGATGGAGTATAACTTATAAAAAAGTGCACGGCAAAATTTCTATTAAGGAATTGATAGTATAGGCATTAAGTTAGTCTCATTGTACTCTGGAACAATGAAAGAGTTCATGTCTTCAGGCCCAGTTCTTATTTTATTGAAAATTCTCTGTTGCTTCAGTCATGAAATACGTTTTTTTCCAACATCTTGCACGATTTGCGCAATGGTCATTTGGTGTTTTCTTAGCAGTTCCAAATATCCATGTATCAAGAAGCTAAGACGTAACCTCTATCCAACTCCACCCATCTGATAACTCTGGGAGGAGCAGAAACTGACTGGATATAAGTTGGATCTTCTGGGCCTGCTGACAGACACTTGACAAAGGGAACGAGCAAGCAAAAGAAGCCAAAATGGTTAAATGGACAGACTTTGAGCGAGCCACCATCCAGGACATCTTCTCCAAAATTGATTATGAGGTTGTTGGTCCTGCGGCTTTCTCCAGGTAAAAAATGTTTTCCTTTCTTCACCCAAAAATGGAATCACTTGTGGTTTAAAAATGTTTCTTAAATGATCTCTTTATGCCTCCTCAGGTGTCTGATTGTCTACCCCTGGACTCAGAGGTACTTTGGTGGATTTGGAAACCTCTACAATGCTGCTGCTATAACATCAAACCCCAAAGTGGCAGCTCACGGAAAGGTTGTCATCGCAGGTCTGGAGAAAGCCGTGAAAAACATGGACGACATCAAGACCACATACAAAGACCTGAGCGTGCTCCACTCTGAGAAACTGCAAGTGGACCCTGACAACTTCAATGTAAAGCTGTTCACCTTCACTGATTATAACACTGTTGTAAATGTTGCTGCTGCTTTCTGACGCATGTTGTTTTCTGTTGCAGCTCCTGGCAGACTGCCTGACCGTTGTTGTAGCTGGTCAGATGGGGGCAGCCTTCACCCCTGAAGTCCATGCAGCTTTCCAGAAGTTCCTGGCTGTGGTGGTGGCTTCCCTGAGAAGGCAATACTACTAGACAGCCTCACATCTTACAAAAAGAGATTGTATAAATAAAATAAGTCATTTTTTAAAATTATTTTGCTGTTTCCATTTGTTTCTCATGGCATAGAAACTGATATTTAAATGTCTATTTTCACTTGTAACTCTAATTAATTAATTTAAAGTACAATTAATTTAAAATTCATTTACAACAGCATAAATGTCTAAACTAATTTCCATCCACAGATGAAACTATTTAAAAAACATAAAATAGATCTCTCTAAAAGTGTGACATTTTTCCTGTTCATGTGTGTGTGATGCGCAGAAATTCATATTGACATTATTTGAATTTGTAAATATCTCATTCTTAGCGGTGGTCTGCTGGTGTAAATTCTGCATGTCTGTGCACAACTCTTGGTTATTAGGTTTGGGGAAAATTAAATAAAGGGCGTGACTTCTGGCTACTGAAACTATAGGATGCATGTTGAGTCTCGTTGATAAACTTTCACAGTCAGATTTGGCTTTGCAACACGAATAATAAGGTTTTTTTTACTGTAATGTGATCTTTAAAAGTTCCAAATATTACTGTAAAAAAAAAGTTATGTATTTTATACAGAACTAAATCCACATTTAACGCCACACTGAGAATTAAAATTCCTATTGGATTATAGCTTCAATATTTAAGTTTGGATATATGAACCAAACCTTATATGAAACAATGAAGTCCAGTCTAGGGATTCCCAGGTGTTTAGGCTACTTTTTCTCCAAGAGCAAGAAAGAAAAAGCAAAGCAAACCAAATCAATTCATTCATTCTATTTTCTATACTTACTAAGAAAACAAAAATAATAGCCGTAATTATCCTCAGTCTTCACGTTGTAAAAAATGTAAAAGCGCATGTTAATTCACTTTTTACAAATAGTTATAGGAACTTAATTCCATTAAACTGTTTTATAAAATTAACTTTTTTGTTTTAAATAAACTGAAATTTTGGGATATTCATTAAGTTTTGATCAATTTTAAAAAAGCTTATTCGAACTTGTTTGCTTTGGATTCATGACAGATTTACTAAAGGGTGGAGACTAGTTTAGTTTGTGGTTATAGTAAACAGCATTATGCTCTAATAAATTGATTATTCTAAATAAACTATCGTAGAATTTTTTTTTTTATCATCTCAAAACATGGCAGATGTGCAGGTTGATACAAATTAAAACGGCACATTTTTGATCATTGATCAGTAAAGGTTGTATTTTATCTAAAATGTTGGAAAAAGAACAAAGAACAAGAATGTTGCGTGACCAGAACCAGGAGATCGTGACCTCAAACAGATGCAGATGTGATGCTATGCTCGCTCAGATGTCCACTGGATCCTCAGAGGTTGAAGTACCACCACATCCTGGTGAGACATTGGCAACTGGACTTTGATGAGGGCAGAGATTCAGGAACTCCTGGAATGCAGCTACACCAGGAAGCCAAATGAAAAAGACTACATGCAGATAATACAAGACTGTGGTTAAAGTTGTGAAACACTGTGTTGCTTGTGAGCCAATATTACTTAAATTGTAAAGTAATGAGGTTCCTTAAATAAACTCTGTTGATTAATCTAGGCTTTAAGTTTGGTGTGGCTAAGTGGGAAGACTGGTGGTCAGGTTTGATTTCAGCTTTCCCCAAGACAAGATGATGCCTCCTTGGTAACTCAGCCCCTTTGAGTGTCCCCAACTAAAATATAGAGATTTTTTGCATAGAGGAAAACTGTGTTTAAAAGCCAAATGGCAGCATTTCAGTAAACAAGAAACCTTTAGGTTAACGTAAATAAATCAACATAAATTCAATAGCTCAGGTAAATTCAGTTTTCTCAACTTTATTCACATAAAGTGCTATAAATTCAAACAATGTCAGCCATGTTTACACTGTTTAAAAGTTAATATTTTATTTGCTTGAGTTAATTAACTGAAGGCAGCAAGTTTCCTTAAGGGGTCTGAGTTGAACTCGCACATCTAGTTGCACACATGATGCTTGGGTTAGGGTTATATTCATCTTGCCCCTTATGTCTTTTCTTAATTTATACAAAACAATTACCATTTTTATTAAGCCTTTGAAGAACAAAGCAGTTTTAAATCTACTTAATTTATAAAGAGCTTTAGCCTTTTAGTCATGAGAACCTTTACAAATATGTGCAATTTGAACAAACCTTATTTCTAATGCATGGCTAAGAGGCTACAAACGTATTAGTGTTATGAGTGAATGATGTGGTTATTGATATTAGTTTTCTTATTTTTAATAAATCAAGAATAAGAGGTTTTTAGATAGTTAGAGAGTTACCATTGAAATTATCATGTGGAGGTTTCTAAAGGATTATGTTAATGTATGACATTTTCTTTTTTTTTTGCTATGATCACAAAGAAAAGCACAGATGACCAAACAATTAGTGAGATTCTTCATTTATTTACTTTGAAAGAAACAAAGCATAAAGGTTTTCTCTGTTAAGGCTGTCTAGTAGTACTGCTTTCTCAGGGAAGCCACCACCACAGCCAGGAACTTCTGGAAAGCTGCATGGACTTCAGGGGTGAAGGCTGCCCCCATCTGACCAGCTACAACAACGGTCAGGCAGTCTGCCAGGAGCTGCAACAGAAAACAACATGTGTCAGAAAGCAGCAGCAACATTTACAACAGTGTTATAATCAGTGAAGGTGAACAGCTTTACATTGAAGTTGTCAGGGTCCACTTGCAGTTTCTCAGAGTGGAGCACGCTCAGGTCTTTGTATGTGGTCTTGATGTCGTCCATGTTTTTCACGGCTTTCTCCAGACCTGCGATGACAACCTTTCCGTGAGCTGCCACTTTGGGGTTTGATGTTATAGCAGCAGCATTGTAGAGGTTTCCAAATCCACCAAAGTACCTCTGAGTCCAGGGGTAGACAATCAGACACCTGAGGAGGCATAAAGAGATCATTTAAGAAACATTTTTAAACCACAAGTGATTCCATTTTTGGGTGAAGAAAGGAAAACATTTTTTACCTGGAGAAAGCCGCAGGACCAACAACCTCATAATCAATTTTGGAGAAGATGTCCTGGATGGTGGCTCGCTCAAAGTCTGTCCATTTAACCATTTTGGAGTTCTTATTTTTTTGTAGATTTGCTTCGTTTGTCTGGCGTGGGCCAGCAGGCTCATTACACCTATCTTATATAGGTTCCACTCCTCCCATAGTTATCAAAGTGGAGTTTGACAGGGTTTCAGATAAAAGTTGATTTATGGATTTGCAAAACCTTTAAGTTGAGACAAGAAGTGCACAGTTTGAGTTATCTCTGGAGCTAGAACATAATCTAAGGGGATACTTGCAAAATGGGGTTTCCACAGGTAATTTATATAGGATGTTTGTGAAAATTATAGTTCAAAGTTTTTTTGTGGTATTTTTTTCCTGACCTACCTTGTTGTATGTTTTTATTTCGAAGCTCTGATTGCATTGTGTACAATTTAACATATTTATTATTTATTTAATTATAAACATATTATTAAGCTTATATTTTAGTGGCTTTGCAGCAGCTTTAAAAACAAAGTAATTCATCAGCATGTGGGAAAATTGTTTAGATTTAAGACAAGACATCATTAATAGTTTGCAAACTGACTGCAGGAAATGTTTGTCTGATAGAAAGATGTTTTGTATCACATCAAATAAAATCAAGCACATAAAAGACAAAACAACTAAAAAGTCATTAGTGTAACAAGATGGGGTAGTGGGTGTTTTTCTAACTCCTCAAAACCTTTCCTGCTTTAAATGTTGCTTTCACTTAGATTTATTGCGAGCAGTTCTCTTGAACATCTACATTCACACCTTTGCATTTGCAATATTTTAATCGTAGACATGTAGGTTTCAGCTATGAACTGCTTCCCTTTGTACCATTTAATTATTGTAAATATGCAAACATGCAGTCATTACTAGGCATGACATGCAAAGCATCTGTTCTGTTTGTACAGTTATTGTTCAGGCTGCAAATCATTTATCGTTGGGTTTTGTTTGCTTGAGGCTGCCTTTTTGTCTACAAATCACAATTTCTTTTACTGAAAATAAAACTGAGGTTGAAGCATTATCCCAAACTGAAGGTGTTAAACTGCATAAGTAGAGGGCGCTACAATGCCAAGACACTTGTAGCTGAAGATCACTAAACAACTTGCATTGGTATTAGCAGTGCATGTAAAAACGTACAAAAAATCTCTTTTGTGGTCCAAGACTAAGACCCCATCATTTTAATGTGATACATATTAATATAGCATACCTTTCCCATTTTTTCTTTCCTTTCATTATTTATTTATTTAGTAAGATTCCAGATCAATGGCAGCCACATAAACATCACAGAACCTGAGAGACGATGACAGAGTGAAACCCTCCCAACAAACCCTCACTGCAACAGGAGCTGAGGTCCAGTTTGCTGTTGACCATCTTTGCTGTAAAGTTAAAACAAATACAACGACTGCATATTGTCTCCACATGTAATAAGTCTTATCTTATGCCACAGATCTTTTTATCAAGCTCCATAACGTGGTTCTTAAAGTTCTTAAAGTATAATTATCTATATATATCTATATATCTATATATGTGCAAATGTTTTAGGCTGGTGTGAAAAAATGCTGTAAACAAAGAATGCTTTCAAAAATGGAAATGTTAATCATTTATTTTCATCAACAAAATGCAGTGAATGCACAAAAGAGAAATCTAAATCAAATCAATGTTGTTTCAAACATCTTGGAGAACTAACCACAGATCTTCCGTGGATGTAGGCTTTCTCACATCCTGCTGTCACTTCATGTAATCCCAGACACACTTGATGATGTTGAGATCAGGGCTCTGTGGGGGCCATACCATCACTTCCAGTAAGTCTTGTTCTTCTTTACGCTGAAGATAGTTCTTCAGTTTGCACAGCACTGTGTATATGTGGATATATATATATATATATATATATATATATATATATATATATATATGTTTGTGTGTTGCCCTGTGATGGACTGGCGACCTGTCCAGGGTGTACCCAGCCTCTCGCCCATAGACTGCTGGAGATAGGCACCAGCTCCCCCGCGACCCACTATGGAATAAGCAGTAGAAAATGACTGACTGACTGACTATATATATATATATAGTCTGATTAAGAGTACTTTAATATAATAAATAACCTTTAAGCATTTATAAAACATATCTTTCAAAAAGTCCACATTTCGGTATTAAAACGTTTTTTTTTTATTGGTCTGATGTAATATTCTAGCTAATCTCCCAGTCCTTTACTATGACAGCTTTTATATATTCTAGCTGTAAGCAGACAATCCTCATAATTACTGCAGAATGCAGCAATGACAGGGCTTAATGATTTGAAATATATTTATTATATTTTAGGGATGATTAAATCAGCTAATACATTTGACATTTTCTTGCTTTCATTAAGTGTTTATTATTTCATATAATTTAATATTAGTATAATGTTTCTAATTTTATATATACCAAAAATTACTTTTATTACCCTTCTGTGTGAATATTAGGAAACATAAAGTTCATCTGAGGATGTTACCGTCACTTTGTAGGTGAGGTGCAGAAGACAGAAAAGAAGTCACAGCTTTTTATGGACAATTATTATTTATTTGATTTATTCAGCCAACCTTTTAAGTTCCAAGGTGGTGTTTAAGTTTTTTCTTGGATGACTTGCAGTTTATTGTGCAGTCGGTCCTCCTGAATGGCTGGATCTTAGCGGTATCTCTCAGACAGAGCTAGGGCCAAATTCTGCAGGAACTTGTCGACGGAGACATGGACCTCAGGGGTGAATTCATTGGGGTAGTACATGGCCAGCACCAGGATGATGTTGTGAGCGAGGATCTATTGCATAAGAAACAAACAATGCATAAAAGTGGGCAAGTCCCGCTTGTCCAATAACTTTTTTAAATATTGATATTGCATGCACAGCAAATTTTGACTTCATGATAAGACTTTCAGGGAACTCTACATGGTGTGTTTCTACTCACCCTGAAGTTGGCAGGGTCCACTCGGAGCTTGAAGGCATGCAGCTCGCTGAGCTTGGACAAACCACCAGTCAAGTCATCGATCTTTGAGACAGCGTCCGCAATGGCTCCCATGATTGTAGCCCCATGCTTCTTCACCTGTGCAGACTCAGGGCTCAGATCAGACCAGTGTGAAAAGTAGGTCTTGGTTTGCGGGTATGCAGTCAGCATCCTAGAAAACACACACAGCAATAAGTTGATCTGGATTAAAGAATAAAGCAATAAGCATGAGCTGTTTAAAATGAACAACTGAGGATAAAAAGAAAAAGAAAACCTACCTGACCAGGGCCTCGCCCCCTATCTCAGCAGTTTTAGGGGACACTTTGTCCCAGAAAGCCTTCACTACGGTCTTGTCCTTTCCAGAGAGACTCATTTCTGCCTTTTTTCAAGTTTTCTCAGCTGAAGGAAAAAACTCTGCTATAAAATTACTGGTGAAGACGATTTATAACTGTCTATGTTTTATATCAAGCCGAACTGCACCACACCCTATCAAATCCAGACCCCACCTCTTTGGCAGAAAGTACCAGAAGTTTCTTTAAGTCTTGAGATAAAAGATAACCCTTCCCTGTCTTTGAGCATATTTCTGATAACAGTTTATTTCAGTTTCTAAAAGTATATTGTGCAGTTTACTTTTTTAAATCCATCTCTACAAAACAAACAAACATAAATGAAAAGTTATGAAAAGTATTATGCCCAATGAGGAATTTTCCAATATACAATTTTTATATAATTTGATTTTGAAGAAAAGGATGAGTTGTTTGCATATCTCAAAAAGTTGTAACTGCATTTTATGAATTGGTTTCATTCACTGAAAAAAAAAAACTAAAACCATATGTTAAATTAATACCAGGAAGTGACACTAACTAATATAAATAAATATCATCATGAATAACCTAGCTGTTGATTTTGTATATTGTACATTTTAAAACAGCATTGAAGATATACAGGTCCTTCTCAAAATATTAGCATATTGTGATAAAGTTCATTATTTTCCATAATGTCATGATGAAAATTTAACATTCATATATTTTAGATTCATTGCACACTAACTGAAATATTTCAGGTCTTTTATTGTCTTAATACGGATGATTTTGGCATACAGCTCATGAAAACCCAAAATTCCTATCTCACAAAATTAGCATATCATTAAAAGGGTCTCTAAACGAGCTATGAACCTAATCATCTGAATCAACGAGTTAACTCTAAACGCCTGCAAAAGATTCCTGAGGCCTTTAAAACTCCCAGCCCGGTTCATCACTCAAAACCCTATTCATGGGTAAGACTGCCGACCTGACTGCTGTCCAGAAGGCCACTATTGACACCCTCAAGCAAGAGGGTAAGACACAGAAAGAAATTTCTGAACAAATAGGCTGTTCCCAGAGTGCTGTATCAAGGCACCTCAGTGGGAAGTCTGTGGGAAGGAAAAAGTGTGGCAGAAAACGCTGCACAACGAGAAGAGGTGACCGGACCCTGAGAAAGATTGTGGAGAAGGGCCGATTCCAGACCTTGGGGGACCTGCGGAAGCAGTGGACTGAGTCTGGAGTAGAAACATCCAGAGCCACCGTGCACAGGCGTGTGCAGGAAATGGGCTACAGGTGCTGCATACCCCAGGTCAAGCCACTTTTGAACCAGAAACAGCGGCAGAAGCGCCTGACCTGGGCTACAGAGAAGCAGCACTGGACTGTTGCTCAGTGGTCCAAAGTACTTTTTTCGGATGAAAGCAAATTCTGCATGTCATTCAGAAATCAAGGTGCCAGAGTCTGGAGGAAGACTGGGGAGAAGGAAATGCCAAAATGCCAGAAGTCCAGTGTCAAGTACCCACAGTCAGTGATGGTCTGGGGTGCCGTGTCAGCTGCTGGTGTTGGTCCACTGTGTTTTATCAAGGGCAGGGTCAATGCAGCTAGCTATCAGGAGATTTTGGAGCACTTCATGCTTCCATCTGCTGAAAAGCTTTCTGGAGATGAAGATTTCATTTTTCAGCACGACCTGGCACCTGCTCACAGTGCCAAAACCACTGGTAAATGGTTTACTGACCATGGTATCACTGTGCTCAATTGGCCTGCCAACTCTCCTGACCTGAACCCCATAGAGAATCTGTGGGATATTGTGAAGAGAACGTTGAGAGACTCAAGACCCAACACTCTGGATGAGCTAAAGGCCGCTATCGAAGCATCCTGGGCCTCCATAAGACCTCAGCAGTGCCACAGGCTGATTGCCTCCATGCCACGCCGCATTGAAGCAGTCATTTCTGCAAAAGGATTCCCGACCAAGTATTGAGTGCATAACTGTACATGATTATTTGAAGGTTGACGTTTTTTGTATTAAAAACACTTTTCTTTTATTGGTCGGATGAAATATGCTAATTTTGTGAGATAGGAATTTTGGGTTTTCATGAGCTGTATGCCACAATCATCCGTATTAAGACAATAAAAGACCTGAAATATTTCAGTTAGTGTGCAATGAATCTAAAATATATGAATGTTAAATTTTCATCATGACATTATGGAAAATAATTAACTTTATCACAATATGCTAATATTTTGAGAAGGACCAGTAATACACTGCTGGTCAAACGTTTTAAAACACCCTTCTCATTTAATAGTTTTCTTTATGTTTATGACTGTTTACAATGTATGTATATTCTCACTGAAGGCCACAAAACAGTGAATGAACACATATGCAATGATGTAGCAAACAAAAAATTGTAAAAAAGAACTTTGATTATGTTTTGTATTTTAGATTCTTTAAAGTAAAACCTTTGACAGGTAGTGTAAGTGTATATGTATATGTATGAAAAAAAGGTTCACACAGCAGCGCAGCCCTCCTCACACTGCTGAAAGACATCGTTTTGCAGGTTACGTTCACCTTTTGACATGAAGGGCCTCACAGTTCGTTGGGGAGTGATACATTATTTATCTGAATTTAATGATAACTTTCCCATTAAAACATACTGAACAGGGGTGTGAGTGTGTGTGTGTGTGTGGGGGGGGGGGGGGGGGGGGGGAGGCTCTTAAACGAGCATGTTATCGTTTCATGGGAGCGTGTTCTTTGATAAATTTTTTATGTCTCACAGTTTCTGGTCTGTACATAGATGATGAGGAAACATTAATGGACACATTAACACAATCATACTTGGAGGTTGTTTGAAATGAGGTATGATTTCATAATGATATGACTTATATATTTACCAACACTTTACCTGAGGGAGTGGAAAATTCCTGATTATGGCAAAACACATCATGAAAAAATGTGTGTTTATGAATGTAATTATAATATGTGTGTTATCATAGGCTTTATTATTTTTTAATGTAGCTGTTTATTGATCCAGCGAAATACCCTATATAAACATCCAGCTCCTAAGAATGTAGGATGATTTATCTTATGTCATAAAAAATAGTCTAAATTCAGAATCAAATTCAGCCTAACATAAAACTCACAAAGCTGATAACATAGTGTGAAGTTATCATCAACTTTTGTTTTTTAGAAAAAATCCATAAAAACACTATTCTTCAAATAAATTTTCAGTATTGTGCAAACGAGTCAAAATAGTTTCTTTGTCCAAAAGGTACCAGACATTTTTGTAATATTTTTGTCATCTTAATCAACAGGCTCATTGAAGATCTTTCTGAAGATATTTTAAAGTTCTTGCCCATCTTCATCAGAGTCCTTAACACCTGAGTCAGTACATAATGGATTTATTAGCCCAATATTCATTTTGAATATTTAGCTTTATTGTAATGTATCCTTTTTATGCCACTTTTTATAGGTGCCTTGTTTTTTACTTTTATGAATCTGGTTGATGTATTGATGCCACCAACAGAAGGTTATAACAGAAAAAGTACATCTGGCCTTTGCTCTTTGAACTTCAGCTGCTTTTTCTCTGATCATTTGTCCATTCCTTGTAACTGAGCGTGACAACAATGTTGAGCAGTGTGTACTTTAAATATTTGTGTGAAATGAACAAGCAGAGGTCCAAAAAAGTTTTCAAAGA
The DNA here is from genome assembly GCF_021462225.1 of Girardinichthys multiradiatus. Classification (NCBI taxonomy): domain Eukaryota; kingdom Metazoa; phylum Chordata; class Actinopteri; order Cyprinodontiformes; family Goodeidae; genus Girardinichthys; species Girardinichthys multiradiatus. The sequence goes on from NC_061818.1 coordinate 28,782,316, forward strand.
CACAGGAGAAATTCAATCAAAGACCTGGCACTGGCACTGTCTTCTTCCTTTGTATGTGGAGCTTTATGGTAATAACTCTTGGAAATCTATTTGCTGGCACTACAGTACTTTTATATGTCAGTCAAACTGTGTTATTTTTGGTGTTTATCATTGTATTGTAAGACATGGTAACACATTACATCACAAACTACATAAAGATTCAATTGAAAGTATTTTTTTGTTGTTGATTGTTACGCATAAACTCATTACTGGCTCAAACTGGTCAGAAACAAGCTGAAAAACTCCTTTAAAACTCTTCTCGCACTGGTGTGAAAATGAGTAGATTAAAATAGGTCTATTAGTTGAGACTGCTGTAATTTAAAGGCATACATTTAACAGGATTTTGTAATGAATCTTAGATTTACAGTTGGTACACCCAAGCATTAGCGGTTTATGACAGGTCTGTACAGGGGACAGCCCAAAAGAGAGGTTTCAGACACAGTCCACTTGTTTGAGTCTAGGTCCTTTAGAGGTGCAGTACAGACCGAAAGTTTAGACACACCTTCTCATTCAAAGAGTTGTCTTTATCAACAGAATGCCAAGAGCGTGCAGAGCAGTAATCAAAGCAAAAGGTGGCTACTTTGAAGAACCTAGAATATAAGACATATTTTCAGTTGTTTCACACTTTTTTGTTCAGTATATAATTCCACATGTGTTAATTCGTAGTTTTGATGCCTTCAGTGTGAAGCTACAATATTCATAGTCATGAAAATAAAGAAAACTCTTTGAATGAGAAGGTGTGTCCAAACTTTTGTTCTGTACTGAATCTGTTGTCTATACCTACTTATCTTTACAAAACTGCTGGTGCCAGTCTACAGCATCATTGGGCAAGAGGCAGGGGAACATCCTGGACAGGTCATCAGTCCATCACAGGGCCACACAAAGACACAGTACAAACAACATGCATGCACACACTCATACCTAAAAAGAGACCAATTGCCCTACCAGTCATGTGTTTTTCTATGGACTGTGAGAGGAAACAGGAGTACCCGGATAGAACCCACTCATGTGAGGAGAACGTGCAAACTCCATGCAGAAAGACCCAAGGCTACATTTTAAACCCTGGACTTTTTTGCTGTAAGGCAACAGGGCTACAAACTGTGTCGGCGTGCAGCCCAAATGTAGAATTAGGGCACTAAATTAATTTTTATAAAAATAGTTCTTGGGAGATATCTACAATATTCTTACTTCAACCATAGAATAAGATTTTGTTATCAAGATTGTTTTGCATAGATGTGCAAGTCAGCATAAGATATAGCGGTTAAAGTAACTCTGGATCTCACCATAATTTCCTACTCTTCTTTAATTGCCTCCATTAAGCTCATTTACTGTAATATTGAGTAACATATAAGGAACATAGATATTAACACCAAAAAAAAAAACCATCATCCCAGTCCTTTACTATGACAGCTATTATGTATGATTGAAACAAATTAAAGCTGATGTTTATTGCCAATAATTATTAAATAGACTAAAGTAACAGAGCAGCCTGCCCATATGATTATATAAAATACAGTATTTCAAAAATACCAAGATGTGTGAAACTGCAGATAAAAATGAAGAGAAATAGTAATGTTTATCAAAAGGCTTTTTTGTTCATATTTGATCAGAGCATATTGGCCTTTCTCTTGTTTGCTTAAACAGCGTAATGTATAGATGAGAAACCAAAATAACCCTCATGAGAGAATGTATGTAACCTATAAGAACAGTGATAGAAGAGTGTTTGTGAATCAATCTGACTGTTTTAGTAGATGTAGAACTCATTCTTGTTTAGATGTCATTAAAAGATCTGCAACATATGAAAAAGAGAGAAAATATTCAATGAAAATGTAATTTCTATAAAGTGGCATAAAATGTTACCCTTGATAAATTTATAAAACATGTTCATTTTCTTCTTATCAACCTTTTCCAGAAAGCCCAGCAGTGATCATATCAACGTTGTTAAGAGTATAACCCATCATGGCACTGACTTCTGTCCAATCAGGCACCTCCATAGCAGAGAGGAGTGGCACTGGGAAATTAATAAAAAGCTCTAAGATTACATCCACAAAAAGTTTTCTAAAAGACCTGAGACATTTTAAATTATTCTCTGTAGAGAAAAGACAAATTTAATTCATCACAATGGTCGAGTGGACAGACACTGAGCGCAAGGCCATCACAACTCTGTGGGGAATGATCAATGTGGGTGAGATTGGACCCCAGGCTCTGAACAGGTGACATTTTCATTCATTTATCCATTATCTTCTTAAGGTATAACACATTTTGACATGATCTGGTAGCATGCCCCTAGTACTGAATTTGATTTTACATGTTGCAATTATGTTAACCTTTAAAATTTGTCTCTTGAATCAGGCTTCTGGTTGTGTATCCCTGGACCCAGAGACATTTTGGATCATTCGGCAACCTGTCAACCTACGCTGCCATCGTCGGAAATGCCAAGGTCGCCAATCATGGAAAAACTGTGATGGGTGGTTTGGAAATTGCTGTGAAGAACTTGGACAACATCAAGAACGCCTATGCCAAACTGAGCGTTATGCACTCTGAGAAGCTCCATGTGGATCCAGACAACTTCAGGGTATGTTGCAAACTCTGAGGCTCTCATGTTGAAAAGCACATTTTAATGCTTTCATTTCACCAGTCATGATGTCCCTACCACTGTTATTGCACTACTTTTCTCATTTCAGGCTCTTGCTGAATGCATCTCAGTGGTTGTGGCAGCCAAGTTTGGCCCCAGTGTCTTCACCCCTGGTTTCCAGGAAGCCTGGCAAAAGTTCTTGGCTGTGGTGGTCTCCGCCCTGGGCAGACAGTACCATTAAGCAAAAATAAAAATATGCAACAGTCTTTGACTTGCAACATTTCTTGGGAAGTTTCCAAAATCCACTTTTTGCTTGTTTGAAGCTGTTGCAAACTGCAAATAAAAATTGAAAATCCTAGCCTATATGCCTTTGTTTATTATTGTTTGTTTAAAGTAGCTTTGAATTTCATTTAATCACTTTTCAGTCTGTAGTTTATATATGAAGGGTCAAGAAGAAAGAATAATCCTTGGAAGTCTACCACAATTATTTGAACACAAAATGCAGGAATATGTCAGTACCAATAGAGCTACCTGCTAAAACACACATCCGTCTCAGAAAGCACTGGCGGTTTAAAATCTTTCTTTCAATGAAATATATACTGCTCAATAAGATATATATTTTTTTAGATTGGACAACAAAAACTACTGGATAAGTGCTGCAACCTTCTAGTTTGATATCAAAGGGTGTGGCAAACTGAAATTAATGATAAGTCATCAAAAATAGTGCAGGCTCCTGTGAGTGCAACGTCTTCTATTTGAATTGGGAATTATTGAATGAAAAACTATCTGTGTTTCAAAATAAAAGCCTTTAGACAAGTTTACATGAATATGAAATATCATATCGTCATACAAAACGTTTATTTCTGATATTAATACAGGATCTGTCCACTGCCCTAGTTTGAAGATACAGTGTAACTAATTTAGTCATGGCAGTAACAATTTTCTGGTGGTACTTACTCATAGACTGAATTTGAGTAACAACCTGGAAAGTTAAAAATAAACAATATGTGCCAAAAAAGCACCATCTAACAGAAACACGCTGGTTCTGCCTTTACATGCTGCATAGATGGGTTGAAATGCAGATGCATTTAAATAACTTGCAGTTTCAAATTTTATTAATTGAACTATCATATAGATTTAAAACAGACATAATATAATTAAGACCTTTATTTCTGTTACTTTTGATGATAATGGGTTACAGCTAGTGACAGCACAAAATTAAGTTTCTCAGAAATTCTAAATATGGATTTGTATTAAGAAATTTCAGCCAACAGGAAAGCATATCTACGCAATAAACAGTACATGCACTTAATACTTAGTTGGGCCTTCTTTTGCATTAAATACTGCATCAATGTATCATGCTTTGCTGAGGTGTTAAGATTGCTTTATTGGCGGTCTACAGCTTGTCGGCATCGTTGGCTCTGGTGTCTCGCAGGTTCCTCTTGAAAATATGCCATAGATTGCCTATAGGGTTTAGTTCAGGCAAACTTGCTGACCAGTCAAGCTGGAAAGTTACTTTGGACTTGAGCGAACAAACCAGCACTAACAGGAGACATGATTGCTCAAATCATCACTGACTGTGGAAACCTCTCATAGGACCTCAAGCATATTGGATTTTGTGTTTCTCTACACTCCTCTACTTAAATTTCCAAATGCTAGTTTTTTTTTTAACAAAAAGAAACTTTGGATCACTCAGTAGCAGTCCAGCCATTTTTTTCTCCCAAGGACAAGATAAGATAGTTTTGAACGTGACAGTTCAAGCCTATGTCTTGTATATGTCTGTGTATTATGGCTCTGGAAGCACTCAACTCAGAGTACACCTCTTCTAAATCTCCCTCAAATGCCTGAGTGGGCTTTACCTTACAATCCCCTCAAGTATTCAGTTATACACATTTTTCTAGTACTTTTCCTTCCACTCCACTTCCCTTCAGTACTTGTGGATACAGACAGCACTCTGTGAACAGCTAACTTCTTTAGCAATGGAGGGTTTGTGGCTTGCTCTCTTTAAAAAGGGTACCACTGTCAGCAGTCTTCGCTATGATTGTATAACATGACATTTCTTCATTAAAAATATTTTTTTGTATTAGGTATTATTTTAGTTTTCTATGAAGCTGAATTGTGCATTGTCATAAGTTTGTAGACTGGAAAACGTAAATTTATCTCTTACGTATTTTTCTTTAACAATTTCAAGAGCAGATACATAAAATCATTGGATGCAGGATGGAACATAAAATCGAGTTAATGTTTCCAGCCGAGCTTTTCTTCAGGTAACACACAACAATGTCAACAACAGCTCTATGAGGTAATTGCGCGATTTTGTAGGTTCGAAATTAACTGTAAAGTGATCTCGTTATTCTTCTTATTTTTTTTTTTTATCGTAGATATAAGCGGTAAAAGGAGCTGCAGCTAAATCAAGCTAACGGACCCTTTTGGAATGCTAACATGATGCTAAGCCCATCGGCCGAGTCACCAGATGACAGAAACTCCCTGTACAGTCAGTCACAAAATAACAGACATAAAAGCGGGGAAAAAGCCAGTCCTATCAGCGTCATACTGGTTAGCTCTGGGAGCCGGGGGAACAAACTTTTGTTTCGGTATCCCTTTCAAATAGCTACTGAATGTCCGTCTTCTCTCTCAGGTAGGCGCTGCATTTTCATTAGCATCAACTCAGACTATAGCATGTTTTACCGATTCACACCTGCATGCTACTAGTATCCTAAATGGCATGTATCTACACACCCATAATTAAGTAAACAACACCAGACAAATTTAATTTTGATTATTATTATTATTTTGTAATTGCAACCTGGTGCTTGTAATTAAACCCACTTATTTAACTGATTACCAGCAAATGAGACCACCTCCAGAAAAGCAAGGTTTGACAGTTTTCTAGTCCAGAGCAGGGGTCAGCAACCTTTAATTTTAATGCTTATTCTTTAATAAGACATTTAATCTTCATTCATCTTCTATACCGCTAGTTGCATGGTGGGTCACAGGGGAGCTGGTGCCTATCTCCAGCAGTCTATGAAAGAGAGGCAGGGTACACCCTGGACAGGTCGCCAGTCCACCGCAGGGCAACACAGAGACATACAGGACAAACAGCCATGCACACACTCATTCACAGCTAAAGGCAATTTAGAGAGACCAATTAACCTAACAGTCATGTTTTGGACTAGAGCAAATTATGTCAAAAAGCACATAGTTTACAACCCACTGACAAAAAAATTACTTAAACCTTTTAGAACCAAGGATAAAATGGAGATTTGAACATATTTTGTTATAGTTGTAAAATTGCCAGGAAATGTCCTAAGTCTAAAAGCTTTGGGCAGTCCAAAAGCTTTCCCAGGAGTACTTGAACTTGACATTCCAACATCTGGTTACCAAAAATGAAAATTCCTTACATTATTAATGTCATTCTTTGTGGAAATGTTATGCATATATTGCATGAAAAGGCCTAGGAAAAACTGCTAAAGCTAGCATTTTTTAAGTTACCTTTAATTTTTAAAACAGTTCTTCTATTTTTGGCCAAAGTTATCAAGAGCTACAGTAGAAAAACTTAAAGAGCCACAGGTTGCAGACCCCTGGTCTAGAGCATTCGTGTTTTAACACAATACCAAGCAGGAAAGACAATGGCAATGACCATAGAGATGAATATATTCCATCTCTAAATCTGAGAAAGGTTTTAAGATCATCATTGTACAGAGAGAAAGATTATTTAAAAGTGTAAAACATGTAAGACAGCTGCCTATCACCCCAGAAGTGAACATTTTAGCAAATTTATCTCAAGGTCAGACTGGGCAGTGCTCAGAGAAATTGAAAAACACCCAGGATTTCTATCTCAGATTTTGGAGGTCTCACATTAGCATGTTTAGTATTTAATTCAATTCAGTCTTATTTATATATCACCAACTCACAACAAATGTCATGTCGAGGCACATTACAGAAGTATGCAGTCAATTCAATCCAGTCATATACAAAGATTCAAAGTCAATTACATAAATTTGATCGTAGTTCTAAAACAGTGCAGTCAAGTTCAGTTTATTATTCAAAATGGTAAAAGGTTTGCTATCTAAGGAAACCCAGCCAATTGCATTCAGTGACTGACTTTCAGCAATGACTCCTCTTAAGTAATTGTTAAATTTCAAAGTTTATGACAGGAGTAGACAGTCAGATTTGAGCCAATCTAACAGGACAATGGTGTCAAACACTGCAGAAAAAACAGAAACTGGATGTTGCAAATGTCCAGACCTGGGGCCTCATGTATGAAAAGGTGCACAGCTTTCATACTAGAAGTTTGTGGTAGGCAGAAATTCTGAAATTTGCTGCGCACAAAAAAAAAAAAAAAGATGTACGAAACTTTGCGTAGACATGTTACCGCACACATAACCTTCATACATCCCAATTTGCGGTGAATTTGACATAGCTGCACTTGGACCGCCTGGTTCCCGCCCCTAAATATATATGCAAAGTAGTATAAATAGCCGGAAGTCATCCATCACATGTCCAAATAACCATGGCAACGGTGCTGTGAGAGGCAAAGAACCAAACCTGTTCCGTTCGGTGGAAAAACGCTAAGAGAGACTGTCTACAGACCATGAGGGATGTTTGTAGTGAATTACAGGAAACCAACAACTTCTTGGATGACAACAGTGACTCAAACCTTGCTGGAAAAAAAAATGTTTTGTCTGCTCAAACCCATTTAGTTCTACAATGTCTGTATCTAAACTAAACCGCGCTGTCTAGCTGCTGCACTAAGCTTATTCATAGCTCAATGCTGATCATTATAATGACGTGAATGTGCCTCCTATTCTTTCTATTAGGAAGACTGTCACCACACACACTATGTGAAGTATTTTAAATCTTTAAAACCGCTCAGGATGTCACATAAAAAAAATAGAAAATTGCCTAAGCCAGCCATCATTTATGGAGGTTTGTTCCAAACACAACTATTATTAGATTAATTATAATTATTTTGATAGTATAAAGGAATCATGAGTTGAGGAGGCCATTGTGTCACTGCATTTGCACATCGCACATAGGTTGCACATATATTGAATTACATTTCTATTTATAAAAGCATTTTCACTTGGAGCTGGTGCCCTTATGGAAGTATAAGTACAGTCCACAGCTCTGATTACATTCAGAAATCTTCTCGCTATAAATGAGAGCCACAGTTTAGGCGAATGTTATATATCAGAGTAATATACGGATGAGGACGACCCATAGGGGTGGCATGGCCCAGCTCAGGGATGACTGTTAAAAACCTGACCTGTCAATCAGTCCTTCTGCGATGCTTCAGTTGAAAGGACCGCAGCATAATGAGAACTTTAATTGGTACCGTAGACACACGATTCCTCTTGGTTTCCCTCTGTAACACTGAGGGCAGCTCCGTGCCCTGGGCAATCTAAACCATGTATCATCATGTGCCAGCAGGTCAGTACAATCTCTAAATAAAACTTCTTCCATCCTCCAGCTGTGCCAAAGCCATCATTCCACAGTTATGCCCAACTTTATGCAGCTATTTACGGACATGTGTGATTGTCTACAACTTGTCCACCTTAGGAATCATCACACCTGACTTGTTAAGAATGAATCTGCTGATCAGACAACGTTTTCTTTTTCAGTGAGAATGCAATTTCCCCTTAGATGATTCGCATGCATTTGATGCTCCTCAGCGCACAGATCGATGCGCAATTAAACCCACAGGTGACAAAAACAGAAAGTTTTACAGGTTACGTCCAACTGAGGTTGTTTCCATCATTTTCTGAGGTATGTTACGTTATTGTATGAGGATGTAAATGGGATTCAGTTTGATCGCTTGGGTTTAAACCATAAACCTCAAACTCATGAAAAAACATCAGGTTTGATGCTTCATCAATTAAATAAAGTGGATTTAGAGTTTTAGTTTTCTGTAGTTTATTATTAACGACTGAAAAAGTTTGCGTGGCTTCCGCACATTTTCACGGCAGGTCAAAGGTTTGCGTGGATTTACGCACACTTTCACACAACATTCACTTTTGTACATGCCAAGTTGTGCATAAAACATTGCGCCGCAAGATTTTTGTGCTTAAGTACGCTTCGTACATGAGGCCCCTGGTCCTGACTGAAATGTTTTTGACATTCAGAAAATGACTAAAATGATTGTACAAGTTATTGAAGCATGAGGTGTATGATGTTTTTCCTATGACTGTGCAGCATTCTTAGACAATAACATTATGTATTTTATTGTTGAGTCAACATGTTTTGACTGTTGTATAATCTCATGTCAGAAAACCAGAGTCGAAAAGGTGGCTAAATAATCTTAGTTTCATGTTTTGGGATACAAATTATAGTAACGATCTGATGATTTGATAAAATAAAAGGTTTGTAATGTTTCTTTGACACATTTCTAGGCTGATAATTCTACATCAGTTGAATCACTTGCCTGCTGTCATCTTGTGACTTATAAAAAGCCTTTTTACAGTGACATTACAAATGTGTCCTTCAGCAAAACCACGTAATCCGTATGCACTGAACACAACTGGGGATGTTCTTGAAGAGCAGGATGGTGACTCGAGGTAAAATATTATCTCCATATAAAGTTACATAATTGGTTTAGTAACCTGTGAAAACTCTTCTAATCTTAAATAAAGCTGAACTGTTTTAGCTGTGATACTTTTTACAACCTGAAAAGGGGCAAATAGAGAACAAAACAGTAACAGTATAGTCTATGTATGTTTTTTTTAAATAAATGTAATCTTGAAAATGTATTTTCATCACTTCACACGTCTAAATGTTGCATTTTCAGCTGTCGTTTGATTGTGCTTGCTTTGAACGCATAGAAAATTAAGAAGCCTCTAAAGCCCCACCACAGATGCTTTATTTCCTATGCTTTTCACAGCGTTTGTTCCTCACTTTTGCTTAACACCTTACATTACATTAAGAAACTAAAGATTTTTTTTTACTTGAAAATGAAATGCATGTACCTATAGCATGTGCCCATGCCAGAATTGGGCTACATGTGAATAAATGTATTCACAAAAAAAAAAGATCTTGTAGCAATAAGCCATAGTTGAGAAATAAAGCTGATTACACATCAGCAGACCGTGAACCATGAACCTTACAGTCTTCTCTGTTTTATTCATTTTTATTGTGCTGTCACCTTACAGATGGGGATGCTGGTAATTTTTAGTTGGTTTATGTTGGTTTAAACACTGTAATAAATATTAACAGCTAGGAATAAACATGGTTTTATCAGCCTGTGGAGACGGAGTATAACCGCATGCAACAGGCATAACTTTATTCACTCAAATTTATGTTATGGATTTCACTTCTAAAAAGCTACTAATGTTTGTGCTTGAGTAACTCTTTTATTTTTCTTCAATAGATAGAGCTCTTAAAAGATCTCAGTGAGTGATGGGAATAACATGACGATGGAATAGGGTCAAAAAGAGTGAGGATCATATGGGATAATTGCAATTGATGTTGCAATATTCTACAGAAATTGCAATAGCATCAAATTGATAATCGTTTGATATGTAAACTCACCATACCTACTGGAATGTCCATTACTGACAAAGCTATTTATAGGTATGTGAAATGTACTAGAATCAACATGCAGACCAGCATTTCTACATCACAGTATCACATGTCTGTTTGGGTTGTTTTAATGTCCATTTTCTGCATTTAGCCCAACTGTGTGTTGCATTTTCCCTTCTGTTTGCTTTTTTTGTTCTTCTTTTTTTGGGGGGGCCCAATTCCCATTTCAGGGAGCAATGTCCAGTAACTGACGAACAGTTGGTAGCAGGGTAAGACCGAATCATTCTCAACCACCTCTCCTTCTCCTAGATCACCCCGTGTCCTTTATTTTACACCATCTTTTCTGTTTTCTGTGCCCTGTATCGATCTCCATCCCTGATCTCTGTACAGTTCCTGTAAACAATACACAGAATATAAATCAGTGCTTGCACTAAAATAATCGGTTTAAATGTAAACTGATAATTCAGAACATGTAGACTTGACAAATAAGGACAAAATTCAAATCAAATGCAACAGAATACTTGTCATTGGTTTTTAAAATGGTGGTGGTGGAAAAGGTCCATAGTTTGTTTAATCTTTTTTTCGAGAAGTTAACACCTAAATTTTTATTCCCTTTGATTGCAGCATGAGTTACTTTGGTCAAACCAGCATGAGTTTGTCACATTTCTCATTCATATATCATTCACTGTTTTCTGCCAGGAAGCCTCTTCAATTTCTCACCTCTCAGCAGCCAAATAAGCTTTTATATTATATGTTAGTCAGATGCAACCTATAGACAGGAATGTGAAAATTGTAGCCAGATAATCTGAACTTCTTTCAGTTGTCTCAGCAGCTTCCACTTTGCATTTATACTGAGTCTGTGCTTCCTTACTCGAGGTTTTCTGATAGCACCCTGGCCACCATCCTGGCTACCAAGTCTGACATTTGCGGAAAGAAGTTTGAACTGAAGATTGACAATGTTCGATTTGTGGGTCACCCTACTCTTCTGCAGCATTCTCCCAGCATTCATCCAGCATTCATCCAGGTAGGAAAAAATAAAAAGAAAGAGATTCAGTGAAGGAAGGAATGAAAACAAAGTTTTCTTATATTATTTATTGCTTAGCTTTACCTGTCTTCATCACCTTTATCAAAGTTTAATGTAGTTGGGATCCTATGCGCTGTGCTAATCACAAGGTCAGGCATTCACAGAGCTTTGAATGTCTGAAAATCCCCTTTCTGCCTTCAGTTGCATCCCTTATGGTCCATTCCTTACTTGTCTTGTCCTGGATTTTGACAATTGCAGGACATGTTGCATTGGTGAATTTTTCTGACACTCATTACAATAATACTTTAGAAGTTCACTTTTAATTAATATGTCTTGGGTTATCAGAACTAGTTTTTTATGGAGATAAGCTGATGCCCTGGCCTGGTGTGTACTCATTTCCAGTTTTCTTTAAAGTCTTAAATGACAATGCATATTTTTGTTTATTTCTTCTTTTTTTGGATGAGGACAATAACCCCATAAATCAGGAGACCTGTATCCCAGGTCGTTTAGTTGTTTTGAATCCAACAGAAATGAAGGACTTATTAAAAGTTTTTTTCACCATTTTACTTGATCAGAGATGATCCAGGGAGAATTGTTTCATTGGTGCATCTCTGATTTTTAGCTTTTTTATGTTCATTCAGTAAATTAATATTGTAAGACAGCTTACCAGGGTGGTTTGCCCTCTCAAGGTTGAAGGAGAGCTTCTCCCTCAAGTAGAGGAGTTCAAGAACATCTGGGACATGTTCACAAGTGAGGGGGGAATGGAGCAGGAGATCGACAGACGGATTGTTGCGACCGCAGCAGTAATGCCGACGCTGTGCTGGTCTGTTGCGGTGAAGAGAGAGCTGAGCCCAAAGGGCGAAACTCTCGATTTACAGGTCTGTCTACTTCCCTACCCTCACTTATAGACATGATCTTTGGGTCATGACCGAAAGAACAAGATCCCGGATACAAGCGGCTCCCACGGGAGGTGTTCCAGGCACATCCCACTGGGAGGAAGCCCAGGAGAGGGCCCAGGACACGCTGGAGGGACTATGTCTCCCGGCTGGGCTGGGAACACCTCGGGCTCCCCCTGAGGAGCTGGAGGAGGTGTTTAAGGGAAATGGAAGTCTGGGCATCTCTACTTAATCTGCTGTCCCCGCCACCCAGTCCTGGATAAGTGGAAGAGGACGAGTATGACTTTACGAGAAAAACAATGGTAAAAATATATAATAACAGTTATGATCCTAGCATGTTCACATATTAGTATCTATACTACAAAATCTGATGGACTTATTGTGTTTTCTAGGTAGGATTTTTAATTTATGTGGCAAGCACATTTCAGTTGCCATTTTGTGAGCTTAAAAATCTAAACATGCTTTCCCCAGCATTGTAGTTTAAAATAGTTTGTCATCAGTCACTTTGGGCGTTTTCTTTTTTGTTCCTTTACTCATACAGGTGGCATGGATAAAAAGCTGTTTAATCTTAGTTTAAACTTTTATAATGAAATGTATGTTTCTGTGTTACAAAGACAGTAAAGTAAAGAAGGTTAACTTTAAAAACGGTCAATGTTTGTGCAAAGTGCAGAGTATAAATTATCACCCAGGCCTGCGTTAACTAATGAAAATCTACAGCTTCTGCCTTTGTTAATAGGTCCTTCCTCCCATTAGCACTTGTAATTGCTGTAATTATTGTTGTCTTAAGTACACGCTTCCTAAATGAGATCCACTGTGTTATTTTCGGTTATTTAGTAGCTCCATGCCTGTTAGCACACATCTACTGGGTTCACATGGAACAACACTACTGTAGAAATGACTAATAAACTAAAAAGCAAAACAAGAATCAGATTCTATTTATTTCATATTTCTCTCTGTCATATCTGTTAAAGTACTTTCTTTGAATGACCATTACTTTCTCCTGTAGCTGACATTAGACATTTCCCAAATTGTACCTGTATTATTTTTCCTGCTCTAACTCTCGGACCACTGTGTGGTGTAATGTTTTTTAATGCCAAGAGATAAATCTGTAGCAAAACAACCTGAATAACATCCAGGTCCAAAGACACAGACTTGTTAGCTGGTAGAAATAAAAACAAGCAGACTTATTGTAACTAATAAAACTGATATTATGTTTGATTTGATGTATTTCGGAGATGGAATATTTCCATGTAGTTCTAATTCTACAATACAGCTCATAGCTTTTATGATATCAGTTATAAAGGTGACCATAATGAATTATTTTGTTTGTGTATTAACCCATTAACGTGTTTTCCTTTTACTTATTTTGCTGTGAATCATCTTTCAGTAGCAGATTGATCCTAATATTATCAGCGCCCCCTACTGTACCTTTTTGGTCAGTTGTTCAGCCTGAGGTATTTACTGTTTTTCTGGCAATGATGAGAAGGCCAAGGCAAACTGTGAAGAACAGCACAAAGCTCTCCTATATGCTGACATCATCATGATTTTCTGTGTTTTGTGCATATGCAAACTCCAGATAGTCTACAGATTGTTAGACTTTGACGTTTAAAAATTATTGGGAGAGCTTTCAATAAACTGTAAGGTGCTAAAATAACACCTTGAAATGAACGGGATATACAGGTCCTTCTCAAGATATTAGCATATTGTGATAAAGTTCATTATTTCCCATAATGTCATGATGAAAATTTAACATTAATATATTTTAGATTCATTGCACACTAACTGAAATATTTCAGGTCTTTTATTGTCTTAATACGGATGATTTTGGCATACAGCTCATGAAAACCCAAAATTCCTATCTCACAAAATTAGCATATTTAATCCGACCAATAAAAGAAAAGTGTTTTTAATACAAAAAACGTCAACCTTCAAATAATCATGTACAGTTATGCACTCAATACTTGGTCGGGAATCCTTTTGCAGAAATGACTGCTTCAATGCGGCGTGGCATGGAGGCAATCAGCCTGTGGTACTGCTGAGGTCTTATGGAGGCCCAGGATGCTTCGATAGCGGCCTTTAGCTCATCCAGAGTGTTGGGTCTTGAGTCTCTCAACGTTCTCTTCACAATATCCCACAGATTCTCTATGGGGTTCAGGTCAGGAGAGTTGGCAGGCCAATTGAGCACAGTGATACCATGGTCAGTAAACCATTTACCAGTGTTTTTGGCACTGTGAGCAGGTGTCAGGTCGTGCTGAAAAATGAAATCTTCATCTCCATAAAGCTTTTCAGCAGATGGAAGCATGAAGTGCTCCAAAATCTCCTGATAGCTAGCTGTATTGACCCTGCCCTTGATAAAACACAGTGGACCAACACCAGCAGCTGACACGGTACCCCAGACCATCACTGACTGTGGGTACTTGACACTGGACTTCTGGCATTTTGGCATTTCCTTCTCCCCAGTCTTCCTCCAGTTTCTGGCACCTTGATTTCCGAATGACATGCAGAATTTGCTTTCATCCGAAAAAAGTACTTTGGACCACTGAGCAACAGTCCAGTGCTGCTTCTCTGTAGCCCAGGTCTGGGGAATGCGGCACCTGTAGCCCATTTCCTGCACACGCCTGTGCACGGTGGCTCTGGATGTTTCTACTCCAGACTCAGTCCACTGCTTCCGCAGGTCCCCCAAGGTCTGGAATCGGCCCTTCTCCACAATCTTCCTCAGGGTCCGGTCACCTCTTCTCGTTGTGCAGCGTTTTCTGCCACACTTTTTCCTTCCCACAGACTTCTCACTGAGGTGCCTTGATACAGCACTCTGGGAACAGCCTATTCGTTCAGAAATTTCTTTCTGTGTCTTACCCTCTTGCTTGAGGGTGTCAATAGTGGCCTTCTGGACAGCAGTCAGGTCGGCAGTCTTACCCATGATTGGGGTTTTGAGTGATGAACCAGGCTGGGAGTTTTAAAGGCCTCAGGAATCTTTTGCAGGTGTTTAGAGTTAACTCGTTGATTCAGATGATTAGGTTCATAGCTCGTTTAGAGACCCTTTTAATGATATGCTAATTTTGTGAGATAGGAATTTTGGGTTTTCATGAGCTGTATGCCACAATCATCCGTATTAAGACAATAAAAGACCTGAAATATTTCAGTTAGTGTGCAATGAATCTTAAATATATGAATGTTAAATTTTCATCATGACATTATGGAAAATAATTAACTTTATCACAATATGCTAATATTTTGAGAAGGACCTGTATAGCCAGCCCAGGCAGGCTTTTTTCTGTTTCTGTTTATTATTTCTGTTCCTTTATATTAGCACAAAAATAATCTATTAGCCATTTAAAATCAAGCGATAAGATATCTAGCTTTCTTTTTTTCCAGACATGTTTATGTGTGTCTCTGTTTCTCTGAAAATTGGATTTCATATAATTCTGCTTTGTTTGAAAATAGATGTTGACATTTGATTTGTTTCTTTTTCTATTTTTGTGATATTTCTGTTTTAAGACAAGTAATTCAATAAATTTAAGCAACTTGTGTAAAAATATCATTTAATAGTCATTTTTACTATTGTATTATTTAATATCTAAAATTTGCTCTCAGATAAAAGCTGATTTTTTTTGTGGCTTATAAGATTTGGTCTTTCATAATTTCAGGTTTCCAAAACCGATCCTTCGCCCAAGAGAGACATGCCTACAATGATCTTGTTTAATGTGGTTTTTGCACTAAGGGTAAGAAAATCTTTATTAAAAATGTAGATTTTAAAATGTCATTCTGTATGTAATTGAAAATAATAATATGGCTTTGGAGCAATATCTATTTGAGCATTCAAAGGTTCTGATGTTTTTACCAATACGTTTTAAAATATTTTATCTGACTAAGGGTGGGACATGTTAAGTCAGTCTTCTGGTACTCTGTATTTTTTTGAATAAGAGGGGTGTGTGTGATAACGCTCCACTATCAGTGACTGCATGAGAACTCGAGGAGGAGAGGGCAGTTTATTCTGCTTAATCATGCTGATCAACAAGGCCCAGCCCGGTTCCTGCCCATGCTGAGTCATGGTTCTCTGTAAGTCCCAGGAAGGCTCAGAAGAGCCGAAAAGTGCGCCGTCAGCTTTTGTCCATAATATCTGCCCGGTTTAAATGACTGTGCTGTAAACACCCATAAAAAGAACCAAACGTCCTTTATAATATTTCTACTATTGCTTCTTTTCATTTGGATATTTTAATGTGCATTGTTTTCTATTCTCATTGGACGTTAAATCTGAAAATGCTTTCCAGTCACCTGAGCAACACAAGAAGGAACTGGGAGTTACTGATTAATACTTCAAACATGGAAAACACTTTCTTCATGTCGTTTGTGTCTTCAGGCAAACGCCGACCCGTCTGTAATCAGCTGCATGCACAACCTGTCTCGGCGCATCGCTATAGCCCTTCAGCATGAGGAGCGCCGTTGCCAGTATCTGACCAGAGAAGCCAAGCTAATGCTGGCCATGCAAGACGAGATCACCACTATGAGTGAGAGAATCTCTCTGTTCTTGCACCATCTCTGAAGCGCCGTCTCAATCAAACATTCTAGTTTTGAAGTATTAATTGTGTTCTGTTTTATTCTCTATCTAATACTTAATAACTGTGCTTCATCTCTGCTATTAGCATATGGAAACCCTCAGTCCCCATTTAAACAAATTCTTCCAAAATGTAAACTAGCCAGGGACTTGAAGGAGGTCCACGACAGGTGGGAAGCAAATAAATATATCTGCTTTATTATTTTTTCCAGGTGTCGAACAAATCCACAGATTGTGATTTTTTTTTACTTTGCAGACTTTGTACAACCGGTGTGGTACGGCTACATATTAACAACTGGCTGGAGGTCAGCTTCTGCTTACCTCATAAGATCCACAGGGTTGGTGTTAACTACATCCCCCCAGAGGCATTAGAGCGCAGTCTGAAGGCCATAAGGTATATTGATTAATTCACACATTCTATGTTTTCTATTTGTAATATTTTATTTTTCTAGCAGTGTACACGAACAAACTCATTTGTTGTAAATGACTTAGGAAAACTGATCTGTGTCAAATAAAGCTGAACACACATTTTTAAATATCCCTCTCCCCTCTGTGGAAGGCTTTTTATCAGGTGTTAATAATGACCACATTTTGAAAATATTTACTCTTTATTTTTCTAGTTATAACAGATTTAATTTACTTTTAAAATATGTATATTTCAGCAAGTACAAATCAGTTGTCAAATGGAGTTACCGGTAAGTCATACAAAACACAGTCCCTTAAATTTAGTACACTACAAAGTAGTACTACAAGGTAGTATACTGAAAAAAATGCCATAGGTCGACCAACCACTGCAGAAATGTACTGAATCACACAGCATGGTCCATTTCTCCCTTTGATCCATGCTGATCCCTCAGCTATTACGCTACATGTTGCTTTGCCTTGTTTCTGACAGAAAGAAGGCAAAAAAGATATTTTTTATTGTTGTTGTTAGAAGTTCATCTTTTTCAGTTATGGTCAAATTGTGCCCTCCATGTTCTTTAGGCTCAACTATGTTTCTTAATGCTTAAGGCTTCTTAATGTTGAAATATTTTCTGTAGGCCATACTGCCACCTGTAGGAAGTTTAGAAAACTTGCTGTTGTTTTGAAAAACATTCATGTCTCTTTTTTTATTCTGTCTTTTCAAAGTAAAATTAAAGTAAAACATTTTCAGACTTTCCTGTTCCCTTACAAGAGATTCTGTGGCTTGAGAAGTAATTGGTTTTCTGTGACCCTGCAGGCCTTATCATGCCCTGCTGCTGCTAGAAAGTGAGAAGGCACTATTGGGCCAGCTTCCTCTGGACTGCTCGCCTGCGATGGTGCGCCTGATCAAGACCTGTTCAGCAGTGAAAAACCTACAGCAGCTAGCCCAAGACGCTGACCTGGCCTTACTTCAGGTGCTCAACAAATACACAGCCTTCGTCGCTCTGAAATCATACTTTAACATTTCAAGCCATGTCTTAAATCTGAAAGCAATTTAGGGATTAAACACCTTTTGCATTTTACATTATGTACAATAAATCTGTTTAACAAATAGAGCATATCTAAGAAAGTTTAAATAAAAATCCATGTTACAACTGAAACTTAAAGAAATACTTGGACTTAGAGGACCCTTTTAGATGTTTAGTGAGTTATGTCAAAAATTGAATTCATAAAAAAAAAACCCAGTGTTGCATGTTTAGCTACCTACTGCCATCTAGTGGGATATATATATATATATATATATATATATATATATATATTATTTTTTCTTGTCACTCAGATCTTCCAAATTGCTGCTCACTTGGTTTATTGGGGCAAGGCGATCATCATCTTTCCTCTGTGTGAGAATAACGTCTATATGCTCTCTCCTCATGCCAACATCTCTCTGTAAGTGTCTGAAATCCAGCCTGTAGAACTGGTAAAACATAATATAGCTGGGCCCTTGGATTTTTAGATGCCCCAATTGCTAATTGTGGTCCTCCTCTAACAAGAATTACTCATTTGAAACCTTGTGTAAAGTTAGCAGTTAACATACTGGAACTATGTCCGTATAAAATCTCGGTCATGTATAAATGCATTTATTATTCCTTCCTAACCAGTTACTCCCCTTTGGCTGAGCATTTTGCTCAGCAGTTTTCTGGCTATGATCTGCCCTCCATGTTGGCCAAATTCTCGCTACCGGTCTCACTGGCAGAATTCAGAAACCCTCTGGAAGCTCCTGCACAGGAGGTAAGATAATTGCTGTAGTTATATGGGCTAATGGTTTGTTAGGTCATGATGTCCATGTTTACTTTTAGCTCCATAAACATTTGTGGAGACACTTTTCTGCTTGTTTTATGGTATGTTCCTGCTCCAACACACCTGATTCGGATTAATTATTCCAGGTTTTTAAAGCTGTACTACAACATGCTCTAATACAAAACGCGCCCTCTATTGGTCATCATATAGAATGCAGGTTTAAAACAACTTAAAAAACCCTCGGTTTTGGTCCGTTATACAAAGATGGATAATTAATCCAACGTATATTTCATTGCTGGTATAACCCATTTTATTTTCAATAATCAAAAAAATTAAAACTTTAGAAGTAGATTGACATGAACATTATTTTTCTCAGAATAAAGCTGTTTTAGAGCCATGCATCCATTGTCTATACCTCCTAATCCTTGCAGGGCCCCTAGGAGGGTTGGGAAGGTGGGTTGGAGGGATCTGGTGTCCATCTCCAGCAGTCATTGGGCGTGAGAGGGGGTACATGCTGTGCAGGTCACCAGTCCATAATAGGCAACACAGGACAGACTACCATGTACATATACACACACTCATACCTAAGGCCAATTCAGTGAGACCAATTAACCTAACAATCATGTATGTGAACCATGGGAGGAAGCTGGAGAACCCGGAGAAAACCAAAGCAAGCAAAAGTAAAATCAGAGGTTTCAGGTTAATTTTGGATTTCAATGCAAATTAAGACTTTTTATTGTAAAAGGTTGAAAATCTAATTGACCCATGCTGTTTTTCAGGGTGGTTGAGGTTGTTATAATTTGCTCAGACACATTATCTGAAATTCACTGCGCCATTTGTTGTAGATCAATGTCACAGCTTGGGGTCTTGTTTTGAGCTTGTATGCTACCATCAGTTAATTTAAAAAGGGCTCTGCTCTGTCTCTAACTAGGTCCAGCTGATCCAGATGGTGGTGTGGATGCTCCAGCGCCGCCTGCTCATCCAACTACACACTTACGTTTGCCTTTTAATACCACCTAGTGAAGATGAGCCTGCACAAAGGGAGGAAGAACTTCCACTGGCTGCTCGAGTTGGAGGTCGCAGTCTCAGCACTCCAAGCGCTCTCAGTTTTGGTTCTCCAAGTAAGATCTTCCCACCCTCTACCTCTCTACTCTCAGATAAAAAAAGAGGTCAAAGAGAATAATTGACAGTCCACCTCCTTCATGTTTGCAGCCAGCAGTGATGACATGACCTTAACTAGTCCCAGTATGGAGAACTCCAGTGCTGAGCTGCTGCCCGGCGGAGACTCTCCTTTGAATAAAAGGATGACAGAAACGCTCCTTACAAGCCTGTCAGAGCATGAAAGGCAGATTATACTGAACATCCCAGCAACGCAAAATCCAGAGGATCTGCGAATGTTTGCGAGGTTTGTACCAAAAGTTAAGTTTAACCATGTCATTGTTTGGCTGCATTTTCAGGTGTAAAAGCAAATCAAAGACACTCCTTTTATATTTTGTTCACATGTTTGTGTATTGACTGCAAATTGCATGGCTTTAGTCCACTCTGTGCAGATTTTATCTATATGTATCTTGCACCAGAAATGTAGAAATCAGTCTTTTTGCAAGAGCTTACAAACTGCAGCAGACTGAGAAAATTTATTTCATTGTGCACGGTTTGTTGACTGCTTTTTAGGCTGCTGCACTATTTTCGGGGACATCACCACCTGGAAGAAATCATGTACAATGAGAACATGAGGCGATCGCAACTCAAGACGCTGTTCGACAAGTTCCGGAGCGTCCTTATTGTGACAAACCACGAAGATCCCATTATTTCCATCTTTCAGTCACCCATGGAGTAGACTTTCAGACCAACTGGAAATTATGACAGTTTGAGAGCTGGTTACTCTGCAGCGTTCTCAGACTCAAGGAGGGTTTACAGCAGTGACACAACGGCATTAATATTTGAAGAGTTACAAAATATAGAGTATTTTTTATCTTGGAAACGTTTGTTTACAATATTAAATTATTTTATGCCAGCCAGACATGCCTTATGGGTTAACTGTGAATGGTGGAAGGGCTGTCGAACTGGGAGTCTGACACAGTCTCCCAAACCCAGAATATAAATTATCTGTGCTGGCTTCATATGTGTACACCAAGCACTGAACGTTCCAGGCCTCCAGCTACCTCTCTTTTAGGAATCCCAAAGGTGTAGATGGAAAGACTGCAGAGAAAAAAATATAGAGTCTAAACATCAAATAGCTTGTTTTTGCACAGGCTCAGCTTTGATGGAAAGTGAGCTTTCCAAATATCTGTAAAAATCACTGTGAGGAACATTTCTCATGTGTGAATGCTTATTGGAAAACAGATGGAACTACCTGAGACAGACTACTGTATGTATGATTTTTTTTTTTATAACAAAACTGTCAGGTCTAATCTTTTACCTTACAGTACAACTTTTGATTAAACTGCATTTCAAAATAAAAATGGGAAATAAAGTTTTTATCATTTAAAATTTTGTCTGGGCTTCCGTTTGATTACCCTAAAGTGTTCATACATTCAAGTCAGGATAAGTTTAGAAAATAGGTTTGTATTTTAAGACTTAAATCCCTATCCCATTCTCTAAAAGTTGCATTCATCCCAAGTTTATCAGTCCATTCATCCATTTGTCCATTATCCATCCTTCCATCTATCAGTCTGCCATCCAACGACCCATCTCTGTACACATATGAGCCAAACAATTAAATAAACGTTTGTATTTATACTAAGAACAGGCCTAAAAGGACTGAAATATCTGAGAAAGTAATTTTGACATGAACAATGTGTAAGTCACATTGCATGACAAAGGTAATAACTTATTTTTCTTTTGATGTAAGATTTAGCATATCTGCAAGACAAAGGTATCAGATTTTATTGGCTCCAAATGGTTGACTTTTAAAAAGTAGCTTAAAGTCCTTTTTTAGGTTAATTTTCTGTTCTTTCTCTGCACATCTCATGGATCTGAACTGTCTGCTGCATTTACAGACAGAGACCGTCTCTCTGCCTCTTTATTCACAACACTAACACAGGGGTGCCCACGGAGATAAAAGCGCCATGGTTTCTTAGCCCATTCCCCATGAGACTCGATGCCGATGCGCGGAGCTGAAACTATATCGTGGGGTTTTGGGGGACTTTCATCGGCCTCCAGCCACACCTCTGGGTCAGAAGCCAAGTCTCTACGGTCAAAACAGCGAGGTATATTTAGAGCCTGGCACAGCTTTGAAGGCCCGTTGCAGAGCTCTTTGTCCTTCAGTTGACGGGCTCCCTCTTGGCGTCTAGCCGCTCTCAGCTTCCTCATCGCAGATTGGCCCTGCAGGGGCTCCAGAGAGCGCAGCAGCACAGCAGCACCCTCCCCTGAATAAAAACACAGCACACAATCTGCATCAGTCAGCAAGGCACTGCTTTGTTCCTTCCTTTTTTCACTACTAACCAGTTACAAAACGGCTGACTTGCTTAACGTTGGATAAATACAGAGTTGACCTAAGCACACTGAGAAGTAAAATATAATAAATATGAATATGTATAGGCGTACTGCCTTGGAATTAGGCCCTGTTGGTCTATAGTAAATGTACCTTCACTGGAAACATTCATGCAAAGATAAATCCCATAGATTGGATACACGTAGATTGTACCCGGCTTCATGAACATGGCGGTGTTCCTCTCAGTGCGTTTGCCCCCTGCTGAGTGTGAGGCTTTGTCCTCCCCTCCAAGATATGCTTCAGTTTCCACTATCCTCCCTCATAGCTCAGACCCGTCTGCACACCTGCGGACCAGCACCTGCAGGGAAAAGTCTAATTTTATTAAATGTTTTATCAGAAATGAATAGGCTGAGTGTTTTAATTCAATGTTTTTGTCCTTCAACAATTAAGTATTGGTATCTTTGTGACCTAAAACTGGATGTGGGGTATCTTTATTTTATTTTAATAGTATATTCTGTTATCCCAATACCATAAGGCAACCAGACCCACCATGCTGTATAGCTACCAGGACAGTTAAGAATTGTGTGGTGTCAGTAGGTGAGGGCATTGAGATATATATATATATATATACACACACATGCTGCTCAAAAAAAATAAAGGGAACACTTAAACAACACAATACAGGTCCTTCTCAAAATATTAGCATATTGTGATAAAGTTCATTATTTTCCATAATGTCATGATGAAAATTTAACATTCATATATTTTAGATTCATTGCACACTAACTGAAATATTTCAGGTCTTTTATTGTCTTAATACGGATGATTGTGGCATACAGCTCATGAAAACCCAAAATTCCTATCTCACAAAATTAGCATATCATTAAAAGGGTCTCTAAACGAGCTATGAACCTAATCATCTGAATCAACGAGTTAACTCTAAACACCTGCAAAAGATTCCTGAGGCCTTTAAAACTCCCAGCCTGGTTCATCACTCAAAACCCCAATCATGGGTAAGACTGCCGACCTGACTGCTGTCCAGAAGACCACTATTGACACCCTCAAGCAAGAGGGTAAGACACAGAAAGAAATTTCTGAACGAATAGGCTGTTCCCAGAGTGCTGTTTCAAGGCACCTCAGTGGGAAGTCTGTGGGAAGGAAAAAGTGTGGCAGAAAACGCTGCACAACGAGAAGAGGTGACCGGACCCTGAGGAAGATTGTGGAGAAGGGCCGATTCCAGACCTTGGGGGACCTGCGGAAGCAGTGGACTGAGTCTGGAGTAGAAACATCCAGAGCCACCGTGCACAGGTGTGTGCAGGAAATGGGCTACAGGTGCCGCATTCCCCAGACCTGGGCTACAGAGAAGCAGCACTGGACTGTTGCTCAGTGGTCCAAAGTACTTTTTTCAGATGAAAGCAAATTCTGCATGTCATTCGGAAATCAAGGTGCCAGAGTCTGGAGGAAGACTGGGGAGAAGGAAATGCCAAAATGCCAGAAGTCCAGTGTCAAGTACCCACAGTCAGTGATGGTCTGGGGTGCCGTGTCAGCTGCTGGTGTTGGTCCACTGTGTTTTATCAAGGGCAGGGTCAATGCAGCTAGCTATCAGGAGATTTTGGAGCACTTCATGCTTCCATCTGCTGAAAAGCTTTATGGAGATGAAGATTTCATTTTTCAGCATGACCTGGCACCTGCTCACAGTGCCAAAACCTCTGGTAAATGGTTTACTGACCATGGTATCACTGTGCTCAATTGGCCTGCCAACTCTCCTGACCTGAACCCCATAGAGAATCTGTGGGATATTGTGAAGAGAACGTTGAGAGACTCAAGACCCAACACTCTGGATGAGCTAAAGGCCGCTATCGAAGCATCCTGGGCCTCCATAAGACCTCAGCAGTGCCACAGGCTGATTGCCTCCATGCCACGCCGCATTGAAGCAGTCATTTCTGCAAAAGGATTCCCGACCAAGTATTGAGTGCATAACTGTACATGATTATTTGAAGGTTGACGTTTTTTTGTATTAAAAACACTTTTCTTTTATTGGTCGGATGAAATATGCTAATTTTGTGAGATAGGAATTTTGGGTTTTCATGAGCTGTATGCCAAAATCATCCGTATTAAGACAATAAAAGACCTGAAATATTTCAGTTAGTGTGCAATGAATCTAAAATATATGAATGTTAAATTTTCATCATGACATTATGGAAAATAATGAACTTTATCACAATATGCTAATATTTTGAGAAGGACCTGTATAACTCCAAGTAAATCAAACTTCTGTGAAATCAAACTGTCCACTTAGGAAGCAACACTGATTGACAATCAATTTCACATGTTGTTGTGTAAATGAAAAAGACAACAGGAGGAAATCTTTGGCGATTAGCAAGACACACTCAATAAAGGAGTGGTTCTGCAGGTGGGGACCACAGACCACTTCTCAGTACCTATGCTTTCTGGCTGATGTTTTGGCCACTTTTGAATGTTGGTGGTGCTTTCACACTCGTGGTAGCATGAGACGGACTCTACAACCCACACAAGTGGCTCAGGTAGTGCAGCTCATCCAGGATGGCACATCAATGCGAGCTGTGGCAAGAAGGTTTGCTGTGTGTGTCAGCGTAGTGTCCAGAGCCTGGAGGCGCTACCAGGAGACAGGCCAGTACACCAGGAGACGTGGAGGAGGCCGTAGGAGGAGAACAACCCAGCAGCAGGACTGCTACCTCCGCCTTTGTGCAAGGAGGAACAGGAGGAGCACTGCCAGAGCCCTGCAAAATGACCTCCAGCAGGCCACAAATGTGCATGTGTCTGCACAAACGGTTAGAAACCGACTCTATGAGGATGGTATGAGGGCCCGACATCCACAAATGAGGGTTGTGCTCACAGCCCAACACCGTGCAGGACGCTTGGCATTTGCCAGAGAACACCAGGATTGGCAAATTCGCCACTGGTGCCCTGTGCTCTTCACAGATGAAAGCAGGTTCACACTGAGCACATGTGACAGATGTGACAGAGTCTGGAGACACCGTGGAGAGCGATCTGCTGCCTGCAACATCAATCAGCATGACTGGTTAGGCAGTGAGTCAGTAATGGTGTGGGGTGGCATTTCTTATGTGCTCGCCAGAGGTAGCCTGACTGCCATTAGGTACCGAGATGAGATCCTCAGACCCCTTGTGAGACCATATGCTGGTGCGGTTGGCCCCGGGTTCCTCCTAATGCAGGACAATGCTAGACCTCATGTGGCTGGAGTGTGTCAACAGTTCCTGCAAGATGAAGACATTGAAGCTATAGACTGGCCCGCCCGTTCCCCAGACCTGAATCTGATTGAGCACATCTGGAACATCATGTCTCGCTCCATCCGCCAACATCACGTTGCACCACAGACTGTCCAGGAGTTGGCGGATGCTTTAGTCCAGGTCTGGGAGGAGATCCCTCAGGAGACCATCCACCATCTCATCAGGAGCATGCCCAGGTGTTGTAGGGAGGTCATACAGGCATGTGGAGGTCACACACAATACTGAGCCTCATTTTGACTTGTTTTAAGGACATTACATCAAAGTTGGAGTTTTTCACTTTAATTTTGTGTGTGACTCCAAATCCAGGCCTCCATTGGTTAATAAATTTGATTTCCATTGATGACTTTTGTGTGATTTTTGTTGTCAGCATTTTCAACTTTGTACAGAACAAAGTATTCAATGAGAATATTTCATTCATTCAGATCTAGGATGTGTTATTTGAGTGTTCCCTTTATTTTTTTGAGCTGTGTGTTTGTGTGTGTGTGTGTATGGTTAAAATATTCATACATTTAGCTTCATTGGTAAGTAATGTGGTGTTTCTTCCCATTTAGACATATAAAACAAATACTGAGAAGCTTCTCAAAAATTGCTGAGCTGCTCTGGAAAAGGTTGATGCAGAAGCGCGCCATAAAAAACGGCAAAGCAAAATTAAGACATATTTCACAGGTACCTTGCCGAGGAATGCTTTAGCCAAACTGATGCAAGGCTGACTGTAAAAATCCTGCTCCAGTCTGCGCCGAGGCTCGCCGTTGAAATAATGGCTTCGCTCCGGCTCGAACCTCTGGACAGATTCACATGGAACCGACTGACTGGTGACCTTTGCAGAAGCTCTACGATTCCGTTCAGACTTGGTTCTAAGTAACACCAAGTCCGACTCTTTATGTGTAACAGCAGCAGTAGCTACTGCCAGGTCCTGGACTTTTCTTTTTCTGCCTGCCATAGTCGTTGCTCATATTACAGCGGACCTTGAGCTTTAATATAGTTAAGTATTTTTATACACTCAATAGCTTACGCATTTCAAAACATTCATTTTAATATTGGCTGTTCTGGTGACTGCGCTTGCTCTGACATCCAGGAAGTGAATGTGTGTTTCTTAAAGGGACCGCTCAACAATTTAGGTCGAAATGTGGGAGTTGTAGCTCTTTTCTGGGATTCGCTAAGTTGACCAGGGCCGACACTATTGATCCCCAAACGGCTTCTGCTACTTTTATCCTTTATATTTAAGCTAGTGGTGTCAAAATGAGGCTTTTTGAAGCATAGAATCATTTTGAACCATTGTGTCATAAAGTGATTCACTACCCGAAGCTTCATTCAATTCCCTTGGGTGACATCTACTGGCAGTAGTGATTGTTGCACCAAATGAAGCCCTGCGAATGTGATGCACCTCTTGTGTAAATGATAGCACTTATGTATGTATATATGCGTGTTGTACATATGTGTTTTTAGCAACCCATTAAAGATTCTGAGTAATTAACTCATGAAAAAATTATAATTTAAAAACAATGTGAACTGTAGGGGATTAGAGATGAAAAATAGCCATTAGGCTAATTCTGGCTTCCTAAACTTGAATTGTCATTTGTTTTATGAAATTCCACTGTCCCATTTTAAATAAATGACAAGAAAAATAAATAAATAAATGAATGAAGTGAAATTTTTTGATTTGTCATTCATATCTATCCAGGACTTATACAGGTCTAGGGTCAGGAAAAGAGCTGCAAAAATCTCTGCAGACCCCACACACCCTGCACATAAACTGTTTAGAGTTTTACCTCCAGGCTGTCGCTACAGAGCACTGCTCACTAAAACCAGCTGCCACAGAGACAGTTTCTTCCTTAAATTCACTGAATCGCAGCAGATGTTTGAAACTCCGCTAGTCAACTCAAAGCAGTCAGCTGACTCGGTCTGAATGAAGCAGTGAAGTGGTTCACACGACATAGGGGACGTCACATGAATCAAGCTCTGGCCCACTGCTTCACCAAATAACTACCCTGTCGAGTTTGAAGCGTGCTTTGAAGCCTCGGTGTTAGGGGTGAGATCACTAATTTAAGCCATGATTCTAGTATCTAATTTGTGGCCAGGTATGCATGTGGAGAATGAGACCCCAAATACCTTGATCTTCTTTACTTTACTTTCCTTTATCATACCACTGCAATGTAGTATTTTTTGGAGAGACAGCAAGCACAAATTGAGCTCGGCCCTGCTGATTTTTTGTCATCATGTAAAGCACTGACTTGTCTTGTTGCTGAAATGTGCTATACAGATAAACTTGCCTCGCCTCAACAAGGCTATTTTTTGTCTTTTTAATTGTAACTTAGCACAGTTCACGGTGATAAAGTGAAAATAATTCTAATAATGAAAATTTTCTTCTAACAAAAAACTTTTAACAGAAAACTTTAGCTATGTCATACAAATAGTCACCAATATTTCCCCTGGAGAACAAAATCTGGTTTTTGCTGTGCAGTCTCACATTCTGGCACATGGTTCTGTAGACACTCATATTCATTTCTGACTAGTCTCTCTGACCAGCTTCAATAGCATTGAAGCTATTGCCTTTAGGTTACACAAGAAGTTCCTATGCTAAAAACACAACATCGACCTCATGATGTTTTCAAAGTCACTGCAATTAAAATTGTCTTCTTAATGGGTCATGGGTCAGTCACAACTTTTTTTTTCTTTTTGCTCCTCTTGGTTTGTTTGTTGCTGTTTTTATAGCAGGAATATGTGCGAATGAGTGCAGTTTTAGTGTAGATTTGACCATATTAAAATACACCATTGAGTATACACAGAAAATAAGAGAAACTAACCCATTTAAAACCTATGGAGGTAACTGTGGCTCAGTGGAACGAGCAATCGTCTTGAACTATGAAAGTTGTGGGTTTGATTCCTGCTTCCTCCTGCCATATGTTGATATGTCCCTGTGCAAGGCATTTAACTCTAGTTACTGTGTATGAATGTGTGTACGACTGGGTGAATGTAGCTCTATCTCTTAAAGAATGTTATGATGTTGTTCGTGTTGGAATAGTTAAATACAGGTCCTTCTCAAAATATTAGCATATTGTGATAAAGTTAATTATTTTCCATAATGTCATGATGAAAATTTAACATTCATATATTTTAGATTCATTGCACACTAACTGAAAAATTTCAGGTCTTTTATTGTCTTAATACGGATGATTTTGGCATACAGCTCATGAAAACCCAAAATTCCTATCTCACAAAATTAGCATATCATTAAAAGGGTCTCTAAACGAGCTATGAACCTAATCATCTGAATCAACGAGTTAACTCTAAACACCTGCAAAAGATTCCTGAGGCCTTTAAAACTCCCAGCCTGGTTCATCACTCAAAACCCCAATCATGGGTAAGACTGCCGACCTGACTGCTGTCCAGAAGGCCACTATTGACACCCTCAAGCAAGAGGATAAGACACAGAAAGAAATTTCTGAACGAATAGGCTGTTCCCAGAGTGCTGTATCAAGGCACCTCAGTGGGAAGTCTGTGGGAAGGAAAAAGTGTGGCAGAAAACGCTGCACAACAAGAAGAGGTGACCGGACCCTGAGGAAGATTGTGGAGAAGGGCCGATTCCAGACCTTGGGGGACCTGCGGAAGCAGTGGACTGAGTCTGGAGTAGAAACATCCAGAGCCACCGTGCACAGGCGTGTGCAGGAAATGGGCTACAGGTGCCGCATTCTCCAGGTCAAGCCACTTTTGAACCAGAAACAGCGGCAGAAGCGTCTGACCTGGGCTACAGAGAAGCAGCACTGGACTGTTGCTCAGTGGTCCAAAGTACTTTTTTCGGATGAAAGCATATTCTGCATGTCATTCGGAAATCAAGGTGCCAGAGTCTGGAGGAAGACTGGGGAGAAGGAAATGCCAAAATGCCAGAAGTCCAGTGTCAAGTACCCACAGTCAGTGATGGTCTGGGGTGCCGTGTCAGCTGCTGGTGTTGGTCCACTGTGTTTTATCAAGAGCAGGGTCAATGCAGCTAGCTATCAGGAGATTTTGGAGCACATCATGCTTCCATCTGCTGAAAAGCTTTATGGAGATAAAGATTTCATTTTTCAGCACGACCTGGCACCTGCTCACAGTGCCAAAACCACTAGTAAATGGTTTACTGACCATGGTATCACTGTGCTCAATTGGCCTGCCAACTCTCCTGACCTGAACCCCATAGAGAATCTGTGGGATATTGTGAAGAGAACGTTGAGAGACTCAAGACCCAACACTCTGGATGAACTAAAGGCTGCTATCGAAGCATCCTGGGCCTCCATAAGACCTCAGCAGTACCACAGGCTGATTGCCTCCATGCCACGCCGCATTGAAGCAGTCATTTCTGCAAAAGGATTCCCGACCAAGTATTGAGTGCATAACTGTACATGATTATTTGAAGGTTGACGTTTTTTGTATTAAAAACACTTTTCTTTTATTGGTCGGATGAAATATGCTAATTTTGTGAGATAGGAATGTTGGGTTTTCATGAGCTGTATGCCAAAATCCTCCGTATTAAGACAATAAAAGACCTGAAATATTTCAGTTAGTGTGCAATGAATCTAAAATATATGAATGTTAAATTTTCATCATGACATTATGGAAAATAATGAACTTTATCACAATATGCTAATATTTTGAGAAGGACCTGTATAGCTCAGAATTTGAGCATGAATCAGTTCAGTTTTAATCCCTGAGTTGATATTGCACAGTGCTGTATAAAGTACTATTTAAATCATTTTACCAATAATTGTTTTCATTTTGATAAAAAAAGAAAGATTTGACAACTGGGTTGTAAGGTATAAATTATTCAGGTACAGTTTTAAGAGATTAAATGTCTTATTAGTCTTCAGTGAATTTACCACAACACTTGACACATATAAATACAAAAAGGCAAAGTATAAAACACAGTTAGGCTATAAATAAGTATCTGCATACTTATTCAATTTCTGTTCTCCTTTCTGCTTATAAAACACTGTGTTGGTTGCAGTCAAATTTCTGATGGCATGAACCTAGTTTGTTCTATTGTTGGAAACACCCACCAGAGGAACTGACTCTTATTATTCATGTGATAACTCCAGCACATCAAGTCGGTTCATTTGGGTCACGTATGGTCCAATCTAGTGCCTAATTTAGATATTTTCTGGAATTTCTTCCTACTTGTTAGATGCGTTGGTGATAAAACCAGAGAGATCAGACTGAGATGTTTCAGACATGTAAAGAGGAAGAAAAAGAAGAAGCTTCCTGCTGCAGAATGTCTTGGTTTTGCTTTTGTTTGGGGGTTTTTTTTTTGCGTCATTTGACTAATGACAGGATAAAAATAGAGAGAGCGTGTCCTCTGCTGCCAGCGTCCTGGAAGTGGACGGCGCCTGTTTGGCCCCAAGCAGCGTTTGCCCATGTGGCTCTCAGGAACACTAATTGTGTGTGACATGGCTCTGTAACAGGAACAGGGTACGCTTTCATGAGGAAAGTACAACTTGCAAAATGGTGGCAGCACAGAGCTCAGGACAGTGTGTATTTAAACCAGCCAGAAATAGAAAAATATTTTAAATAGCTTCTTTTAGATATTGAAATGTAATTGGGGTTTTATTTATATATATACACAGGTCCTTCTCAAAATATTAGCATATTGTGATAAAGTTCATTATTTTCCATAATGTAATGATGAAAATTTAACATTCATATATTTTAGATTCATTGCACACTAACTGAAATATTTCAGGTCTTTTATTGTCTTAATACGGATGATTGTGGCATACAGCTCATGAAAACCCAAAATTCCTATCTCACAAAATTAGCATATTTCATCCGACCAATAAAAGAAAAGTGTTTTTAATACAAAAAACGTCAACCTTCAAATAATCATGTACAGTTATGCACTCAATACTTGGTCGGGAATCCTTTTGCAGAAATGACTGCTTCAATGCGGCGTGGCATGGAGGCAATCAGCCTGTGGCACTGAGGTCTTATGGAGGCCCAGGATGCTTCAATAGCGGCCTTTAGCTCATCCAGAGTGTTGGGTCTTGAGTCTCTCAACGTTCTCTTCACAATATCCCACAGATTCTCTATGGGGTTCAGGTCAGGAGAGTCGGCAGGCCAATTGAGCACAGTGATACCATGGTCAGTAAACCATTTACCAGTGGTTTTGGCACTGTGAGCAGGTGCCAGGTCGTGCTGAAAAATGAAATCTTCATCTCCATAAAGCTTTTCAGCAGATGGAAGCATGAAGTGCTCCAAAATCTCCTGATAGCTAGCTGCATTGACCCTGCCCTTGATAAAACACAGTGGACCAACACCAGCAGCTGACACGGCACGGCAAAAGTACTTTGGACCACTGAGCAACAGTCCAGTGCTGCTTCTCTGTAGCCCAGGTCAGGCGCTTCTGCCGCTGTTTCTGGTTGAAAAGTGGCTTGACCTGGGGAATGCGGCACCTGTAGCCCATTTCCTGCACAGGCCTGTGCACGGTGGCTCTGGATGTTTCTACTCCAGACTCAGTCCACTGCTTCCGCAGGTCCCCCAAGGTCTGGAATCGGCCCTTCTCCACAATCTTCCTCAGGGTCCGGTCACCTCTTCTCGTTGTGCAGCGTTTTCTGCCACACTTTTTCCTTCCCACAGACTTCCCACTGAGGTGCCTTGATACAGCACTCTGGGAACAGCCTATTCGTTCAGAAATGTCTTTCTGTGTCTTACCCTGTTGCTTGAGGGTGTCAATAGTGGCCTTCTGGACAGCAGTCAGGTCGGCAGTCTTACCCATGATTGGGGTTTTGAGTGATGAACCAGGCTGGGAGTTTTAAAGGCCTCAGGAATCTTTTGCAGGTGTTTAGAGTTAACTCGTTGATTCAGATGATTAGGTTCATAGCTCGTTTAGAGACCCTTTTAATGATATGCTAATTTTGTGAGATAGGAATTTTGGGTTTTCATGAGCTGTATGCCAAAATCATCCGTATTAAGACAATAAAAGACCTGAAATATTTCAGTTAGTGTGCAATGAATCTAAAATATATGAATGTTAAATTTTCATCATTACATTATGGAAAATAATGAACTTTATCACAATATGCTAATATTTTGAGAAGGACCTGTATATACATATGGACATATGGACATATGGACAATGAAACTGAAACACCTGTCATTTTAGTGTGGGAGGTTTCATGGCTAAATTGGACCAGCCTGGTAACCAGTTTTCATTGATTGCACATTGCACCAGTAAGAGCAGAGTGTGAAGGTTCAATTAGCAGGGTAAGAGCACAGTTTTGCTCAAAATATTGAAATGCACACAACATTATGGGTCATACCAGAGTTCAAAAGAGGACAAATTGTTGGTGCACGTCTTGCTGGCGCATCAGTGACCAAGACAGCAAGTCTTTGTGATGTATCAAGAGCCACGGTATCCAGGGTAATGTCAGCATACCACCATGAAGGACGAACCACATCCAACAGGATTAACTGTGGACGCAAGAGGAAGCTGCCTGAAAGGGATGTTCGGGTCCTAACCCGGATTGTATCCAAAAAACATAAAACCACGGCTGACCAAATCACGGCAGAATTAAATGTGCACCTCAACTCTCCTGTTTCCACCAGAACTGTCCGTCGGGAGCTCCACAGGGTCAATATACACAGCCAGGCTGCTAGAGCCAAACCTTTGGTCACTCATGCCAATGCCAAACGTCAGTTTCAATGGTGCAAGGAGCACAAATCTTGGGCTGTGGACAATATGAAACATGTATTGTTCTCTGATGAGTCCACCTTTACTGTTTTCCCCACATCCAGGAGAGTTACGGTGTGGAGAAGCCCCAAAGAAGCGTACCACCCAGACTGTTGCATGCCCAGAGTGAAGCATGGGGGTGGATCAGTGATGCTTTGGGCTGCCATATCATGGCATTCCCTTGGCCCAATACTTGTGCTAGATGGGTGCGTCACTGCCAAGGACTACCGGACCATTCTTGAGGACCATGTGCATCCAATGGTTCAAACATTGTATCCTGAAGGCGGTGCCGTGTATCAGGATGACAATGCACCAATACACACAGCAAGACTGGTGAAAGATTGGTTTGATGAACATGAAAATGAAGTTGAACATCTCCCATGGCCTGCACAGTCCCCAGATCTAAATATTATTGAGCCACTTTGGGGTGTTTTGGAGGAGCGAGTCAGGAAACATTTTCCTCCACCAGTATCACGTAGTGACCTGGCCACTATCCTGCAAGAAGAATGGCTTAAAATCCCTCTGACCACTGTGCAGGACATGTATATGTCATTCCCAAGACGAATTGATGCTGTATTGGTCGCAAAAGGAGGCCCAACACCATACTAATAAATTAGTCAGTCAGTCAGTCATTTTCTACCGCTTATTCCATAGTGGGTTGCGGGGGAGCTGGTGCCTATCTCCAGCAGTCTATGGGCGAGAGGCGGAGTACACCCTGGACAGTTCGCCAGTCCATCGCAGGGAAACACACAAACAACCATGCACACACTCATTCATACACCTAAGGTCAATTTAGAGTAACCAATTAACCTAACAGGCATGTCTTTGGACTGTGGGAGGAAGCCAGAGTACCTGGTGAGAACCCACGCATGCACGGGGATAACATGCAAACTCCATGCAGAAAGACCCCAGGCCAGGAACCGAACCCAGGACCTTCTTGCTGCAAGGCAACAGTGCTACCAACTGCGCCACCGTGCAGCCCCACTAATAAATTATTGTGGTCTAAAACCAGGTGTTTCAGTTTCATTGTCCAACCCCTGTATGTAGATATACAGTACAGACCAAACGTTTGGACACACCTTCTCATTCAAAGAGTTTTCTTTATTTTCATGACTATGAATATTGTAGCTTCACATTGAAGGCATCAAAACTATGAATTAACACATGAGGAATTATATACTGAACAAAAAAGTGTGAAACAACTGAAAATATGTCTTATATTCTAGGTTCTTCAAAGTAGCCACCTTTTGCTTTGATTACTGCTCCACACACTCTTGGCATTCTGTTGATGAGCTTCAAGAGGTAGTCACCTGAAATGGTTTTCCAACAGTCTTGAAGGAGTTCCTAGAGATGCTTAGCACTTGTTGGCCTTTTTGCCTTCACTCTGCGGTCCAGCTCACCCAAAACCATCTCGATTGGGTTCAGGTCCGGTGACTGTGGAGGCCAGGTCATCTGGCGCAGCACCCCATCACTCTCCTTCTTGGTCAAATAGCCCTTACACAGCCTGGAGGTGTGTTTGGGGTCATTGTCCTGTTGAAAAATAAATGATGGTCCAACTAAACGCAAACCGGATGGAATAGCATGCCGCTGCAAGATGCTGTACTAGCCATGCTGGTTCAGTATGCCTTCAATTTTGAATAAATCCCCAACAGTGTCACCAGCAAAGCACCCCACACCATCACACCTCCGCCTCCATGCTTCACGGTGGGAACCAGGCATGTAGTCCATCCGTTCACCTCTTCTGCACCGCACAAAGACACGGTGGTTGGAACCAAAGATCTCAAACTTGGACTCATCAGACCAAAGCACAGATTTCCACTGGTCTAATGTCCATTCCTTGTGTTCTTTAGCCCAAACAAGTCTCTTCTGCTTGTTGCCTGTCCTCAGCAGTGGTTTCCTAGCAGCTATTTTACCATGAAGGCCTGATTCACACAGTCTCCTCTTAACAGTTGTTCTAGAGATGTGTCTGCTGCTAGAACTCTGTGTGGCATTGACCTGTTCTCTAATCTGAGCTGCTGTTAACCTGCGATTTCTGAGGCTGGTGACTCGGATGAACTTATCGTCCGCAGCAGAGGTGACTCTTGGTCTTCCTTTCCTGGGGCGGTCCTCATGTGAGCCAGTTTCTTTGTAGCGCTTGATGGTTTTTGCGACTGCACTTGGGGACACTTTAAAAGTTTTCCCAATTGTTCGGACTGACTGACCTTCATTTCTTAAAGTAATGATGGCCACTCATTTTTCTTTACTTAGCTGCTTTTTTCTTGCCATAATACAAATTCTAACAGTCTATTCAGTAGGACTATCAGCTGTGTTCTGTATCCACCTCCTGCACAACACAACTGATGGTCCCAACCCCATTTATAAGGCTTGAAATCCCACTTATTAAACCTAACAGGGCACATCTGTGAAGTGAAAACTATTTCAGGTGACTACCTCTTGAAGCTCATCAACAGAATGCCAAGAATGTGCGGAGCTGTAATCAAAGCAAAAGGTGGCTACTTTGAAGAACCTAGAATATAAGACATATTTTCAGTTGTTTCACACTTTTTTGTTCAGTATATACAGGTCCTTCTCAAAATATTAGCATATTGTGATAAAGTTCATTATTTTCCATAATGTAATGATGAAAATTTAACATTCATATATTTTAGATTCATTGCACACTAACTGAAATATTTCAGGTCTTTTATTGTCTTAATACGGATGATTTTGACATACAGCTCATGAAAACCCAAAATTCCTATCTCACAAAATTAGCATATCATTAAAAGGGTCTCTAAACGAGCTATGAACCTAATCATCTGAATCAACGAGTTAACTCTAACCACCTGCAAAAGATTCCTGAGGCCTTTAAAACTCCCAGCCTGGTTCATCACTCAAAACCCCAATCATGGGTAAGACTGCCGACCTGACTGCTGTCCAGAAGGCCACTATTGACACCCTCAAGCAAGAGGGTAAGACACAGAAAGAAATTTCTGAACGAATAGGCTGTTCCCAGAGTGCTGTATCAAGGCACCTCAGTGGGAAGTCTGTGGGAAGGAAAAAGTGTGGCAGAAAACGCTGCACAACGAGAAGAGGTGACCGGACCCTGAGGAAGATTGTGGAGAAGGGCCGATTCCAGACCTTGGGGGACCTGCGGAAGCAGTGGACTGAGTCTGGAGTAGAAACATCCAGAGCCACCGTGCACAGGCGTGTGCAGGAAATGGGCTACAGGTGCCGCATTCCCCAGGTCAAGCCACTTTTCAACCAGAAACAGCGGCAGAAGCGCCTGACCTGGGCTACAGAGAAGCAGCACTGGACTGTTGCTCAGTGGTCCAAAGTACTTTTTTCAGATGAAAGCAAATTCTGCATGTCATTCAGAAATCAAGGTGCCAGAGTCTGGAGGAAGACTGGGGAGAAGGAAATGCCAAAATGCCAGAAGTCCAGTGTCAAGTACCCACAGTCAGTGATGGTCTGGGGTGCCGTGTCAGCTGCTGGTGTTGGTCCACTGTGTTTTATCAAGGGCAGGGTCAATGCAGCTAGCTATCAGGAGATTTTGGAGCACTTCATGCTTCCATCTGCTGAAAAGCTTTATGGAGATGAAGATTTCATTTTTCAGCATGACCTGGCACCTGCTCACAGTGCCAAAACCTCTGGTAAATGGTTTACTGACCATGGTATCACTGTGCTCAATTGGCCTGCCAACTCTCCTGACCTGAACCCCATAGAGAATCTGTGGGATATTGTGAAGAGAACGTTGAGAGACTCAAGACCCAACACTCTGGATGAGCTAAAGGCCGCTATCGAAACATCCTGGGCCTCCATAAGACCTCAGCAGTGCCACAGGCTGATTGCCTCCATGCCACGCCGCATTGAAGCAGTCATTTCTGCAAAAGGATTCCCGACCAAGTATTGAGTGCATAACTGTACATGATTATTTGAAGGTTGACGTTTTTTGTATTAAAAACACTTTTCTTTTATTGGTCGGATGAAATATGCTAATTTTGTGAGATAGGAATTTTGGGTTTTCATGAGCTGTATGCCAAAATCATCCATATTAAGACAATAAAAGACCTGAAATATTTCAGTTAGTGTGCAATGAATCTAAAATATATGAATGTTAAATTTTCATCATGACATTATGGAAAATAATGAACTTTATCACAATATGCTAATATTTTGAGAAGGACCTGTAATTCCACATGTGTTAATTCATAGTTTTGATGCCTTCAGTGTGAAGCTACAATATTCATAGTCATGAAAATAAAGAAAACTCTTTGAATGAGCAGGTGTGTCCAAACGTTTGGTCTGTACTGTATATCTACATATATATCTATATACATATACATATATATATATATATATATATATATCTAGCAGAACCACCAACACCAACCTCTACTACCTGTCTAGACTGCCAGTTTAAATTTCAGAATTTGTTTTTATTTATATTAACTTTTTTATTTTGGACTCTTCCACAGAAGCTGTACAACACAGAGACATTCTTCCAGGCTCCCTGTGGCTCTGATGTTCCCCTGCTGTGCTAAATGTTGACAGCGCTCTGCTGCAGATCCTTCCACACAGAATTAGCTCATTTTGCTCAGTCTTTTATGATGTCTGGAGCTCAGTTATCAGACAGAAGAAGCCTTGTATTAAGAATATTTGCACTCAAAAGTATCTCATTCAGCTTTCATCTTTTTTCTTATGTCGGAAAAGCTCAAAAGATTTAATGGTGCATTACTTTCATAAATTCATACTACCATTTTATTTTGCATGTGTTATGTGAATGGCATTGTAAACATATTGCAGCATGTTTATTATGGTACATCATTGGGTTTAGCCCTTCTCAGTATCACATTTTCATTTTGGTTTTCAAGGATAAGCTCCAGAAAGAAAAATGCTGAGCATGTCGTGTACAAATCTTTTCATACGGATTGTTGACTTTGTTCAGGCTGGTAGACCAGAGAAGGCCATTGTCTGTGAAGACAGTCTCTATCGCCTGTCAGCAACTCAGTGTTGATGCCACTGATTATCTTAGCAGAAGCATTTTGGCAATCCTTTAGGCATTCTGGTTTGCTTTTATCTCCTGCAAGCCCCTCATTGGCTGGAACGTTGAGCAGAAGCTCCAGAAATTCATCTGCTTGTGCAGATGGACAAGAAGAATGCAGCCCAACTAAAAATATCTTACTAAAATATAAGTCAGAGACAATAAGAATCACAAAAATGGCCGTATCTAAAGAGGTTTATTTTATTCTGCAATATTAAGTTTAAAATTTTTTAGCATTTGATTAGCTGCAACTAATATTATGGATCAATTTGTCTGTCGATCTATATTTCTGTAAAAGTCAGTTACATTTTGTAAAATTATTAATATGCTTGTCCTGCATGCAATTAACTGAAATTGTGATATCAACGTGTCACTTTTAATATTAAACCTTTTGATATAGTTAAATGTTTATTTTATTTTTAATTTAATGTTATTGTTGTGCAAAAGTAAACACATACACTGCTACACAAACTGTATAATCAAGTTCAGATCAACAATTTCTGTATCTAATCTCAGAGCAAAAAAGCTATACCGGTAATTAATTTTATGTTTCATAAACTGATTAGGTTTCATTGTTATACAGGTTAATTTTTCCTCCAGATAATAAGAACAGTTTATACACAAAATGAACAGTTATTTGTCTACCATTTACTGCATTATTCTCTTAAATAAAGAAAAAATAAAGCACGAGTGTAACAAAAGAAAAATAGTCACTGTCTATACAACTGTTATATATTGGATGCCTGGATACGTTACATTTACACAAACAAAGAGCCTAACTGTGGTGGATTCTTTGTGAGAGCATGTTAGAGTACAGGAGCCAATTACAGCATATGCAATGGGATTAATAATTGATGATAATTAATGATTCAAGAACCCCTTTCCCTGTTTACTGCAGGCAGTTGGTTTGTGCTGTACAACTGGTTGAAGTCTCCCTGGGAGATGGAAATATGACTTAATTTGTGATCCACTTCACACACCTACTCAACAAAGACATGCCTATAAGGAAACAGACTAGTCTTTGTCCACATCTGGAGTGTTGTTCCCACGACTTTTAAATCTACCACATAATTAGGAGCATATGGGGACCATTAATCTTGAGTGCATACATAAGTAACATATAATTATTTATTTAGACTGAGAGTCATAAAAGTTGGGTTTTTCAGTTAGACAAACATTTTTGCAACATCATGTTTATTTTAAGCTTGCACAGTACATTAAAAAGATTTTATACAGCACATTTTACACGTGACAGACATATAAAGGCTGCTTCAGTAGATCATTAAAGACAAGAACTTTTAGTAGTCTGTTTTATTGACTCACCCTGCTCAAGTCTACTAACATCAACAAGAAGTTTTTGCCATTTTTGATTTCTTTGACAACCTTCTTCTTCTGCTGTCAGCAT
Source organism: Girardinichthys multiradiatus (assembly GCF_021462225.1). Taxonomy (NCBI): domain Eukaryota; kingdom Metazoa; phylum Chordata; class Actinopteri; order Cyprinodontiformes; family Goodeidae; genus Girardinichthys; species Girardinichthys multiradiatus. Next base: position 28,821,963 of record NC_061818.1, read on the forward strand.
AATTGCTATTAATTTTCCAAATGATAAATCCATTAATCTTTGCATACCTTGACTACTGTATGTTTAATCTGTGCTGACGACTTAAAGTTGTGTCTCTTCTTGGTGTTGCATCCAAATCAAAAGGCTCATAAATTCATGTTGTTAACATAGTTTGGCCTATACCATGTCACACTTGTATGAGCAGAAACCAACCTTCTGTTCTTAATCCAGAAAGGCTTGCCTTTCTTCTGTCACTCCAAACCAAAAGGAAGCAGTTTATGGACCGTCTGACATGGTACTTCTGGTTAAACATTATCCTTGCACTCAACCCTTTTATCTGTGTCTGACTGATGGGCCTTCAGGGGCACTTGGGAGCTCTGACAGGTCCTTCACAGCTTCCGTAATGCTGCTTTTGACCCAGGTTTAACCCGCTGCAGTCTCATGGGAATCTTCACCATTAATTACTCACATCATGGTTTGTCACTCAGGGATTCCCTGTTGGCCACTAAATGTTCCTTACACAGATGCATATATGTAACTCAGTTAAAAAAAATTATACGTTCATTTCAGTTGTTAGGATATTTTATTTTTATTCATTTAGTACATGTCTGAATTAGCTTGATCTGAATGGCTGTTTGAAACTGCTATTGTGTTTTTTAGTAATTATGTAATATCAGACCTAACCAGAGTAACTCAGCCTTGATGCAGTTAGCAGTAGAAACGCTTCCTGCACCAGATTCTTCCTCTGGGAAAAGAGCTGTGAAGGAAATGTTACAAAATCTCAACCACACTGTTAATTCCAGTAAAAGGAATGTGCTCTACCAAAAATAATGTTGATTTACATTGCTGATTTAACAGAATTGTATTTAGTAAATAAATGTTGTCTATTAGTGACAACATTTGACTTTTGTGATGTGCCTTGAGACGACATGTGTTGTGAATTGGCGCTATATAAATAAACTGAACTGAATTGAAAAGTGTTCCAGTGCAGGGTGAAGGAAATCCAGCCTGCTTCTTCTAACTCTATAATAACACTTCTTTCACTTTCACATAATTTTCAGCTCTTGTTTTTTATATTAAATGGCATAAAAACTTGGCAGAAGCTGACAAAAAAGAAAATAATAAAATAAGCCTATTACCTACATTACTTGCAATGAAACTGTACAAAAATATGGATTATAACCAACTATCTGCGATTGAGCTGCTGAGATGGAAAAGGTAATGTTGAATCTCATCACCTTGGGTGACCCCTCACCCCTACCACCATCCCCCTTTCCCTTGGTACTTAATTTAGGTGGTTAAAATATCCCACATAAAAACTGGACTCTCATTCAAGAATCTAACACATATTCAGTTCTCGCTGAACACTACGATGTAAACACATATGATGCTTGCATGTTTTGCATGAACAGGTAACAATCCTGCAGCAGACGCCGGCAGCAAACATTACGTTTTATTATCATTAAAATGAACAAAGTAAAATGTACCATTGTAATAAGAAAATTTACGTCTAATGTATTCCAAATGGATTAATATTTTTAAAAATGTAGTGCCAAAATATTAACAATGAATATAGTCTGTGGTATAAACATTGCAGACTTTTAGTATAATAATCTCCAAATATACTAATGATGTTTACTCTGACTTCACAAATGTCAATATGGTTATATATTTACTACATGTATTTGTTCTCCAGGGTAGTCCATCAAAATACAGCAAAGTAAACATTAGTGTTTTTTTGTTTTGTTTTTCTGCTTGTGACAAAATAATAAAAAGAAATTGCCAGTAAAACAAAATACTAAAATATGCATCAAACTACATATTATATGCTTGATGTGATGGCAAAATATTTTAAATTAAGACATATTGTATCTTCACTCTTTTTATGCAGATTAATGATAATTTACAATAATACTCATATATAATATGAGTATATTACTGTATATAATATATTGGAAACCTTCAGATTAGAAATTACAGTGGTAAATGTTATGTTAAACCCGAGATATATTTACATTTATGAGAGTGATTTTTAAGGGCTTGAAATCCATGTCCCTTTATCCTAAATCTGCCTTAATAATATATATATATATAATAATATAACCTAATGTCATGTAAAGTTTCACATTTAGAGCCCTTTATCAACACCTCAAACCTCTCTGCGTCATAGCCACCACCTCACTCCTAGAGAAAATTCCCAGGTGAATCTGAGCTTTCACTGCTGGAATGCACTCTAATGGGCGTTTTATCAAATGGAGCAACAGGGTGTGCTACTGGTGCTGCAGAGCAACATTGTTCTCTCAGATTAAATGCAGGGCACAACTACAACTATGTGTTTTTTCTCTAACAACAAAACATTGATATCAAAGAGTGCTCAACTCTAGTTTGAACTTTAGCAGCTATTGCATCAGCAGACCATGAACTCAAGGCTCATGTGACATTAAGATAATAAGCAGAAAGTTGATGCTGAGTTGTTTTTCTTGCTTGATTCTGTGTAATTCTACTGTGTAAGTTTTGCTAAAATGCAGTAATTGAACTAATCCCATGGGCATGTGATGGGGAACTCATCATCATTGAGTCATGTGGCAAGATTGCATGGTTTGTCCATTAGGAGGCCCAAAACCATAAAAATAATTTTAGTCATAAATCTGTCAGTTTTTTAACTTGTTTGAATTAGTAATAAGCAACAATTCAAATTAGACCCAGAAACACAATTGCATGCCAGCTAAAATATAGTTTTGAGAGGCATTTAAGGAATATACAGTATGTGATTTAGGCCCTTAAGCTATTTTACTTTTTTTTTTCTCATAAATATACAGAGCAAATAGGATCAGAAGCCAGTAAAGGCATTTTTTTTAAACAAAGCAGAGAATTGTAAATTATGTACTCTTCTAAATTTAATACTATTCATATTAAATGAGTTTCACTGTTTTGTGCTTTGTCAGTTTTAAGTTAATATCAAGCATTTACACTTTCCATCATGTATTTTTAATTTAAGTTTAGAAGATATTAAGAACCAATAATTAATTAAAATAATTTGTCACCGTTTTTTTTTTGTCACAGTCCCCTCCTTGAACCGCCACCTTAACATGGTGGAGGGGTTTGAGTGCTCGAATGATCCTAGTAGCTATGTTGTCTGGGGCTTAAATGCCCCTGGTAGGGTCTCCCATGGCAAACAGGCTCTAGGTGACGGGTCAGACAAAAAGCGGTTCGAGAATCCCTCATGATGACTACAGAATCGAGGCACGCAACGTCGCCCGGTACGGCGGAGCCGGGATCCCACCCTGGAGCCAGGCCTGGGGTCGGGACTCGTCGGAGAGCGCCTGGTGGCCGGGTTGCTCCTCGCGGGACTCGGCCGGGACAAGCCCGAACCAGAGACGCGAGACCATCCCCCAGTGGGCCCACCACCTGCAGGGGGAACCGTGAGGGACCGGTGCAAAGAGGATTGGGCGGCGGACGAAGGTGGAGACCTCGGCGGCCCAATCCCCGGATGCTTAGACTGGCTCTAGGGACGTGGAATGTCACCTCGCTGGGGGGGAAGGAGCCTGAGCTGGTGCGGGAGGTCGAGAGATATCGACTAGAAATAGTCGGGCTCGCCTCCACGCACAGCGTGGGCTCTGGAACCCATCTCCTTGAGAGGGGCTGGACTCTCTTCTACTCTGGAGTGGCCCGCGGGGAGAGGCGGTGGGCTGGTGTGGGTTTGCTTGTTGCCCCCCAGCTCAGCCGTCTCGTGTTGGGGTTTACTCCAGTGGATGAGAGGGTCGCATCCCTGCGCCTTCGGGTTGGGGAGAGGTCTCTGACTGTCATTTCGGCCTACGGGCCGAGTGGTAGTGCGGAGTACCCGGCCTTCTTGGCGTCCCTGTCGGGGGTGTTGGATAGTGCCCCTCCTGGGGACTCCATTATTCTGCTGGGGGACTTCGATGCCCACGTGGGGAACGACAGTGACACCTGGAGAGGCGTGATTGGGAGGAATGGCCTCCCCGATCTGAATCCAAGCGGTGTTTTGTTATTGGACTTATGTGCTAGTCACAGATTGTCCATAATGAACACCATGTTCAAACATAAGGGCGTCCATCAGTGCACTTGGCACCAGGATACCCTAGGCAGGAGGTCAATGATCGACTTTGTTGTCGTATCATCAGACCTTCGGCCGCATGTTTTGGACACTCGGGTGAAGAGAGGGGCTGAGCTGTCCACTGATCACCACCTGGTGGTGAGTTGGATCCGCTGGAGGAGGAGAAAGCCGGACAGACTTGGCTGGCCCAAGTGCATAGTGAGGGTCTGCTGGGAACGTCTGGCAGAGCCCTCGGCCAGGGATGTATTCAACTCTCACCTCCGGGAGAGCTTTGACCAGATTCCGAGGGATGTTGGAGACATAGAGTCCGAATGGACCATGTTCTCCACATCTATTGTCGATGCTGCTGCCCGTAGCTGCGGCCGTAAGGTCTGCGGTGCCTGTCGTGGCGGCAATCCCTGAACCCGGTGGTGGACACCGGCAGTAAGGGATGCTGTCAAGCTGAAGAAGGAGTCCTATCGGCTGTGGTTGGCTTGTGGGACTCCTGAGGCAGCTGACGGGTACCGTGGGGCCAAAGGTGCCGCGGCCCGGGCAGTGGCAGAGGCAAAAACTCGGACCTGGGAGGAGGTTCAGTGAGGCCATGGAGAAGGACTACCGGTTGGCCCCGAAGCGATTCTGGCAAACCGTCTGGCGCCTCAGGAGGGGGAAGCAGTGCTTCGCCAACACTGTTTACAGTGGGGGTGGGGAGCTGCTGACCTCGACTGGGGACATTATCGGCCGGTGGAAGGAAAACTTCGAGGATCTCCTCAATCCTGCCATCACGCATTCCCTGGTGGAAACAGAGGCTGGGGACTCGGGGTGTGACTCTTTCATCACCCAGGCTGAAGTCACCGAGGTGGTTACAAAGCTCCGCGGTGGCAAGGCTTCGGGGTTAGATGAGATCCGCCCTGAGTACCTCAAGTCTTTGGATGTTGTGGGGCTGTCATGGTTGACACGCATCTTCAACATTGCGTGGCGGACGGGGACAGTGCCTTTAGATTGGCATACTGGGGTGGTGGTCCCCCTTCATAAGAAGGGTGACCGGAGGGTGTGTTCCAACTACAGGGGGATCACACTCCTCAGCCTCCCTGGTAAGGCCTACGCCAGGGTATTGGAGAGGAGAGTCCGGCCGATAGTCGAACCCCGGCTTCAGGAGGAGCAGTGTGGTTTTCGTCCCGGCCGTGGAACACTGGACCAGCTCTATACCCTCTACAGGGTACTCGAGGGTTCATGGGAGTTTGCCCAACCGGTCCACATGTGTTTTGTGGACCTGGAGAAAGCATTTGACTGTGTCCCTCATGATGCCCTGTGGGGGGTGCTCCAGGAGTATGGAATCGGGGGCCCCTTACTAGGGGCCATCCGATCTCTGTACAAGTGGAGCAGGAGTTTGGTTCACATTGCCGGCACTAAGTCAGACCTGTTCCTGGTGCATGTTGGACTCCGGGAGGGCTGCCCTTTGTCACAGGTCCTATTCATAACTTTTATGGACAGGATTTCTAGGCGCAGCCAAGGGCCGGAGGGGGTCTGGTTTGGGGACCAGAGGATTTCGTCTCTTCTTTTTGCAGATGACGTGGTCCTGCTGGCCCCATCTAGCCAAGACCTACAGCATGCACTGGGGCGGTTCGCAGCCGAGTGTGAAGCGGCTGGGATGAAGATCAGCTCCTCCAAGTCCGAGGCCATGGTTTTCGACCGGAAAAGGGTGGCTTGTCCTCTTCAGGTTGGAGGGGAGTTCCTGCCTCAAGTGGAGGAGTTTAAGTATCTCGGGGTCTTGTTCACAAGTGAGGGAAGAATGGAGCGGGAGATCGACAGACGGATCGGTGCGGCTGCCACAGTAATGGGGGCGCTGTGCCGGTCCGTTGTGGTGAAGAGAGAGCTGAGCCGAAAAGCGAAGCTCTCAATTTACCGGTCGGTCTACGTTCCTACCCTCACCTATGGCCATGAACTTTGGGTCATGACCGAAAGAACGAGATCCCAGATACAAGCGGCTGAAATGAGCTTACTCCGTAGGGTGGCCGGGCACTCCCTTAGAGATAGGGTGAGGAGCTCGGCCATCCGGTAGGAGCTCGGAGCAGAGCCGCTGCTTCTCCACATCGAGAAGAGCCAGTTTAGATGGCTCGGGTGTCTATATCGGATGCCTCCTGGACGCCTTCCTCGGGAGGTGTTCCAGGCACGTCCCACCGGGAGGAGGCCCAGGGGACAGCCCAGGACACGCTGGAGGGACTATGTCTCTCGGCTGGCCTGGGAACGCCTTGGGCTCCCCCCGGAGGAGCTGGTGGAGGTGTCTGGGGAGAGGGATGTCTAGGCGTCTCTGCTGAGTCTCCTGCCCCCGTGACCCGGTCCCGGATAAAGCGGAAGACGACGAACGAACGAATGAACAAATTTGTCACAGTCACATAAATTTGTGGAAAATGTTTCAAAGCGACAGTGTGGGAAAAAATAACCTGTCCTGAAGAACATGGGTATCTGAACTATCCTCCAACTGTTATACTTTTAAAACAACATTGCATTTGAATCTACATTATACTGTAAATATATTTAATTCAATGAGCCATTCACAAGCAGATTATGACATTGAGGTTAGAAATGATAATTCATTTGACGTCGCATATGGAGTTTAAAGTAAAACATCCTCCGCAGAAGGCGTCCGCATTGAAATGTTCCTGTTGTCAGCTGAACTGGGCAGCATGTTTCCAAACATCAACTCCCATCTTCAGAGGATATACTCTAAGAGTCTGATGGACAGATTATATATAAAGGAATTGTTTCAGTATGAAGCAAAATATTATTTAGGTGTAGCAGGCCTGTGAGAAGTGGGACAGAGTCAGTGACAGCGTGAACTACACACCACCTCCCCAACCTAACATTGTCCGCTCTGCAGAATATCTTTTTATTAACTGTGGAAAGGCAGCTGCTCTGCATAAGTCAAGATTATGTTGACCAAATCATGTCACCAATATTTCTGTACGACCTAAGGAACACTTACTTATCTTTTTTAAGATGAGAAGAAGGACTTTCTCTTGGTCTTTCTAACACATGAACATGTTTTCATCTAAATCATTTCTCCTGTCCTGCTGGAGGATGACCCTCTGCCTCATGGAGGCTCAACTCTGTACCTTTTAATAATGGGTTACAAAGTGCTCCATATGTTGAAAGCTTGGGATATTGGTTTCTAACATAAGCCTGCTTGAAACATCTGACCTGTTTGCTGTGTTGCTTGGTCTTCATGATGGTGTTTGTTTATCTTCTCTAAATAAACTACTGAGGCCTTCACAGAACAATGCAATTATACTAAGATTTAGTTAAACAGATGGACTTTATTAATTAATTAGACTCCTGAAGGCAAATAATCTCATTGCCTTTTATTCAGGGATGTCCATGTAAAGGGACTGAATACAAAAGCACACCACACTTTTCAGTTTTGTTTGTAAAAGAAAAAGGGACAACCATGTTTTATAATCGTTTATGTTAAAAAACACAGTGGAGCAAGAGCAGCAGGTTACACGACTCCCCAAATAATCTCTGAATGCGGAAACGTCACACACTGAACCTCAAGCAATTTTGATTCTGTGGTTCTTCACAATTCTTTCAGACTCTGGAATCTTGATTTTCCAAACAAAATGCAAAATATGCACCCAATAGTCCAGCACTTTTTCTCCCTAGCAGAGGACAGGTAAAATGCTTCTAACATTGTCTCTGGTTCAGGAGTGGTTAAGGAATGAAACAAGTGAAGACCATTTCCTGGATAGAGCTGTGTGGTGGTTTTTGAAGCACTGACTCAAGGTGCAATCCACACCTTTTGAATCTCCCTGATATTCTTAAATGGGCTTTGCTTCACAATTCTCAATCCTGTGCTTATCCTTGTTGCTTGTACAACATTTTTTCTTCCACCAAACCTTCCCTTAATGTGCTTGGAGACAGCTTTTTTAAGGACGACCTTTTTTGGCTTGTGGAGGGTGTTGATCAATGTAAGCTGGACAACTGTAAGTCAGCAGTCTTCGCCATGATTGTGCAAGGAAACAACATCCCTCTTCATTCTTCAGTATGATTTCAGAAGCTGAATTTTGGGTTTTCATTAGCTGTCATCCATATTCATCCAATTTAACAAAAGTACAATCTTGATATTTGTGTGCAATGATCTCATTTTCTGAACTGAATCAACTTTTTAATTATATTCTAACTAAATGAGATCTATCTGTAAAGCTCACTTAAATTCATGCGGAGTTTTTAAATAGGTGTGGTGGATGTGGATGGAGAGAGAGAAACGTTTTCGTTCCCAGAACCCAACCGGAGGACCGAAGATATCGCTTAGTCACGCCGTTAGTTAACCGGGAGAAGAGAAGCAGCGCCTCCCCCGTGTACTCACCGATTGGTTAGTGCGCCTCTCGGGCTCGCCTACCCCTCAGACAGTGTTCAGCTAGGGCGGGGCTGACTCTCCTCGAACCTGAATTACCCTACAACCGGCGGCAGAGAGGGAACTTCGGTCGCTCGATTCATGGAACAACGTGGAAATGCTCCGTCCGTAGGAGAGAAGGGGTCCGGACAGCAGCCATATCCCTCTCACGCCCATCTGTTTTCCTGCTTCTGCCACTGCTGAGTCCAGCACTGAAGGGATTGGATTTTACGCACGGCACCAGGACTGATATTTAAAAAAATAAATAAAATCACACATCTGCTCGGTGGAAAAGAAACGCCGTTTATTGCTGCGCCGCTGTTAGGATGATGTGACAAACCGGAGATCTGCTGCCTGTGGAAGAATCTCAGAATACGGATATATTTTATTCAGCTGGACGCTATAAGGGTGAGTTGAGTCTTTTTTTTTTTTTATCGTGACTGTGCTGCTGTGGTCGACCCATACGGAAGCCAGGAAGGCAGTCGGAAGAAGCGCTCAGCGTCGTGATCATTAAGGAGGAAACCAGCTGCTTTAAAGTCAACTGAATTTAATGGCCAATTAACTGGTCAGCCTGAGAACCCTTAAGATTCAGGTGGCAGGTGACACTTTGGGACACTGTGTTCTGTGCTGTTTGCTGCGGTTTGTAGAGGAGTTGTCATCGTGAAAGTGGGAAATTTAAAGTGTTCCAGTCCAGCAGCTTATAATTGGGTTCACTCTACCAGGCCCAACCAGCTTTATTATAATTCTTTTAAAGGCGGTGTATACTGAAGGTGCCCCAGTGAAATGAATGAGGAGGGTTTGTAAATAACTTTTTCTATTTGAGCTCATACTTTAATAAAACAAGGAGACATTATTTAAATACAACCCACACAAGGTTTGTTTCTAATTATTATGTTTGGGGTAAGCTTCAGTGTGTGATAAGGGACTGTGGTGACTGATCAAGCAACTCACACCATTTCCAGTTTCACCATGACCTCATTCTAATTCTTCTTCTTCCTGGTCACCATCAGCATCCTTCTCCTCATGCAAATCAGCTTACACATTTCCTTTTACACTGTTGCACTTGTTTGAATATATAAATGTTAGTGCAGGTTTACCAGAAAAGAGAACCAAGTGCCACCTTGTGATGTGTTTTTTTGTCCCAAAATCACTGCCTTTTTGTTGCATTAAACAACTGTGACTTAAAGTGGCTCATAGTCAAAAGTCACGATTACAGCAACCCCCAAAATACCAAAATTTGACTCGGTGTTCTAAGACGCTATCACGAGCAGCCTACATATCTGCGATCTTGTTGACAAGTTTCGCTCATCACTGTCCTACAATACCTGGCCAGGCCGAAGTGAAACCGTAGCCACACTGTATTGGAAACTGCTGACTTATTTTGGCAGACAGGACATAGCAGCACATGGCCAAGTTTGTGTGCCCGGTGTTCCTAAAACATTATCACATGGAGCAAGAGGGGTGGGTGATATAATCAGACCAATAAAGCAAACCCCTGTTGTGTGATAGTAGCAGTCATGCTCATCTTCTGTCTCTGCTCCAACTGGATCCCACAGAGACAATTCCCAAAGTGTGCTGCTTCTCATGGTACTGGAAAGCAGCTCTGACGAAGAAGATCTCTCATTCAGCCTGGCCTTTTATCGACAGGGTAGCATGAGAGTTTTTTAGGCATCTGTTGACAGGGCGACACAGTAATCATGCCAGCATGACTCATGGCACAGTTTCTGTCTGTCAGTCTGGCCAAGTGCACAGTCCTGGAGAAGTTCTTCATGGTCTTACCTTCAAATACAGAGCCGAATTTCATGCTCAGCGCTCATGCTGTCAACTTTCATTCATTGCCAGTCTCCCATAGATATTTTTTTCTATGCACCTAAACTATTCAGCACTAAAAAAAACACTCCTCATTTAGTGTATTTTAGTCACTGGCCTATTATCAATTAAAGATGATGCATCTAAAAGGACAACACATTTGTCTAGTTCACATTTGTTTCATATTTGATGCTTGATTTTAAGTTGGACTGCAGGGAAACTTTCTTGCTCACAAATGTGGGTGTACCCTCTGGGGTTGCTGGTCATTTTCTTCAGTTTGTCTAGCTTGAGCTCTCTCTGAGTTGGCTGAAATGAGTTTCGGTTGCCTGAACAGTTCCATGTGTGTGGAGCACATGATTCTCCAAGTAACCTTAGGCTGTTTTAACCCACAAAACACATCTGGATCACATGCAATAGACGTGTTCTTCTGAGAATCGATTTAATCAGGCAATGTATTGTCTCCTTTTATTTATTTGTAAAATGTTGATATATCCATTATTATGACATGCCTTAGATTTTAAAGTCTCAAATGCTTGCAGCATGTATACATGAAAATCCTGTAAGAAAACTTGATAGAAGTGACAAAAGATTTGAGATTGGGGAGTAAAATAACCTTTCAACACCAAGATCCTAAATATACCCCAAGACCTATAACAGAACAGTTTAGATCGACGCATATTCATCTGTTAAAATGGCCCAGTCAAAGTCCAGACCTTTATCTAATTTAGAATCTGTAGCAAGACTTGATGTTCACAGAAACTCTCCATCAAATCTGACAGAGTATGAGCTATTTTTCAAAGAGGAATAGATTTTAGTATCTACATATGCTAAGCTGGAAGAGACATATGACAAAAACTTGCAGCTACAGTTACAGTGAAAGGTGGTCCTACAAAGCACTGACTTAGCCGAGCTGAGCACAAATGCACACCACACGTTTCAGATTTTTAATTCATAAAAACATTTGAAAAAACACAAATGACTTCCCCTCCACTTCACTATTATACAGTTCTTTGCGTAGGTCACATTTAATCCTAATGGAATAGAAGTTAGTGGTTGCAATGAGACTAAATGTGAAAAAGGTTAGAGCATGAATACTTTTGTAGGGCCCTGTGTTCTGCTACTGTTAATATTTGCCTCTTGGGTTGACTTGTTATTGGCAGGCATGGCAACAATACCTGGAGCAGTCAAACACGCAGACCAACTTGTTCTTCCAGTCGAGAAACAAAAAGAATGCATGCCTGCATGGTAAATTGTTACAACTGTCCCACAACTGAGGTCAAATGGATCATAGTTTTAGAAGCTCGTCTATGTTAGATGGCTAAAGAGCTCAAAAAGGAGCATTTTCTGGATTTCTCCAATGCACTGGCTCAGCGCCTAGCTGCTTGACTTTGATGTGGTTGTGGTTTTGAGTAAATTGTCACAAAATGCTGTGTTTTTCACTTTTTTGCATGTGTTACGCTACGATGTCTGTGGAATGCATCCAAAATATAACATCCAAACAGACACATCCTGCTGTCATATCAGCTGAGTAATGAAAACAACATCAATTGGGTCAGATGTAGACAGTTATTGACATGAAAAACCCCTCATGAGGATTATTGTTCATGTGCGTCTTGGGAGTACAGTATGCAGGCTATTACTCCAGAGTTCAACCATTGCAGCCAGCTGTACCTATCCCCATGACACCTTTAGTGGCTGCATGATGCAGCGACCGGCATGACGATGAAGTCAGTTGTGATGTAATGCTGTAATACAACAGCAGGGCTATTTCAGGTTTACCTCTAAGCCTCCAATGCTTCCATCTGCCAGCATGCCACCCTGCCTTTCTCCCAGTCAGCACCTCATATGTCATGAGCAGGACATGAACTGGCTTTCGCTGAACGTACTGGAAACTTTTGACACACAGGGAAAGATGTAGAGTGCAACATCGAGTGTCCAAGTCACAATGAATGATTTTATTTAACTCAAACTAACCTTAGATTGTAATATGGACGAAGACGTCTGGTTTTGAATTGGTGTTTTCATTACGTTTGAGGGTGTTTGACCTGAGGGCCATGTTCATTCTCAGAGAGATGGAAGTACGCTATGTGTGTTTCCCACAAGCCTTGTTGCTTCTTTAGTAGAGCAGCAGCAGCACCTTTTTGACCTTTGATCTTCCTCTTTGAGTTTGAAGAGCTCTCAAAGGTTGGGTAGTTCAAATAACTCAAGAAATTCCCGCCTTTACCTGACACACTGAGTGTGAAATATGTATACTGGGTGTGAAAAGTTTTACTTCAGTAAATAACTGAAACAGGCTTCCGTTACTGCAATACAACTAGTCTGCCAACTAATTTAGTCTCCTTGCTGGAAGTAGGTCTAAATTACACCAATATTACACCCAGATGCACCTCGAGAGGTGGTCACACACCAATAATCACAGTGAGCTGCAAGGATTGTAGGCAGTGTGCTGTGGCTATATGACAAAAGCAAAGACAGTCTGTTGGTGTCACTGATCAGCAGAATCTTATGCAGAAAAGAACAGGATGAGGATGCCAATGAAACACGTTTTTTTGCTGGCCTAAAGCTATTAAGCTTATTTTTACATTGCTCCATTAATTAGAATTTTGAAGAATTGTTTTTATCATAATCCCTATTTGTGCATATGAATGTTTAGCACACTTTTAACATTACATAAGATCACTAAAATATACACATTTAATTCTATAAAAGGTAAAATTTTAGATCCATTTGACAGTTTTATGAAATTGTTTGTGTCAACAGGATATTGATTTACCACCTTCTCACAGTGATAAAAATCTTACACAGAGTAAGTAAAACTAATGGACAGTCAATTAGCTTGGCTTTCTTTTCATTCTGAGTGACTAAGGATGTGGTGGAAAAAAACAACAGGGATGTTTAGAACCTGAGTTGTCAGAATCCATTTATAGTATATAGATGTCTATGATGCTTTATTATACACTCATAAATTAAAATGCCAGGAAAAATTATGCCTCACATTGGATTGAGTGACTTGTCTCCTAAGGCACTGAATGCATTAGGACATCCTGCTTGCACAGAGGTCGGCAAGATATAGACTAAATCCCTGACATGTATTTTGTGTATATTTCTGTTAAATGCTGCAAGTTTCTAGCCACGCCCCTTTGGTTCCATAATCTCAGCTACATGCTCTAAGGCACACACAGCCCATGTTCTTGTCGGATCAATTGTATGATGTGCAGAAATAAGGTAATCAATAACAGGGGTTTGTGGTTGTGTTTTTTTTTTTTTGCTGAATTACAACACTCAATGCAAAGGGTTTAGTTTTAAAGCAGAAGAACAAGTGTTAAAGGTAACTTTTGTCCACACATAAAGTTGAAAGCATCTTGCTAGGGGAGCTAGTATTAGCCTGCCGTTCCTGGAAAGCCCTCACTATGCAAGGATCCCAAGCAGTAGTAAGATGCGTGATTCCTGAGGAACTTGTAGCTATACTAATTTAGAAAACAAAGCTTCATGTGTTTTAGGTGATGTTAGAATGTTACAGCAATTTTATTTTACCCAGTTAACACTGTTGGGTGGTGGGGTTGCATGATTTTTATGTTCATATCATTGTACTGTAGTTCTATACTTTTTCTTTTCTTTTATTATTAACATGTAACTTTGTTTTAATTATGAAAATAGTAAGATAATTAACAGGTAGAATTTTTAGATGCCATTAAATTCAGATTATTTTCTCTGAAACCTCTGAAATGTTAGCTATTAACCACAACATTATAGAAACTCAATATTTTGTTTTGTATAACGTGAAATTCAGAAAAATTTAAATTGAAAAACCAAAATTGGGAAAATTGGAATAGATTTTTATAGGGTCATAAACTACCCAGTTCCATAAGAATTAAAATGATTAAAGCCCTAATGCCTAATTAATTATATCTTAGTCCTTTCTACAGATTCTATAGGACCCTAAAGTAAAGAAGGTTATTTTACAGTATGTTTATTTTAGACAAATTCAAAATAGTTGGCTAAGATGTTTAAATAAACAAATTTAACTTGATTTTATTTTTCCATGACAAAGATAAAAATTACAAAGGTGTGTTTAAAACAAATAATGGCTTTCAGAATTGTTGAAAGGCAGGTAAAAAATATATATATAATTTCCACTCCTCCCCCTAACCAAGAATAAGAACAAAACCTAAGATCAAATAAAAATATTATTGAAATATTTATTATTATTAATAGTTTGTAAATTTAGACCATGTTCTGCTTTTATCGGTGCTGTTTCGTAGCTAGCTCATTGTTGGTTCAGACGTCCAACTCAAGGAACACCCAAACTGATACACTATCGCAGCCCTGATACAACGCCAACAAGAGTGAGGTTTTAAATAGGGAACCCCCCACGCCCCGCAACTCCACCCAGGCCAAGTCCTGCTTTGCTCCCAGCTCCTCTATTTTTAGAGCCGTCAGTTGTCATGCCCAGAGTTTGTGAATCCTCATTGTGTACCAAACTGCTAAACCTATGCTGACTGTTCCTTGGATGGAAGCACACACAAATTTGTATCTGGAGAGTTTCAGCAGTCCCACCAACATCCACTAAACTCGCTCCAGCTGCTTTCCCAGAAATGGAAAGGGCGTGTTTTGGGCTTGTGTAACATTTCTTATTTTTGACTTATTTTTGACTCTGATGATGTAGATCTGTCTTGAGTCTGAATTTTTGATTTCCTTTTCTGCTAAAATGGAATCTTTTACATATCAATAGACAAGTGCTTTTTAAACGTTTGGGTACCAGCTTTTTTGACTTAAGTAGATTGGAATTTTTTTTGTTATCCGTCAGAGGCGTTGAAGTGGCAGGAAGCCAGTTGCATTTTACATCTTTGAGCATATACCTCACAATGCAACTCTCAACTTGCTCTGTCTGCATTCGCTTTCTACTTACAAATATTGTTAACATTCCTGCTATTTCCCAGCTAGCCCAGCTTGTAATACTGTGCAGGGAAAAAACTATGTACCCCTCATTTATGATGACCATGCCCAGTTTTAGAGAAGGCAATATGTGGTGTTTGTATATCTTCCCTTAAAAGCACAAAAACAAACTTTTATATAGAAGCAATAAAGTCTTTTTAATTAGGGTTCAAACATGACGTTCTGTCTACCAAACCAAACATTTAGCAGTGATTTCATTATTTGTCTTTGGTGACATTATTAATTGTGTGTGCTCTGTCATGAGTTGGAAAAACTGACTTTAGTTCCTATATATATATATATATATAAAAAAAAAAAGTGTGTGTGTGTTTTCCCTTGTTCCATCAGTTGTAAGGAGGCCTTCCTATTTGTGGGCTTTGGGACTGTCCCAAAGGAGCTGCCCCGTCTTTCCTGTTTTCCGTTGATTTTGTCAGGAATTTTCCACAGGTCTTTCATCCCTGATGTATGGGTTTAGTCTCCCCACTTCCTTAGCATTCATCCTTGGTTTTACAAGTCTTTGAACCCCCCTCAAAGATTCAGCCTTACCCACTTTGAAAATCTGGGTGAATATTAATGTAAATAATTATTGTGAGCTGTAGCAATCCATCAGTCATCCATCAGCAATCTATCAGTAAACGAATTATAGAAAAGAAAATCACATCTGAATCATAACATACTGAACTAATGCTAAAACAAAGCAAGTCTTATCAACTGAAAAGCAAAGCATTTACAATCCTTTGAAAGAAGACAACCAGCCGATAAAGAAAACAACAGCTCAGACTGTGAGAAGAAAAACAACAAAGCTTGTACAGTGAGACGTCTGTTGTTTTCCCAGTGTGGATACTTTATCTCTCAGACAAGGATCCAACTGCCCTCATATTCTGGTAAAAACACACTTTATTATTTCTTTGTGGTTCTTTTCTTCTTCTGCTCTGCTGAGTAGAGAGTGCACAAACCAACACATTGCCTCTTACAGGCTATAGTAAAAAAACTGTAGATATCTGAGTGGAACGCGATTATTCAACTGAGGTAAAAATAGTATGAATAGGAGCATGTGCTTTTCCACGAGGTCCAAACATCTCCCGTACACAGACACAGAGGTGTAAGTCCAGCCCTTATGAGTTTGCAGGAGTCTGAGTGTCAGATACCCAGAGAAAGATGAATAATGATGGTTTGAGTACAAGTTCTTTGACCTAACTGTCATTTTGAAGATGGGGTTTGGGGGAGGGATTCACGAGCATTCACATCAGCACCCACTCAGTGCATTTAACAAAGATGTCGGTTGGTTGGGTTTGACGAGGGGTGTAGTGTCAGCTGCTTACAAGACCACCAAAATCTTAATGGATATGTGGCTCCCTCCTCAACCATCTCTTTGACTTAAAGACATATCTGGACACAAAACAGACCTTTTTTAGTCTGCCAAGGAGTTCAGGAGAGTGGTGATGGTATCTTTTTTGGTGGTTTGGATTTCTAGAGGTCCTTCACTTTGGATTGAACACCTGGAAACAAGTTTCTTTTTTAGATGCATCCTATCTCTTAACACCCTTGAATCAAATAAATGGCTCCTTACAAGGCTCCTGCAGAGCTGAATGAGGAAATTCAGCAATTTGATTCAGGTGTGCCGAAGCAGGAATGCAGCTAAAAGTTGCAGGGTGGTTTCTCTTGAGGACTGGGCAACCCTGGCATAGAGTATGATACTGAACAGTAATCACAACCACGGCTCCAAACACTGACTAAGGGCTGGACTCGGTCGGGCCCATCTCTTGCTTGGATGTAAAGCTTTGTTTTTTTTTCTTGTTCCCTTAGGTTTAGATGTCATACTCGGACAAAAAAACAAAGTTCCTCATGTCTAATGAACCCATGTGGTGAACCTGCCAATCAGGAATGCATTTTGCAAACATTGGTGCTGCAATGTGAGCAATCAGAGTTATACCTCTTCAACATCGGATGCATCACTGATGTAAAACGTTTACCACAAAATGTGCTCCTTTCTAAATAAAACGGTCTGCTAAGAGTTAGTTTGCACAAGCGATTTTAAACGCACATAGTCATGTCACAGAAAAAGCAGTTTGACACTTTGTTGACAAACAATTTGTTTTCGCCGTAATGAACTTTTAACATTAAGCATTGTTATCAATAATTAGGGGTTATTCTAATATAGTGATCAACCTATATTCTTGTTTTGTCTTGTAAGAGCATCCAACATAGCTTCAGGTGGTTTTATATCAACAAATCGGGACAATAACAGTTTGGATTGACACAAAATATACTGTAACAAGTCTGTCATTTGTTAGAGCTGCTTCTGAGTAAAACTAGTAAAGCCATCAAAAGATTTTCCCTTATTGGGCGTAGAGACCCAAATCTCACTTCACATTTGTCCAATGCACATAATTTATGTGATCTACCAAAATGTCTGGTTGGATTTGTTCTCTTGTTAGACCCAAGGATAGTTTTTTCTGTGGATTGAAAATGGCCCTCAATGTTTTCAGTTCTTTATCCGTTTCATATTACAGTTAAACATGATGTGTTTGATTTACATGTAACTGATTTGTGAGATTGTGACGCATGAGGCTATTGAAAGCACCTCACACATGCTTTGAATATTGACTTATCTGTGGGTCACATAATGCTCTACCATGCAAGCTTAATATTACTTTTTATAATACCTTGCAGCCTTACTTCCCTTTCGTCCATTATGCCTATTGAGCACATGAAAGAGATTCAAATTTGGGAGCGTATTATAATTACCTAACCGCTGTGTGGGGAAATAGAATGATTTGCCCTCCGTCTAATCCAGAGACGGGCCAGAAGATTAAACATGTCTCTGCTGCTGCTGTTGTCACCACAAAAATAAAAAAATAATCCTCCTCCCTGCATAGAACCAAGTTTAAACATGTATCACTTATAGTAGCACTGTATTAAAGTCTCTATATGTATTTTAGTGATAGGACAGATGGTGATTTCATATTCTCTGTATGATTTGCATAAATCTAAGCACCATTGGGTACAAAAGTTGCCATGTGCATACTACTGTATGGCTCAGTGATAAAGCAAAAACATCATATTATTTTTAGATTTTTGTTTTTTTTACAGTAAGATCACAATTTTATCTTGAAGATACAGTGTCTTCTTTAACTCTCATCTGAGCTTTATACTACGATAACCCAGAGGGTCCCAGAAGACAAGTTAAAAAAAAAGTCTAAAGTCTTTGTTTTGCGAATTAATTGTAGCTCCGTATTTGTGAAGTTTTATCGTTTTAGATCAGACATCTACGCTTATATTTTATCCTTGATAATATGGGTAATACCCATTCTTCTACAGTACAAGCCACACTTGACATGTCGGATAGGACGCTGAAATATCTTGCTGATCTCTGTGCAGCAGGCTTGCCTTTCTCAGAAGGCAGTTTTTTTTCTCACATTACAGTCACATACGCCTTGTCATGGCCAGAGATGGGATGTGTAAGTTTACACGTGCCGTGTGGATGTGTTACTGTGCTTGTGAGCATTTGTATGTTGTTTCCTTGGTTGTGTTGACCGGACACTAAGAATGCACCCGGTTTGCAGCGTGTTTCCTGCCTTCATTTACACATCACCCCTCCCCTGCTCTGCATTTCCTTCCTTCCAGTGCTCCCCAGTAAAACAAGCAGTAACCATACCTTCTCAAGCTGGTGGTCTTCCACAGAGGATGTGACATCAGCTTTAATGTCCATCCTTTGTGGAGTATTTTTATTTCTGCTGATTGGTTAGATAACAATGATCACCTGCACTGTTGTATTGCTCTTGCATCTTATACTGCTCTATATTTACTCTCACTCACTTAAAACTGTGCACATATATTTATATTATATTGTAGATATGTTTATACTGTTTAATTTGTACTGTATTGCACCGACTACGCCAAAACAAATTCCTTGTATGTCCAAAAACGTACTTGGCAATAAAGCTTTTCTGATTCTGATTCTGATTCTAACTATGGTATTTAAAAAAAAAAAAAAAGACATTTGCATTAGTAAGTCTATAGCTTAGCTTTTTGCACTATACACACCTATATGATGACACTGCTAAACCTCGATTAAATTAACTAGCCGTGTGCCTCATGTCGATGAATTCTTGTCAGCTGGGAATTTGCTTAGTCCGCCATTTCCATTGATGGAGGAATGAAAACTTAAGCCAGCCCTTGCTTTTTTTTTTTGACTATCATCAGACTGCACAATGACCCTTGTTCAGCCCAGTCCACACCAGTCCATACAATGAAGACTTTTGTAGTCTTAAATCAGGCTGATATCATGCTGGAAACTATGCAGATGTGGATCACATGTTGTCAAGACATGCTCTTTCAGAGATACTCACCTACTCGGACTTTCTGGAGACATTAATTTGGTGGTATGAAATCCATGGATACATGTTGGTGAACCAAAAAGACTTGACCTTAATTGTTTGGTCAAAACAACAGTTCTATTTAGTTGTCCAATTTACAGAATTAAAGTTGGCAGCAGAGGTTTTCCGAGAGGATATATTTGAAGTGTAAGGTTCAGGGGTGCTTTATTAATACTCGTAAGTAGATTTGCTTTCAGTGGTTCAAAATATTCACACATTCATACAAGCATCTTGGCTCACAAAGAAGTATTCAAATAAATATAACAATGCTCAAAGTGCTACAAGCTTCATAAATGAAATCAAAGCAGGACACAGAAGAGGATGTAGTGACATTATCTATATCCGTGGATACCATCAACTAGTGTTATGTAAATTTACAAAACAAATTTTTTCCATCTCTTTGGCCTTGTCTGCATTGTAACCGTCTTTTAGGAGCCCAGAAATATGGTTGGTCACCCTGGTTGCTCAGGAAGGGTGTGTGTTATATTTCAGTAACCTTTTTAATCACATAATCTGCATAATATTCAGCGGTCCCTTCTTTTTCCATTGTGTTACATACTATCAGTGCCGTTCAACTTTCCTTTTTTTTAATAAAATTATTATAGTTTATCCTTATTCTTCCATTTTTAGTTGACATATTAAGAAATTGTCTCATTTTGATATTTTATCTCAGGATTTAGCCTACGCTGCTTCCCTTATTTTCTACAGTCTCCTTCAGCCACTGTGCTTAATTTGCGTGGGTATTATAAGTTATTTTTTAGTCTTTCTTAAACAGGGAAATAAAAATGTAAATACCAAGCGTACTGCTAGACTTTGGTAAGTGTAGCAATTGAATTGTAGTGTCATTGTGGAGGAGATTATTATACCTGGGAATAACAGTCAGTCTCCTAACCACAAGGTGTCACTGTTGAGAAAATATCTCTCAACAACAGAAAAAAAAGTGTAAAGGAAGTATATAGGTAACACTCAAACAAACGTAACATGTTGACCCTTATAATTGCAAAATCAACAACCACATTTCCGACCTGTTTCTTTTCCATTATCAAGAAGTGCAGCTCTCTCTTGAGCTTTAGCATCTTTGTTTCTAAGATAACATTCACACTGCAGGCAAATGAGACCCAAATCTGACTTTTTTGCCCATATGCGACCGATATCCGACTTTTTCATGGCAGTCAGAATGGCCCAATTCTGATCTTTTCACCTCCAAAACATTCCGAATTTGTGCCTCTTTCATATGTGGTACTAAATCGGATAACTTATCCGATAATTTTCAAAGTGTCCACAGTCAGAAAGGTCATGTCACGTTTTAGCCAATTTTTACATCGTTGTCCTGGCTCCGACTATAAATACAGACTTCTCTACAGAAGTAGCAGTCACTGGTCCACAAAAGGCCATTGTTAATAGTTGTGCTCTCTTTTTTTTCTTACCTTTCTTGTAATGTGGTCATAATATTTTCTGCTCGCTTTGCTCAACAATTTAATAATGACACATAGATGCCAAAATCCATTATTACTTCTATAAACAGTGTTTTGCTGTGTAACAGCTATTCTTCTTTTGCACATGTAGGTTGTTTTGAGGCCTGAACCATTCAATCTTAAGTCCGATGGCCGTTGCATTTAATCAGTAGTTCGAACAACCGTGCAAAAACAAATCAGATTTCAGCAAAAATTCGAATTGAGCATCAAGACTTGCTGCGTAAATGCAGCCTAAAATCTACAGTATATCTGGCATGCAGAATATAGAAGCGTTTGTGGTTGTACTTTGAGAAAATGTGATAAAGTTAAATGGGTATAATTACTGTTGCAAGGCCCTGTATATGTTCAGGTTTTTGTCAGTTTTACACTGATATAAAATTTCTTTGCTGCCTCTGATGCCTAATTTCTCTGTACCTAAATGTTTTGGATTTTGAAGGTATTAGATTTTCCCCCTCTTTACATTAATGTATGTGATGATTAGCTTCTGTTGTAGACAGTCTGAAACTGCTTATACACCACTTAATTGGGAGGTAGTTGTTTTTTCTATGCACTGATATAACAGGGTTGTACCCAATATTATGTAAAAGGTTTCAAATATTTTGTTTTAAAAGACCATATCTAGTTATCTAGACCTACGCAATATATATAGCTCATGGTGAGGGAGTCTTTGCTGTCAGCTGTTTCCTGAAGATTAAGGGCACAAGCACAGCTCTGCACTGAGACATTTTACAGCTTTACTTAGTGAGCCTTATTTTTCCACAGAAAGCATTTGTTACCTCCTAAAGGGACCTAGAAATGGCTTGTGAGAAAAGGGAAAGTGCAATACCATGTGCTGCTACCTGTATATGCACAGCAGCTCAGCTAAGATTCGAGCTGTAAATAATTTTACTGTGCACGATGATTAAAAATTTAAGTGTCATATTAGCCACACGTGTAAGAACATGTTGTGTCCATAAAGGACAAATTTAAGTAATTGGTAGGAGACATCTTGGAGATACCTGCTGGTATACACACTAAAATCTATGTGATTACATTTTGTTTCTTAGTTTCTGTTTGGTGTAACATGCCTCCATGAAACCGATTTCCTCTGCAGGATATTACTACACTGTGAAAGGGTCTTTTGCTGATAATATAATAGAGCACAGTTTTCTCGTTCTGAATTTGCCTGGGAGTGTCTTAAGGCATTGTAGAGGAAGCAAATGGATAGGATGTGATGGCAAATACAGATGTTAATTTCTTTTACAAAGATCAGTGGAAACATCTAGGTCTGTAACACTGGCTTCATAAGCACAGCGTTCAGGAGCTGTAGTCTTCTTTTTGTCAGAAAATGGGACTTGGATTCTTTTATATGTTGGGCTCACTTTTATCTAAATGCACGCGAGCAGCTCAGTTTTATAAATAGTCCACTTGCTCACAGACTGCTGTTAAAAGGCCATTTATAATTTTACAACCTATTTATATTTCTGGCTTGCAGTAAACACAGTTATGCGTGTGAGGGAGTCTGGTATTTGACTGGATACAAATCTCACTCTAATTGTAACTTCAATAGCTAAGTTTGCATTGTTAAAATGATCAGTCTGAAAGCTCAAAGCCTGAATTAAAGATATTTAAAACCCTTACGTGGGAAAATGCATAAGCAGCTCCACCATTCGTTGCTGTGCATGTCGACCATGCCCACAATCTATCCCCCCAGCCACAGCAGCGATAGCCCCGCCAAACAACATTGCATGCCCCTCGACTAGCTGTGACACTTGATCTTCGGGTCAGCTGCGGTGGATATTTCTGCTGTCTCTGTGTGTATTTCTTTTAATGTCGTAAGGGCTGGTTTGGTGTGACAGACTCGCATGTCACTAGGGTCAATTCAGATGACTGCTGCTCTTGCTGGTGCTCAGCTGCACTTCAAGCTTGTGGCTTGTGACTGTTTTGCTGTTGCATTTCTAATAGAGAAGGATGGGAGGGAGTGATATAGGAGTAAACTACTCCACTTTTTTTTAAGTGGAAGAGCTAGAGGTGCACCAACCAGAATTTTGTGGCCTATTTTCTATCTATGGTTTTTGCAACACTTTGATTTTAGCCAACTCTGGTTTCTCTTAGAGAAGAAGATCCATGCTGTGTTCTTATGCAAGGCTAGCCTTCCTCTTTTTCATTATCCATTAGCAATCAACCCCTTTGTTGGCTAACCACCGCAGGCTCTGTCAGTCTCAATGATGCAGCTCTTCAAGCCACTCAGTGTGGGGGCCTCCGATGGTGCAACACGTAGCAGCACAGCGCACACAGTGGCCGGAAACCAGTCAGCTCCTGTCCATAGTGGTTAGGCTGCATGTGGTTTCCAGGCAGCTCTCTCTGCCATTTAAGCTTAGGTCTGCTTGAGATTTTATGGAATGTGGGTATGGCACCCACAGAGGCAGAGATTATAAACGGCCTTGGATGGAGATGTAAAGAATGCAAAAATATTTCTCAAGACTTATAGTTTTTTTATGAATAACAGGTGACATAGTAGAGTTGCATAGGAATGCTTAGAAAGTGCTTGAAAATTGCCTTTTATTTTCTTGTATTATGTGACTTGAAATCATTCCCCAGGTAGTTATGTAAAGTCATGGTATAGAAAGCTGAACTGGGCCCGAGTGTATGCAGAGTGTAGTGTAAAAGACAGCGAGTGCCGGTTATGTCTGTCAGCTCTGTTTATTACAGCCCGCTGGATGTCCCTACACCTGCAAAGATGTCAGCATGTCCTTTTATTTAGTTTGCCTGCCTGTCCTCTGCTTCTTAATGTGGGTCCTGGAGAGGCACTGAATCACCCCAGAATTAATAGCAAAACATACTGAGCAGCTCATGGTCTTGTGATTGAGTGGGAGGTCCAGGTTTTTTTACACTGTGCAGGAACCTGGTCTTTCAAGGCTCAGAGATAAGTTTTTGATGTGGGTGTTTTCCCTCTGTTAGATGTGAATCTTGAAGTCAAAACAATTCTTTTTTGATTAAGTGATGGTGGTCACAAGAATGTGAGCCTCCAATCCGTCCTTATAATGAGAGCAACGGTTTCCCATGTTGTTTACATTCCAACAGAATATCAGGCATTGAAATTAAGGAATGAACAAATTAAATAGCTTGAATATTTTGTGCTTCTAATTTTTTCCTCTCAAACTTAAAGCTAGATAACATTCTCAATCTGGGAAGAGCTAATCCGTCAGCCTGGATATTTGCCAACAACTGAGTTCAGTGCCTTTTTCCCAAGGATATCTGCTGCTCATGGACTTCCTGCCAATAATATCTGATTTTTCTCAGACAGGGAGCAGCCTTGAATCTTACAAGCTTTGATTTTTTATTTTTCACAGGACGGAAAAGCAAGAAAAGCTCACATAGCCACGCTCACATTTGAGCTATGACTGCACCAACTGTTCCAGCTAAACTCCTCCTCAGACACGAGTTGCAGGCCTATACCAGTTTTACGGCCAAGTTGACTTTGGAAGATGAAGACGGAGGAAGACAGAGATAGACTTCCAAGGCATTTGGCTTTGCTACTTGGAGAACGTTGGAGGTTTACCTTGGGCTGTGACCAAATGTTCCTACTGGTCAGCAGACCTTTGGAGGAATGAAACAATAGCTGCTTGTTTATATTAATGTTTCAACATCCCACTTTGCTGGCATGTCCTACAAAATCTGTTGACAAATCTTTGCTTCACCAGTAGATGTTAAGCAAAGTAACTCTTGTTTTGCTGTCGGCTGAGAGATGTTTCAGCTATCTTCTTACTTTTTGTGTAGATGTGTGGGTTTAATTTGGCTTGTAGAAAAGAGCCATATAACTCTTATTAGCTGCAAACCTTTATGAATGCAAAGTTTTCACAAATATAGGAGATGGAAGGGTAGGTTGGAAAAAACGTCTTAGGTCCTTCCTTCTCTGAAGAGAACTAAAGTCCATAAAAACACAATCATCTGCAAACAGACGTAAACCAGGAGAATTTGCTAGCTGTTTAAGTAACTCCCAGCCGGTTTTTTTCTGGAACCTTTAAGAAGAAATGCTCCCTCTGATCTGCTCTACACCAGGAGTCCTGCTGTTTATACTAAAGGCAAAAACGATTAAATTGCAGTTAGATTTGCCTGGAGCAAGATGAGGGCTGGCATCCAAAAAACAAGACTATTCAAACTACGATATTGGCATCAAATTTGCATATAGCTAATGTTGGTAGGTTGATTAATTTCAGAGATAAAGTATTTGATGTTTCATTACTTGATTCACATGGAGCTATTTCTTCCTTCTTGTGGTATTTTGCAATAGCCTTGGGCTTGTTTAATAACCTTCAGTTAAAATACCACGAGTTCACAGAAGGAAACATTTAAAACAACAAAGTATAACATGAGGTAATTGGTTTGATTTAAAATAGAAAAACAAGAAATTTCCCAGCTCCTACAAAAAAATAGCTCAACATATTGACTGTTATAGTGTAATTATGCTTTCTACAGTATTTCATTTTGTTGGGATTTTTGATTGGGGTGTTCCTAAGCTTAATAAAAATATGAATAATAAACCCCCACGATTGCTGTCCTACTCTTTACAGATGAATAACAAACTGATACTAGCTGTTTAAATAGTCAGGCTCTCTGCTCTGGGAGAGCTTGAAGTTGGCTCCTTAACTTCCTACCCAGACTTTGCTTTCAAATAAATCAAAGTCACGCAACATTTATTTCACTTGCTGTAAAACACAGTTCTACAGGTTTTCAATATGTTTTGCCATTTAATCTTAGATTGTCATTTAACGGGATAAAACATACTTTTGCAACAATCCAACTTCCATACTCCATTTAAGTTACTCAGAAATGTCAGAGTTTTGCAAAGCACAGGTAGTGTTCTTGAAGTATGAGCGTTCATTCTTCAGATGTATCGACTTATAATATTAATTATTATTATTATTAATTATTATTAATATTAATTACATCACAGAGAGCAAGGTGTGTTTAGTAAGGTAATGGCCGAAAGTTTAGAACACAGTACCTTATTCAGTTATGTCTCAGATTCTCTCGCTTTGTTTATGCACTTTGTGAAGGTTTTAATGTATTTAACAGTGGATTAGTATGACTGCTAGTCTGGCATTTCCCATAACTGAGACATAGTTCTATCTCAGTTATAGAAGACCAAGTTTGATGATGGTGAATGTGTGAAAAAATCAGTCAAATGAAACACGTCAGCATTCCTGTTAGCGCCCATTACAGCTCCTGTATCGACAAAAGATGTTGTCTCAGATATAATGTCTGAACCTCTTTTTCCTGTCTAATTTTCATTGTATTTAATTAAATAATAAACAGCCCTTAAAGTGAACTGACTAAAGGTTGTTTTCCCTAACTCTGGCAGTTTTCCACTTTGCATCAGCCAGCCAGCCATCCGTTCTTCTAACCAGAGTTCGCACTCCAGACAAAGTCACTGGGGGTCATGCATCATACTCCTCATACCTGAACAAGGTTGAGCATTCCAGCAACACCAGTTAAATATTAATTTGCTGAATAACCCGATCTTTGCTTTATTGTTTTAATGTTTCATTGCCTTTAGAACTCAGGAATGTTATCATAACACATTTTGTAGTTGTTATTTTTGCTCTGTAAGCTTCAAATTGAGAGGTTTTGCTTAAGATGACTTGGTCAGCGGTTTACTTTTAGGTGGTGGTTTTGACCCCTGCTGACCTCTGTGTGAGGTTTTCTTGCTGCTGCTGAGAGTCTCAGACTACACTTCCCATCATCACATGGACTTAAACAGAAGCCTGTGGTGCATTAAATGCCAATGGGAAACAGATGTTGTCTTTAAATGTCATGGATTTATTTTTTATTTTCCCAAAGAGTAACAAGGGAAGTGGGGGGAGGTGATCTGATGCAAAGGATGAAAAACTCTGATGTTACCATTGCTGTGTCAGTGTCTTAGTAATACATTTTAAATGAATAATAATTTAGGTTTTTCTGATTCATTTAGTTTCAGCTCCATGGCTGCAATTTTAGACATTTGCACCTTGTAGAAAAACAATCAAAGGATGTTTTTGTGGGAACGCATTAGCAACTTCAAATACAAACCAGACCAGTATGAGAAAAATGTGAATGAAGGAAATGACAGGAAGAGGTGAGGTTAGATGGTGGGGTGGTAGAATTACAAAGCTGCAGCCGCTGGCAGCTGGCCTGATGTTGAGGTTTGTTGTACACTTTCTGTGGTCTTTGGGCCTCGTCATGGGAATTCATACTCAGTCATTAGGCTCTGGATAGACGTGTGCTGAGCTGCTTTAAACCACCTAAAGGGATTAAGATTGATGTTATGTGAGAATTAAGGGATTCTTTTTAAGGCGGCAAACTTCCTCCCACTGTAACAAAAAAAATAAATCTTTTTTTTTTTTTTTTTTTTTTACATCTAAATTATGTTTTGGCGAAGGTGACAATCAACTACTGAGCATCATTTAGCTTGTAATTAAAAGAAAAATTTTTGAACATTATTATTACATCAGAGGCAAAATGGCTACATAGCACTGAATCCTGCTCAGATTACTTTGTGCCTATATTATGGTAATGTGTCACTATTAATTTAATGTTTTTAATCACCTTACCATCTAGCTGGCAGGCCTGGAGCAGGACAGAAAACATGGCTGAACCACAGCGTGAAAGCACCAGCAGCCTGCAGAGGAAGAAACCTCCCTGGCTCCGACTGGACATTCCCACAGCTCAGATGTCACTAGACGAGCCTCCTACTTTTGTTCAGGTGCTCCCTCGCTCTGTCCTCTCTTACACTCACTAAATACCTCTCTCAGTATTTATCACTCTTGTCATTTGCTGTATGGTATGATTTGTGTTCACACTTCTCTGATGTATCTTTTCCTTGTGTAGCCGGTGAGACGGCAGGGGTTCCTTCGCAGTATCAGCATGCCGGTGGAGACTTCTCACCTCCAGTCTCCATCCCGCGACGTCTTTGATACCCGGCGGCCTGTATTACAACGCCAGTCATCCATTACTCAGACCATAAAGAGGTAGGAGAAGGAGATAAGATAGAGCTGGATATATTTCATCATTCATCATTGGTATCAATACAAAGGAACACCTTTTTTGCCTTTTAATTTTAGGAAAACTTTACATGCATGTTTTGCAGAGCAGTATACTGAGGTGCAGTAAATGTCTTGGCTTTACATGATCAACTACAATATGTATAAGAAGCAAATATTTATTATGAGAAACATTTATAAGATAGAGTAAAGATATTAGTTACCTTTGTCCTGTACACTTGTGAACCATATGAACTTTTCCTGACTATTGCAGTTTCTTCTTTGCCTTTTTCTAAATTTCCACTTTGTGATTAACATGTTGATGCAATCTGACTTATAATAACTCACTAATATTGCAAACCCAAGCAATAAAACCTTGACCAGACTGCTTGCCTTGCTTTCGCTGCATGAAGATGGCTACAGAACTCTCAAGTTGCATTAATGTTTTTCCTTTACACTTGCTGTTGTCATCTTTTATCTTCTCTCCTTTCCACTGTCCTTTCTTGCCACCTTGCTGCCACTTTCCCGTCCTGTCCCGGCTGGTCACAGCAGCAGGAGAGTGCACTTTGAGCGGATTAACACTGTACCCGTTAAGGGGCAGCGGGCTGCACGGCATAGCATCAGGAAACACCACTCTCTCTCCAGAACTCTGCTCAGGTACGACGAGAACGGCCTCCTGCAGGGTTCGTTGGGATGAATCTATGTGCTGGCTATGAGTAAACGAAAGGGGTAGCCTTGTTTTAGCAAGGCTTGAATGTCCCTTTGTACAAGATCCATATCACAAGTTTCCCAGGAATTGTTTTTCTTTCGGTCACTTTGAGCCACCTCTTAGTCATGTTACTGCATAGATGTCTTTTTAAATGAGTCATATACTGAAACCAAAAACTTCCTCTTTCTTCTACAAGAGCTACAGTAATGACTCGTCCCGGTAGTTGCAAGGGTCCCTCATTTCCCTACACATATATTTCTGCAGAATCCACCCTGTTTTTTCTTTGTAATGATGGTTGTTGATGAACCACCTCACAATGGCCCTTTGAGGGTTTCCCTGTTAGATAAAGCTTGGCAAATGAAAATATCTTGTCATTTGCACAGAAAAGACACATATTGAGTGTTAAATGATAGATAAATGCAGGCAAACTTGAGTAACATAACATTTACTGTGCAGCTTGTAATCAGTGTAGAGATGACTAGCTCTGCTCGGCTTCCCTTTGAACAATGTTTCAACTTCCATTTCCTGGCCTTGGGGAGCAGAAACTTTGTTTGTTCTGGTTCTTATTAGGCTTCTGCAACAACAGACTGACTGTGTGTCTACTTTAAGGTTCCTCAAAATTTGCAAATGTCCATTATGGGAAAAATGCACACAGAAATCACTTTTAAATGTTAATTGGATTTTCTGTCTGCTGGTGGCATATGAGCAAAGGAATATCAGTATTTAATCACTCTTTTATTATCCCTCTTCGTGGTCGTGGGAGTGTGTTACCGTACAAGCAACATGTCTAGGCTTGTTCTCTCTACTCTGGTACTACTCAGTGCATCTTTTTACATCCAGGGAAGTGTTATTTTAACCGAGTGTTGCATTTTTTCTTGACTCACTTCCACATGTGCGAGGCTCTTTGGAGGATCATCAGTGATTTGCTCTGAATATCTCTGGCCAGTGAAATGCATTTAATCCATGTTTGTAGGTCTCAGTTGAAAAGCCTCTGGTTTTTTTGTGTTAGGGGAACAGCGGACTGGTTTGGAGTCAGCAAAGACAGCGATACCACTCAAAAATGGCAGAGGAAAAGTCTTCGGCACTGCAGCCTCCGTTATGGAAAACTAAAACCGCAGGTGATCCGGGAGATGGACCTGCCGAGCCAGGACAACATCTCCTTGACCAGCACCGAGACTCCACCTCCCCTTTATGTGCGGTCCTCACAGCATGGAATGCAAAAGGTGAAAGAAAATATTTTATTTACTAAAAGCTGCTTCATTATTAAATCAAAAGGGGATAAAAAGTTTGGAGATTCTGTATTTGAACCTTTTTTTTGTTTTGGCTTTTATATACTGATTTAATTCTTTTTGATCATTTTTAATACGCACATTACACACAATACAATGCTCCCATTTTCAATTTTTGCCTTATGCAACTTAAAACTTGTAGTTTTGTTTGTTTATTTTGTTTTGGTATTGGAGAGCTGCAACATATTGGGTGGAATCCCTACTCTTAGAGGATCTTCAACCAGTCTTTACCAAAAACAAAACAACAAGCATACCTCCAAAAATATTTATAATGATGATTATCTATTATTCAGACTAAGCAGAGGAACAAATTGCAAAATCACTCAATGTTGAGGGGAAAAACTATTCAGAATCACCATCATTTGCATTTATAAAACAAATACCTGCACAAGGCTGATTGTTTAAATAGGTCTGCAGACCATAGCAAGTTGTTTTACAGGAAATATGGAGTTGTCAGTTAAAATAACAATTTATTTTAAAAAAGGTAAGTAAGCACATACTGTAGCTAAATGTGTTGGTTGTTTCTAGTTACCTGGGTATAGCATGTACAAATGAAATGGGAAGATTGTAAATGAAAAATATACAGGCAGACTGAGTAACTATTAAGACAAAGTAATATTGTGAAAATAGAAAATGCCTGAAAAAAACTCAAATATGTAGAAAAATGAATTATCTGTATACATACTGGAAGGAATTGGATTGTAGTGTTAATTCTTATTTTCTACAAAGTAAAACGTGTAACTGAATAGATTCTATATTTTTTCCAGTGGGTTGCATAGCCAACACTTTTAATGGTTTTCCAGATTGTGGACCCGTTGGCGCGTGGAAGAGCCTTTCGAATGGTGGAGGAGGTTGACGGCTACAGCATGCCTCCAACCCCGATCACACCCGGAGCTGCATCACTTTGCTCCTTCACCAGTTCCCGCTCAGGTCTCAACCGGCTGCCCCGAAGACGGAAGAGGGAATCAGTGGCCAAGATGAGCTTCAGGGCTGCAGCCGCACTGGTCAAGGTATAAGAGCGTACAGATCAAGACCTACCCACTCATTCAGCTTTTCTTTATCTTACTGATTTCAGAATCAGCTTTATTACCAGGTTCGTACATACAACAAACAAGGAATTTGACTCCGGTACACTTTGCTTTCTGGGTTTCTTTTTTGTTTTTATGTGTTATAAGATATATTCTGCATATATCCTTATGTCCATAAATACATATATACAATATACACATATACAAAGGTGGATTTGCCACCTCAGTATGAGGTTGTTTGGTACTCTATCAAATGTACATCAGAGAAACAGCCTGGGGGAAGAAACTGCCTCTGTGGCAGCTGGTTTTAATAAACAGTGCTCTGTAACGATGGCCTGAGGGTAGTACTCTAAACAGTTTATGTGCAGGGTGTGTGGGGTCTGCAGAGATTTTTCCAGCTCATTTGTTACATCTTTTGTTACATCTGCAGACATACATGTTCAACTTTGTGTCTGTATCTTTCAGGGGCGCTCCTTTAGAGAGAGCACTTTGAAACGAGCGCAAAGGCGAAGCTTCACTCCGGCCAGCTTCATGGAGGAAGATGTGGTTGACTTTCCTGATGAGCTGGACACCTCCTTCTTTGCTAGGGTAAGCATAATTCGTCTCATTTATATTCAACACTAAATATGGATCTCATCATAAACATTTAATCACTTTTTAAAATCTATGTTTCTTCACTGTTTTCAACGTTTGGTTTTAGGACATCCTGATGCACAAAGAGTTGTCCACGTATGCAGATGAGGTATTTGAGTCGCCATCTGAGATGGCCATCAACGAGGCAGAGCCTGGAGCCAAGAAGGATGAAATGGAGCTGACAGGCAGCGCCTTGGATAAGACAGAGCTGGAGAGAAGTCATCTCATGCTGTGAGTTCATGCTTTAGCAATGATAGATAGATAGATAGATAGATAGATAGATAGATAGATAGATAGATAGATAGATAGATAGATAGATAGATAGATAGATAGATAGATAGATAGATAGATAGATAGATAGATAGATAGATAGATAGATAGATAGATAGATAGATAAGAAGATGACTGATTAAAAACTTGATTGGAGAATTAAAAACATTTAAAGAGCTGCTCAGCAACATTTGCCTCAAATGCTTTAACACTAGAACTCCCAGGGCCGTCAATTTGACGGTTTTGAAAGATTGACATGCCATAACTCTGGTTTATTAAAACTCTTATCTTCCTGGCATCCTGACTTTTTCTAAACCTGTGTCTTTTGTATTCCTATGTCTCTATTTAAAAAAAATAACAACTCTAACTACCACAGCCGCTATTTTGACGGCCCTATTATTTACATTGATATTTTTTTCCCGCGGCTGAGTATACGCGCGAGCGGTGCCTAGCAACCGCCACTCTAGAACGCAGTCTGAGAAGGAGATTGTTAGCATCCTACAAATGGCTTCTAGAAGGATATTTTCTGCTCAAGAGGCATTGGAAATGCTTCAGAAATTACATGATTGTGATTCTAGGGTCGAGAGGGATTCTGACGGCTCTTGGTCAGTATTTAGTTCCTGTGACAGCGGGTCAGAGAGTGAGCCTCCCCCGGCTAAAAAAACACGAGTTGTCCCATTAGCAGGAGGTTGTGGCGCATTATTTCAAGGTAGTAAAAGACTAGCCTATGTAACGATTTTATCATTTTAGGCTATAGTTTACAGATTAGTAAATTAATAATATATAAACTATAGCAACATTGCCACAATCAGCGCAGGTTCAGAGACATGGAGACGAGCCTGGTGCCCAGTGCCCAGCTATAAACCCAGCATACCAGCTCACTGGCAGGAGAGAAACTACAAAACAAGGTACTGATAATGGAAAAAGAAATAAACAATAAGTTAGGTCAGAGATATAGTAGCCCAGTAACAACAATATATTCTGCGCTTTACAGCGTTTTCGTTGCAAGACGAGCGTACACCTGGGAAGGAGGAAGAGATAGGAAAGGATGGTACTGTGTGGACAGTGGTAGGGGAGGAAGAAAGTAGAGGGAGGCGTCAGAGCCAGAACGCTTTAACAGAGCGCCAGATCCAAGATGCCCAGACCGCGTTCCTCTGCTTGGTGGATGCCGAAATGCTCATCCACGTTCAGGGCTGCAGGGTGGCTGAGGCCCACAGAGTTTTAGGAGATGATTCCTCCTGGGACATGATTGTGGATAAGCTGGAGGCATTTTTAGCACTAGTTTATGTCCACGAAGTGAAAGGGGGGCGTAACATGGAGCTGTCCAGCTTTTGGTCAGATTAGTAAAGCTTTTTTTTTTTTAATGTACCTGCTACTCTGCATTATTTTTCAGTACTATTTATAAATAATAATGAAACATAATAGGTTTTGATCAAATACTATTATTAATTCTTGTCAAAACCATCATTTTATAGCATGCAAGAAAACCTTCAGCATTCTGACCAATGTAATGTGATGACGTCATCACCACATCCAGAATCCTGGCCGTCAAATTGACGGGCTTGGGAGTTCTAGTGTTAAAATGGAAACCAAAACCAGAAAGATGTGCAAGGAAATTGAAAAATGTGTTTCATATAAATAATAACACATTTGCTAAATGTCTTTCTCTTCATGTTTTGACTTTATAATAGAAGGTGCAGCAATCTGGCACATTATAGGATTATAGGATTTGTTTAAAATTTTGGTCCTGACGTTCAGGTGCTTCATAGTCAAGCTTCTAAATACATTCAGAACTTATTGGAGCCTTACTATTCCTCTCAGTCTTTAAGGTCATCTGACCGGAGGCTGTTGGTGGTATCAGGGACTCACTTTAAAACTCGTGGTGATCTGGCTTTTCAGGCCGAGGCTCTGGAACTCTCTCCCACTGTCCCTGCACTGCATGAACTCCACGGTCTCTTTTAAGATTCAGTTAAAGACATTTTTATACAGACAGGTTTTTAACTAGACTGCGACACCTATTACTAATGTATATTTAGTTTTTGTGTTTTTGTGAAGCACTTTGATTTTAATGTCTGTGAAAGGTGCTAAAGTGCTGATTAGATTATTACATTTTAAGAAAGTAGTTTAATACTGTAGGTCAGTAAAATTAAATGCTAATGAGTTAGAAGCAGATAAAAGCTTTAATTGTATTAATCCTTAATCCCTCACCATCCTCTTTTTTTTTCATTACTTTCAATTGTTTCTCATCATCTTCTCCAGACCTCTGGAAAGAGGATGGCGTAAAGCCAAAGAAGGAACCCCAGGACCACCAAAGGTGCCCTTGCGTCAGGAGGTGGTGAGCGTTCACGGACAGCGGCGTGGACAACGCATTGTTGTACCTGTCAAGAAGCTTTTTGCTCGCGAAAAGAGGCCATATGGGCTGGGCATGGTGGGAAAGCTGACAAACCGCACCTACCGCAAGCGCATTGATAGTTACGTAAAGAGGCAGATCGAGGATATGGACGACCACAGGTGCAGCACCTCCATTTCATATGTGGAGCAAACACTTTCCTGCTGCTTCCCTAAGTGGGTGAGAATATTGGATAGATTCCAGCCTTTCTTAATATATGATTTGTGTCTCTTTCAGGCCTTTTTTCACATACTGGATCACCTTTGTTCATTTACTCATCACTATATTGGCTGTATGCATCTATGGTATTGCACCAGTGGGCTTCTCTCAGCATGAAACTGTTGATTCTGTGAGTCCAACTTGTGACCTTGATAAACATTTTAATTCACACAGATTTACCCAAATACTGATTGTTCTGTTTCGGATGTTATTGGATTTAGGTTTTAAGAAACAAAGGTGTTTATGAAAATGTCAAGTTTGTACAGCAGGAGAACTTCTGGATCGGGCCTGGTTCTGTAAGCAACCTTTTCTCCTTCCTGATTTCCTTTAGTATTACAATTTCTATTCGCAGGGTTTGGATTTTGTTTTGTTTTAATCTTTATCTGGTTCATGTTTAGGAGTCCCTGATCCACTTAGGGGCCAAATATTCTCCATGCATGCGACAAGATGAGCAGGTGCACAATCTTATCAGGGTAAAGAGAGATGGTGAACGCAACTCTGCGTGCTGCGTTCGGAACGATCGCTCTGGCTGTGTCCAAACTTCAGAGGAGGAATGCTCGGTCTGCTTTAAAACACAGAGTTCATCGTTCATTGCTCCGGAGCCTTTATGATCCATCTGCAAAGAAACACGGTAAACAATTCTGATCCTCTGTGTTTGCATCTATTCAGAGTACTCTAGCTGTGTGGGTGAAGTGGCCGAATCATCCCAGCAAACCACAGTTTAACGGTAAAGAAAGGCAGCACGGCTCAGTGTGTCATCAGGATCCCAGGTGGGAAACTCAATGAGGTCTCACACCATAGCTTACAGTATGTACTGATAATAGCTGAAGTATTTTATGCATCTGTTGTGCATAATTTCTCTCTGCTTACAGGATATGTCTGGAGCCGGCCTCGGTGTCTCCACATGAATGGCCAGATGACATAACTAAGTGGCCTGTGAGTACTTTGTAGCCCCTTCCCAATGAGATATTGATTCTTACCACAATACTCATAAACTAACATTAACTTTTTTTTTTTAAAGCAGCACTTAGCTCTTTATCAAATAATTTATAAAATATTATATCTATTAATATTATTTTCATCTGATTATTGTCTTCATCCAATAATAGCATTTAAATGTTTAAGCTAAATTACAAAAATTAAGAATCTGTTTAAATAAATATTTTAAAATTTATATTTTTGCCGGATTTCAGCCTCTTGTTAAAAATGGAAACTGACCAGAAAAATAAATTGTAATTTTTTTTGTAAGTTGTGATTTAACACTCAAGTAAATAATATATTTTGAAATTATAATTACTTGTGTGCCGCAGGTGTATTTGGGCAACATGTTGGTTACTCTTATCACTAAAAAAACGACACAACCCACACTATGCAAAAAAACATTTAACCTGAAAAAAACTGGCTGATCCAAGCAGTCGGACCTTCTGCAGCCTATTAATGGTGTACTACGCATTTTGTTTTTTCTGAAGGTCCTGTCCCTGTACAGGATTTTGTGCATTGAGTAAAGAAACGTAAAGTGTCGCTGCTGTAAAAAACACGACAGATCTAGAGCACATGGGGGTATCTAAAAGGGAGAAATGCCTTTTATTATCTCACTATCTCACATTGTTTGTGGTAAAAAACAATCTGTCTTCAGAAGTTTGGAAAGTCCCTGATTAGATCCTGTCTCTGTGGAAGCAAATTATAATAAAAGGAGTTTACACATGACTGCGTTTCACATCAGATTATTATAGTTTAAAGAGCAAAGAAAAACATGCTGTATGTGTTTGCAGTTAGCCATGGCATGTTTGTAGCATTTGCATTCAATATGATGGTGCTAGTTTTGACTGCCTGTGTAAATTAGAACACGTATAGTAGGATGTAACCATTAATAAGGTTTTATACCATACAAGTAGTCACACCAATCAGAGATTTAATGGCAGATACCAATTTCTAGTTTTGTTTGAGGTCTGAGCTCCAGATTCATGTTTTCTACTATACACAAAGACATTCTCTTTATGCTAAATCTATTTATTTAGAAATTACATTTAATAATAAATTATTTGAATCTAAAAGAAAATGAAAGGATTACAATATTATCCTCGTTTATCCCTCAAACAAATGTCCCTAGTTTATAACAAAGTTCTTCAAAGAGCATGCTTTTTGGGGCGGTGTGTGGTGTAGGGGTAGAGCCAGCATGCGCCCCATATACAGTGGCTACGAGTGGCTCGACGCAGCCGTCCGTGGTGCGAATTCACAACCCTGAGACCTTTGCTGCGTGTCTTCTTTCTCTGTCCATTTCCTGTCTGCGTAGTGCAAAATAAAAGCCACTGGTGCCACAAAATTTGAAAAAATGAACATGCTTTTTGTTGATAAGATTTGTAACCAAAATAAAAGTGGTAATTTTCCATTTTGATGCAATCAATAAAGAGGGGTAAAAAATTCAAACAGATCTAATCAAAGAAAAATGTTTAATTCGATGTCCTGTTTGAAATAACCAAATTCATCTGTCAGTTGTTCTGTTCTGGCTTTTTAGATTTGTACCAGGTTCAACACAGGGAACCATACCAACCTGCCTCACATAGACTGCACCATCACAGGCCGACCCTGCTGCATTGGAACCAAAGGAAGGTGAGAAACATTCAGTCTGGACTGATAACACAAGCTTGAAAAACTTGCTAAGTGCTGTGGGCTTTCTTTAAGGTGTGAAATCACATCCAGGGAATATTGTGACTTCATGAAGGGCTACTTCCATGAGGAGGCTACTCTCTGCTCTCAAGTAAGCAACTCTGCAGATTAAACATGACAGATTTGTGTTCTCTCCATATTTTTTGTCTCATTAGGGGATTTTAGAGAACATGCTGTACTTTCAGGTCCATTGCATGGATGATGTCTGTGGACTGTTGCCTTTCCTCAACCCGGAGATCCCAGATCAGTTTTACAGGCTCTGGCTTTCACTTTTCCTGCATGCTGGGTGAGTCACACATGTTGGCACAATCTTTCAAAATATTCTGAGATTTTCCGGGCAAGAAACACAACCTGGGAATCCATTTAAGGCGTAACAATATATGTCAAGCTTTTAGGTAAAATATGTAGAAGTCAAGAAAAGAATGTATTTTACTGTCAGTGACACAACGACATTAAGTGCTGCCCCGGCGGTGTGTATTAAAAAAATAACAAAAAAAAGTTAAAATAGTCATTCTGGTTCTACATAAAGGACAATGATGCACATAATGACAGCATGTATTTAAGGAGCTCAACTCAGGATCAAATCTAGAGTAAAATCAGTTTTGCACGCTCTGTTTTTAAACAAATTAAACCCACAACCCAGGATCTGTATACAATGTGGTGACAAGGAATAATATTAAAAGATGAGAATCTGAATTTATAGTCTGCACTAGGGAATTGTCTCTGTCCTTAGATCACACATAGACCAGGAACAGGCATATCCAAAGACAAGAGAGGTCTATAGTGGCTTTATTACCTTCTTCTGTACAGTTGCTTGTATAAATAATTATACCCCTTGTATTTTTTACATTACAAAATCATCCCCAACGCATGATGCTGCCACTATCGTGTGTCAACGTGGGTATGCTCGGCTTTTCTTCACACTTAGGGGCTGATCTTCAAAGATTCCAAATAAGGAGCCCTAAATTGCTTGTGCAAAAAACAAAATTACTGTGCAATAAGTGGGTGTGTTGCAGGTGAGCTACAAAGATTGTATGTGCAATGGATAACATGGACAAAAGAGATGCAGACCGGCCTATTTAAATGGGGAAATTATGTGTTGCTGGCTGTCATCATTGACAGTTTGGGAGAGCAGAGTCGCCATATAAGAAAGATGAAATTCAAAGCCATAGAGTTGGGGATAATAATAATATTAATAGTAAATTGCATTTATATAGGTATCTGAAAATGCTACAAAAAACAGTGAAATCATGTAGAAATATGAAAATACTAAAAGCTACAGTTAAACAATAAAATATCAGTTGTAAAACCTAGAATACAGCTGTAAACGGCTGTATTTACTCCCCCCAATTTATATTTTTTAAGTATTTTACAGTCTGTAAATATTTAAATAATTCTGTATAATATTATTTGTAATTTTGTTCAGTTTCTATTCATGGTTATTTATTGTGGTTTCTATTATTTATTTTTCCTTCCTAATATTACCTTACTGGAGGTGCACCTTTAATCTGTCCTGCCGCTGAAACTATTTAATTTCCTCCTAGGGGGATGATAAGGTTAATCTTATCTCTATATTAATAATTGTATGACTACAATATATGGAAGTTTATGTGCTCTTTTATTCGACTATTAAGGGGGTGGATCCCTGTGCGGTCGAGCCGGTAGCGTTTTATTAATACATCGTTATTTATTGTTCAGAAAATATCTCTCCTTTCTCTCTGTGTTTCCGTCATCTTGCCAGCTTAAGACACTCTTAGGCTCATTAAAAGTCCTCCTCACTACTCTTAAGCTCCTCCACTTACAGAAGGCCTTGTGGCTCTTTCTCTGATTCATGCTTTGAAAGAAGGATTAAACGGTACTCCATGAGATGTTGAAAAGCTTTAGGGGTAGTGTTTCATAACCAAACCATGCTATAAACCTCTCCACAGCTTTATCCCTGACCTGTCGGCTGTTCTTCACACTTAAGTGCTACTTTGTGTTGGTCTATCACCTAAAATCCCAAAACACTCATTACAGTTTGTGGTTTTAATGTGACCCCTGAAAAAGTTAAAAGGGTATGAATACTTGTGCAAGATGCTGTAAATATAAAGAAAGAATTGATACCCCAATGAATAACCTTTCAGTAAAATTGAGTTGGCCCATTGTCAAGTATTTATTTTAACTCTCACCTTAAAGGAACAGTATAAGAGAAGGAAACCTGTGAGGAACTAAACCCATCCATCTGTTTGCCATATGTCAAAAATATGTGGTCTTGATACAACTGATCACTTGCAGTAATATTCCGTTTTGAATTTATTGGGCTAATTGCAGTTTAGATTTGCCAGTCATGCAGAAGAAAGACCTCCCACTTACAGCCACCCCACAGTTAAGAAGCGCGTCATCTTTATGCCCTCTGTTATCTCTCTCCTGGATAATTAAGTGGCTTCCCTGCGTGAACTCATTAAGCTTCGCTGAGATGGAGTGATTTTTGCAGCAGTGCAGAGCCGCTCCTGCTTCTTCTAGCACTGAAGGATTATCTTCTCAACACGTGCGGCTTTGTAAAATCTCTGTCTCACACATCACACTTACTTTTACTTACTTTTGTTCACGTCTGTCCTTCCAGAATCCTTCACTGCCTGGTGTCGGCAGCTTTCCAGATGACCATCCTGAGAGACCTGGAGAAACTGGCTGGCTGGCTGCGCATCTCAATCATTTACATCCTCAGTGGGATCACTGGGAACTTGGCCTCGGCCATCTTCCTGCCCTATAGAGCAGAGGTAATAAAGCATATAGTTCATAGGATGTGTTCATTTTGATGCGTTTTCTCATTCTTCACTTTCTTTAACTCAGGTGGGTCCAGCCGGCTCTCAGTTTGGGATCCTGGCCTGCCTATTTGTGGAGCTGTTTCAGAGCTGGCAAATCCTGGCCCAGCCATGGAGGGCCTTCATCAAGCTCCTCTGTGTGGTGCTCTTCCTCTTCGCATTCGGACTGCTGCCCTGGATCGACAACTTCGCCCACATCTGTGGCTTTATCTCCGGCTTCTTCCTGTCCTTCGCCTTCCTACCCTACATTAGCTTCGGTCGCATGGACATGTACCGCAAACGCTGCCAGATCATTGTCTTCATGCTGGTATTTGTAGGTCTCTTTTCTGGCCTCGTAGTGCTCTTCTATGTCTACCCAATCAAGTGCGACTGGTGTGAACTGATCACCTGCATCCCCTTCACGGACAAATTCTGTGAGAAGTACGACCTCAACGCCCACCTTCATTGAGGTGTGAGCAACAAAGCATGAAGGTATCAGGTCAATCGTTGTGGACTGCTACGGGAAATATTTCCTCTTTCTCTGTGAACTGAAAGATTATTGTTGTGTTCTTTTACTCCGTCTTTATGAATACCTATACTTCTCATCATATGGATTTTACTTTACGTTCCCATTCACAATCATTGTCAGTGCTTTTATTGTCCAGTGAAACAAAGCTAAGGCACTTCAATACCCATCAAAGAACCTGGTTTCCCTTTACATGAGAGGAAGTAACTGGAGTGGCCAAGGCACTAGTAGACTGAAGGATCATATTCGACATTCGCAACTATTATTCAGGCAACCTCAAAACCAGAAGCAGGGACAAACATATACTAATACCTTTGGTGCCTTGTTGATAAATGTACCAACTACTGCCATATTTTTGTTACATTATGCTGAGCACTCGAATGTTTCCTTTTGTTTATTGCTTCTCGAGAAGTGATTATTTTTTTGAACAAGGTGGCGTTTTAGCCGCCCATCTACCCACATGTAACTGAAACAGTAAAAAAAAAAAAAAAAAAACACTTAATAAAGATGTGTGCTACTTTTTCTTAACGCCTACTGGGTATTGATGTGTAGTTTATTAAAATCAAAACGATGAAACAACTAAACATTGTGTTGTACTTTAATCGGTTTTTGGGGATTATTTTGTAACAAATGCCTCCTCACTCAGCACAAACTACAGTATAATTCTTAGAAAAGCAAGCACAAGATGAAAGCTGATGTACTACTGACAACAAGCAATATAATTTTATGTCTGAGCCACATCATCAGTAAAAAGCAACATTGTGTTGCCTGAATCCACTCTCAGTCCACTCTATCCATGCAAACCTTTGCTCCTTTCTCATGGGTTGGATGTTGAGCCCAGTCCAGTAGTGCACAGATCTGCTACATTGTCCAGTACATGCAGCTGACTAGCAGCCGCTGTTCCGCCGTGCATACGCCCGCCCGTTCAGCATGTACTCCATCTCCTGAAATTGCATGTTGGACACGGAGATCCCAGATGGCCCTTTCTCCTTGAAGCCGGCCTTTAGGTAGAAGGGCACCAGGAAGTCCTCGCAGATGAGCAGAGCTCGGCGGAGACCCGGCATGCAGCGCAGGTACTGCAGGTAGCGCCACAATAGGATGGAGCCTTTGCCCTGCTGTCGACAGTGGCGGTGCACGGACAGCACATGAATGTGCACAGTGGGGGTATCTGGAACGTGCCGGGTCATGGCCTCCTGGAGTAAAGAGATTAGATTTCACTGATGACATAACATCATAATGACTAAAAAAATAAAATATTTTCACAGGAATTTTCATTTTGGGTAGCTTTAATACCTGTGAAAGCCTTTCCTTGTGCCAACCGGAGCCAATGATGAAGGCCACCAACTGTCCCTCCTCAAACCAGCCCAGAGACAGCTCAGGGCACTGACCCAGAAAATTGAGCACTTCATCCAGCGTAAGTGGACACTCGCCAGAGACGGACACAAATGCTGGGAGACATTTCGGACGTAATTATTATCAAGGAGGTGAATAAGATAAAAGCATAATCAATATGAGGTGCTCTAATGTTGAATCTGACACCCATGTGGAGTTAACAATCACAGCGATTACACAGATCTATTTGTTTCATAATGTCACAATTAGAAAATGCACATTTTAATCCAGATTTGCAAACATTCTGGTAATGAATATTTAAAAAAATAGACTTACCTTCTCTTTCAATTTCGAACACACTGATTGCATCCTGTCGGGTGAGATTTCTGAATTCGCTGGCAGGGAGTGTGTGTCGTCTTTGCCGCAGAGGGCTGACCACTCTGACTGGTGTCTTCAGAAAGAAGGGCTTCAGGAAAGGTGAGCTGCTGACCTGCTTTGTCATGTTACTCTAGGGAGCAGCAGCTTCACAAATATGTACTATAATTAATTTTAATAAAACAGTTTAAACGATGGCCAAGTGCCTGATCCCTTTCTGTCCCTCACCTCCGTCTGTAATCTAAATCACTTCTGTGAGCGAGATGCTGACCTTTGTGCCTCCTCTGCTGTCTGCTCCTCCTCTTCCTCTTCGTGTCTGATCATAATGCAAAGTTGTTGTCTCTGCACGTGCCCCCAGAGTCTTTAACAAATCCCCTGGTTCTAAATCAGACATACTGTTACGTCCATCTATATTTAGACACTGACAAAAGTTTTGTTTTATTCCATTATAATATATTCTTGTTATGGTTGTATAATGTACATGAACATCATTTGCAGACTCTCAGCTTTCATTGGGTAAGGTTATTAAAAGAAGCAAACCCAGCTTTCTGAGATGTCCATGAGTTCATTGCCAGCAAAGGGTTTTCAACCAGGTATTTGAAATGAGAATTTTATTTGCATTTATTTAATTTGTCCAATTACTTTTAGCCCCTGAAATGAAGGGATTGGGTTTAAAAATACTTTAGTTCCTCACATCTTTATGCAATCTTTTTGTTCAACCCACTGAATTAAAACCGAAACTCTGCACTTCAACTGCATCCGTGTTGTTTCAGATTCATTTTGGTGAACGTACAGAATCCAGATTACAAAAATGTTGCTAATGGACCTAACTGTATGTTTGATACTTTGGATTTGGATCAAAAACTTCAAACTAGATATTGGAGAAGTTAAAACAAGAAATTGTTTCTCTTTTACGTGTGTTAAAAAGAACTGCTTTATTTTTTAGAGATTTATTCTACCAAAATATTGTGCATGAATTTAAAAAATTGCTTGCCTAAATGACTTTTCAAATGGATCTTAATTTTAAACATTTATGCCTGAAAAAGTCATATTAGGATTACATTATATTAAATAAACAGTATGATGACACATATTTTATGCAACTGTAATAAAACCGATGTGTTTAAAACAGTGTTTATATCTCCATAATCTTATAATAGCTTTTATTCTCATACCTGCAAATGCATTGAGAACACAGCACATCCTATTCCAAAGCAAAAGAGGAAGAAAAGTTTAGCAAAAGTTTAGCACTCTATAATGGGCTGTTTATAAAAACAGCAATGTCTGTTTTTTTCTTTATAAACTCAAACTTTTACTGCATAAACTGAAAAATGTTGAAATCAGCTCACCTTTGGTATCTGTAAACAGGTAATCCAGCCGAGGACAAATGTCTTCTGCATTTCTTGGTTTTGCGTGAGAAGCAGCTTTTTAGTGGCACCACACAAGTTATCTTTTGGATTAGGGTCCAGGGATTCATAACTGAAACCAAAATGTTCCTCACCTATTGGGGGTCTGTGGACGTTTACTTGTTAAAACATCAATTTCAAGGGCATTTCCTTTTTGATATA
This sequence comes from Girardinichthys multiradiatus, assembly GCF_021462225.1. Classification (NCBI taxonomy): domain Eukaryota; kingdom Metazoa; phylum Chordata; class Actinopteri; order Cyprinodontiformes; family Goodeidae; genus Girardinichthys; species Girardinichthys multiradiatus. Next base: position 28,865,770 of record NC_061818.1, read on the forward strand.
GGACAACCGAATTTCTTGAAGTATTTTGAGTGGTTCTGCGGCTTGAATCCAGAGTTTGGGGATTGCCTGATAAACTGTCTATATGCAGAAAGAACAATGTTGCTTTCAGTCCCTTAGGTGTTGCACCGCTCTCCTTTAGGCCAGAGTGTTTACTTTGGAAAAATGTAACCAGCTCAGCAGTTTTTCCAATAATGGGACATTGTAGTGGATTCTTGCTGATTGATTGGCTTCCCACATGTGTCTTCTAACTGTGTCAGTGCTTACTGGTAACTGTAGACCTTCTTTGATCGCCCTGGAGCTGATCATTTGCTCTGTCTCATTACCATTTTGGCTGTTCTGAAACAGATTTTTCTGGTTTTGTTTTAAAGCATTGGAGATCATTTTCACTGAGCAACTTATCTGCACTTTATATGTTTTCCCCTCTCTAACAAACGTTTTACTCTAAGAATGCTGTTCTTCTGACCCTTATGACCCATTTTATTAATTTTCAGAGAGAAATGTACCATAACCAGCATGTATAACATTTGCCGCCTTCATTCCTAATAAGAGACACCTATTTAATGCCCGTCTTTAACCGAATTAATGAGCTCACCGATTATATTCCATACCGCTAATATTTTTAACATGTCTCTATCAATTAAAGAGTCAATTACATACATCATCAAAAAACATGTCATAATGGTTTTCTATTACTCTACTACATGGATTTTAAAATGATCTGCCCAGTGATGTTGGACTATGATTATCTTGAACACAGCTGTACATGCTTCATCAGCTCTGTATTTCGGAGCAAGGATGAGTGGAACATGGTGCTGTTGAATGTTGGGATACACGTTTCTAGAGATTAAGGGCATGTGGGCTAATTTGCCGGGATAAAGAGAGGAGGGAGATTTGTGTGGATTGCTGTTGGATTGATTTCATGCCTCAAAGAGATTTACCAAGGACTAATTAAATGGGAAGGCACTTGATTTAACCAGCCTGAGGTGAAGTTGTTTACTCAGACCTGTACTTATAATTGTCATGTAAAACCTTACACTCTAAATGTAAAAAATAATGTTGATATTTAAAGATAACCCTAGTGCTTGTGTCAAAGGTACATCCGTTTAAATTCCTGTGTTTCATTTTTGTGAAGGCAACCAAACTTATTTGGGTTTTAGCACCATGAGTACACCACGGCTGGTTAAACTCACATTTTTGTACACAGTTTAACACTCAAGTGACCTTTCACAGCTCAGTGTCAGAAACTAATGGGTGAACATGTGAGCATACATCTAACCCTGAGGGCCCATTTACTTTTTAGTGTATAATTTTATAAATGTTTAGGCCCGGAGTGAGATAACTCTTTAAACTTTACATTTATTTACAAATAAAATCACTTTTTAAATAATTAAAAAGGTATTTGTCTGGACATTTTAAATGCTAAAATTGTATATTCTTTTTAAATCAGTTTAATACTTTCTAAAATAAAACGTTCCATATGATTTCATGATAGATGTTTCTGGAGCGTTATTCAAGCTTGGAATATGGAGCCTGGAAAACCAACTGAATGGATGGATGAAGAGATGGATGGATGGATAATAGATCAATGAATGTATGGAAAAAAGGATGTTTGGAAGAATAAATAGATTATCAAGAGACAGAAAGAGCATATTTTTACACAATGGATGAGGGGACAAAATGTTGTAACTTTTTGATTCATAGCTTATTAAAGCAATTTGCTCTTATTCTACCTAAAGTCTAATTATTTGTGCTTATGATCCCAGTTAAGAATGGAGTAACAGGATCTTTGATTTGCTTTGTTACCGTTTATTTGCTTTGACTTTTACCCCAAAGATATTTTCCTTCTTTATTAACGGAGTACAAATATTGTTTCACATGAGACTAAATGCCATTTTCCTCATGCATTTACAGTTTTTTAAGATCAGTAATTAGAAAACAGCAGCTAAAGGAAAAAGCTCAAGTACTAAATGAATTTTTACAGCAATCCATAGGTCATTTGGGTGCAATTTAACTGCACTGGATAAAAGTCAGCGGAAGCCAAGAGAAAGCTATGCCATGTCTGAATGTTTGGTACTTTGAATGTTCTTCTTTAGGTTTAAAATGACCGACCTGTGTAATTTTACCAAACATAACAGATACAATATGGTGACTCAGAAAACATCTGCCTGGTTTGGTACTGAATCTTTGTTCTTTATTGTTATACACATGCCGCTATACACACAAAGAGAGACAGGTATATAATTTTACATAGAGCCAAACACCACCTACTCTGGGGTTATCCTGGATACCAGGGCAATAGTGGTCAGAACAGGAAGGCACAGTGTCAAGTTGAAATGGCACAGAAGAGGAGAGGATAAATGACGAAAGAAACATTTAAAAGCAGAACGAGGTGAGAGCGTTTACAAATTCACAGGCAAATGCAAGCCCAATGATTAAAATGCAAACATCTCAAAGATGTGCCCCTTCTGGTAACACATTCACAATTGCACTGGAACCTAAATACTTATAATAATGAATGTATAATTAATACTTGGCTATAACAAAGTAAAGCAACAATTCAACTTAAGATTACTTAATGACAGTAACAAGATCTTTTTTTTACTGTTGCATGAAATTTCTAGGAAATAAAAAGTTCTGTACATTAGCATCCTAAAACCTGTCTGTGCAGTGGAACTGTTGTATATTGTAGCATTTATAAGAACATTGCACAAAGCAGGCAGCCATATTATTTCAAGGCACATAAATCTATATGCATGATGCTACACATACTGCACCAAGGAAACTAAAGCTGCTGCGTCCACACAAACACGTGACTCCTTGTTTTGCAGCTACTTCAGAAGCAAACATCTGTGTTGCCACAAAAAGACTGTACAGCTATCACGCAAATCAACGGCGAGTAAGCTTGTCCAGCTATAGCGAATCACTGTTTGTTCGAGGCTCTAACTACATCTGAATTTATCTGTAGCTCCTATTACCAACTGCTTAAATAATGCGCATGTTAACAGAATCTAGTTTCGTCACTTAATATTCGTCACGAGAATAGATTTTGAAATAAGTACACAATTTTTGTAGTTTTATTATCTTTCACATTGCCTGAAAATGAATCCAACAGGCTAAAGCTTAAGATGGACTACAACAACTTAACTTTGTCATATTCTTCTGTTAAAAGGAATGGATAGACTATTTGGTTAGAGTGCAAAAAGCAATTTAGAAATGGACACGAAAACAAAAGTAAAGCTCTCCTGGCAAAACAAATTCATCTAGGATCAATAAAGTTCTGTGTTTCTTTGATAATTACAAAACATGAATACAAACTGCATTTAGAGGTTCTTCTCATTTTAGTGTTAGGGTGGTTAGTCTGTAGTAAGTGGGCTTAAAGGCACCACCAAAGAACGGGAGTGAAAATGTCTGGAATCTACATTACAAGATCACAACTCTTCCAAGACACACAAATGAACATTGAACAATGTGAGAATTAAAGAAATGTTTTGTTTTTTTTTAGAGCTGGAGGATAAAAATATACCAGTCATCATATAAGAAACCAAAAACACCTTTGCATCAACTCGGTTTCCTTCTTCTATAATGCTGACATGCTGATGAACAGTCCTTCCTCATCCTCAACTTTCTTTTAGGCCTCACATCTGGTATCAAAAATCATTAAAACAAACGCCCGGGGTGGGGTGGACTTTTTGGGGGCCCTGTGTGAAAGTAATAAAGGGACGGGATGGTTGTAGTGAAGCAAAGCTGAGTCCGAGTCAGTTGAAATGTTCGTCTTCCAGATGAAGGCTGCTTGTGGGACACAGGAGAGGCTGGCTGGAGCAGTTTGTGCTCTGACTTTTTAGACTTTCTGTTGAGTCCGATGAACCTGCGGTGGAAGATGTGCAAGTTGAAAGCAAATATTCCTGTCAGACTCCCATAAGGAGCAATGAAACACAACAAATTGTGTTTAAAACATGCTTACAGCTGCAACTTTGCAGCTTGACAAAATTCTCGCAGCTAAAATAGACGTCAGTGAATGTAATCAGAGAACCACACTCAGAGCGAATAGGTAGAACCCCCGTACGAACTAAAGCATGGCAGACAGGAAAGCCTACATACCGCAGTTATTCCTCCATACCAATGGAGCACGAATCAGGACCTAGAGCTGCAAAAGGGTGAGGAGGAACACAGAGATAGGATGGCAGGAAATAAAAGAGTGTTAGGAAACATGCAGAGGTGAGAGCACACAGGTTAGAGAAAAAAGCACATGGAAATCACAGCCTTAAAATGTTCGATTAAAGACACTGATCTGGGGAACCAGAATAAAAAGATAAAGCTTTGTAGAGTAAAAAGTAAGCCAGATGCAGAAAACTTTATTTTATTAAGAGAAGCACTCAGCTGGTTTGCTTATCAAGGTACACTTTTGTCACAAACATATGACAAACACATTAATGAAATCCCTTTAATTTTTGTTTAGCTCTCGTTCTGAAAATAATAAATAGCTGTTCTCTCCCCTTGACAAAGGTTTTCTCACCAGGCAGAGACAGGTTGCCCGCTGGGTCGCTTTCTGTTTTGGTCAAGCTGCAGTGCTCGCTGCTGCAGTCCTGCAGGATGTCTCCTCCAGAAGGCATTCTGTCGTCTGGATCACATGGACAATCAAAACATGTTTACAGCGTCTCTTTTTACCGACTGCCAAATAAAAAAAAAAGCTGAACTCACCGTCATCTGGAGAAAGGGATTCTGCCACGTCCTCAGTGGTTGTAGCCTGAAAGAAAGGAGCCGTCAAGGGAAAAGAGTCGATGTAAAGCAGAGGTAAAATTCAAATGTAAAATAGCAAAGAGGCAACTTACGTCTGTGGGAGCGGGGCTGCTGGAGAGAAGCGTGTGCGGCTGCGCGTCTGACATCTCAGACAGCTTCTCCTCGTCCTCCTCCTGGATGGGAGAGGATGGCGATCTCAGGGTGCTGGAGGAAAGATGGGGATATTTTCATGTAAATTACGCCGAGGCCTTATAAAACAAACTATACTTCAGCGTAAGTAAATTATTTAATTTGGCCCCTAAAGGCTGGCTGCAGCAGCATTGTTATGATCAAATATGAACCCTAATTTTCTGATCTCCTCACCTCAGCACTAAACTTCACAAAAACAGGTAACTTAGGTTCAGAGTTTAGTCATAATGAAAATGTGCGACAATTATTGCTGTGCATATTTGTGGGATTTCATAAGCATGTCCTCTGTTATTATGAAAGCTGCTAAGACTTTTATTCGTGTGTTTCCTGCTAGGTTTGTACATGAGAACATTGTCACCACAGGCTTACCTGTCAGGCGACTTGCTGACTTTGCCTTTCTGAAGACTTCCATCACTTAAATGCTCCGGAGAGCTCAACTGACGGCTGTCCCCTCCCACACCCCCTGAGAAGTTGATTTCGTTATATAGCGGGGCAGAAGGGATGGCGGGAGACACCGACCGCAGACCGTTCAAAGCCTCCAGCAGAGAGATGGGTTCAAAACCAGGTGGGACCGAGTCTGAACTCTGCAAAAAAGTTTACAGATGGTTAAAGAGGAAGAACTTGGTCATACAATTAAGATACCAATATAACTCTTACTGAGTGCTCATCATGATCCATAGTTTGAGCCAGAACAGGACTGAAGGACACGGGAGAAAGAGCTCCAGGCTTCTTCCTCACAGCTCTTATCTGCAGCAAGGCTCTGAAGGCTGGGTAGAAGAAACCAAACTCCAATGTAAAATACAATATAATATAATATTAGGCATTATTAAACACACATGCAATGATCTGGTATAAAAATCAGCCCTTCTTACGCAGCCTGCAGATGGGACAGTTGTTGGCCTGATAGCGCAAAGTGTCCGCGCAGGAGTTGCAGAGACACAGGTGTCTGCAGGGCAGGATGAGTGTGTCTCTCAGGTCAGACAGACAGACAACACACTCGTTGCTGTTGTCGCTGTTCTCGTCATCAGATGGCTGAGAAGGGAGAAAAAGAAAAGAAAGTAATCAAACAAAGCTGATTAATGATTAATGCACACAAAATCTTTCAACTGATACCTTGGTCTCTTGGTTGTTTTTGTTCTCAATCCCGTAGATTTCCTGCAGGAGGTAGCTCACACGGTCCACCTTGGAAAAAATGTCCAGAAGAAAATGGATGTTCACTTGGAGGAACATCTGCAGATTTTGTGGCACTGATATGCCTTTTCAGGTGAGGATTAATATGTGCACAGCAACAGGATGGATTGAAAACAACAAACTCCATGAAGCATATGTTTATTTACATCAAATTTCATGATTATGGCTTACAGCTAATATAAAACCTAAATTTTGTTTCTCAGAAAATGTAAATACTGCATAACACCAATAAAAAAGAATTTAAAACACAAATGCGAGCCTATAGAAATGTATGTCCCATTGCTGTACAATACATGTACTCAATACTTGCATTGATGCATTAATTCATGTAAAATGAGCCCCATACAGCATGAATTGGAGGCATGTGGACCTGCTGGGGTTTTAGGAAGCCCAGGTTCCTTTAAGAGAGGCCCTCAGCCCGTCTACATTGTTGAGTTTGGTGTTTTCTCTTCTTCTTGACAATACTTCATAGATTCTCTGCAAGATTCACGTGAGCCCAAATTGCTGGCCATCAAGCACAGTGATAAAACAGCCATAAAAGCAGGTACTGGTGCTTTTGGGAGAGTGGGCAGGTGCCAAGTCCTACTGGACAATGAAAACAGCATCATCATAAAGCTTGTCAGCAGAGAGAAGCTTTAAGTGCTCAAATATTTCCTGGTAGATGGCTGTACTGACTATAAATAGCAAAAACACAGAGGACCAACACCAGCAAATGACATGGCACCCCAAATCATGATTTCTAAATGAAATACCACAGACCAACAGTCCGGTCATGTTCTGCTCCCAGGTTAGATGATTCGGATGTTGTCTCTGGCTCAGGAGTGTGTTAACACAAGGAATGTGACAATTGCGACCATGTCCTGGATACAGCTGTGTATTCTGTGGCTCTTGAAACACTGAAAACTCTAGTTGCAACCCTCACCTTGTGGATCTCCACCAAAGTTTACTTCATAATCCTCTAATGGCTGCAGTTATATTTGTTTTTTGTACACCTTACCATCCACACTTTTTCCTTCCGCTTAACTTTAAATTAATATGCTTGGATACAACACTATGAACAGGCAGGCTATTTAGTAATGATCTTTTGTGGCTTACCCTCCTTGTAGAGGTGATCCGACACTGTCTGGTGGACAGTTGTCAAATCAGTAGTCTTTCCTATAAACTACATGTAGCCCACAACAGAACATTCCCGTATTTAAAAAAAATACTTTTTCATTTGCTGTAACTCTTAATCTTTCATCTTAACTGAAATTAATTCTTGAAACATATACTTCTATAGTAAATCTATAGAATAAGGTTCACTTTTTGAAATAATTTTAATTAATTAATATTCTAATTTATCAAGATGCATCTTTGTGTAAAATAACAATGTTTAACATACAATTTGCTTCTGCTTCAGAGGCTTGACGGAGAAACTGCCATCAACGTGCTGCAGGCAAAAACAAATACATTTTAGGTCATCGGCAAGCTTCATTCACTTTTTACAAATGTATGTTTTTTGGTTTTACACCTACTCTTTCAAATGCTGCCAAAAGCACATGTGCATGTCCAAGACAATCTAGAAACAGAAGAGAATGTAGCATCAACAAAAGCTAAAACGTTTGGTGTTAACACTGAGATCAGAACAGATTAGTTTTGATGACCTACCGTCTCCTTCATCGACCACAGCTTGGATTACCATTGGAAACACTCCTCGGTCCAAGTCAAAGTTTAGCTTTAAAGCAACATTTTGTACACGTTAACTGAAGCAGTTGAGACACTTAGGAAAAGCCTGTTTGTGTGATGTGGGATCTTGTCGCAAAATCCAAACCTACATCCTCCTCTTTCCACTCGCTGAAATCTATTTTGAAGGACGGCATGGAGAACTGCTGGCTCACCCCCCGCTTGTAGTGCACCGTTTCAGAGACCATGGTCGGATCCTTCGGGCTGTACCTGCACACACGACAATGCAGCCTCATCAAGCGTCCATCTTTCCAGAGCAGAAAAAAATTCTGTGGTGTTCAACTAAAGCTAAAAACAGAGCAAAGACTTTTTTGATGTATCCTGTTTTCAAAGAAGATGCCAATCTGGAAATATCCAACTGGGACAGTAATCAGTATCGTCAAGGTCAAAACAAAATGTAAACATAGAAACACAGCTGGCTAACACAACACAATGGCAGCAAAATCTGATCTTAGGTTTCCTCGAAAGATGGATATAAACTGTAACTTGTATCTTTATCCATGTTTCACACCTAAATGAAACACCTATGGTTTGGGGTGTATAAAAAATATTAGGTAGAATCTGACATAAGCACAAATAAATGGATGTGACAGGTTTTCCCTATGTTGGTTTTAAACTTAAATAATGCTCTATGAAGTAAAAGTTACAAAATGAAATTCCTACATAGCCATCCCATTGGAGAACTCCTCAAACGCCTGGCAGTAGAGAGTGATGGCGACCCTGGCATCAGCATCAAAGGTAAACTCCACGCCGTACTGAATCTTGGGTTTCCCGCCGTCCTCCACCGAAGTGTCCGAGTCATCTTTGTACCTAGAACCAAGCGGTTTGACGGTCATTAACAGAAAACCTGTGCCTTGAAGTAGAGGCTGACATTTTTTCGGGAATCCTGCGGGATGGGAGACAGCATCAGTAAAGATCACGTGATTGGGACGGTACAGGATCAAAAATGAACGGGACCGGGAGCTAACCAATAGGAGAGAAAATAAACTAGGATCCATTGTCCTTGGAAATGTAAAGCTGAGACTTTGTTATAAACTTGAAGAAAAATAAACCTCCATTCTTCGCCGCCATTGTGTAGTTTTTTTCCAAGAAGCCTATACTATATTGCGAGTCAAACGAACTACACGACCCACAAGCCAACAGTGCTTCTGCTCGATGTTTTCCACCTGCGTTCAGAATGGAGGGAGCAAACGCAGGTGGAGAACTGGACGTGGTAAAATTGGATTTGTAACGTAAAGTCAGAAGTAAGGACTTATCTATAAAACTCATAGAGCTGACAGGAAAGTCGCAAATATTACCGAACTTCAGGAGAGTTGAATGTAGCGGTGTTAACACGCAGTCTGCTGCTTATAAAACGTGTTTAGTCGTAATCAAGTTCACCAGTGATTCAGGGACACTTGTAAAACAGATTCTGGATTAAATCAGCCCTGCATCTCTTCATTCATCAAACCAAAAATACCATCATGTGTCAAGTCTCATCTGACCAACAAAATTGCTGCATGTGCACTAAAGATTTAAGAGCCTTCGCCACAGTAGAGGGGAAAGGTACGGTCCCCGTGAGGGGACATGGGGAAATTTATTACTTTTGCGTCTCCACGCAATACTTTTGCGTTCGGCATTTTGGAGCAACAGCACAGATGATAAACTGCTCATAAAACAAACACTGATATGTCATTGATATGGATTATTTGTCATATGCAGGTTAACATGCAGTAAACAATGCGATGAAATGCTTAGGATAAGAAGAACCTTTCAAATCACGATAAAAACAAAAACACTAATGGCGTACAAAAAAAAGTACACATCATGCAGCAGTAATAAGGAAATAAAGTGTCACAGATGTGGTTTCGTGCAGCATTATTGTCCAGAGTTCAGGAGTTTGACAGCTTGTGGATAAAAATTGTCTTTTAGTCTGATTGAAGATAATTTTATTTAATGCTGATTTCAAAATAAAACTCAATAAATCTCAAAACGGGTGTTGTGTTTGTTTCAATTTTGCAGTTATCTGGTTTGGAAACTATCCCACAAAGTATTGCAAAATAACACAAAGACTATTGCGTGGGGACACAAAAGAGAAAAAACCCCCCCATGTCCCCTCGCGGACTCCGTATAGAAAGGCTTCATCAAGGGAAGATATTAAATAAATATGTTGTGAAACAGAAAAAAAGTTGAATGTACCATTAAATGTACAATTTATTTAATACATCATTAAATATTAAGTGTACCACTAATTACGTCATGTCGCCTTTAAAATTATACTTAATTATTCAGTGGCACATTTAATTGCATTATAGTCCATTTCATGATATAATGGTACATTTATTGTTTCTAATGATGTATTAAATAAATAAATGGTACCTTTAATTTAATGGCACATTTAATGTTACATTTCTTTCATGTTACATTTACTTCACTTATGGGACATTCACAACATTTATTTATTTAATGATGATTTTATTGTGTTAAATTTGTCCAGTTTGACCCTCCATTCTTGATGCCTGTATAGGAGGTCATGTCAGAATTTGAATCAGGTGAGCTGGAGCAGACAAACATCTAAAGCTTGCAGGGAAGGGGTCCCTGAGGACCAGGTAATGTCATTGTTCAAAGGAAACAATCACTTAATAAATGAGTAAAATACAACTATGTACATTTTGTTTATTCAACTAAGATAGGCATGGTCTGTTTCCTTGTTTGATATTTTATTATTTCTTCATTATTATTCTTTTTACTTTAACTGGCCTTTACTACAACTAAAAACAGGGACCTAACTGGTCCTTCAAACAAAGAAATTGCCAAAAGACTAAATGAAGAAAACAAAAATGGGAGTGTCACAGGCGTGGGAGTCGTTCTGAATGGGAGCGGGATGGGAGTGGGAGTCAATTTACCAGGAGTGGGACGGGACAGGATTTTTTTCGTTATGCTGGCCTGGGATTGGGATGGGACAAGAAATTTTTCTGTGGGAGCGGGATGGGACAGGAGAGAAAATCCACTCCCGTGTCACCCTCTACCTTGAAGCTTTCTAAAACTGCACTCTTACAATCTTTACCTCACTAAACGGAGAGAGTCCTTCCGGATGTTAACCAGACTCCTCAAGGTTTTCACAGGTTCATGGGGTGCGGGTGTCACATACGGAAACTAGAAAAATAACAGCACTATCAATTATATTTAATTCAAATGACAATCGATAAAGCCTTAAAAAGAAAAAATACTAAAATCAGATTTAACGAAATATCAGATTTTTACCTGTACTGGCCTATTTCCAAGAAAATTTAAGTCCATGTTTTCCCCAAACAGGTATCCTTCTGGATGTGGAGTATCAAACTTCTCTCCTCCCATGAAGAAATGGCTTGCGAAGTAATTCCCTGGAGAAGAAGAAGTAAACGGATAATTAACTAAAGCACTGCCAATATGACATGAAAGCACTTTTCTTTGCAGATAAAAGAGGGCTCATGAATAATGACAAGGTTATTGCACAGGGACACGTACAGTAACAATATTTACCTCTGTATCATTTGTAAACAAAACAACTATTTAAAAGGTAGTCTATAATTTATCCCAAAAAAAAAAAAAAAATGTTATCTGAGTTTAAGGAGTATGTAAAATTAAACCTCAAAAAATGTTTAATTACTGAGTCCCCTTGTCTGATAAGTCAAGCAATGGCGCATATCACAATCATTATGTCATAATAACATGATCTTACAGCTTAATTGCAGCCTAACTTGTTTTACATTAACACACCTCAAGAGGCGCAGTGTTTGGATTTATTTTAACATGTGATCTTTTTTCTGGAAACATTAACTTAGACTGCACATGCTAAAAAAAAAAAACCTGTCGTTACGTATCTTTATCTGAGAAGCAATCGTCTAAAAGACGTAATGAAACCGAGTCAACAGAATAGAAGTAACTCGTTTTCCCAGAGTTTGTTTCAATTATCAAAAACAAAGTTGTGCTTACTAGAGAGGAAATGCAAGTCCCTTACCAGATTTCGGAGGAAACCGATAGGCCGAGTTTGCCTGGATATCGATGTCCTCAACACCAGCAATTCTACGACTTAGGATGGACCCCATCTTCCTCTTAGCTAAGGTTAGCTGTTAGCTAATAGTATGACGGCGGCGCAGATTAGCTATGATTCGAGCCTAGACAGGTGTCCAGAGAAATAAAACATCCACCAGCAACAAACGCTGTCATCACTTCGACATTTTTCACGCTATGTTTGGTTGGTAGTATGGCTACGAAAATGAAAAAGAGCTAAGGGCGAGCTGTTGTGATCACGGACGTACCAATGTAGCAGGCTCTGGATCTGATTGGCTGTCTGGCAGCTCGCTCAGCAGGAGAGGGCGTTCGTTTTCCGTTAAGGGACCGGCCGGACAAGCATCGAACCAGGTTAACGGGTCAGCGCAAGGACGTTAGAGGCGACAATTGAATGTATAAGAATATTGAAATGTTTATTTTACCGTGAAAAGGAACTAAAAAATAAATAAGAATAAAACGCGAAAGAGGGAGCCGAGTGGCTGAGTTTAAAAGCAATCTCAGATCCTTGGGTATTATTTGCTGAGATGTATTTGTAAAGAAACCAAGATCACAACAGAAAGAAAGATGAAAGTCGTAGCATCAGATGGTAACTACGTTTACACAACCATCAAATAATACGGATCATTCTTTGCACTTTTACAAAGTAAACTTGCCAATTCCTTTCTATCTTAAATTTGAAACAATTTAAATTATTTTAATGTAGGCCATCTATGCTGAAACCATCAAATTAAATGCAAACATATTTTCATTCTCAATCAACGGATCTAAACAGTTTAGACCTATGGTCCATTTTAGAATTCAAGCATAAATGGGAAGACCCTGACAGTTTTGAGGGCCCTAAACCGCGGCTTAGTTCGTTTAAGCCTTGGGCCGGCTCTGAACCATTAACATTTTATAACAATATGACAGTATAAAATACTGTTTTGTTTTTTATTGTTTCTAGACCACAGTAAAAGCAAATTCCCATATGTTTTGTTACCATTTGTCACAACACTGGTGTACATCATGATTAATGACGTCAGTGTAAATCCGTCTCAGCGGTTGTCGAAGCCGCTAACGTCAAACAACTTCAGCTAAAACACGGTTCGGTGTTGTTTCTCCTGGAAAAAAGGTAAGAACGCTTTCAGCTCGTTACTCTCTGCTTCTAAACAGCGAACACTGAAAACAAGTCTTCTCTTCGTGTTATCTAAGTTAGCATTCCTTCTCACAATTTTAGCGTTTAGTTTCTGTATCCAGAATGGCGACACTAGCTAGCAATGCAGCTAACGACAGCTAGCTTTGAGCTTCACCATTAAACGCAGGGATGTCTTTAAGTTGCCTTAACAGCTGAGGACCAGTCGCTCCTCCGTTTTAAGGAGCCTGAAATAAACATGGTTTAAACCAGACGTTTAAGCTCCTCTTTTTTATTCCGTTTCCTCAATATTAGCTAGGAAATATTATTTGCTTTTCATGAATTATCCACCCTTATGTTAAACCAGAGCTGACTTTCGCCTTACATATATATTATGTAACTAAGTTATTCATGGTGGTGCAAGTAGCTTTGATCGGAATTATCAACAAACGGATAAAACAGTTGTTTAGCAACAGGCTACATTTTAATTTTACGATATAATCCAGGATTTGTTTCTTAAAACTGATTAAATAATTGCGTAGTAGTACAATTTTAGTTCAACCTGTGTGCACACATTTTATCGTTCAATAATACAGATTTTTATTGTAGTAACTAATATAACATTTTGTTGCTAAATTAAAGGTGCTGGTGTAAACATATTGATTTTAAAATGAAATTAATGCTGAAAAAGACATCAACATCTTTAACAAATGGGATTATTTTATATGTTCTCTGATGTTTGAGGGCAGTTCATCAGTTGTGTTGTACTCTTACTCGTAGTAATTTGCATGTATTTGAGTTTTACAGGGGCATAACATACATCTGCAATCGTTACTTTGTAGTGTGCAATTTACATCAGTGAAATATTTGTTTCAACACTTTTCAAGTGAATGTTTGGTGCAATCTTCCATCGAGTTGTCGCACAAGACAATTTCAAGTTTTTTATTTTAGTCCATGTTACATTTTTTAGGAATTTTTTTTAAATTATTCGGTTTACTAATTTATTGATTAATTTATAATCTAAATAATTATTTGTTTCAATCCAAAAAAATACCGCTTACTTTTTTTTACTTTAACCTTTACATTTTTTTGCATAACAAAAAAATGTAACGTAAACAAAGAATAACATTTTAAAGTATGAATTATATGTATAGAGTGTCAGCACCAGCATCGCAAAAATATATAAAATGAAGACCTTGTTATTTATGTATTTACAGATAAAAAAGCTTGAATGTTCAGAATAACGTGATGAGATTGAACTGGAAATATACTACTGTTGTATATATTTTTTATGTTTGTTTGATTTAAATGTGATTAAAAAATGGGAACAAAGTCTGTGTATTAACATTAGCAGATACATTGTCATACAATAAAATGTCCATATTATCGTTAAATGGAAAAATATAACAAACACCCAACTTTTCTAATTATAGAGTTCTCGTGATTATTATAACAAATATATAATTGAATATTTAATATAAATATTTAAATATTTTATTAAATAATAATCCTGTTAAGTGTTGTTAGGGGCATACCAGCCTAATAAGGCGGTGTTATTAGAACAATAGTGAAAGGGTTGGGCCGAGCTCTGACATTACTGAACAGCAAAACTCTGCACACACATGGAATAATTCAAAGCATTTCTTAAAATACAAGAATTCACTAACAGAAAGAAGTCAACTCAAAGTCAAACATATTTCAATCAACAAACTCTTTACTATGCTAAAATAATCCAACTAAAACTACCAAGAAGGATGAACAAGTGAATCAAAGATGGTTAAAAACCATGGCCAATAAAGTGATGCAACATTACTATTCAATGTTATTTATGTCTGAGAACCAAAGATTATCTTGAAGAATCTGGAAATCAAGTTATGTTAGTCTTGGAACCAACTTAGACAATAATTGGTATACCTTCAAACAACCAGTCACAATGCAAGATCAAATAAAACATTATTTTAATGTAATATTTTAAAGAATGATTTGCTGAATAAAACCCAACCTTCTGGGTGGCTAATTATCTGCCTTTATTCAGTGCAATAATATTTAAGGAAAAAATATTTTGAATAAGAACCAAACATTCCTGGATAAATGAGTCTTAATGGTGTTTAATTAGCTATCACATTTAGTAAAATAATATTTAGGGAATTATTATTTTTCTAGATTGGAAACCAAAGTTTTCTGGATAACTTGGTGTTTACACAACACATAACACATCATTAGCTGAGCAGCTAGTCTACTAACACTTAACTGAGTTTTCTCAACACAAACAACAAAAAGTCATTAAATGAACATTATTTAGATTTTTTTCATTCTAAACTAATCTTCTCGGCCCAAGTTCGTATGTGAACTGTGCTGAGGAAAGGGTTTCCTGGGGGACGAGTTCAGGGAAGCGAAACTATCTGGTCATCCACGTGTGGACTGAAATGGACTAGCATTGCAGCTAATCTCAGTAGCTGAAAGGGGGTTGGCCATTTAGCTGACCCAGCCGAACTGTACGACAACGGTAGGTTCGGCTTCTTCAGCGGGGTAGCTCTCGCTACTTGGACATGCATGCAGGAAGGCGTGTGATGCGGTTCCGGTGGCTTCTTTTCCAGGGCGTGAGGTGAAATCCGCTTCAATTAGGGCTGCTTCTGGAGACCTCAGAAGGAAAGTCTTATTACACCCTTTTTATTAATAAATCCTGGATACTTGAACAGCAAATCGTAGTCACTTCTGGATCCAAGGATTCTTCGAAGGAGAAGTCTTACTCGTCCACGTGTTCCAAGGCTTTTAGCTGACGTGTGGTCTGGTCCCTCCATTAGCCGCTGTCCGCAGCCGGAATGAGGCCGAGTGGAGGGAGAGAGGTCTTTTTGGGTCAGAGTTTCCAGCTTTGACTCCTCCTCTTCCTGGGCTGTTAGGAAAAGGGTAGGTGATGTTAAACGGTGCAAAGATTCATACTGGCTCTGTTTATGTGTTTATGTATCATTCAATGTCCAAATTCATCCATGGCTGGGGTCCCAACAGAGTGCAACCAGGAGCATTAAAAATGGAGTTACGCCTTTGAAAATGTTTATAACCTGACTAATTTTGGCATTAATCAGATAATTTATCCACCGTTTTTATTTTGATATAAGAGGCAGACAGAACTAGCCAATGACTGGCGACAAAGTTTGTTTATATGTGCAGCGCAGACACACAAAACACATGTACTGCTACTAACTCTCACACATACTTATTTGGAGGAAAACTGTTTTAAAAAAAAAAAAAAAAAGCTCAAATCATAAAATTGTGTGCTGACTAAAGATAGTGACCTAGAAGGATTATTATTGTTAACTTTATTGATTACTTAAACGAATGGCAACAACACCACATTTAACCTTTGCATGTATTATTTAGCTTGAGAGAGACCAGTACTTTCTGGTGTAACGTGAGATAAAAGATTCCATGTTTTATTTCTTAGCAGTACACCCGACCCATAGAGCTGTGATTGCTGCCAACGTATCTGAGCGCCTAGACCTCCAGCCAGTATGTCCAGTGACCCTCCCCCTCCGTACCCCGGAGGTCCCAGTGCCCCTCCCATTGAGGAAAAGAATGGACAACCAGGTAATGAAGGCAAACTTGCAAGGGTGTGCTGAATGTTGATGAGTATTTAGTTGTGTTCTTGCAGCAGCTAGAAATTAGTTCTAGCTGCAAGTAAATCTTTGTTTTGCCCAGTTTTAGATATGCATGAATCATGTCTAAACATTGTAGGGGTGTTGTTGAAATCCTTCTTTAGATGAGGCAATATCATGACTCCTATTTGCATAGAGCTGTCTTCATTTTTTGTGCATCTTTCAGAAATAGTGAGAACTACTCAGCCACAAGGACAGCCCTTACTTCCAAATTATGGCCCTCCCCCCTATGAAGGTCCACATCCAGGCTTCCTACCTCCACATGTCCCAGGAGAAGGACCTATGGCTATGCCTCCACCAATGCAAGGTGCTATAATATGTCCTCAAACATCAGTAAATATCTTGTAATTATTGTGCCCCTGCTTCTATTCATTGGTCAGTCCAGCACCAAACTCCCCTGGAAAGTTTGGGACTACATTCATTTTGTATCTTGGAGGCATTTTAGAACCCTTTCATGTTTATCAGCAACAGTTTTCTTTTACGGCGCAATCATTTGTGTAACTACATCATTGCATGTCACCTCACAGCTTCATGAAATTCCTTCTTACAGTTAATTTTTTTTTGTCTTCTACATAATCATTCCATCTGTGTTATTTTCCGTTAATACTTAAATTTCTAAATTAAATCTTTGCAGGTTTCGCCTATCCACCACCTCCAGGTCACTTTGCTCATCCAATGCCTCTACCAATACAAGGTGCAGCAGCCTGTCCTCAGATATCAGTAAACACACACCGTCACACTGTCACTGTGTGTATTTGAGGGAAAAAATATCAGAGGTGGTGTTAACTCTTCTTTTGGTTCAGTCTTAGAAAAACGTCAGTGATTATACATTTGTCCTTTTTTATTTTGAAGTTCTTAGAACATTTTCTTTCTGTATCCATTGTTTTCAGTTATTGCAGTCACTGGTGCCAGACTTATTTTATTTCCATGTTAATGTGTAACCACACCCCTTCACATCACCCAAAGATGTCATCAATTTCTTTCCCTGGATATAATTTCATTTTCCTCTACAAGGGTTAGTTCAGTCCATGCTTATTTATTTTTTTTGTTAACACTTAAATTCCTGGATTCATTCTCTGCAGGTAGCCCATTCCCACCACCGCCAGGTCACTTCGCTCAGCCAATGCCTGGACAGATGGGTCCTGGTCCCAGTCACTTTGTCCACATGGGAGGTCACACAGCGACCGTCCTGGCTCCTCCGGGGGCAGCCACCACAGTGACAGTACTGCAAGGCGAAATGTTTCAGACCTCACCGGTGCAGACCGTGTGTCCGCACTGTCAGCAGGCGATCATCACTCACATCTCTCATGATGTCGGGCTGATGAACACACTCTTCTGCCTCTTCTGTTTCTTTGTAGGGTAAGTTCAAAGTGGTAACTACTTGATGAAAGAGTTATTACACAGATAATCCATCTCAGCCAAAATTTAATAGTATAGTTTAATCCTAAGTAGTAATTTGTGGTCAGCAGACATTAGGAAGAGGCACTTCAGACTTGTGTTGGAAGTGATACATTTTTGGTATTAGATCCAACCCTCTTAAGATTGTGTTGACAAACTGTTATGAGAAATGTCTTAATACAATAATAAAACAATGCTAAGCAGTATGGTTAAATAGTACTGCTTACTATTTGTTTTTGTTCGCAAACCTCTCTCATCTGTTGTGCAGATGCAAGGAATAACATTTCCTTTCAGACTTCCAATAGACTTCCCTTTGGCTGCTTAGTTTTTCTCATCAGAAGCTCTGCTACTACTCTTATTTTAAAGCTCCTAGAATGTGAAGACAAGTGTTGATTATTCAATGTTTTTACTTAATGAATTGCCCACTTCATATTTTCACAGTACTGAATGGGCATACTAGTGTGCAGATGTTTGATTTTGTTATGTATATTGTTTTTTTTCCTCCCAGATGTGATCTCGGCTGCTGCTTGATTCCCTGTCTGATTGATGACCTCAAGGATGTGACACACACCTGCCCTAACTGTAAGGGCTACATCTACACATACAAACGCATCTGTTAACCACCGACAGCTTTTTGCCAGAGAACCATGTACATGAAAACACTCACAGCTCCCCCTGCTGGTGGTGATAGCAGACCCCACTACCAACCCATTTTTGCATACTGTTGTCGATGTCTTATATCATAAGTGAAGTTTTCTCATAAGCTCACCAGATATCTACTGTGAATATCTTTCGCATTCTTCAGAATTTGAAATGTACAAAACTTATAAACTGCAAATGATGAAGGGCGCTAAAAGAACTAAGAACTGACAGGCTGCAGTCGTGCAGAAACAGCTGGGAGCCTAGACGTTTTAGTCTTTTGCATGTCAACGTGAAGGAAAAAAGAAAGGTAACATTTAGAAAATGTGTACTTTATTTGAGTTCATTTGAAAATGTTATGAGTTTTTGTGTTGGTTTTTCTTTTGGGTCTCATCTTAGAAAAGTCATCCATGTAAGTTCTTGTCTCTGGATCATCTTTAAACTGATGCATTTATGGTACAAGCTGTATTTATTTTTGTAAAGTCACAATGACTCAGTGACTTGCTGCTACTAGCTCTCTGTCCATGATGTGTTTAGTTTTGATAAATTTAACTTTTGCACTTTTATTTTAAATCCTCTGTTGGCCCCTTTTGTTATTGCGAATATATGATAATGAATAAAAGCAACGTTGTTTGGCTTTTAGCTGAGTAAATCGGACTGTACATGCAGTGAAAACATGTTAATATTTATTTTGTCACTGATAAAAGAACTGCATGATATCTTATTAATGTTTAAGGAGTATACTTTGACAGACTGATGCACTTCTACAGATTGTAGATTCAAACTTACAACTCTTCAAGTAGGACATATAAAAAAAAAACTGCAAAAATCAACCTTGGCACCAGTTCTTTAAGACTACTTGCATTGCCTAAATGCATGTTAGATACATTTATTAAGCTTCAATTAAAATATAAAAAATAGAATTACTGGAGATCAACTTTTATTCCACTGAATTGTCTGCTGCTAGTGAATGATCAGTGTACCGTCACTGCATGTCCAATTGTTTGTTCATTCATCTTTGTACCGAGAACCAAGCGGTTTGACAGTCATTAATAGAAAACCTGAGCCTTGAAACTTCCTAAAACTGCACTCTTACAATCTTTACCTCCCTAAACGGAGAGAGTCCTTCCGGATGTTAACCAGACTACTCAAGGTTTTCACAGGTTCATGGGGTGCAGGTGTCACATACGGAAACTAGAAAAATAACAGCACTATCAATTATATTTAAGTCAAATGACAATTACTAAAACCTGAAAAAGACAAAATACTAAAATCAGATCAAGAAATATCACATTTTTACCTGTACTGTCTTATTGCATTTTAGAAATAAATCCCAGTAACTTTTATCTATTTATTATTTACAAAGCAAAAGTATCTAAAGGTACTTCAGTAACAAAACACAAGAGAGGGAGTCGAGTGGCTGAGTTTAAAAGCAATCTCAGATCCTTGGGTATTATTTGCTGAGATGTATTTGTAAAGAAACCAAGATCACAACAGAAAGAAAGATGAAAGTCGTAGCATCAGATTGTAACTACGTTTACACAACCATCAAATAATACGGATCATTCTTTGCACTTTTACAAAGTAAACTTGCCAATTCCTTTCAATCTTAAATTTGAAACAATTTAAATGATTTTAATGTAGGCCATCTATGCTGAAACCATCAAATTAAATGCAAAAATATTTTCATTCTCAATCAACGGATCTAAACAGTTTAGACCTATGGTCCATTTTAGAATTCAAGCATAAATGGGAAGACCCTGACAATTTTGAGGGCCCTAAACCGCAGCTTAGTTTGTTTAAGCCTTGGGCCGGCTCTGAACCACTAACATTTTATAACAATATTACAGTATAAAATACCAATAGATACAATGGTGGATTTATTTATCTTGGCTCCCACTCTTCATTCGGCTTGTTAATCTTTCACAACAAATACAAAAATACTGACGTTTATTTGACTTGCAGTTTGCCTTAATGACCACAAGAGAGCAGCAAAAAGACTTAGATGCTGATTGACCTCAGGTAGCTCTGCGGTTCTACTAAAAAGGGTGAATACACATTATTACAATTTGTAAAAAAAAAAAAAGTATATATATTAAAATGCAGACATTAGTAATGCTGGCAACCTGTTTAATTTCTGAGACTATAAATATATAAGCGCTTGGACAACTTCATTAATTTTTTATTTGTTTATGTTCCTTGTCTTCAGAGCAGGATGAAACCCATTTTTTTTCTCCTTGATCTCCTGTTGGTGAATTCTGTTCGTAAACCTTTTTACTTTATATGTAGTTAAAAGCATTATGCTGAAAAGTTAACATAATATATTTGAGGCAACTCCGGAAATAATTGACGTAATTTATTATTGTAGCACCCCAGTGTTGATTATAGATACAATTAAACAAACAGACAAACTCTTTAGGGGCTGCACGGTGGTGCACGGTAGCACTGTTGCCTAGCAGCAAGAAGGTCCCGGGTTCGATTCCCAGCCGGGGGTCTTTCTGCATGGAGTTTGCATGTTCTCCCCGTGCATGCGTGGGTTCTCACTGGGTACTCCGGCTTCCTCCCACAGTCCAAATACATGTCTGTTAGGTTAATTGCTCACTCTAAATTGCCCTTAGGTGTATGAATGAGTGTGTGCATGGTTGTTTGTGTGTTGACCTGCAATGGACTGGCGACCTGTCCAGGGTGACCCCACCTCTTGCCCATAGACTGCTGGAGATAGGCACTAGCTTCCCCGTGACCCACTATGGAATAAGCAGTAGAAAATTACTGACTGATGACTGACAAACTCTTTAAGTACAGATGTAACATAATTTGACAGGATTGGTATTAAACCAGGCATTTGACCGCTAGTTATTTTATTTTATAATATAAAGCTAACAAAAATATGTGTTATGTGTTGTGTTCAGTTTGTCCATTAAATAGAGCAGTTGACAATATGTCAGTAATAAACTATATTAATTATCAAATATGACTATATGGCAAATAATGTGTAGACAGTGCATGATGCTGGCAGTTGACACCGTTTCAAGATTTATGTATTTATCTTAGTTGTCTATAGTTCATTTGGCAATTAAGCTAATTGGAGTTCAATACCACTAGAGGTTTCAATTTTACTTAGAATCTTCTGGCAAATGCTGTAAATTTCTGTTGATGCAAAAATGTTATGAGATACGGTTTACGGTATATTCAGTAAGGAGTCTGAGGACAAGCAAACTGATAATTACCAATGGATTACCAAAAGATTAATTAAATTCAGTTTTATTTATATAGCGCCAATTCACAACACATGTCGTCTCAAGGCACTTCACAAAGGGTTTGAATGGTATAGGGTTGTCGGGGAGGTTAGATTAAACTACTGAGCGTTAGAGTTTGGCCATTTTAGAATGGGGTGTGTGTAGGGGTACTAAGTAAAATAATAAACTGATAAAGTGTGTCCATCTAAAGCCCAATGGTGGCCATTGTTATACTAAAAACCACAAGGATTGGGATACCTCTCTCTGTCAGACTGTTTATAACCATTGGAAAAGAGAAGGGGTCATACAGGTAGCAGAAATGGAGGGTGTGTTTGGACCTCAACCATAACTGAGCCGGTTTAGGCTAATCCTGAATCCCCCTTACTCCAACCAACAGGGAGGGAGGAAGGCAGAGGTAAAAATAATTGGAGAGTGTTGTTTCCTGTTGCATTGTGTGGAAAGTGGGTAACATTAAAATGGGCTAAGTCAATTCAATCAAATCATATAGATTTCAAGTCAGGCACATGCATTCCAATTAATAACTAACCATTGAACAGTACAGTCAGATTCAGGTATTTATTCAAATTGGATAAAACGTTTTTCTATTGTTTAATGCATTAAAGATGTATAACAGAAAAAAAAAAAAAAACAATCCATCTCAAAAGTTCAGCATTTTCCCTTTGGGATGAATAAAGTACTTTTGAATTTAATTGAATTTCTTATTTTAATACTTTACATTTGTACATACATTTGTTGGTTAGAATAACAGTAGAATAGCAATTCCTCGTTTAAAACTTCATAAATGTTTCAATTTAATGATTTAAAATCTCCATTTAATGATCGCAATATGTGATGAAATATACAAATCTAGTATTTTTGTCAAATATTACATATAAAACCTTTACTAATTGGATTTTATAGATATTTTGTATGGATTTTATAGATTGTTTCTTGTATAAGGATGCTCTGAAACACTTATGTTACAAGCAGAATCAAGTTAGAGCAGATGTTTTGCTGCATTGGTAATGTTAATTATGTATTGCATGGTACAATTTCTAAATTATGTTGTTTTTTAGGTTTGTTTGATCAATCAATTTATAGAAATCCACAGTTTCATTTTAAAAAGGTAACAGAACAGTTTTGTTTTTTCTTGTTTCTAGACCACAGTAAAAGCAAATTCCCATATTTTTTATTACCATGGTTTCCAAGATTGCAAATAAAATTCCCTATTAGCTTTTCTTTTGTCGGGGCATCAAAATTTGTCACAACACTGGTGTACATTATGATTAATAATGTCAGTGTAAAATCCGTCTCAGCGGTTGTCGAAGCCGCTAACGTCAAACTTCAGCTAAAACACGGTTCGGTGTTGTTTCTCCTGGAAAAAAGGTAAGAACGCTTTCAGCTCGTTACTCTCTGCTTCTAAACAGCGAACACTGAAAACAAGTCTTCTCTTCGTGTTATCTAAGTCAGCATTCCTTCTCACAATTGGCGACACTAGCTAGCAATGCAGCTAACGACAGCTAGCTTGGAGCTTCACCATTAAACCTTAACAGCTGAGGACCAGTCGCTCATCTGTTTTAAGGAGCCTGAAATAAACATGGTTTAAACCAGACATTTAGCCTTTGAAGCCTCCTCTTTTTAACTCTGTTTCCTCTCTGTTAGCTAGCAAATATTAGCTGACAAATATGTCAGTTTGCTTTTCATAAATTATCCACCTTCTGCTTACATATATTTTATGTAAGTGTGTTATTCATACTGCGGTCAAGTGTAAAATACGCGGTCACGTCAGCCGGGATTAGCTCTGTTTTAAAATTCGCTTCGTTCATACAAGGTGCATTACTGTAATGGCAGACCGGTGTTACGTCGATTCGCGTTTCCCCATCAGATACGGTTTCCCCAGCGTCTCCTTGCCGCTCACGCGGCAAAAAAGGCGCGTGCTTGTTGCAGGCTCGGAACCGTCGCGCTGTGCTCGCACCACAGGGGAACTACGGTAACCCTGAAAGCTCAAATGTCGTGTTTCGGAGAAGTCGATATACATTTGTTTAGCTAGTGTGTTATTAGATAAACTAATATATCATTTTATAGATAGATAGATGTAAATATAACGACACATATTCATATACACACACACAGACGTATATATATATATATATATATATATATATATATATAGAGAGAGAGATAGATAGATATAGATATATAGATATAGATATATAGATATAGATATATAGATATATATCCCCTTTTTAACACAGGGGAAACGGTATCTGATGGAGATTAGAGGGCCATCAGATAGCGTTTCCCCTGTTTTATGCATGGGGAATCTGACGGGGTTTATAGTACATTTATAGGACCATATAGGATCACAACAGTATAGATATCTGTAGTCTCTATCTCTCTCTCTCTCTCGCTCTCTCTCTCTCTCTCTCTCTCTCTCTCTATATATATATATATATATATATCTATATCTATCTATATATATATATATACATACACGTCTGTGTGTGTGTATATGAATATGTGTCGTTATATTTACATCTATCTATCTATCTATCTATCTATCTATCTATCTATCTATCTATCTATCTATCTATCTATCTATCTATCTATCTATCTATCTATCTATCTATCTATCTATCTATCTATCTATCTATCTATCTATCTATCTATCTATCTATAAAATGATGATATATTAGTTGATCTAATAACACACTAACTGAACAAATGTATATCGACTTCTCCGAAACACGACATTTGAGCTTTCAGGGTTACCGTAGTTCCCCTGTGGTGCGAGCACAGCACGACGGTTCCGAGCCTGCAACAAGCACGCGCCTTTTTTGCCGCGTGAGGAGACGCTGGGGAAACCGTATCTGATGGGGAAACGCGAATCGAAGTAAACACCTGACGTCCATCTTGTCAACGGTTGAGAAATTAAGGGGAAAACAAGAAAGTAACCTTCAGAACATTTATATTAATGACATATGTACAATCAGTCAATCAATCTTTATTCCAGACACAAGGATAGTCCATAGTAAAAAAAACAAAAAACTTTCGCATACATGTTTTATGTAAAAAAAATCTATATTTAATAAGTTCACTGTCGATTTTTGGAGAAATAACGGGTCAAAGTACCTACTAATGCTTCTCCGTTATATACTTTTCTGTCACTTTCAGCAATTTATTTCTCCAAAATCATTAGAGGTGATGACACAATCTCTTCAGATTATATTAAAGGGTCACCTATACTATAACCAGAATACTTTAAAATGCATATACTGGATTTTTATCATTTTTGTAAAACTAGTAAGTACATTTGATGTCCAGGTTTAAAGGCAAGTAACGTCATTCTTTATACATGTTTTTTATTCAATATAGTTTTTAATATTAAACATTTTATGTAAAATAAATGGAAATTTATTCATAAAAACAGAACAACAGTTATTAAACCAAAAAAATGATCTAAATCTAACATGAAAAAAGAACCTGAAAAAAAAAACCTGAAAACAATGAATACTGTTATTGGTGACACCAGGCGCGTAGTTACCTGGGCGTCCGGATGTTTCCTGAAAAGACCCGGACTTCTTGATAGAAGAAATTTAGAAGTATTATAAAGATGCAGCCACAAAATGGACTTCACATTTTTATTCAAAAACAATCAGATTTTTTCAATTGTGTTCCATATAATTACGTCCCGCTCCACCTAACCTGACACTGAATTATAAGGAGAAGACAAACAATACTTAAATACGCACTTGCAGCACCGCGAATGCGCAACTACGCGCACAGCCAGATACGGACTCCATTCTGGAGAAGTCCAGAACAGCAGTTCACTCCAGGTCGACCTTCCTCCTTCATGACCTGAAAAGTTAAACTCGAAGTTAAGGCTCGAACAGGGCTCATTTCAGAGCAACCATGGAGCCAACCGGAGAGCGTGTGTGTTCAGGAACAGGTGGAAGCAGAGCGGTATAACCCAGACGAAGATAGCGGTAAAACCTGAATGCAGACATGAGGTGGAGGTTCACTCTAATGAGCATCATCAGGGTCATGATGAGGGACTTTCACCTGAGCTACAGGTGAAGTTAAATTATCTGTCTGTGATAGAAAACAGTAGCAACCTTCTATGTGAGCGTCTAGCTGGATTTGCATCATAATGGGAAAATATCTGGTCCTTTACTTCAGTCAAAATAAAAGCATTTAATCCTAACGTAGCTGAACACATTAAAAGTCCTTCAGATCATCACATTGATCTCATGGCTGCAGCCAGTCTTATAGTCCAGTTCTACATGTAGACAGAAAAAAAGAGTTGCTCAATAAACCAGGAAAATATCTCCTGGTTCCAGTAAGACATAGTAGAAACTGTAAAAGTAAGCATCCCTCTTCTCTTTCATATCTTCTATGTTGATTCTAAACATAAAGCTCTGGCTTTAAAAGATGCAGGATAATTAAGAAATAAATCATAGCAATTAATCACAGGTGGACCATTGATTAGTTAACTATTTTATTTTTCTGAATTACACATGTAATATTATATAAACTAAACTAATTAAACAAGGATACAGTTTTACTGAAGGTGAGACATACATACCATATGTATACAGTTATTAATAACTGTAATATTAGTACTGATAAGGTCCAGGATGAGGCTCTATGCTATATTTTAAACACCACAACTTGACACCCTTTTCTCTCAAAGTGTTTAATAGTAAGAACTGCACTAATGTCTCACATGTAGAACAAAAGACTGGGTTGTAAAATGTTTCATTTATTATTTTTGGCAGGTGAAATTTCTTCAGAAGTAGAATGAAGGGCTAAAAAGATGGCGATAAAAGAGAACAGGTTCCTAAAAGAAGGAACAATTTTAATAAAATGTTTCGAAAGCTCTTGACATAATAAAATAAATGTGTTTTAGGATTTGACTAAGATTTAGGAAAATCAACTTTATACCACTTTCCTTTTTTGAAATATAAGAATAAAGACAATGGAGCCTCAGGAGGGAACACTGATGAGAATAACATTTAAAAAGGTAATTTATGTAGATGACAAAAGAAGCACATTTATCTGGCCCAAAGTAAACATCTCTGAGTTTAAGAAAAACATTTGTCAGCAAAAATTCAGATTAAGTTCTTTTCTAAATACCTCAAAATGTGTCATTATTTGCTTCAGCAAAATGGTGTTTCATCAGGTCTAAACTCTGTTCCTCCTCGTCCTTCATTCAGCTTCTAACAAAAATAAAAAGTACAATTATTGGAAACCTTTTTTTTTTGACTCACAATAATTAACATTCAGTCTAAAACCAGCCAAGACAGAGAACTGGTACAATATGTCCTATGTTATTTTAATTTTAAATTACCTATAAATTGTCTTATTGAAATCTAAATATTTTGGATTTGGGCTAAAGCCCCCAATGTTTTGAGACCCTAAAAACGCCCCTGGGTGACACAATGAGCAGCTGGGATTTCTGCAGGATCCTTGTGCATACATTTCAAATGGTACGACCGATTGCACTTTATTGATGGATACATGCATGTGATTCATATGTTATAAATCATATATCGATGGTGTTACACTTTTGTGTTCATGATAAAGAAACCTTTATTATATTTCACCACAAAAATACTATGGGTTCTACAACACTCACCCAGTCAGTGACAGCTGGCCCCGACATTTGTGGTGTGGATGCCGAGCACATTGCCCAATTGTTGTCCATGTCAGAAACGTAAATTAAAGTGTATATTTCTACATAAAAAAATGAATATCACATGGGAAAAAAATTGAGAATTATCTGATTACCTGATGATTCAAGAATTAGTAGTGCAAACGAAACCCGGTCTTTTTCAATATCCGGTTTGGTGGTTGAAAATGTCATACTTGGCCTGTTCGGAAATGCCTCCATGACTGCCATTGCCATCTGTAAGAAAAGTTACATCATCTAAAAGGTACAGTATCCACCCAATTCATGGGGCTGCACGGTGGCGCATTTGGTAGCACTGTTGCCTTGTGGCAAGAAGGTCCTGGGTTCGACTCTCAGCCAGGGGTTGTAGCGACTAGAGATTGGCGACTTGTCCAGGGTGTACCCTGCTTCTCGCCCATGGAGGTAGGCACCAGCTCCCCTGTCACCCACTATGGAATAAGCGGTATAGAAGATGAATGAAAGTACAGTATCCAATTCCTTGGTCTAAGATAAGAGTTCTTCATAATCTTAATCATGCGTCATAAACAACAAATTTATGAAAATTTTGTTTTAAGTGACCCTACATTTTATGTACACCTTAATGTGTTAAGAGTACTTTTATGACAAGTCCACAGCTACTTCCATTGTACCGTGTGGCTGACAAAAAATCCTGTCGCATCCTCCCAGTCAGTCTGACTGAGGGATGCCCTTCACATTTTGAAAAACTATTCAAACAATGACATAATAATTAGTTTACTATAAAATAATGTATAACTGTGAATTTCAAGTTTAGCCACCAAGCCTGAAAAACATCGTTTACCTTACAATTTTCAAGAAAATAGTGCAATATTTAATATTTTATACTAATTTATTAAGTTTTTGCATTGAGAACTAAGCCTGATAATCCAAATGATCGGAAATAAATATGAAATCTTGTGTGTCAATAGAATGGTGTGCGTGTTCGACTGTATTAATAATTAAAACTTCCAAATTTGTTTAATAACAAATGTTACAATAAACACTCAGTTGGAGGGAGGATATTGTTCAAACAGCTGAGATAAAAATTTTTATGAAATGTGAAAAGTAACAAGATGTATGCATGTATGACAGATAAACTGTTGGTAATATGGTATTTACTTAAAATTGCATTTGTTCGGTATTTAAAATCTGGGTTCACTATTCAATGCACATATAATATTGCTAAGCTAAAGACCTGACAATAATTTTTAAACTAATTTACTAGCCACAGGTGTTATTAATTCAATTTATCAATGAAATCTACTATACGAGTCAGCAATTGTGTGAGAGGACTAACATGACCTGACATCAATCACTTTCATAGAATTGCTGCATTTGTGTTAACTGATTTAAAAATGGACACGTTTATTTTTTGTGAAGTGATTATTTTCTTGAGAAATGTGAAAGACAGTTTTTGTTGAATGGTAGAGTGGGTCACAGGATTAGAGAGGGTCCATGTTATTAATATTAGAAACTCATCTTCTTGTTTTATCACAGACAAAGCTTGCCGACATTTGGAAGTGTACTTTCATTATTAGATACAGTAGCTTAAAAATTAGTCAGTATACGATGAGTTCGTGTGACAGTTTCAGCCATTCAGTTGGCTTGCTTGGATTCATTCTGTCCTGTGTGATCGCTCGTTTATTGCAGCTGTTCCAAGTGTGATCATTATCTTTTATTCAAGAAGCGGACGTGCTGAAACGGGTCTGCTCATGAAGCCAAAGTATTTTCACAATAGTACTTTGACCCCACCTTCTTCTTTTAATAAATAATAATTTAACTGGTGCATTGCCTTTTTGTTTGTGGAAACTGTGGTATTATGCTTGCTGTGATGGTTACATGGTTTGTGTCTTTTCTTTGCTGTTCAAGTTTGCATGAAAATGGAGAAAAAAGCTTACTGTAGTTCTCCAACATATCACTGAGTAAGGGTCAAAACCAGCCAGGAGAAGCATCCTGAAATAACCCACAGCCACACCTGAAGCAACCATTTTTAATCCATGACTTTATTACTGACCATAATCTTGATATGTTTTTAACAGAAACATGGTTATATGAATTTAATGAAGCTCCCATTCTGATATAGTCGACGCCTCCGAACTACAATTTTCTTTGTGAGAGCAGACAGCAAAGAAAAGGTGGAGGGGTGGCCACTTTATTTAAAGATTCACTAAAGTGTATAAAAGTATTTCTGGGCAAATTTGACTCTTTTGAATATTTGGCTCTCCAGGTAAAGAGCCTGATCTGAACCATGTTCTTGAATATTTACAGGCCTCCTAAGTCCAAAACAAACTTTATCAGTGATTGTAATTAGCTTTTATCTGTGATATGTGTTGATTATGACTGTTTAATTATTGTGGGAGACTTCAACATTCACATGGACAATCCTGAAGACAGAAGTGCAATAGATCTATGTGACACTCTTAGAAATTTTGGTTTTACTCAACATGTTAAACAGCAAACGCACAAACAGGGACATATTTTGGACTTGATCATCACTAAGGGTTTAAACATTTCCAAGATGTTGCCCTATCTGACCATTTTTCTGTTTTGAAAGCATCATCTCCAATGACTCAGTTAGCCAAACAGACATTAAAAGAAAATGCTTTCCTGGGTGTAGTGATGGACTCAGACCTGAACCTTCAGAGGCACATACAGACAGTAACAACGTCAGCGTTCTATCACCCAAAGAACATCTCCAGGATTAAAGAACTAATGTCTCAGAAGCACCTTAAAAAACTAATTCATGCTGTCTTCACAGGTCTGCCTAAAAAGTCAATCAGACAGCTGTAGTTGATCCAGAACGCTGCTGCCCGCATCCTCACTAGAACTACTAACAACCTGGATGGCATTAAATTGACCTCTGATAATAAAGTAAAAAACCTTGGTGTTATTTTTGACCAGGACATGTCATTTAAATCCTATATTAAACAGGTTTCTAGGATTTCCTTCTTTCACCTCTGGAACATTGCCAAAATTAGAAATATCCTGTCCAGGAGTGACGTTGAATAACTAGTCCATGCATTTGTTACTTCAAGGCTGGACTATTGTAATTCATTACTATCAGGATGTCCACAAAATGCAGTTAAAAGCCTTCAGCTGATTCAAAATGCTGCAGCAAGAGTTCTGATGAAAATTAAAAAGAGAGATCATATTTCTCCTATTTTAGCTTCCCTTCATTGGCTCCCTGTTAAATCCAGAATAGAATTTAAAATTCTCCTCCTCACATATAAAGCCTTTAATGATCTAGCTCCATCATACATCAGAGATCTGATTGTTCCATATGTTCCTAACAGAGCACTTCATTCTCAGACTGCAGGTTTACTGGTGGTTCCTAGAGTCTCTAGAAGTAGAATGGGAGGCAGATCCTTTAGTTATCAGACTCCTCTCCTGTGGAACCAGCTCCCAGTTTTAGTCCGTGAGGCAGACACCCTGTCTACTTTTAAGGCTAGGCTTAAAACTTTCTTTTTTGATAAAGCTTATAGTTCGAGTGGCTTAGGTTATCAGGGAGGGAGCCTTCCTCCCTCCTTGTTGGTTGGAGTAAGGGGGAGTCAGGTTTAGCCTAAACCGGCTCAGTTATGGTTGAGGTCCAAACACACCCTCCATTTCTGCTACCTATATGACCCCTTCTCTTTTCCAATGGTTATAATCAGTCTGACAGAGGGAGGTATCCCAATCCTTGTGGTTTTTAGTATAACAATGACCATCAGTGGGACCCTTTGTGGGGTTCATTGAGACGACATTGTTGTAAATAAGCGCCCTTTAACTACATAATCTGAACTGAAACTCTCTGTGTAGTTATGCTGCTATAGGCTTAGGCTGCTGGAGGACATAATAACCACTTCACCTTCTTTGCTACGTTCTCACACTACTCTCCAATTTTGCATTATTTGCTGTTATTTCAGCTTTTAATCTTGTTCTCTCTTTTCTCTTCCTAGAAGCTACACCTGGCCTGGCTCTGTGTCTACCTGTGACACCTTTCTGGAGAGGGGAATCGTCCGAGCTTCTGCTGGCAACAACTTAATGCTCACCCTCCACCGATGATCCACATAGCCCTGTCTTTTAGTGTTTAACCCTTTCTCTCTCCTAGACATGGCGATTGACTGAGCTTTTACTGTAACTAATTATATGTGCTCTCTTTCAGACTCTAACCTTGAAAACTGGCTCAGAGTTTATCTGTTCTTTCTTTCTAGGTGAAATGAATAAAGGAGCTACATCCATTAACATTTACTTTTCCTTCCCATAGAAAGGACTCCTGGATCAGTGCTTCTTTGTTCTCTTTGTGTCTCTGCTCTGTTCTCTCAAACCCCCAGTCGGTCGTGGCAGCTGGCCGATCACACTGAGCCTGGTTCTGCTGGAGGTTTCTTCCTGTTAAAAGGGAGTTTTTCCTCTCCACTGTCGCTACATGCATGCTCAGTATGAGGGATTGCTGCAAAGTCAACGCCAGTGACTGTCCACTGTCTCTACATGCTCATCCGAGAGGAGGGAATGCTGCAAGTCACTGACTGGATGCAATCTGCTGGGTTTCCTTAGATAGAAAACCTTTTTATCCAATTTGAATAAATAACTGAATCTGACTGTACTGTTCAATGATTAGGATTAATTGGAATGTATGTTCCTGACTTTTGTGAAGTGCCTTGAGACAACATGTGTTGTGAATTGGCGCTATATAAATAAAAACTGAATTGAACTGAATTGAACTAAGAAAGTGGAGCACATCACCCCGGTTCTAAAGTCCTTACACTGCCTCCCTGTAGCTCAGAGAATAGACTTTAAAATACTTCTGTTAGTCTATAAATCACTGAATGGTTTAGCACCAAAATACATTACAGACTTGTTGTCAGTGTATCAACCACCCAGACCTCTCAGGTCTTCTGGCTCAAATCTACTCTGCATACCCAGAACCAGAACCAAACATGGAGAAGCAGCTTTTAGTTATTATGCTCCACTAATCTGGAATAAACTCCCAGAAAACTAAAAGCGCTGAAACCTTAAAATGCTTTAAATCAAGATAAAAAACTTATTTGTTCATAGTGGCCTTTGACTGTGCCATCTAAACATTAAGTTTTCAGTCCAACTTTCCTTTCACTTTATCCATCATTTTATCATTAATTTTTATCTTTTTTATTATCATCTTATCATTTTAATTATTCCTTTTTATCCTCTTCAAGTATTTGTGTTCATTAATTCTTTAATTACCTTTATGCCAATGTAATGTACTTTTCCTATTATGTCTCTTTCTGTTTTTTTCATGTACAGCACTTTGGATTGTCTTGCTACTGAAATGTGCTATATAAATAAACTTGCCTTGTCTTGCCTTACATTGGAAATGTTGACAAAAGAAATAATTCCCTTGTAGTTGTCAAAGTTTATTCTCTATGAAGTTAACAATAAAAAAAAAATGCAAAAGACGAGTCTTGAATGTCATTTCATTCTGAGGGTAAAATTGTTTTTAATAAATCTTCATGATATTTTAAAACATACAAAATAGATTTAAAAAAAAAAATCTATATTCTAAAGTTAGTTTACAGGACAAACTTTCCCTTGACAGACTATTCCTTCTGACAGCTTCCCTTTTTCGAAACAGAATAACACCGGTGATATAATGATTCATTACGAAGATGCAAGATTCCTGGTTCATTCTGTGGATGGTGATGTGCAGTAAAGACTCGATCTATGGAAACATTTGAAGGACAAGGCTTGATAAATATAACAGGACAATTTAAAAACTCTAAAGACAAAAACATCAATATTTAATTAACTCTATTGGACATTTAGGTACCTCACCTGTAAGCCACACATGTGGCCCAAGTGTCTGCAGTTCACTGTGGTGTATAACAAAGTTGTTTCCTTTAAACTGCGATGGGATGACTGACAGAACAACTTATGAGTCTCTTTTACCCACAAATTGGAGAGCTGAGAGTTGTACTATATAAAAACATATAATAATTAAAAGGTTGTTGATGTACATACCCGTTTAATGATGAACACAATGTAATTAGTACATTATAATCATCAGTTATAAATACTTGAATACATTTCAAGAAGTATTCCTATAACATGTTATTACCGAATTCCCACTCTAGGCTAGGTGTTAGGTGATTTAGAGATTATTTTATCAGAATGCGATAATCCAGACGATGTTCAGAAACATACGGACCACAGTCTCACAGAAAGCTCAAAAGCACATTCACGTGTACACAGATTGTTTTTTTATGATGTGCCTGAGTTTTGAGACTAATCTTTTCGTTTTTAAAAATGTAAAGAAGTTCATACTAATGATTATACGAACATGAATAAAGAAAGACATAAGTAAAAGAAAAAAAATCAAAATGAAGAGGAAAATAAAGACTAACATAAAAATCAAAAAATCCGAATTTTAAATTAAAAAGTAAACCACTAAAACAATAACACTAAACCTCTTAAGAATTTAGACAAAGAAAATCTCAAAGGTGGAACAAAAGCTTATTTTTGAGAGAATTAAGAATCTTTATTGTCATTATGTTTGCCATAATGAATTTGTTTTTGAGGAACTTGGCTAATAGAGAACAGTTATAGAACACAGACAACAATTTAAAAGACCACTAAAATAGAATAAGCATTTTTGGAGTTTTTCGAGAGGAAACCTGTATAATATGAGCCACAACAACATTTAATTTCCCTTTGGGATGAATAAAGTATTTTAGAATTAGAATTTTGAATTGAATTAAAAGTCCTTAAAAGTTAAAGATTAAAAACAACCAAAAAGTAACAGGTTAAAACAGCGTAAGATATGAATTTAAGGCACAAATGAGAAATAATGGAGCACAAAGCAGCAGTAAAACATGAGTGAAAGAGAAATATGTTTATGAGGATCTAGCAAGAACCATTTGCATAAAGTGTAGCTCAGAACCATGTACATGAACACACTCACAGCTCCCCCTGCTGGTGGTGATAGCAGACCCCACTACCAACCCATTTTTGCATACTGTTGTCGATGTCTTATATCATAAGTGAAGTTTTCTCATAAGCTCACCAGATATCTACTGTGAATATCTTTCGCATTCTTTTAAAATGTATAAAGAAGGATTTGAAATGACTCAGTGACTTGCTGAATAAAAGCAACGTTGTTTGGCTTTTAGCTGAGTAAATCAGACTGTACATGCAGTGAAAACATGTTAATATTTATTTTGTCACTGATAAAAGAACTGCATGATATCTTATTAATGTTTAAGGCGTATACTTTGACAGACTGATGCACTTCTACAGATTGTAGATTCAAACTTATAACTCTTCAAGTAGAATATATAAAAAAAAACTGTGCAAAAATCAACCTTGGCACCAGTTCTTTAAGACTACTTGCATTGCCTAAATGCATGTTAGATACATTTATTAAGCTTCAATTAAAATATAAAAAATAGAATTACTGGAGATCAACTTTTATTCCACTGAATTGTCTGCTGCTAGTGAATGATCAGTGTACCGTCACTGCATGTCCAATTGTTTGTTCATTCATCTTTGTACCGAGAACCAAGCGGTTTGACAGTCATTAATAGAAAACCTGAGCCTTGAAACTTCCTAAAACTGCACTCTTACAATCTTTACCTCCCTAAATGGAGAGAGTCCTTCCGGATGTTAACCAGACTACTCAAGGTTTTCACAGGTTCATGGGGTGCAGGTGTCACATACGGAAACTAGAAAAATAACAGCACTATCAATTATATTTAAGTCAAATGACAATTACTAAAGCCTGAAAAAGACAAAATACTAAAATCAGATCAAGAAATATCACATTTTTACCTGTACTGTCTTATTGCATTTTAGAAATAAATCCCAGTAACTTTTATCTATTTATTATTTACAAAGCAAAAGTATCTAAAGGTACTTCAGTAACAAAACACAAGAGAGGGAGTCGAGTGGCTGAGTTTAAAAGCAATCTCAGATCCTTGGGTATTATTTGCTGAGATGTATTTGTAAAGAAACCAAGATCACAACAGAAAGAAAGATGAAAGTCGTAGCATCAGATGGTAACTACGTTTACACAACCATCAAATAATACGGATCATTCTTTGCACTTTTACAAAGTAAACTTGCCAATTCCTTTCAATCTTAAATTTGAAACAATTTAAATTATTTTAATGTAGGCCATCTATGCTGAAACCATCAAATTAAATCAACGGATCTAAACAGTTTAGACCTATGGTCCATTTTAGAATTCAAGCATAAATGGGAAGACCCTGACAATTTTGAGGGCCCTAAACCGCAGCTTAGTTTGTTTAAGCCTTGGGCCGGCTCTGAACCACTAACATTTTATAACAATATTACAGTATAAAATACCAATAGATACAATGGTGGATTTATTTATCTTGGCTCCCACTCTTCATTCGGCTTGTTAATCTTTCACAACAAATACAAAAATACTGACGTTTATTTGACTTGCAGTTTGCCTTAATGACCACAAGGGAGCAGCAAAAAGACTTAGATGCTGATTGACCTCCGGTAGCTCTGCGGTTCTACTAAAAAGGGTGAATACACATTATTACAATTTGTAAAAAAAAAAAAAAGTATATATATTAAAATGCAGACATTAGTAATGCTGGCAACCTGTTTAATTGTACAAAACTTATAAACTGCAAATGATGAAGGGCGCTAAAAGAACTAAGAACTGACAGGCTGCAGTCGTGCAGAAACAGCTGGGAGCCTAGACGTTTTAGTCTTTTGCATGTCAACGTGAAGGAAAAAAGAAAGGTAACATTTAGAAAATGTGTACTTTATTTGAGTTCATTTGAAAATGTTATGAGTTTTTGTGTTGGTTTTTCTTTTGGGTCTCATCTTAGAAAAGTCATCCATGTAAGTTCTTGTCTCTGGATCATCTTTAAACTGATGCATTTATGGTACAAGCTGTATTTATTTTTGTAAAGTCACAATGACTCAGTGACTTGCTGCTACTAGCTCTCTGTCCATGATGTGTTTAGTTTTGACAAATTTAACATTTGCACTTTTATTTTAAATCCTCTGTTGGCCCCTTTTATCGTGAATATATGATAATGAATAAAAGCAACGTTGTTTGGCTTTTAGCTGAGTAAATCAGACTGTACATGCAGTGAAAACATGTTAATATTTATTTTGTCACTGATAAAAGAACTGCATGATATCAAACTTATAACTCTTCAAGTAGGATATATTAAAAAAAAAACTGTGCAAAAATCAACCTTGGCACCAGTTCTTTAAGACTACTTGCATTGCCTAAATGCATGTTAGATACATTTATTAAGCTTCAATTAAAATATAAAAATTTGAATCACTGCAGATCAACTTCTATTCCACTGAATTGTCTGCTGCTAGTGAATGATCAGTGTACCGTCACTGCATGTCCAATTGTTTGTTTCCTAGTGCCTATTGAGAGTTCATCTACCTGAACCTCACTTCAGACAAGTAATTCAGCTGATTAGCTCCCTGATTCAATGCGCATTTGACTTTTATATTTTCTTGAGGCTGACAAATCAATGCAAATACGATATTTGAGTTGGAGGACTGAAACGTTCTTGTGAAAATTGCATTGCTATAATGTCTGTGATAATGTACAATGTAAGACAGTTGACTGTTGTACACAAGTAATATTTAATCAATAAAAGTCAAGAAGAAGTTGTTTTTATTATCTTAAATTTATGATGTCCGACAAGTGTCTGTTGCATATAAATAAGAAATGTATTTGAGGGTAAAGATTCTCAAGAGACAAAGCAGAATCAGAAGCTTATTAGAAATTTTCACATTAATACAGAACAGTCAATCTCTCCATCTATGTCCACACTGTGCATTGCAGCATTTGTAGAAAGTTGTCATCGGCTCATCAGCTGATCTGGTCTGGATCTGCATGAAATAAGCCCGGGGATGCCCACACTTCGGACACGTTTCTGTTCAGAAACACAAATGTAAATTATCAACGTAGAACAAGACTTTCCTTTTCCTCCATGTGCAGACGTTAGTCTATATTGCTGATGCTCTTTGGAACCCCCCCCCCCCAAAAAAAAACATTACAACAAAAAAAATGTTTACAATTTATTTTACATTATAGAACACTGTCCAAATAAAATAATGCTGAAACATTCCCAAATAAGATACCCCATACTGTATATGTTTAATGTTAGTTACCAATATTAGTCAACGTTAATTATCTGTGAGAATAAAGGAGACACCTTGATTGCACAAATTCAGAACTGATAAGACATACTTTGACATGTAGAATCCGTATTTATTTGCATAATCAGTGTGCAGAAGTCTGCACATGCAAGTAATTTTACGGCTGTTGTCCAGTTGGGTCCCAAGTCAGTCCTCCAGAGGCGGTACCGTGCATTTTTTAAGACCTTTTCCTAGTTCAAGACACTTAAACCGAATAATAGGTTCATAACTACACCCCTGAGAGACTCCTGAACAAATTGCGGCAGTCGATGAAATGAAGTTCAACGACTGCTGCACGTATGAATTTACTAAAAGTTGAAGGAATTGACTGTTATATGGACTTCTGACAATTTGTATCTAATTAAACCAGTGGCAGGACATGTGTGACGTCATTGCTAGATCTCATCCAACATCTGAGGCAAGCCAACAACATAATAGTGAGCCTTTAATCAGCATCAGTTCAGTAAGCAAAAGGTTTTGACTGGCGCTGGGTGTTAGAGTAAATAGCTCCAACATGAGCAGAGGTGAACCTCTCTTCAGAGGAGGCACCTGAAATGTCTTCACAAGTAAAGTATTTAACACTGATTCCATCTCATGTACTTGTTTTTCGTAATCCATGTGTAAATTTTAGCAAGTTATATTTGCATTATTATTTTCACCTTGTGTTTTAAATGTGTAACTGTCAGTTTTGGTTTTATTTTATGTCTAATTTGGCCTGGTCAAGCCAAGTTTTGTTCTTAAAGCAATAATACCCAGTTAAAAGGTACCAGTCTAAAAACATTAAACAAGTTAAAACATTGCAATTTTAGTCTGTAGTCAAACTTTTCTTTATGATGCCACTGCAATGTACTTTTTAAATGTTTTGTGACAGCAAAGTGTTTTATTCACCATGTAAAGCACTTTGAATTGTCTTATTTCTGAAACGTGCTGTATAAACAAACCTGCCTTGCCTAGATCATCACGTTTTTTCTATAGATCTGAACATAATATGCAGAGAGGGAGTGTTTAAAGCTGTGAGTGGGATAACTTTATACCACTAATTAGAAACCAGTGGACAAATCACTCACCTGCTGTCGAATCCACGTTCTCCCACGCTGCAGCGCCGCCAAGAACATCATCCACCTCTTTTAACTTGGGATACTTTCTGTTGTTCACCTAAGAAGGAAAAAGGAGGCATTTAACATATAGAACACCGTTAAACTAGAAGAAAAAGTCACATTTTCAACATAACGGAAGTTTAAACTTTATTTTTTACCTTTCTGGTGATGTTGTGTACATATGGACAAGTGTTACAGGTGAATCTCATACATCTTTGTCCTTCTTCGACGATTAAAACATTCCCACAGGTGGGGCAAAACAGTAACATGTTGACAAGTCACAAACCGAGTCGATTTGCAGAGAAAATAAGTCGTGCAGATCCTTGGACGCGAACAATCCGCTGAGTTTCATAGTGGAAGTGCAGCAGATAAAACAGGTCGGTAGGAAACAAAAGGAAGGAAGTGGTTTCCTGTGAAGACTAAGCTGAAACCTAATATTTCATAACCTGTCATAATTTTTATGACGTTAAATTAGCGTGTGTTTTATAACCGTTTTACTTTTCTTTATTATTATTATTATTATTATTATAGTTATAATATTCATTGAGTGGAACCTTGTGTAACGAGTCACAGTATCCCATCGGATATATATATTGCGCGCTCCACAGTAAAACAAATCGCTCTTGTAAGATAACATGTTACTGTCTTCGTTAGTGTTCGGATAAAATCGGGCTGGTACATGTTTGCTGAGTTATTGTAGTATCCTATGATGGAGGCGGAGCAGAGTGTAATCGCAGGAGGTGAAAGAGGTCTTATAATTCACTACGAGGAGGTGAAAAAGGAGAAGCTGTCATCAGAGGAGGACGAGGATGCAACTGCTGATACCGAGGAGGAAGATGAAGATGCTCTCCCGTATTCGGAGATCCTGGATATTTTCGAGGAGGGACTGGCTCGACTTGTACAGGACCCTTTACTTTGTGATTTGCCAATACAGGTGCGCATAAATTTTAAATTTGTGTCATTGTTCTGTTGCATGACACAGTTTAGCTGAACCCAGTGGCGGTTTTAGACCATATCGTCCAGGGGGTACCAGGGTGGGGCCAGTGTTTTTTATTTTATTTTAATTTTTATGAGGGCACAGAACAAAAGAATTATACAAAAAAAGCTTATATTTTATATTTTAATATATTAAGGAAGCCACAAATCCAAAGAGTCATTTGCAGCAATGGAACTGCAGGTTGCAGACCCCTGATGTAGCAGATGAAAACTGTGATCCTGTATCAATGTGGCTGAAGCTAAAAGTGCAACACCTTAATTTTTAATAATTGTTGTTATTGTTAATGTAAAACTTTAAAGTAAAAAATACAGTTACAGTTTCTGTGCGAGCGCATATCATCATAAGAAATTCATTTAGTATTATGTGTTCAGTACAGGGACCAGTTCTATAATCTATTGTTAGCCCCTGTCTAGAACCCCCCATGACTGAACCTTAGATCTTTTTAAGACATGTTTAACTTTTGTCTCTAAAACAATTTGGTGTAGAGTGGAGTTTCTAGTTGGCAGAAGATATGCAGCTCATTTGGTTTCAAAACTAGCCCAGATCATCACCTTTGTACAACCGTGCTTGATAGTTTTATGGAGCACCACTGCCAAACATAGTAAGAATTTGTTTCAGAGAGGTTTTTAGATTGTTTTTGTTTGTTTTAGATGCAACATTTGCAACCTAAGCTGTGCCATCACATTCTGTTTACAGGTAAGTTGGCTTTTTGTGGCAGCCCTTCCAAATCAGTCGAAGTGTTCAAGAATTTTCCTCATTACACAACGTGAACAATTTACATGCAAACTAAGGATTGTGTAGTCTGAGTTGCAGCTCTTGTTTCTTTTTTTTTATACAAACTTTTCTAAACACTTCATATCCTTGAAGTCATGGCTAAGGTAGAATGCACTCTTCTAGTAAAATTTATAACTATCTTGGATGTTGACTTCTTTTGATTGAGAGACTCTATATAAGTTAGAATGACACCTGTGGTCTTACCATATTACTGTACTGATAAATTTGCATCTCATCGATTATATTCATGCTTTTTTAAATGATCATTATATTGGGGTCAGATTACTTTTAAATTACCTGAAGACGGATTGAGGAGGTACTTGAATCTTATTATCTCTGCAAGATTTGTCCAGTTTTTTGGCTTGATGAACAGCACTGGGGAAAGGTTTTAAACACCACCCTTAATTCTTTATACATAGAAATGTGTATTGAAAGGTCTTTAAATGTTTATTATTTGACCACTTCTTGTACCTGGACTAGAGCTGCACAAGATTAGAAAATCACACAATAGTGATATTATTGGAAAATATTGCATTGATAATAGTTGAGATAAATCCACATTTACATCCCTCCTTCTTATTCATTTGTATTTACAATAATAATAATAATAATAATTGATACTTTATTGATCCCCGAGGGGAAATTAGACCCTCTGCATTTAACCCATCCCTTATAGGGAGCAGTGGGCTGCCGTTGTGCGGCGCCCGGGGAGCATTCTGGGGCTAAGGGTCTTGCTCAGGGACCCAGAGTGGCAATCTTTGTGACCTTTTATAATCTTAGGCGCTATCATCTTTATTACATCGGTGTTTTCAGTGTTTAACCCTTTCTCTCTCCTAGACATGCTGACTGAGCTTTTACTGTAACTAATTATATGTGCTCTCTTTCAGACTCTAACCTTGAAAACTGGCTCAGAGTTTATCTGTTCTTTCTTTCTAGATGAAATGACTAAAGGAGCTACATCCACTAACATTTACTTTTCCTTCCCATAGAAAGTACTCCTGGATCAGTGCTTCTTTGTTCTCTTTGTGTCTCTGCTCTGTTCTCTCAAACCCCCAGTCGGTCGTGGCAGATGGCCGCTCACAATGAGCCTGGTTCTGGTTCTGCTGGAGGTTTCTTCCTGTTAAAAGGGAGTTTTTCCTCTCCACTGTCGCTACATGCATGCTCAGTATGAGGGATTGCTGCAAAGTCAACGCCAGTGACTGTCCACTGTCTCTACATGCTCATCCAGGAGGAGTGAATGCTGCAAGTCACTGACTGGATGCAATCTGCTGGGTTTCCTTAGATAGAAAAACTTTTTAACCAATTTGAATAAATAACTGAGTCTGACTGCACTGTTCAATTGTTAGGATTAATTGGAATGTATGAACCTGACTTTTGTGAAGTGCCTTGAGACAACATGTGTTGTGAATTGGTGCTATATAAAGAAACTAAATTGAATTGAAAACTGAATATTAGGTGTAGCCATCTACTGCTGTGAGTGTGTGAACTTACTTGGATAATATTGGCTAACAACTTTTTAATTCCAAACAGTCCTGTATGATTTTTAACAGTGCAGACACAAATATTTTGTTCAAGATGTATCCACAATATTGTGCAACCCAAACATGGACAATGACATTATTGCACCTATTAGAAGGGAACAAATAAACTAATGTGAACAATGTTTACAGTAGATGAAAAAGATGTCTGGAAGACCTGACACATAACCGGAGAGATGAATTATCTTTCAGTTGATTATTCTGTTTTCAGTTAATAGCTCTTTAGCAATCATGTCAAACTGTGTTAAATCTGGTTCAACTATTGATTCAACTAAAGAAATGTGTATATACCGTGTCTTTGTTGACAGGCTGTTAATAGCAAAATGCCTAAAATGAAATTTAAAATAGAATTGTTGTTAGATTTATGCATGAACTTAACACAAGGTCACTCCATTAATTTAGGAATCGCTTTACACCTCTTCATACCGAACTAAAAATAAAAAATTATCACAAAATGATGAGGAACTTTTTCAGTTGGTTAACGTCTCTGGCCTTTGTCCTGCTACATTTCTAGGCCTTTAGATTTTTCTCTAGATCTTGAGTCTTTTGGGGTCCGGTAGAGATTCTCCATATCTATTGAGACGTTTGCTTGTTGCTAACATGGGTTGCTAAATATGATTGGCTGAAGTACCAGAAAGTTGCAAATTACAACAGAAATACAACAGGTATGTGTGGTTCTTACCACTAAATTTGAAAGCTAAATGTTACATCAAGCTATAGTAGTGCAGATGGAAAAGACCTTATTTATATACAATCTCCTACTTTAATTATTATTGCACACAATTACATTCTTACATATTAAGCGGCATTAAAACCTTAGCTCAGTTTTGTTGTTTTGACGATTTTTGTCCCAAAATGAGGAAAACCAATTGATGCTGACAGTGGAAGACCTGGACATCCAAGATTTTTGACATTTTCTTAGAAATAAAAAACCAAAAAATATCAGATTGTTCAAACTCTTAATTTTTTTTTTTTTTTTGTCTTTTTATGTCAAATATGGCTCCTTATTTTTTATGCACCACATATCAAAACTGTGAGAAACATGCTCATTGAAGCAGATACCTTTTTGTTTTTTTCA
This sequence comes from Girardinichthys multiradiatus, assembly GCF_021462225.1. Lineage (NCBI taxonomy): Eukaryota > Metazoa > Chordata > Actinopteri > Cyprinodontiformes > Goodeidae > Girardinichthys > Girardinichthys multiradiatus. Next base: position 28,909,006 of record NC_061818.1, read on the forward strand.
GGTGACCCTGGAAGAGGTAAATTCCCAGATTGCCTTGGAATACGGACAGGCGATGACCGTGAAGGTTTTAAAGGCAGATGGTGAAATAATGCGTAAGTGTTTACGTTTCATTCTCGATGTTTTGCTTTTCGCTTCACCTCATCTGCTTACTGTGTTGTTATTGTTAATAGGTGGTTATAACCCCTCTCTGTCTGATTAATTACAGCCATAGTGGTTGTCCAGAATGCTACAGTCCTTGATCTGAAGAAGGCCATTTGCAGATTTATGGAGCTAAAACAGCAGCGAGAAGGCGGAGTGAAATATATCAGCTGGTAAGAGCATTCACAAACAGAAGAAAGTAAAGATCTGCAATTCATTTTAGACGGTTCTCTTTTTATTTCTCAGGAGATATGTTTGGAGAACCTACCATCTTGTATTTCAAGGCGAGAAACTTGAGGATGACACAATGAGGCTTAAGGAGTGAGTGTTTATACTTCCACCTTTATGCAACCATTTTAACGTCAAAATAGTCTGAATATTTTGTTTTCTGTTTTCGACAATGTTGATCTTTAGTTACGGGATCTGGAACAGAGATGAAGTGACATTTATGAAGCAACTCAAGAAGAAGTGACGCAGCCGGTATTTCTCCACGTTTGGAGAATAAACACGACCTCCTGCAGAGAGTACCGGTTTTATGTTTAACATAATAAATAAGATCTTGATTCAGTGTTTTTTTTGTACTGCTTAGTTATAAATATTTCCTGATCTTTTATGTTGGAAATATTTTAAGATGTGTCTCCTGTGAAATTGGCTACATGTAAATACAGTAATTAAACGATTTTTGTAGAAATACTTTGCAAACAATAAAATGGATCAATATTTTTACTTTAACACCCATGTGTCTGTGTCCTGTGCTTCCATCGTATCTAGAGTGTTCTGTAGAGTTTTGCAAAATGGGAGTCATAAACACCGCCCGAAAGATTTGAATATTTCCTGAAAGATGGGAACAATATTCTCTTGTTCAGTTTATGTGTGTTTTACCTTTGAAGGACAGAGCACAAGCATCTAAGGTAATGCGGGCAGTTATTTATTGAAATATGGCATTAAAGGTGCTGCAGCAAGTTCATTATATATTTTGCTTGTAGACTTTTTGTGGATCATGACAAATGCTAAGTAAATTATTGTTATAGATGTTGTATTTCATTTTAGTTTTGATGAAAGTTACTGTTTAGTTTTATGTGCCAGGCTGAGTTAATGAGAAATGTCGTTCTGTGGTTTTCCTAACGGTGGCTTTTGCTGGGTTAGTCACTGAAAAGTTTATGGTTTGTTGTTGGCACTCTAGGCTTGAGTCTGCTATAGGTTTTTAATGCTAATACCAGTTCCAGCATGTTTCAAACAGGATAATAGTAGTCAATCGATTTCAGTGCCACATGAACTTTCTATGGAAGTCTATGACAACTTTGAGGGATGAAAAACAAACCAGAACGTAGTTATTTATTCTATATCAGCACGTCATGACTCCAAATGTATTTTAGGAAAAGTAACTAATGATGGCTTTAAATGTGTAAATACTAGTCTAGAAAGTTAAATTCAGTCCTACTCATTTAGTTAAAGCTGAAGTACAATGAAAAGTATTTGGACCCTAACAGATTTCTTTGTTTTTGCTTTTCTGACACAAATGAATATTTCTCACTTTCAAATTTTAGTATCAGACTAGGATAAGCTGGGTAAATACAAATAAGTATAAAATGGTCATCTCATTAATAAAGGAAAAAAGTAATCTAAATCAGCCTGGACCTATGTGGATGAAGTAACCCTCAATCTTCAGATTATGACTTTAATGCGATTAATAATATTTTGTGAAAGCTGAGTTTATTTTACTTAGCAACACCTAGGCCTGATTACTGCCAGACATGTAAAATTAAGACATTAATTAAATAGAACCTCCCTGGCAACATGTAGTAGGGTAAGATATCTCAGAATTATTGCATCCTGTCACAATCTAAAGTAATTTACTGATAAGAAAACAAAATCATTGACATCTATCAGTCTGGTAAAGGTTACAAAGCTATTAGGCTTTAGGGATCCAGCAAACTGCAACGGAAGCCATTATCCATAAATGGAGAAAACATGGAACAGTGGTGAACCTTCCCAGGAATGGCTGGCCTATCAAATTTGTTCCAAGAGCATTTCAACCATGAATTCTGCTCTCTAACACAACTGGATTTTGCCACAGGAGAAAATTCCTAAGCAAACCAGCAAGTCTAACTCTGAATGGTTAAATGTAAAGATTTTGAAGTGGCTCAGTCAAAGCCTAGAACCATATCTGATTAAGATGCTATGACTTGATTCTAAACAGGCCCATTACCCCCAAAAACCTTCCAACTTGGCTAAAATAAAACTAATCTGCAAAGAAGAGTGGAACAAAACTGACACAACCAGTTACTGGTTTTAGGGAGTCCTTACTTTGGTTGGGATAGCTTTTTGCCCTTAATAAATTAACTCATCATTTATATACATATATTTTGACAAATGTTTTACTTGCAAAATAAATAAAGAACAAATTATAATAAAATCATTGTGTAATGGATTTGAACTGACAGAAGATATTGTTGCTCAGCTTGCTGCCATGACTTCTTCGCATGATGAGGTGGAAAAAATATTTGCAGACCTGAAGGACATTTCACTGAAGATACAACAGCTTGAAGACAAAAAGAAAATCTTGTGTGTTTTCCAGGAGCTGAGGAATCGTGCTGAATTTGGAGAAACAAGTGACATTTATGGAATCTAAGCAAATAAATCATGGAAAATCATTGATATTATATGTTCTGTGTAATTTTGTTTTTCTTTCCTACCAGAGGAAGCAGCTGCTACCCAACAAGAGATAAATGACATTGACAACAACCTGAATAAACTCATGCTAGAGAAGGCTGAACTACAAAAGAAATGTGACAATATCTTAAATGTAAAAGACAAGAAAAGCAAGAACGGTGAGCAAAAATAAGTTTCTCTGTCCAACCGTGAATTCTTCACATTTAAGTTTTGTCACTGATTTTCTCTTTTTCAGATATTAAGGACAGCTCCAACCAGGATCTTTATGTTAATGTTTCTGACGATAAAATTTTCTTTGTTGAACCTCCTCCTGCTTACCCCGGTGAGCCAGCAAGTCACCACAAATTATTTTGTGAGGGGCTGAAAAACAAGGCACTGTGCACAAAATGACCCTTACAGCTGTTACACCCCATATACAGTGGGGAGAAGTATTTGATACACTGCAGATTTTGCAGGGTTTCCCACTTGCAAAGCATGTAGAAGACTTTAATTTTTAACATAGATATTCTTCAGCTGTGAGTGACAGAATCTAAAACAAAAATCCAGAAAATCACATTGTGTGACTTTTAAGTAATTCATTTGCATTTTATTTCATGACATAAGTATTTGATCACCTAACAACTAGTAAGAATCCCAGCTCTCACTGGCTTGTTAGTTCTTTAGGAAGCCCTCCTATTCTTCACCCATTACCTGTATTAACTGCACCTGTTTGAACTCTTTATCTGTATAAAAGACACCCGTCCACACACTCATTCAAACAAACTCCAACCTCTCCACAATGGCCAAGACCAGAGAGCTGTGTGAGGACTTCAGGGATAAAATAGTAGACCTACACAAGGCTGGAATTGGCTACAGGAAAATAGCCAAATTGCTGATTGAGAAGGCAACAACTGTTGGTGCAATTATAAGAAAATGGAAGACTGTGTTCGCAGCTCTCCTCGGGTCATTGACTAGGTCCTGCTGCGTAGTTCCGGGCTGATCCCTCACCTTCCTCATGATCACTGGTGCCCCAAGAAGTGAGATCTTGCAGAGCCCCAGATCGAGAGAGACTGACCGTCATCTTGAATTTCTTTAATTTTCTTATAAATGCACCAAAAGTTGTTTCCTTCTCACAAAGCTGCTTGGCTATTTTCCAGTAGCCCAGACAAATTAAAGGCTTCCACAGGCTTTGCGAGGGGGAAAACCTGCAAAATCGCCAGTGTATCAAAAACTTGTTCTCTCCACTGTAAGCCAAATGTAGATGTGATTTTGGAGGATGAAGGGTACAAATGTATTGGAATTTAGTGCTTGTTATGAATAAAAGAAAGACGTTATCTAAATTTGTAAATATTCCTCTTTCAGCCCCCAATGTGATTCTGGATGTTGAAAATCTTCCTACATGTCCAACCAGGACACAGTGCCCTGAGTGCGGTCAGTTTGTCACAACGGAGACTTTCTCTTCAGTTAGTAGCGTGACCTGGCTTGTTTGTTTCATAACAGCTTTGATAGGGTATGACATCTCCCTGCTATTTGGTTTGTTGGTAAAATATTTGCCTGAAGTCATAATTACAACTTGTTGTTCCTGTTTGCTCAGCCAGGATTTTTGTCATCTGCAGTTTGTGTCCTCTGCTCTCCATTTTACAGCTGTGTGGCCGGTTGCTGCCTCCTTCCTTTCTGCATAGATAGCTGCAAGTCCGTCACACACCAATGTCCAAAGTGTCGGACAAAAATCACAACCATCAAAAAGCTCTGAGAGGAGCAGCAGTTTGTGAGCGATTGCTGCTAAGAAAACACTGGACCAGCAGTTACTGGTGTTTTAGTAATTGTTAAAGGGTTTGCAACATCATCCTCTATTATGCAGGGTACGCTGAAAATCCATGTCTAGGGATTTATTTTTGTGAATTCAAAATTAAATTCTTGGCAGAATGGATGTAATGAAGCATGTTTGTAAATGTGCACAATAGTAAATTTATCAAGTGTAAATTTATGAAATTTACAGTTTAAGTTTTAAACTATTAAAGTCTTTTGAAGTTTTCTTTATCAGTAGTTCCTTTTTACTAATTTCAACTTGCTAATATGAAAATATTTCCTGTCAAACTTTTTATTTTGTGATTCAGCTAAGTAAATTTGGACAAATGTCCATATTTAAATGTCTTCATGACATGCTGCTAGTAAGAACGTTTCAAGAATGTTGTTTAGACACAGTGCTGATCTATTTATTACTTTTAGAAAAATTCATAACAATAGCTGACACCAGTTTTAATGATCACAAGAAAATCTTGGTCCTTGGAAGATAAATGTAAAGAAATGATGTATGACCCAAAGCTTTCTCTCTCTTTACATCTGTAAATTTAGAGAGATTAGGCTACAAATCTGTTGCCTATTGTACCTCTGAATTTACCAGACATATCTAAACATTAAGGCCCTGATCTTCAAAGACTCCAAAAAGGGAGTGCTTAATTGCTTGTCCTAAAAAAACATTGCTTGTGCAATAAGGGGGCGTGTTGTGTGCGATCTACAAAGATGGACAATGGATAACAGGTACAAAAGCGCTTTGGGCCACCCGATTTAAATGAGGTAATTGTGTTTGCTGTTGGCTGTCACCATGGTGAGTGTCAGAGAGCAGAGCGGACATAAAAGAAAGATGAAGTTCGAAGCCATGGAGCTGGAGGTAAAATAATAATAAATAACATTTTTATAAGTTTCTCAAAGTGCTACAAAGCAACAGTAAAAACATGAAAATACTAAAAGCTACAGTTAAACGATGAAATATCAATTATAAAACCTAGAAAAGCTGACAGCAACGGTCAAACTTACATCGCAAATACAGAAACTCATTCACACCAGCCATATGTTTTGCATGTTCATGAAAACAAAAAAGTCTGCCCCTGCAGTTTCCTCTCATTTTAGACATGCAATTCGATTTGTACCTAGTTTGTAGATCAGCTTTGTGAACGCAAACCATCTGAAGATCAGCCCCTAATTTTTTTTTTTTAAAGATGCAAACCCTGAACAATTTGTTGGCACTCCTGGGAAGTCATTAGACAATCTAAACATCTCAACCAGCTTTCAAGAAGTGACATTTTAATGTAAGAATATATTCCTGCAAGAAAAGATGAAATCATTCTAAGGCTTACATACATCTTTGCCAGGTGGGCCATTAAACGTGTCCGGCGCTGGATGTGAATGTAGTGAGCTGTTCGTTCAACAAATCTAAGAATTGACTTTCCTTATATAAATTATTTTATTATTGAAACATTTTTTCAATGCTAGAAGGCTGTAAATCCCAAAACACTTCTGTATTTGCAGAAAAAAACTGTAATAACTTTACAAATGAACATGAATACATCATACAACACAAGCTATGAAGATTTGGTGTTGGGTTACATTAGTCATATGTAGACTTATGCCTCATTCCAGCACATAACTCCCTCTCTCTGTGACAGATTTGGCACTAAGGAGATGACTTAAGACAACACCATATCTGTATTTCCAATATGAAAAACTTTTCATGAGATTTTCTTCAACATAAAAGTTTTTTTTTCTCTGTGACATTCCAGATATTTTCCAGAGAACTCTGAGTCTTTACATAAATTAAAATACCACAAAAACAAATGTCTCTAGCATTTCCTTATCTAAAGCACGCACACACACACGCACACACACACACACCCACACACACACACACACACACACACACACACACACGCAATGCTGCCTATAATAGCACACTATGTAGCCAGCAAATGTCCCTGGAACACACTCCAACTAATATGGAAGAAGCCTAATTCATTATTCTGTTCGTGACATACCACTTAATGTTTTATAATAAAATAAAAACAGACTAGCAAGCTTATGAAACGTCAGTCTGACCAATTTTTAAGCAGCAAATTATATTTAAAGATGCTCTACAAATGATTCATGTAAACGTGCTTCTTTAAGTTGCAGAGTATACTAATGTGTGCAGGCTTACATGATTGGTGAATTATTTTGTAATAAAGACTTGAATCTTTGTTGTTTTCGGTTGTGGACCTCTGAAGGATGGTCCACTTTCACTCCTTTGGTTAAATGGCGGATTTATGCCTTTCGACTTGTATAGAAACCAGGATCATGTGGCTTTAGAGTTTACAATCTGTTTTGATAGTGATAATCATTCCAAGACTGGGTGGAGTAAACAACATAGAAACTAAATGCAGCACTTGTCCATCTGTAACAAGGATTAGTGTATTTTTTCCTCCTCTGTGTGCTGTGGCAATGCTTATTGCAACACTTTTCACTGAGGCTGTGGAACGAAGAGAAGTCAGTGTGTGAAAAGACAAGGAAATCAGTCATATGACTTGAGATGGAAATCTTTAAAACATCAGTACCATTTTCTTTTTCTCCACAAGCAACTATAGCTTTTACAGACTGCAAGGAGAGCAGTCCATCAACCTTTGGTTAAAAAAAACAAAAACAAATCAGAATGAAGTCCATGTTCCCCCTTTAATTACTCAGTCCCAGTTCAAGTGCAGTTCATGAGAGTCCAGGAAGTCCGAAGAGAACCCTAGCACTGACATGTCTAAAGGGTTAATCCCCTCGGCAGGCACAGAAAGGGTAAGGTCCAGCCAATCCATACTGTCCACAGAAGTATTTTGCAGGTTCACACCAGAAGGTGGGATGTTTTCACTGAAGTTCATCTCCATGTTGACCAAAGGTGAGTTTAACTCCTCCATCAGCTTCAGTCTCTGAGCCTCTGTGTCATCCAGAAAGGTTTCCAGGTTGTTTCCTGGGGAGCTGAGGGTTGCCTCAGGCAGCTGGGCCAACTGCACTAAAGGTGGAGAACGGGTCAGAACTGTGTTGATGGGAAGGGTGGTCACGCTGGCTGTCACAGGGAGAGGCTTTTCCAGACTGGGAGGATCCTGCCTGATGAGAGGGGAGATCTCTGAAAAAACAAGAGAATGACATGCTGAGAGGAAAACTTCCAGGTGTACCGTTCCAAAATACAGCTTAATCATCTCTTGCCTCCACTTTCAATCAACACATCGAACAAGTCATCCATCTGCTGGCTTGCTGCGGTGGGACCCTGTAAAGAAATATATGATCATTAATGTGTGAATGATTTTAAATAACAGTCTTAAATGATGAACTTGAATTTGATATTGCACCTGAGCAACTATTAACATGCTGCGTGTCTGTTTGACTGCATCCTCATAGCGAGGTGGGTCCTTAGTCTTTGATGCATGATTTGTAAAAGTTGTTTGCTGCTTAATAACAGTGGATGGGTTTGAAGAAGGCAGCTATTTGACAGAAAAAAACCGCAGACAAAATAAGACACAAAATAACCATTAACTGGTGGTTCTCATGCAAAAGGCACTCCACGCAAGCCTTTCCTTCTGTACCATTGAAGGAAAAGGATAAATTCTATAACATGATAAAAGTTAAATCAATCTTAATCTGTACTTTAAGCAATTGCTGTTCAGTGTAGAATAATCCAGTTCAGATTTGGCCGGTCTAAGTGTTTTAGATTTTTTTCTGGAACCCTTAATCAGAATCAGAAGCTACTATTCAGATACCAGCCATTATTCAGCCATTAGCCTTTACAGATACTTTTTTTTTTACAGTGCTTATAGTTTGCGCAACAAAGGAGCCGCTTACCATTGACTGGACGAGCGGCTAAACAATAGAAAACTTGTTCGGAGTGCAGGTGACAAATGACTTTTTTCACTACCTACAGCATACCGCCCTGGGCAGTTAGCCGTATGTTGTTTATACATTTAAAAAAAAATGCTACTGGCATATAACCCACATCAAATGTTGTTAATGTTATACAAGTAAATAAATAAACACTTGTAAACATTAATTTGCATTAAAGAAAGCATCTACGACACGGGATATTTTACCTTCCCTCTAAGTGCTCCCGGGGGTGCTTGGTGAGAGGAAGGACTATCACATCCAGACACCAGGAATGCATTGAGTGAACTTTGCCCCTTAATATCCATTCTCCATGTCTGCAGAGAACATTAGACGGCCTAACATTAATGCATTGATATGAAGGGTGTCTGAAAAAGTTGTGAATTGCGAAAGAGTTACTATTGTTTGTGGCAAAAAGCAATCAAAATGGGAATTAAAAAAAGCTAAAAAGAAGGATGTAAATTATTTTTATTGGCCTTTTTTCACATAGAAAATGCTTCACTTCACCTGTGAAACAGCTGAGCTTAATGTGACCTGCATGTTTGACATTTTATTTCTGGTTACATTTAATCTCTCTGTTAAAACTGATTATAACTGCAAGAACAAGGAAGCTGAATTTTCCACAGTGGCACACAACTGAGTGGTAACCTGACCTGTGGTTTAAGTGGCAGTGCAACTGAGAACATGCCTCTATATTTATGTAGCACACTTGCTGCAACAAGATTTATAACTACAAAACAGCAGAGTGTGACGACTGAGACTAAGAAGACCAAGATGATAGAACAAGGTAGAGTGAACGCAGCAAAGTGTATGTACCTTAGTCAGATGCTGGGTTTGAGTGCTAGATTGCTGCTGTGGTGCTGCTGATTTCTCTGGCTCATGTCCAGAGGCCTGGATGCAGCCTGAAGCTATGCTGTTAACAATAGTGTGTAATTTAATGCCTTTGGCAAGGAGTTCAACAGCAACTGCTGAACCAGGAAGAGACGTGGGCAGAAGGGCCTGGACAGACTGCAGATTTTCAGCCGTTTTGTTGGTCCCTTGGTCATCAATGAACTGATTTGAACAAGTTATGTGGGTATGATCTGATGGGTCCTCATGTTTGATCTGCACATGCAGACCAGGAGAGCTGCAGGACACTGTGCAGTTTGGCAGACTTCTGTTTTCCTCTTTTATCTGAAATGGCACCAATGAGCTAAGATGAGGTGGAGAATCATTCTGCTGGCTTCTTTTCTCTACCTCCAGTAGCATCTTTAGCTCCTCAACTAGCTTCTGCTCCTGCTCCAGCTTCCTCATAAGTTCCTCTATCTGACGCTCCTTCTCATGCAACCGTTTGTCTTTTTCAGAGTCCTTCTCATTGACCTTTGCATCTGTGGGGCCCTCTTGATGTGGGGTTCCCTTTGAGGGGCTTGTGCACAGAGCAGCATTAGACAAGGTGTCTGAATCTGACTTTGTGTGAATGTCTTTCATGTTACTATCTTCTATTCCCAGTTTGGAGACTTTGGAAGCTATAAGGGAAACGGGTGGTGTTACATTTAGGTTTTCAGACCGTGAGTTTGCTGCAGTGACTCTTGACTCCATGGCAGCAACACGCTGGCTTTTAGCACTTTCGTGAAACAGCTTCAACCTCTCTATCAGATCTGTCTTAGTCCCAGAAACAGGCAGAGATCTGAGTTTTAGCTCCACTTTCAGCTCAGCAACCTGTGAAAGAATAAATATAATCTTTTAGAGGTTGAATGCTTAGAGCCTTTTCAGCTCTGTAACATTTATAGGACTGGTAGAATCAGGTTGTGTCACCTTCATCTCATCGATATTAGCGGGTAACTGATCCAATTTTGTACTAGCATGATGGAACTGCACAGGAGTGGATGAAGAGCTTCCTCTAAGGGCAAGAGCCGAGTAGCTGGTCTGTATCTCAGTTGTGGATATGCTGTAACAAAATGTGAAACAAGAGAGAAGCCATTTCTCAGCAGTCTCTCTCTGGAAAACTGCAGGCAAAATGTATTGAGACAAAGAACAGCTGGAATCAAATATGATAGGTAACTTTGCAAACAATGAACTGCTGATTGGCGGCATACTTTAGTGTGACGGGTACAACGGCCTGGCAGTTGTACTTCTGCTGCTGCAGGCTAAGGATCTGGAGCTGGAGGAACTGCTGCTGCTGCTCCAGAAGACGGGCATAAGAAGAGTCCATCGGGACGCCACTGAGCTCTTGCTTCTGGTCAGGGGGGATGTACTGATGATACTTCAGTTTTTTCACCCTTGACTTGGGCTCTTTGATCTTTTTGCTACGGCTTTTGTCTGTGGATAGCTTCACCAAAGTTTGCTGCAGAGCATAACACACAAAACAACGGGAGCAGGTAAAGCTGCAGAAGACCATGCGGATAGAAATTTGATCTCTGTGAGTCCATTAGTTCGGTTTAGGAGAAATACAGTTTGCACTGGCTGTAACAGCTTGTACGCCTAAGTTAGGCTGAGTATTGTTTCTTTTTATGGCTTTTAGTGTTCAGGCTGAAGATTGCTCTGACATCTCAAGACAAGAAAAGATAACGGGTAGTGGAAAGATGAAGCGTAAGGTTCTACCACTTGCTGTTTCAGAAACTAGTGCATATAAACATGTCTGCTAGTTTTATTAAAGACAAGAAACCAGAAAATTAGCGTGAGTTAAACCAGCATGCATCCTCCAATTTGTCAAATTTACTCCCCTTTTATTTTCCAAAGGAAGCACAGTTCTTCTTGGGGATCACAGTATAACCCGATTTAGATGAATTCATGTTTTCTGCATCACTCCTTTGGACTTTTAGCTTTGATTTTACGATCTGATTGAGGAAGTCCAGTCTATAGTTGTCAGATTTACTAAAATATGTTAAAATGTGTTGCTCTCTGACCTGCGTTTGACTTGACGGCTAATTATTTATCCACTCCTAAACGGCTGTGACTCTCAGTAAGATAAAATCCAGGCTCTAACATTATCCATCATTACATTTCCAAAGGAAACAGGAAAAAAATGCAACAGTCAGTTAATCAAACAAACACAACTATGTACCAGAGGTCAGTGATATAACGGCTATTTTTGAACTAGATAAAAACCAATTTTAAAACACAGCTATTGTTTTTAAAGGAAACATGAGAAAGTCGGCTTACTGGACCTGATGAAATGCATTGGATGACAGCGGCGTTAGGCTGATGAGCTCCCTGGCTGCTTGGTTTCTCCAAAGTAGACACATCTGCAGATGACTGAGAGCAGCGTGTTAGAGAGAGCTGAAGAAAACCAGAGTAAAGATCAAGAATTAGATGATCAGCAACATCTGTTTACTATCCAGAATAACCAAACAAAGCTTGATGAACACTCTAAAAACACAAACATGAACCACTTGTCCAAATAGTAGTTAAGTAGCTTTCTCATATGCAGTCCCTTTTAAAACTTTCAATTTTTTCATGTTACAACAACTTTAATAAATTTAAATGGGATTTTATGTGATAGACCAATACAAAGTTACACTTAATTGTGAAGTGGTAGGAAACTGAATAAAAAACTGAAAAGTGTGGCAAGTATTTGCATTTAGCCTCCCTTAGTCAACACTTTGTAGAAATGCTTTTTGTTGCAGTTAAGCTGCAAGATGTTTATGCTTGTTACATCTTCATGTCCATTTTGATCTGCTTCCTGTCCTTGCTGAAAAAAAGCCTCCCCACATCATGATTCTGCCTCCACCATGTTTTACTGTGCAATATTGTTGTACATACAAGAGAAGTTCAAAACCTTTTGTCTTCTCTGACCAGAGCACATTCTTGCATGTTAACTGTGTCACATAAACCACTTGGGGCAAACATAAAGTCCAAAAAGAAATAGTTGTTTGTTGACAAAATGTAAAAACAAAAGTCCAGGGGTAAAAGTAGTTTTGAACAGCACTGTAACACTAAAATGTGTCACTGTTTTGTTAGAAAAAAACAAACCCTGCTGGTTTGTTCACTAACTGTGACATGAAAACAGTATGTTTGATCACAGAGCTGAACATATTTTTGTACCTGTGGAGGAGGGCTGAAGTCAGAGGATGCATAAGATGCCTTAGTTTCTCTTGAATTCTCTGGGGAGGGTAAAGTTTGTGGAGGAGATGGTTGGCTGTTGGGTTGCCGTGGTGATAATGCATCACTGCTGTCCTCATCAAAGCTGTAAACATCTGGAACTTGTGGTGTATCTGAGTAATCCGCCTTACCATCTGCATGATCAACAGGGAGGTTTAAGAAATCACTTGTAGAGATAGTTTAAGCTTGGACCACAGAGGTGGATGAAAGTCTGTCTGATAACCAATCTGACTTAAGTTTACATTTTGGCTGTCACTGTGTAAGTAATGTTAGTGAACGCCTACTGTTTCTGAGTTCTTCAACTCCAGAGTCGACGGGCAGGATCTTCTTCTCGACCAGCTCCATGGGTCCTGGCCGCTGGGCGATTTTTTCATTGAGATCATTGGCCAGTCTGGCCCTCTTCAGTCTTATCTGCGTGACCTGCAGTGAGGGCTCCACTTGAGTTTCTGATGAAGAAAAAGAGTATGTTCACGATCCGGCTGGCATCACTCAGACTGATTTGTCACTGTGACTCATAGGAGGCTCAGACTGACTTCTCATACATTCAGTCTACAGCAAAAACATTCAGATGGTTGCAGGATTGTTGAACAAGCATTAATAAGTGCAGACAGACGTATAACAGCCCCACTCATTCTGCTTATCCAAACACTATCACACAGAAACAACACGAAAAGGGATTACCTTCTAGGATATGCATACGGACCAGTTCTGAGCGTTCCGGTCTGCTGCTGAGTTTATACTTTAGGAAATTCCCCGTCTGGTAAAAAAATGAATCAGTTTGTTTAAATATTTTGCGAACATCATTAGAGTCACAGATGAACACTTATTCATAGAGTCTTACCCTGGCTCTCTGTAGGCTGCGAATCTGCTTGTGGAAGGCAGCAGAGCTTTTCAGAGCTGGAAAAATAATAAAAATACATTTGAATACACACACCATTTACATGCTTTAGTTATAGTGAAAAAGACATTTCCTTGGATAGCAAGCCTCAAAAAGTTGCATTTGCTCCAACAGAGAAAATGTCATTTGGAAGGAAATGTAATGTTTTCAGGGTTTAAAGTTACACTGACTGAGAGTAGAGAAAGTAGAAACTGAGGTTTTATAAAACAGATGATGAAGTTCATGTTAGCATTTGTTGTTTTGAACAGTAACTCTAGCATAATAGCTTTTTTCCATCTTTACATTCATGTTTTTGTCTTTGCTGCTCTGTACTAGCGTGGCCTCAGTAGTCAGGAGCTCATGGGAGTAAAACAGGAAACACCAGCTTTGCTGACTCAAACAAAGAGATCACTCTGAACAGGGAGTTGCTCTTTGATCACTTAGAATAAACCCATCCTTCTTTAGACAAGGTCCGGGTCACCGACTAGTCACCTCCGACATGATGGCAATTGTTTGCTTTAATGATACATGGATCGAAGGGCACTCCAAAGAGTGCATCAGACATGCACAGCAAAACATTCCTGCTTATTGCTTTATCTTTAATGTTTTCTTATGAAGAATCTGTTAAATGTAGAAGCAGAGGAGTCTGTAGTAAAAATATTGTAATTGTGTAGTTTTCGATTAAAGTACATCAGTGTAGCAAGAATTAGTTCTGTCTAAATAAAACTCATCACCCTTTTTGGCAGAACATTTTAAATTACATATTTACATACACTGTAAATATCCTCCTCCATCACATGTTGATGTACCCTTGGTTAAAGCGCTTATTCCAAAGTTGTCTACCACCATGAATATGTGCATATATGTGAATACAGCTGGTTGAGTGGGACTTGTAGTGTAAAAGTGCTTTCAATAGTCAGCATACAAGAAAGGTAGAAAATAAGTAAAGTGCATTTATGATTTTTCATGTTTTTTCCCATGGTGAAGCCATTTTGAGAAGCCTTAGTGGAACTAACTAAATATAAGAAAATGGTTGGATCTGAGTTGTTTGTATCCACTAAACTCAGCTACATGTAGAAAGAGGAAAATGACCTCTGCTGAAGGGCCATTTGCTGATTCTTGTGGGCTTATGGGGTCAGAGAGGAGCAGGCCCCCATACACACACACTCACACTCAAAGAAAGCCTGCTGCGTCTTGTTATGATCAGATGCTGTCGAAGAGTTTCTCTTACTTTTGATAATTTATTCATTAACTTTTCTACTGCTGTCATTTCTGCTATCGCCAGCCAGCAAAACTAACTCATGGGGAGCAGATAAATAATAGGATTAGGATGAATACTCACAAGGCAAGATGCCTTGGTCTACAAGCTGCTCCCGAGTTCTCCTCTGCTGCAGACAGTGCTGAAGTACTGGATAAAAGCGAAGTTAAAAATTAACCGTTTAGAAATGACTCCACTGACTCATCTCACAACTATCTATAAAATCCTGCAGGACTTTAAATAAAAAAGAAATAGTTATTATTTCTCAATCAGTGTGCTACCCTGAAAGCCTAACACCAAACGTTGCTTATAACCACAGATATTCTTTTCAGTTCCTGTATGGTCTGAGATGGGAGGCCCATAGTTAGCTCCAAATTGGCCTAAAGCCCTCCTAAATACAGTCAATGTTTGAATGTGTTCCAAAAATGCATTAAAGAAACAATTAAAATAGGGAATAACGTCAGAGCTCCAGTAGAAAGAAATGTCCTTTGAATGAAATATCCTCTAGAAGAAATTATTGAGTCTTAGATCTAAGTTCTACATAAAGTTTCTGGATGCTTCATCTGTGCTATTTTCCCCAAAAATATATACTGTAGTAGGATCAGAGTTTAAACATTTACAAACATGGGAGTATGAACTTGTTTTTCCAGTGGAGTAACACACGAGGAAGAAAAAAGTTTGTTGAGAAGGTCAAGGGCTGATAGTGACGCATGATGCCGAGACCCTTGTCGTCATTGCTGTGGTGTAGCGAAGCCAGCTTAGCTGGATTTGCTCAGTGGCTTGGGAGAAACAGCTACCCCTCACACACAAACACACACAACAAGGACCTGCTCAACTCCCCTGGGAAAGACACTGGGTCCTAACAGGACTCTGTGACTCACTTGAACAAAAATAATCCGGGCAGCTGGGAGAACAAGGCCTGGGAACCATGACATTTTTGGGGTAGTTAAGGGGGTGGGATCGCCAGTTTATTGTAGTGCCGAGTGAGATGTTCATAGGCTCCGATTGGTGGACAAGGGAATTCAAAGTGACAAGAGCTGAGGCAAAGGGTGGAAGGGCGAGTCCACTCACAGCAGCATATCATCTCCAGAACAGAGAAAGAACTGTGCCTTCCCTGCCTGTTGTTTCCTATTACAAACCTAGGCCAATGGGGGTTATATCCAGGAGATTGAAAAAAAATCAATATTGGTTTCTCTCAATTTTTGTTACTTGAAAGGAATGCCAGAGGCAATCTATTTTATTACTGTATATAACTACATATCAATAGCATGGAAAGCTGCCTCCAAGCAGCATGAGAGAGCGCTGGCTTTAATTTGAGCATTACTATGAGGGTACAGATCACGCCCGGGGTCCTCTCCATTGTGTCATCTTGTGTTGAACATGAACCCTGGCTAACCTTTCTGTGATTCAAACTGGTTCCTGCTCACCAGTAAAGCATAAACAGAAGTTATAAAGAAACACAGAGAAGGGGCTCCGCTGAAATCCTTGTCTGCTGATGTAATCTCTAATCTCAGCAATGTGTTGTTCTCACCAAATCACCCCTGGGGTTCTCTCATCTCTTTCTTTAATTTGGCAGTTTTTTTCCCATGAAGCTGCACAAACAAAAATCTAGAATATAATCTGAAATGACTGAACCAGGGTTGTGTTCTATCCCCACTCCTCTTCTCCCTGTACACAAATGACTGCACCTCATCGGACTCGTCCGTGAAACTCCTGAAGTTTGCAGACGACACCACTGTCATTGGTCTGATCCAGGATGGTAATGAGTCTGCATACAGACAGCAGGTGGATTGGCTGGTCCACTGGTGCGGTCAGGACTACCTTGAACTCATCCCACTCAAGACTGTGGTGGACTTTCGGAGAACACCACCCCCATACACCCCCTCACCATCCTCAACAACACTTTATCGGCCGTGGACCACTTCAGGTTCTTAGGAACCACCATCTTTGAGGACCTGAGATGGTCTTCACACATAGACACTGTTCGAAGGAAGGCCCAGCAGAGACTGTACTTCCTGAGGCAACTCAAGAAGTTCAACCTTCCACAGGAGCTGCTGGTCATTCAGTCTGTCCTGTCTTCATCCATCTCAGTGTGGTTTGGCTCATCCACAAAACAGGACAGGTCCAGACTGCAACGAATAATCAGGACTGCAGAGAGAATAATCAGGGCTGACCTTCCCTCCATCCAGGACTTATACAGGTCTAGGGTCAGGAAAAGAGCAGCTAAAATCTCTGCAGACCCCACACACCCTGCACATAAACTGTTTAGAGTTTTACCTTCAGGCCGCCGCTACAGAGCACTGTTCACTAAAACCAGCCACCACAGAGACAGTTTCTTCCCCCAGGCTGTTTCTCTGTTGAACATTCAATAGAGTACAAAACAACAGCATACAGATGTTGCAAATCCACCTTTTTATTTATATATGTGTATATTGTACATTGTAAATATGTATATTCTGTAATGCAAAAACAAAACCAAAGAGTACCGGAGTTAAATTCCTTGTTTGCATGTACAAACTTGGCAATAAAGCTGATTCTGATTCTGAACTTAGTTAAGGAGCAAGCTAACACTCAATTATGATGACTTTGTTATAAACACAAAGGATAAATTATTTTAGCAAAGATTCTGACATTTATAAATAGAAAAGCATAAATTAGTATAATATCAGCTGCAAAAATGTAATTTTGGGAATATAACATGGTATATACGATGTAACAAGCCTGAATTATGATACTCTCAGGATTTTTTTCTTAAATGTGTTCAATCATCTTTAGGCATGACAGAAAATTTGCTAATTTTTTAAACATCCACTTTCAGTGAGTTTTTCAAATGTCCAATCAGGTGGGCAAAACGTGTGTAGAATTTGAAAATGTACGTGATAAATGAATTAATAATACTGAATATTAAGTCATAGGGGTTACATCATTTTCTGATATTATTCTGTGTTACAAAAAGGTGAATTTTACTCATCAGTCTCTTCTCTATGGCCCTTATCTCATCCCTCCCACATTCAAAGTGTTGTTTTACAAACTAGGAGCTCCCCTGCCCAATTCTGCCTCACTCTCAACACTCCCACCCACCAAGCACAAACCCACTACTGTTTAGCTGTATGTTTTAGCAATAAACATTTCCAGACAATCAATAACAATGTTGTTCAGAGTACTAAACAAAGATGCAATGAGTGTCATCTGTAAACTCGATATACACCATGTACATGTTGTATTTCCTCTCAATGGAAAATAAAGACCAACAATTTGATACCCATATTTGTCGTTAGTTGTTAGTTGATGTTACAAATATTGACCTGTAATATTCATATACTGTGGAAAGACTGGTAGGATACGCCCGAGTTGCTCAGCATTTCTGAGCCTCTTTAGCTCCTTGTCCGAGGCTTTTATTAACTTTAATGGGGCATTGGATAGGCGGGCTATGCATTTTTCTTCATGTTGTTTATATATATATATATATATATATATATATATATGGCTGTTAAGATTAAATAGGTTAATCACCCCTGAAGTTGCTTATTTGCAAGCATACCATAAGCACTCACACATACAAAAAAAACCTGTTTTTTAATTGTTTTTGAATAGCTGTACAATGTAGTAACCTTGATGCATTAACAGGTTAAAGGAAAAAAAAACCCAATAGCACTAATTTATTTGACATAAATTGCCATTCTTATCCTCTTTTTTGAGGTTTGACAGTCAGTCAGTCATTTTCTACCACTTATTCCATAGTGGGTCGTGGGGAGCTGGTGCCTATCTCCAGCAGTCTACGGGCGAAAGGCAGGGTACACCTTGGACAGGTCGCCAGTCCATCGCAGGGCAACACACATACAACCAAGCACACACTCATTCATTCACCTAAGGGCAATTTTAGATTGACCAATTAACCTAACAGGCATGTCTTTGGACTGTGGGAGGAAGCCAGAGTACCTGGTGAGAACCCACACATGCACGGGGAGAACATGCAAACTCCATGCAGAAAGACCCCTGAATGGGAATTGAACCCAGGACCTTCTTGCTGCAAGGCAACAGTGCTACCAACTGCACCACCGTGCAGCCCAGGTTTGATATTACTATGAAATATATTAGTATGCAGCTGTTTAGTTATTTTGTTTAATGTGCTATAAACATAATATAAACATAATTTAGTTCAACTGAGTTTAATTTCAATGGCAAAATTTAGCACATGTTTGATGTTATGAGAAAACTCAGTAGGTTAGCTCCACGTAGTGGTTGTACACTCAAACGGTTAGTCAGTAAAGAAAAACCTCATGTTGAGATGATATTAAGACAAATTTACTCCCATAGAAATAAAAACAATATCACACGATAACCAAATTAAAAGGTAATATAAACCTCCCTCATGTTTTGGTTAGGTAAAGAAAAACAGCTGGCAACAACAGCATTTTTCAGGGAATTTCATCTTAAGATGGGGTCTGAAAAACTATCGATAGTTACTCCATAGGTGTTTAAATGGCTCAGAAATGTTGCAGAAGCTATAGATTAGTCTGCTCTGTTGTGTTTTATTGCTTCAGGATGAGTTTTAAGCAGTAATCAGCAGCTGATGAATGCAAACAAGGAAGATTAAAAATATACAAATTATGAGTAGAATCTTGATCTGCCGCATATCAAGTTTTGTGTTGGCACAATTATTAAAGTAAGCAATACCCCACTCCAAAACAAATTACATGTATGCATCATTACTACATTAACATTGTATGTATACAGAAAAAAAAGCACCTGATTTGAATTTTCCCCTGCAAATGGTTGGGCTCTCCACATCCAGGCAAGCCATGGAGGACAGTTCTGGTTTGTTTGGTGGCCAGCTCTGGAGTCCCATGGATCAATGAGGCCAGGACAGATCCAACAGGAGTTACAAAGAAGGAGAGAAGACACTGCTCTGGGTGAACAACATGTGGTTCGTTGCCTCTTCTGTCTTTCCGCTGGGCTCAGTGGGGAAAGTTTGTGCCTGTGTGTGTAGGAGTGTGTGAGCGAAGAGTCAACGTTAAGAGGTGGGAACATTGTGCTGCTCAAATTAACCCTGGCGAGGTCAGGTTGCTATGCTCACTGAGCTTCTGCAGCAAAAGCAAAGCCATTTTTAATCATTTGTGGTATATGGTAGCAATTACTGTTTCAGGAAATTCTCTCAGCATGGGATAAAAACGGTTTTTAGATAACTTGTAGAAACTGGAATCTTTCCTAAACATATTGTGAAACTTGTTTTGTGCTAAAGAAGACCCCATTGGGTCCTTAAGGACAGGATAACTTTCAAGTCTTTCCTCATTTGTTTATATTTTGTGTCCAGGGAGCCAGGCATCTTTAAGAGTGGACTTGAAATAACATCTTTAGTTTTTCTGAAGTTTTGTTTTTACCATTAACTCATTTTCAGTCCAATAAATTAACATTTTAAATGAATGTATTGCATTCAATAAACAATTTAACCCTAACATGGTTCATTATTTCAAAAGTACGTGCAGTGCCAGTTGTTTGTTGGCTCCCCTGGTAAAGATGTTTAAAAAGCCTCTACAAATTCACTTTTTATTGCATCAAAATGTAGAGATATCCAACCCTTAATTTAAATAATTTATTCATTGCAGTGCAAAAACTCAAGCATTCTTTTCAGAATAACAGGTCAGAATACAGTTAAGGTTACCCCCAACAATTAATAGATAGAGTATTTTTAAAATTATATTTTACTTTCGGGTTAATCAGAGTTTCTAGAAATGTTTAGTGTGTTTGTCATGCCTTTCTTTTCCCCTGTGGTATCAATATGACATCGCAGGAAGATACATTTTTTTTAGCCACTAGACAAGGTAACAATTTGATCTACCCACCATGTACAGTAAGGTTGATAAAGGAAGTTAAAAAAGAAAAACAACTACAATTAAAACATCTCTAAAGCTAATAGCACTAATATATATATATATATATATATATAAAGAGTGAACCTGCAGAAACACAAGATGCTCTTAGTCCTCAGCTGTTTCAGTAAAGTGCCTGAAGAACTGTATGCTGGGAGGACTGGGCTGCTGTGTTTGGCATTAATATTGTTTAGTTGTAAATCGGGAAGTATGCATGTCAAACTGTGTGGGAAGTGGGGGAATATTGGAGTTCATGGAAGAGAAGCAGATTGGGACAGACAAGATGTTGTGACAGCCGACCACTGGGACTTAATAATGGTGAACAAGTCTGAAAAATATGGGAGAGCAGTGGGAGGAGGAGGAGGAGGACAGGGGTGATGTGGAGAGTGGAAAAAAATGCAGGTATTTCACTTAATACGTACAAGTCCTCTGAGCTCAACATTCATAAGTGTACAGGCCAAATAAATAAAAACAATATTTTATGAATATTTTGCACACCCATTTAGTCACAAAGTCATGGTTCTTATCTACTGTCAGGATTGCTGGGCTCTAAAAGTCTTTATACTTGTCTGGAATAGTGAAAAACATTCACTCTATGAGCCTTAGAACAAAGTCCTTTTCAGATCACCATTTTGATTGGATATTTTGACTAAGCTGTAATCAATCTGAAAAATGATCTGAACTTGATTTTATGAGCTGCACATGATCAGTCAAATTCATCTTTTTGATTGATTATCCACAGCTCAAATTCCTTTAGAAATACACAATTTTATGAGTGACAGATACTGTAATCCTAACCTGATGACTATGATACCTATGTTATGTGTTTCCTATCAGCCGCAGTTTTTAACTGACATGTGGTTTCATAAATACTCATTTAAACAAGATTGAGTTTTGGGGTTTCTGGCTGCCATCTTGAATTTGATTTATGATGTGGAGCGGTGCCAAGGAACACTGCAACAACCTGTTTATCCTCTGGAGTGTTTGGATTTGCTGAGTGCTGAGTTTGCCTCTATATTTTTTTGGACTTTATTTACGCAGGTTAATTTATGAGAACATTCTTGAAATAATGTACCTTAATCCAAACTGGAATGTTTGGCTGATTTTACTTTCAACCTCAAATTTTGAGATTGATTGTTTTCTGTACATCAATCACCATGAATATGCAATCATTGCAACAGTTGCAACAATTAAACAAAGAATTCAAACAGACATTTTTAAATGTACCAAATATTTTGAGGTGTAAAAGGGAACACATTTGACTTTAGCCCAAAATTTGCAATGTAGTTATGATTACAATGCTAAATGGGTCTCCCTCTTTCCCTCATCCCCTCATTCTCATTCTACTTTTAAGATTAGGCTTAAAACTTTCCTTTAGGATAAAGCTTGTAGTTAGAGTTTCTGAGGTTATCCTAAACTATTGCTGTAGATATGCATCAAAAGGCTTAGGCTGCTGGAGAAGTACTGATCACTGGTCCCTACTTAGCTGCTTTCTCCTACTACTCTCCAATTAAGCATTACATGGAATTATTTCTGCCATTGACTTTATATTCTGTGTTGTTTCTCTTCAAAGCAGTAACAGCTGTGACTTCTCTCTGCTAAATGAATCATCTAAAGAAGCTATGCCACTAACTTTATGCACTCTGCTTTTCATCTTATAGATTTTTTACCATTGGCTTAGAGCCAACATGTTTATATAAGCATTTATTTACTGATTTTATTAACTAGTCAACAGTGATTTTCTGTTTTTCCTGCTAATTTTTCCATTTCCACTTTTTATATTATTTAATGTCAGTAACCCAGCCATAAACTTACTTTTCATTTGTATCATTCACATTTTGCTTTAAAACATGCTGTATTTAAACTATTTAGCTTGTAATTTTTGTTTTGTTATTATGCAAGCAATGATATTATTACTTTTAGTGCAAGGAAGCAAAACCTTTTAATGACAATATACAATATAAATATATATAGATATATGTATCTCTCTCTCTCTCTATATATATATATATATATGTAAAATATATAGATATTTTCTTATCTATATCTATATATGAAAAATTTATGTTTTCTTTACTCCATAAATGAACCATTTAAATTGACTTTGTATTTGCTGATATGTGTGATCATGCAGTGGACTTTGATTTGTGTTTCCTGCAAAGTGCTTGACAAGCTTCTGTGTCCTCTCTTGCTGTTATATGTTGAGCATTTAAAGCATCACTCAGGTTTTGTTTTCAAGATTTTTAACATTGCTGAGTTAGGAAAAGTTATGTCAGGGGAAAGGGGAATCATTAAAGCTGATATAGTGAGATTTAAGAAGCAGGACGTAAACCAAACTCACTTAAAATCCATTTACATATATTCACCCCATTTCATGACTTAATGCACATCTCTGTTATTCTTTTTAATAATCCAAGTTCAAGAAATATTGTTTCACTAATCATAACATTGTCCACAATAATATATATAAAGTGTTGCATCTTTTGTTAGGAATTACACTATAAAAGAAAGATATCACAACATTCATCTTGAAACATATATTTTGGCAGATTCCGGTGACATACTAAAGGCTAAATAATATGCATGAGAAAACATTCTCGATTCTCTTTCTACTGTGTTCCCTGAGGTTATTTTTAGCACTGATGTTAGAGAACAATCATGTAGCTGTGCTGCCATAACCACATCATTGTAGGAACACATATAAACAGTCACTGAAAAGGATCTCAACAACTTGATTAAACTCTCGAACCTTTCTAGCTTGAACATGCACGCATTCTTAAAGAGGGAAAATATATTTTCTTGCTTCAGAGAAACTCTTTGCTCTTTACATGGTTATCTGCACATCGGCGACCAGTCAAAGTCAGGTGGGATATAATAATGAACTCATCCATTTGAGCCATTTCAGCCCTTGTAATTTTTTAACAAAACACAGCATGTTATATTCTATGTTGACTTGAAATAAAGAGCTTCCAGGAGGAATCTCTTGAAGGGCTGGAAAAGACGCAAGCACACATAGTAGAATAGATGACAGATAGAGGGACAGATGTATCATATTAGACCTGGATCCAAGTTGATATATATATATATATATATATATATATAATGAATGCCGTTTAAGCCTCCAAAGTACCCACTTGCATCAAATTCCATGCAGGCTGGTGCAGAAGATGGGAAAGCCAGAGGGAAATTCCTGTAGGCTCCCAGTTTCCTTTGAAGCTGTGCTCCACGCAGCAGCCGCAAGGGGTTATAAATGGCTGAGCGTTGGCCACATCAAATCAACACAAAAAACAGAGCAGATGTACAGTGTTCCCAAGGAGTGCATACAGCTGCTGCAGAGAGATGCAGTTGATTAAACTCTGCACTTTCCTCTTAAAGATGATAACAATTACAAGGTTATCATTTAGATTCCATACAAGTTTTAGCAGAAGCAAATATGTAGGCCGTCATCAAACTGGAGCAAGAAGGTTCTTGTCAGCTGGAACGTTTTGCCTGTTTTGCATGTTCTCTCTCTCTGGCTGTAATGAATTTCCTTTTGTTGTGGCTTTATTCTTTTATTCACCTCCATGCATTTTGTGATACTGCACACAGATATGTGTTGTAAGTGGCAATCTATTCAGTCGACACTCACCTCACACTCAGGGGCCCATGACATTCAACAGAATCAAGCAGGTACAATAATTATGATCAAATCTGTCACTGGTGTAAGCACAAGGACTTATTTTTTATTAACGTTGTTCAAGCCAACATTTAAGCTGCCTTAAAAATTATGTAAGAAGATGCACTCTTTTACATTTTCAAGATTTATAGACCAAAACAAAGTAGCATGTAGGCCACTTATTAAGTGGAAGGAAATGATACAACGGAAAAGTGTGTCATGCATTTGTATACAGCTCCCCAAAGTCCCTTTTTAACAGTTTTTCTCTACCAGCTTTGCTCGTCTAGAAACTTGCAACGTAGCTTGAGCTCAGTCAGAATGAATGGAGGGTATCTGTGAACATCAATTTTCAATCCCTATTATATATTCTCAACTGGAATGAGCTCTTAACTTTGACTGGGCCCTTCTAACACATAAATATGTTTAATCTAAACTATTTCATTTCTTTCTCTGTCTGTATGTTTAGGGTTATTGTGTTGCTGGAAGGTGAACCTCTGCCCAAGTCTCAAGTCCTGTCACCTCCAATAGCTTTTCTTCTGTGTGTCTGAAGAAAAGTAATGCGTTGGGAGGATGCTGCCACAAACAATGTTTTACTGGGTGGTAGATGATCGATATGCCAAATTTGTTTTCACGTAAAAAGATAACAACAAATGCTTGGTTAATCAATTCTTCTGTTTTGCACCAATGGTACAGGTTTATATGGCTGCATATGATGTGGATTACTTATTTATTTAATTAATTTTGTTGTTTCTTCGTTCTTTACAAAAACGTTTTGCCTTGTTCTTTGCCCTAACGTGAGAAGATAAATAATATACTTCTTTAATTTGACCGAAACAATGATTTTGTACAGTAGGGTTTTTTTTTCCAAAATTTGATTCTTTAATAAAACCTCTCATACTGAGTTTAAATTACACACAGCTGGAGTCCTACTACTAAAATTGGTGGCTTTCACTGAATTTTTTTTTTAGGAGAGTAAGAGTAAAAGGGGTTAAAACATAAGCCATCCAACCTTTTCAGATTTCTATTGTTAAAAAAATAAACAAACATGTTTAATTTTCCATCCACTTCACATTTGTGTTCCTTTATGTTGTACTGTCCCAGTAAAACACTGTTCCAGTAAAACACATTAAAGTTTATAGCTGAAAGACAAAATATAAAATAGTTCAAGTGGTTCGAATACTCTGAATTGCAGTGTAAATTAGGTTTTTATTATTAGCTGACTGAACTGGAACTCAACACACCGATTTAAACATACCTAAAGAATAATGTGCAAAACTGTGCAGGATTTAAATAGCTGAGGCGACTGTGGCTCAGTAGGAAGAGTAGTCATCTTGTAATCAGAAGGTTGTGGGTTTGATTCCAGCTTCCTCCTGTCATATGTCGATGTGCCCCTGGGCCTACCGATCTGCGTATCGGTGTATGAATGTGTGAGTTAGTGAGTGCAATTGGGTGAATGTGGCTCTAGTGTAAAGTGCTTTGAGTGGTCTGTATGACTAGAAAGGTGCTATATAAATTCTGTCCATTTACCATTCTTCAAATCGAAGAAAAAAAAGGAAACCACCTTAACTGTGCACTTTAAAGCAGGCACATATTTAGCTGCTAAAAATAGCTGAATGTATAGCCATTAGCCAAGCAAGCTGCTAGATTAGGGTAAAAAAAATGTCTGTGTCTGGGGCTTAAACGGTATTTCCTTAACAGAAGGGTGTGCAGCTCCGTCACACTTCCCCGCCAACATTCCCTGATTTCAACAACCATGACTTTCACATTAGTGCAATTAACCCTCAAGTGGCTGTTACTCAGAGTTGTTTCAGATTACATAGACTCTCTTCTATTTCCCTTCATTCAACCCAGCCAGAAGTGGCAGGGGGTAGGTTGGGGGTCAGACACAGACAAAAATAACCTGTTGTTTCCTGACTGACTTGCTGTATCTCATCGTGTTGTTGTAAGAGCAGACCAGGTCTCTGTGGTTCCTTGAAATATGAAAGGAACACTGGAACTACATGCTGTGGAGAGAAAAGCTTCCTGAAAACAGTAATGCTTGCATTACAGTTCATGTATAGGACTGTAGAGAAGTAATAAACCACAGATAATTTAATTATACCTTCTTTTCAAGAAGATAAACGGTCTTTTAAAGTTGTCTGGATCAAAAAAATTCTATTCTTTGGACATTTTTATTTATTTTACGTCCACTTCTTGTACTTGACCATTGCAACATACAGAGCAGCATGCAATTTCAGAAATTAAATCAAGTGGACAAGTGGATGACTAAACAAGAGTGAGGAGAAAACAAGCCATTTTTAGCAAATTAGGATATGTCTTTAAAATATAGTAAACAATTTGGCAAAGACCTGACAGAGAATCTGGGCGACATGGAGATGCATGTACAAAGATATACAGCTTCAGCTAAATAAATTGGATTCAATTACCTTAACGACTGGCAATACAGTGACAAAATTTACAACCCTAAATTTACCCTCCTTCAGTGAGTGTTGACATACTGATAAAAGTAAGAATTTTAAGTTTTCTATCGCCTACTTCCTATAAATTCAACGACGTCTGCTTCACATTGTACCAAACAGACAGACAATCTATTAGATTCCAAGTCACTAGATAATGAATATTGCTGCATTAATGTTTGCAGTTATACTCTGTAACATATGAACAAAACATGCAGCAGCATAAAACTAGGAGTTTTTCTGTCAAACACCAGAAGCTTTGTTTGTAAGGCCTAATTCTGAAGATTTTCCCCCTGAACCCTCCAACATGTACCCTCCATCAACACTACCAATTGGTATGCAAACCATTTTTTTTAATTTTGTCCTCAAAAAAAGATCAGGAACAATATTTGTTCATTGGAATAACAGGTAAAAATAACACTGTAACCCTTGAGAGAGCCTGGCAGAGCAACAGGCTGTAAGAATATAGTCCAGACCACAGGAAGGCCTTAGGCACTCTATAAATGCCACAATCATAAAGCTTGCAGTGCTGGTTTCAAATGGGCAATGTCTGTTACACCCAAAATGATAAGGCAATAAAAAGTAAATTAAAAGATAGATGAGCAAAAAAAACAACAGTCTTTTCTCCTTAGATACAGACTAAAACAACAACTCACAAAATATTAGGCAAAAGCTGAATTTATTGTAAAAGGGAGTATTTCTCATCTGTCCAATATGCTCCCTCTATTCATTTAGTGCCATCTCCCTGCAACCCATTTACTTCCTGACTGTGCTATGGGAAACAGTGAGGTTACCCTGATTATGGACATTTCCTTCCTCTGCCATTCAGAGCAATGCCTGGAATTACTGCACTATTTACTCAGGCCTGGAGCAGTAAACTGTGGATCCCACACCCACATGGTACATGTATGCATCAGGGGTCACACAGGTCATGGGTTCCTGGGAGAGTTCTTCTTATTCCAGACAGAAATAAAAATGTTATTCCACACAAGAGACATTATGTTGTTAGACAATCTGACCAGGTTTTTGGTGGCATTTAACTGGGTTGTGTTTTGGCAGGAAAACCATGGTTGAGTGGATTCAGTTTACTAATCTTTACATGTGTTGCTTGTCGCTGTCAGCAAATGCTGAAGTGTACAGATTTCCTCTCAAGAGTTCCCAACACCCCATTTTTGGTAGTTTTAATCTCACAAAAACATCCTGAAACCTACATGTTTTGTCAGGTTAGAACAATAAACTTCAATGTATTTATTGGGATTTTTATTGGGACAGACTAACATAAATTACTGTCTAATTACGAGAGGAAAGAAAATGATACATGGTTTACAATTTTTCTTCTCGCAACTACAAATCTGGGAAAGTATGATGTGTGTTTGTATTCAAGCCCCCTAAGTCAATCCTTTGTAAGATCAACTTTTGCTGCAATTATAGCTGCAAATCTGTTGTTGTCTATATCTGCCAGTTTTATTCATTTACAGAGTGAAATGTTGGTCCATTCTTCTTTCCAAAATAATTGCTGTGAGATTGGATAGAGAACATCTGGATGCATCAATTGTCAAGTTCTGTAACACATTCTCAGTTAGATTTAGGTCTGGACTTTGACTGGGTCCATAAGTATCTTCTGATGTAAAGTATTCCACTGTATGTCTGGCTGTATGTTTAGAGTCTTTTTCCTGCTCTAAGGTGAACCTTTGCCCCAGTCTCGAGGGTTTTGTACCTTCAAACAGCTTTTGAAGGATTTTCCTGCTCATCCAGCTTCTATGACCCTCCTGAATAAAGTCATCCCCACAGCAGGATGCTGATGGTGGTGATGAGCATTCTTAGTTTTCTGACACATATGGTATTTTGAATGTGACCCATAAAGGTTAATTTGGGTTTCATCTGACCATAGTATCTTTTCCTACATGTTTGCTGGGTCCCCTACATTGCATGTGGCACAGTGGACTTTCTTTCAGCAATAGGTTTTTCTTTCCACTTTTCCATAAAGTCCAGATTTATTGAATCCACAACTAATAGTTGCCATGCCAGCATATTCTCCTACCTGAGCTGTGGATCTCTGCAGCTCCTCTAGAGTTACCATGGAACTGCCTACTTCTCTACTTAATGCTCTCCTTTGTGACCTCTTAGTTTAGGTGGACAGCCATGTGTCAATAGTTTGCAGTTGTGCCATACTCCTTGATATTTCAGATGATGGATTTAACAGTACTGCTTTACTAATTGGGAGATTTCTGCTGGTAGTCGGTTGCACTGTATTTTATTTTGGAGTGTCAGGAGAAAGGGGCTGGCAACAAATGTAATCCACACTTTTCGGATATTTATTTGTCAAAATATCTGAGTATCATTTTTCATCCACTACACACTTTTGTGTTGTACTATCACAAATGAGCTCATTTAAAACATGCTGAAGTTGTATTTGGAAAAAAATTAAAATACTTTTACATACATAATTTAATACTTTTCCCATGCACTGTATTTTCAAGCTTATACCCTTCTAATTTTGATAGTTACTTATCTAAACTAAACCTAACCAAGGATTTTAAGCTCCACTATAACGAATATCAGACAAGGAATACACTGTTTAATGGAGAACAAAACTGGATTTCTGCTTAACATCAATAGGAACCAGAAGAGGGCACTAAAGACTCATGTTTCATTTTTTTGAATGAATGTAAGAAAAATAATTTCTCATGTGTACAGTTTCTACAAACAGCATCGTACTGCAAACGCATTACAGACATTAATGTAGAAACTTAGTGACCCCTGCTGAAAACTAATTTATTAAATGTATCATACTCAAAGTAAATTCTCTTTCTGCAATATACAGAAAGAAATTGCTCAGCAAAGAGAGGCAAAATTCTCCATTTGCCTGTTCATTTACATATTTGCAAGTGGCTGAAGAAAACAGTAGAAAGATCGTAGACTAACAGATTTCAATGTTTTATTGATTACAAATGACCTGCTTTAAATGCTGTAAGTTAGATAAGAACTATTTTTCAAAATCAAAATAATCAAAATGTCTTGCCATAACTGCATTCAGGAAACGAGTAGGCACATGGCACAAATCCCAGATATCTGAATCACACTGCCATCTAGAGAAATAATACAGCAATAAACACAATAAGTAATGTTGCAGCACTGCAAATGGCTTCTTTTCTATCCAATCAGTGACAGGCTGGATAAAGGGGAAGGTAGCTATTATTGTTGACCTTTTTTTTTCTTTTACTAAGGAGGCATAACTGTCCCTCTCATGCACATAATGACGCCAGAATCCCTGCAGGAAGAAATTATATTTTTGAGAGACTAATATATGGATTAAAACCCTGGAAAAGCATTAGACGATGTGATTCTGATTTGTAGAAAAGACAATTTTCATTAGTCTGTTCTAAAAGTGTGACCAATCGTTAATTTCACCTGCTGTTTGGTAATAGACAGAGCAGGGCAGATTAACTGTGTATGGTAGTTTAAAAAAATAGAAGGCATAACTAAAAAGCAGTAGTTTTCTATATGAAGGATCAAATTGATTATTTATCCCTACATTGACAAAAAATGGTTCATTGAATAACCTGAGTTAAAATGAACATAGTGAAGCTGTTTGTCTAAAATAATTTCTCACATTTCTTAATCTAAAAAAAATGTGCTCTGAAAAGCTGAAATCTGAAAAATAATCTTCCACAAAACTGACAAACCAACTAGGTTTTTGTAACCAAAGAACATGATGAGAAAATAAAACAATAAGGAAATAAAAGCACCTCCTTTAAAATGGAGCCGACACAAGATCCAAAAGTGTTTATGAGCAATAGCTTGTTACTTGGCTCTGTTTAGTCCAGCAGGTTAAAATTAAATCTGAAGTGTTGCTTCTGTACCACACAGTGATAATTTTGACATCTTTGAAGTCCATATGCCATCCATCAGCTCTGCTCCAAATATGGAGCCATCTAAAATGCTACAAGAGTGTGATAATATTAGTCAGTAATTCTCTCCCTGGGGGGTGGGGGTGGGGGTGGAGGAATTAGCTGTTTTTCTGCAGGATGTTGTCTGCTATAAATTACATAATTAAGATAAAATATCACTTTCAGAACACAATTGTATATTTCTTGTAATAAATGTTTACACTGATACCAATTTTACTCATATCTAAATATTATAAAGGGGCATCACCCTTGCAGACCATTTAGTTTTCTTTAAATATGATGTTTAAATGTTATGTTACTGCTTAAAAATTTCCATTGAGGGAATTATAAAACTAATTAGGCATGGTATACTTCAAGTTGTAGGACTGGGCCAAGTAACACAACAAAACTGCAGAAATTGTTTGCCCAGAACAACATAATTTCATCAAATTTTAACACAATCCATCAAGTAGATTTGCTCTTGCTCTTCAGGGCTGCAGTTGCAAGGACAGTGGTTGAAAGCAGAGCCTTGCGGATGTCCTCACACTTTTTGAGGGGACACACAAGCCGTGGGACATAATCTCTCAAGTGCGTCCATCAAGTTGCTTTTGAGATGCCCTTCAAGTAGAGAAGCAAATAAACACAACTAAATACAAAGTACACTGCAATGGAGACATTTATGTGAAAAAAAAAACCCTGGGTGCTTGGTTAAAATAGTTTTTTTTTTGCACAAAACATCAGGCAAAAGCAAAAATCAAACATTAACTTCTAATTCTTTTAAGCAAATCCAGCCTCATTTTTCCTGTTGCAAATATATTTGCCCATGTGTGCATTTGGTTTATATTTCTCATAGCTATTCATTAGGCTGCAATAAAAAACCGGTACTGACACAAAAGAGCATTATTGGGTTAATCAAGTTTTCCGGAAGATGCTGTTATTTGCTTTTGCAAAGTCTATCTTATTGCCATAAAAATCTAAATGTGTTGTTCAACTATATAACCGTAACATGTTAAAAAAAAACTTTTTGAAAAAAAAAAAATTTGACCTAACAGTTTTATTGTCATGAAGCGATGATTAACGATATTTTATTTGTTTTGCTAATAAAAACAGCAGTGGTACATAATTGCAACAAATTCATGATTTTATGTATACATATAAAGGATTTCAGAGAAGATTGCAGACTTGACCTGCAATTATTTTAAATTTTTTGATGAGACAAAAATAATTTGCATCAAATTGTAGTTCTGAATTTAGCCAGAAATTAACTCTTAATTCAACACCAACAAAAATGTATTAAAATAAGCTTCATTAAATGAAGGTACACTGTATGCCAAACAATAAATTATTTATATTTAATAGTTTTTAGTAAAATGTCTGATTGATGAAATTTCATTCTAGAAGATGTGGAAAGAAGTTTAAACAGACACACAAATGTGACTTTATTATATATTTAAAAAACACTAATGGGGTGGTCAGAACTTTCAATTTCAACTTGATGTGTGTAACCCAGCCAAGTTCCTGCTTTGTGTGTGTTTGCTGCCCTGCCAAATTCTCTCTAAGTGTGTCCATGTGTGTGTGTGTGTGTGTGTGTGTATTTTAGGGAGATCAGCTTTGCCCCAGTAAAATGTGTGGGCTTAAAATAGGGCCTGATCGAAGAATAGTGCTTCATGTTACACTGCACAGGAGACGCATGCAGCTCAAGCTCTCACTGATGTCCTCTTCTGTTTTCTAGACGGATATCTCCATTCCCTCATGAGGACAGCGGACTCAAAGCCAAGGTCACATCATTATCATAGTAAAATGGAAAAACTTGCTGCTCAAACATCCCCTGTGAAATTACGGGTCTTTCTCAAATTAATGTCCGTTTTTGTTTTTTTCTTTTTAGTGATCTTTCGTTTGTGTTTTGATTTCATGTTTGTGTTCACTTTGCCTCTTACACTTGAGCACTGAAATGCCCCTTAAATAATCAAATAACCCAGAAGCGTTGTGCAGATAATGGACATGTGGAGGACTCACCTGGGAATGTGTTGGATGACACTCAGACATTATGCTACAGTTGAGGCACAACTCTCTGCCAAGATTGGCAGCCCAATTCTGGATATCTCTGCTGTGACAGGCCCTCAGTTTTTTCCTTCAAGCAGCTAACATTCCCAGCACCAAAGAGCAATATGCCTCCCCTTCCACCTCCTCTCCCTGCCTCCAAAGACCTACATGTCTGGGTCTCTTCACACAAAATGCATCGCCTAAAGCAAAAATGTTTTTGAAAGACAAGGTGACTAGTCAATGACATCTGAAAATAACCACTTCCAGCTGTAATCCTTAAAATGGAAGAGCAATTCTCTACAATAAGGCTACCAGTGTTTCTTTTTTGTTCTGCTGAACTCACATGAAAATCAAAAGGTTCCTGGCTGAGGTACCTGCCCCCCTGCCATGGTGCTCTAAAGATGAGCGGAGGGAGTGCAAAGTTTTGTTTTCTTTTTCTGAATAAAATCATAGATTGATTTTAGATTATTATAAGATAAAAATAGTAAGAACCAAAATCTATCAGTAACATAATCTACAAAATCAATTTGAAGGATGTATTATTCACCTTTCCACTGAGAGATCCCTTTACAGAAGAAGAATGAATGGGTTTTCGCATATTTCGTAGGATTAAAAAATATGCTAAATCATTGAAAAAATGTATCAATACTTCAGCTAAATGTAAGAGAAATCAGCAAGAACTAATCACCAATACAACCCAGAATTAAAATTATTATTTACCTACTAATTAAATGTCAAACAAAATGGTTCATTTACGAGATTTTGAAGAAACCTGGAGAAAAGCAGCCCTTGTAGATAAAAGGTTTTAATTAAAAAGATATAACAACAAAAACAAAGTAAAACTGTGGTTGGGAAGTGAATTCTTAAAAGCTAGCTATTATAGACATCCATGATCTCTAAATGTTGTTACAAATTTTACTAATCATTAAATTAAATTATGCTTATTGCAAAAGGTCTCATTCAGAAGAAGTGACATCTCAATGCACTTCACAAAAAAACAGGTCCATTTCACATTCAAGTGTAAATAATCCAATTTGGTTCCAGTTCAGTTAATAAGTTCAAATCATTCCAATACAATCAGTCATGCAGTCCAATTCCAACATATTACAATACAGTCAGATTCAATCGATAATGCCAATTGGGTAAAAAATCATTTATTTAAGGATTTCTAGCCAGTTGCATTGAATTGTTGACTTTGCATCCATCCCTCATCCTGAGCAAGCATGTGGCAACAGTGGAAAGAAAACTTCAGTTGAAATATTATAAATATGAGCGACCATCTGCCCTAACCAACTAATGGTTGAAAAAGGAGGATGGAGTCAGCAGTACCTTCAATGGGAAAGTACTGATGGTCTCAAAGGACCAATGGCTCTGCTTATTAAAAGGACACGGTTAAATACTAAAGCACTTAGCCTGAGGAAAAACAAAGATTAATTAGCCAAGGTCGACTTTGAATGGTTTTACTTCTTTACAATTAGACAGAAGCTGTGGGCATAAAAATAGGTCTATGAAAGTCTAGTGTTTGAAGGTATGCTCATGAACGTAGGTAAGACTGTTATCATTTAAAAAGAGAAATAAATAAATAAAAGGGCTACAGATTTTCTTCGTTTTTTTATATTATCACTGCAATTTATAAGAACTTTATAAGAACAGTGGTCGAGAAACAAACTTGTCATGATCTGAGTGTAGCTTAAAATTGAAAACAGCCAGTTTGTCCTGAAGCAAAGCTGCATTACTTCTATTTTATGTGTTTATATAAGATTAAGTTACCCAAATATCTTGACCAAATAAATTTGAGTTGGTTTCAAATTTGTCACCTGGCTCCAAAGAATCCCTGCTTGAATTTTTCACAAGCTCAAAATATCCTCTTCGGCAGATTGTATCAAATATTATATTCTGGGACAGTCTTTTGTATAATAAAGATAAAATTGCAAAGACACAAGACACATGCTTTAAATGATTGTGTGCAACAAAGTAGGACAACTGCATTCAGAAGGAAAACTGCCTCTGCTGTATCCGTGATGACTGAAGCAGCCAGACACGCTTTAACTCCCACTGGTCAGGAGTCTCATTATCCCCCCAGAAGCTCACATAGTGAAAGAAGTAAATGTTCCTCCTGCTATAATGGGCCATGCATCCCACTGGAGGCTTGAATGAAACCAGTGAACTTAGAGTGAAACAGCCACATTATTGTTCTGAAGCTGAGGCAAATGACAGGGGTATGTGATGGCATGATTGGACCATATTTACTACTGGCAATCATACCTTTGACTGTCGTTGGTGAGCAAGGTGGGCTTGATTTCCAATAGCATTTCTCCTGCATTTTCTTTGTCTTAGTCAAAGTGATTGAAAGATTCCTCTCTCACAAGCCTATAGATGTTTGAATGTGCTTCATTTATGCATACATCATTTTTAGGTTTGACAGATAAACCTTACATTAGAAACTAGCTAAATAACTGAATCAGTGTGTGGGTACTCATCTTTTTCCCATATTTTACCTCTAGTAAGATGTTTCTTATATTCTCCCATAGCATGTCATAATAATATGCATTAATACCTCCAAGCTGTATGTTTTTCCTTGTAGGCAATAACAATGGGTAAAGATTATAAATACAAATAATGATTGGCAGATTGGGAAGACAAGTTTTGGGTTATTTTTATTCCCTTTCTTCTAGAAGAGAAGAGCAGAGCAAGGAGAGAAGCACACATTAATATAAAAATAACAAACAGTGTCTAAAGTTTCTTTCGACATTCTTTTTTAACATCAGCTTTAAACTCCCAGAGAGTTTGAAGTCTTTCCGGTTTCTATTTCCAGCAATAGAGTCGTCGGCTGTTATGAAGTGTTTCTTTCCCATCTTTGTCAGAATAAGAAGACTCACCTGCAGGTCTGTCAGAACAAGAGCACTCCATATGAATTAATCTATCTCTGGAGTGAATCTTTTATTAGTTGACAGGGCAACCTCTAGCTGACCAATACATACCAATGAGTTACATCAAAACTCAATAACCTGTGATGAGACCATAACCAGTGTGTTCTCTATAAGTGCTTAATGACTGTCAGAAAGTCACAATTTCTGACAACTAACCATCACAGTCTATACAGCAAAGCTCTCTTTGTCATTCACTAACTATACTCATGCACTGTTCTTCCTCTACCTCTGGGGATCAATACTTAGCATTAATACTTGCAATACGATGTTTTTAAAATCCACAATAGTGACCAACCTAAAATAGCTCGTACTGTTCCATCAGCTGGCTGTGCTCCTGTGCAACCAACAACCTCTAGTTTACTTATTAAAAAACATTGTCAAAAGCAACATCTCAGACTATGTCATTTCACTCCGACATTGTAAATTGCTATTTTCTGAAAGTAAAATATCATGTAGTTGTGCTTACTGCATATTATGATCATGAATGTTTACACAGATCAACATCCATAGTTAAGATGTTGCTCTGTTTGTGTATGTCATTTCTAGAATTTGTCAGGATCTTGCTATGTCTGTTTGTTTGGTGCTGTTTACTGTGTTTAGCCTCTAGATGGCGTTGGAACCTGGAGGAGAGGTGACAGGTGTTCTCTATTCTCCCTGATAATCACCAGAGGAGTATTTAAGGAGGAGGCTGCCAGCAACTCATTGCCAGAGTGTTGCCCTTAGTGGTTTTCCTGAACCTGACTTTGTCCTCAGCATCGAACTCTGCTTGGATTACCATCTTCTGGAAAGAAGCTATCGTGATCCATGAATAAAGACTCAAGCCTCCTGTTACTTCGTTGGATTAAACCGGCTGGCAGCCTCCTGGTTCCTTCGTTCCTTGGACCTCCTTCTGCGAACCCTGTCCACCCTCCTTTGTCCACTGCACCAACATCAGATACTCTTGGACCTATTAACATCCTGGCACTCCAGTATTCACAGTCTCCAGTCTCACGGGTAAACAATCCTTTGGTCTCTCCACACCCCCTCTGGCGGATCTCCCCATCTATCCAGTAAGACTGAATTATTATTTAAGAATATAGGTCCTGAGTTTTCCCTTGCTTACCGTTCTGTTTATTTTACAGTTTGTGTCCCGGTTCCAGTTTCCTGCACTTTCCAGTACACTGTAAATAAACTCCTTACCGTTAAACTCAGTCTCCTGAATTGCTTTCTGCATGTGGGTCAAATCTGTTAAAAACAATATGACAGAATGCCTTCATTAACATTACAGCAATGAATAAAAAGGGAGAGAGCAATCACAGATTCACAAACAGCAATTGTTTTTTACACATCTATTTTTGCCCTAGAATTGCAGACTGTAATCAAACATACAGATTCAAGCTATATGCACGTTTTTGAATCATGCCGCAGCTGTCATAAACAATCATAGCAGGTGCTAAATGAAACTAAGAGACAAAGAAAAACATTTTACTTCTTCATAGTTAGTTTCATTGACATAGGAACTCCAGATCCTGATCTTACCATGAGAAATAAACATCTGATTGTATCAGGGAGGAATCACATTAATGGCATTTTTAAATTGATAAAGAATGCACATGTGTAGATTGTAAATGACTGTGAAATTATTTGTCCATAATGGACATGAAGATCCAGTGCATAGAAAGAATCAATTGAAGTTGAAAAAGTATCAACTTGTAAAACTGCTTACAGTCAATAAAAATATATACGGTACAAATTTGTAATATGTTGCTAGAATAAGAAAGAAGCTTGTGCAAAATTACACCCTGTTAACCAAATAAATGATTATAGAGCAATGAGTAATTTACCTAAGTTATTTTTATGAATCTGCTTGAATGTTTAATACCATTAAGCATGATCTTCTGTGTATTAAAAAGAGGTTTTTAAAAACAGTTTGACAATTTATTTGATGAGGGAAGTTATTTACAAAAATATCAGCTAAATCTTAGTGGAATAGAGGATAATTTCTCTCTTCTGTGACATCCCTAAACTTTTTTGGACACCCACCAGGCTGTATTTTTTCACACAATCTATGTAAATCAAACTGCTCTTGTCTTTGAGAAGGCCATGCTACATAAATATGGGTGAATGTTCCCCTAAGGGAGTTACAAAATAGATTATTTAAATATGGGCATACTACATCCTTTGGTTCCACGATCCCAGCCGCATGCTCTTAAAGCATACAAGGCTTGACATAAACTGAAACAATGCAAAATGATCTGTAAAGGTGGGTTCGTTGTTCCATGTTTATGATCAGAGAAGGACTTATGTCACCATAGAGACACAATTTGCTTGGTAGATCTACCTTTGCATCTTGTTTTGGAATAAGGGTGATTTACAATAAAAAGAATGTACAAACTTCTAGCAACCCCTTATGGCTTTACGAATTTGTCTAAAAGTCTTTTATTTCATGCCTCAACCACACCACTAATTACCATTTGTTCAGCATTCTGTTTCACATCCATTCAGACCACTTTCTCCCTCATTCTCAACTGATTACTCCTTCATCCCTCCCACTATACTCCTTCTCTTAATTCAATTCAGTTTATTTATATAGCGCCAATTCACAACACATGTTGTCTCAAGGCACTTCACAACAGTCAGGTACATACATTCCAATTAATCCTAACAATTGAACAGTGCAGTCAGATTCAGTTATTTATCCAAATTGGATACAAAGTTTTTCTATCTAAGGAATCCCAGCAGATTGCATCCAGTCAGTGACTTGCAGCATTCGCTCCTCCTGGATGAGCATATAGAGACAGTGGACAGTCACTGGCGTTGACTTTGCAGCAATCCCTCATATTGAGCATGCATGTAGCGACAGTGGAGAGGAAAAACTCCCTTTTAACAGGAAGAAACCTCCACCAGAACCAGGCTCAGTGTAAGCGGCCATCTGCCACGACTGACTGGGGGTTTGAGAGAACAGAGCAGAGACACAAAAAGAACACAGAAGCACTGATCCAGGAGTACTTTCTGTTGGAAGGAAAAGTAAATGTTAATGGATGTAGCTCCTTTAGTCGTTTCATCTAGAAAGAAAAAACAGATAAACTTTGAGCCAGTTCTCAAGGTTAGTGTTTGAAAGAGAGCACATATAATTAGTTATAGTAAAAGCTCAGTAAATTGCAATGTCTAGGAGAGAGAAAGGGTTAAACACTGAAAGACAGGGCCATTTGGATCATCGGTAGAAGGTGAGCATTAAGTTGTTGCAAGCAGAGGCTTGGACGATGCCCCTCTCCAGAAAGGTGTCACAGGTAGACACAGAGCCAGGCCAGGTGAAGCTTCTAGGAAGAGAAAAGAGAGAGAGAACAAAGTTAAAAGCTGAAATAACAGCAAATAATGCAAAATTGGAGAGTAGTGTGAGAATGTAGCGAAGAGGGTGAAAGTGGTCAGTATATCCTCCAGCAGCCTAAGCCTATGGCAGTATAACTACAGAGATAGCTCAGGATAACCTAAGCCACTCTAACTATAAGCTTTATCAAAAAGGAAAGTTTTAAGCCTAGCCTTAAAAGTAGACAGGGTGTCTGCCTCAAGAACTAAAGCTGGGAGCTGGTTCCACAGGAGAGGATCTCGATAACTAAAGGATCTGCCTCCCATTCTATTTCTAGAGACTCTAGGAACCACCAGTAAACCTGCAGTCTGAGAACCAAGTGCTCTGTTAGGAACATATGGAACAATCAGATCTCTGATGTATGATGGAGCTAGATCATTAAGGGCTTTATATGTGAGGAGGAGAATTTTAAATTATATTCTGGATTTAACAGGGAGCCAATGAAGGGAAGCTAAAATAGGAGAAATATGATCTCTCTTTTTAATGTTCATCAGAACTCTTGCTGCAGCATTTTGAATCAGCTGAAGGCTTTTAACTACAGTTTGTGGACATCCTGATAGTAAAGAATTACAATAGTCCAGCCTTGAAGTAACAAATGCATGGACTAGTTTTTCAGCATCACTCCTGGATACGATATTTCTAATTTTGGCAATGTTCCAGAGGTGAAAGAAGGAAATCCTAGAAACCTGTTTAATATGGGATTTAAATGACATGTCCTGGTCAAAAATAACACCAAGGTTTTTTACTTTATTATCGGAGGTCAATTTAATGCCATCCAGGTTAAATGATTGACTAAGCAGTTTCTTTTTGAAAGACTCCGGTCCAAAGGCGACAACTTCTGTCTTGTTTGAATTTAGAATCAGAAAATTTAAAGTCATCCAAGTTTTTATGTCTTCAAGAGATGCTTGTAGTCTACCCAACTGGTTGGGCTCATCAGGATTCATGGATAAATAAAGCTGAGTATCATCAGCGTATCAGTGAAAATTTATCCTATGCTGCCTGATAATTTTACCTATTGGAAGCATATAAATAGTAAGGAGAATTGGCCCAAGTACTGAACCCTGTGGTACTCCACAATTAACCATGGAGTTTAAAGATGATTTATCATTTACATGAAAATACTGGAATCTGTCAGACAAATAAGATTTAAACCAGCCTAGCGCTGTTCCCCTGATCCCTACAGCATATTCCAGCCTTTCTAAGAGAATATTGTGATTGACTGTATCAAATGCAGCACCGAGATCTAACAGGACAAGTACAGACACAAGTGTATTATCTGAGGCCATAAGAATATCATTAGTGACTTTCAGCAGAGCTGTTTCAGTGCTTTGATGAGCTCTGAAGCTTGACTGAAACTCTTCGAACAGGTCATTGTTGTGTAAATGCTCACACATTTGATTAGCAACTATTTTCTCAAGAATTTTAGATAAGAATGGAAGATTGGATATAGGTCTGTAATTTTTCAAGTCATCTCGATCAAGCGAAGGTTTCTTAAGTAAAGGTTTAATGACAGCTACCTTAAAAGCTTGTGGTACATATCCATTTACTAGAGATACATTAATCATATCTAAAATGGGGCTGGTAATCAGAGGGAACACTTCCTTGAATAATTTGGTTGGGATTGGGTCTAACATAGAAGTTGAACGTTTAGATGAAGCTAATATTTCTGATAACTCAGGAAGCTCCACAGGATCAAAACAGTCCAAACACAAATCAGGTTCTGCAGTTATTTCCAATGTTGTCTCACTTGCTAAGGATGAAGTAATCAGCTTTGGGAGTTTGTCAAAGATTTTATTTTTAATAGAATCAATTTTATTTAAGAAGAATCCCGTAAAGTCATGACTCCTGAGAGCTAAGGGAATGGATGGCTCAACAGAGCTATGACTCTGTGTAAGTTTAACAACTGTACTAAAGAGAAACCTCGGATTATTCTTGTTCTCTTCTATTAATGATGAGAAATAAGCTGTTCTGGCGAACTGTCTTTTTTTATACCACAGTAGGCTATTTTTCCAGATTAAGTAGGAATCCTCTAGGTGTGTAGAGTAGAGGCTGACATTTTTTCGGGAGTCCCACGGGTCACGGGATTCCCACGGGAAACCCGCGGGACGGGAGACAGCATCAGTAAAGATCACGTGATTGGGACGGTACAGGATACAAAATGAACGGGAGCAGACGGGAGCGGGAGCTAATCAATAGGAGGGAAAATAAACTAGGATCAATTGTCTTTGGAAATGTAAAACTGAGACTTTGTTATAAACTTTAAGAAAAAAAAACTTGGATCGACGCCGCCATTGTGTAGTTTTTTTCCAAGAAGCCTATACTATAATGCGAGTCAAACGAACTACAAGACCCACAAGCCAACAGTGCTTCTGCTCGGTGTTTTCCACCTGCGTTCAGAATGGAGGGAGCAAACGCAGGTGGAGAACTGGACGTGGTAAAATTGGATTTGTAACGTAAAGTCAGAAGTAAGAACTTATCTATTAAACTCATAGAGCTGACAGGAAAGTCGCAAATATTACCGAACTTCAGGAGAGTTGAATGTAGCGGTGTTAACACGCAGTCTGCTGCTTATAAAACGTGTTTAGTTGTAATCAAGTTCACCAGTGATTAAGGGACACTTGTAAGACAGATTCTGGATTAAATCAGCCCTGCATCTCTTCATTCATCAAACCAAAAGTACCAACATGTGTCAAGTCTCATCTGACCAACAGAATTGCTGCATGTGCGCTAAAGATTTAAGAGGTAAGGTACGGAAGCCCGTGAGGGGACATGGGGAAATTTATTTATTTTGCGTCCCCACGCAATACTTTTACGTTCAGCATTTTGGAACAACAGCACAGATGACAAACTGCTCATAAAACAAACACTGATATGTCATTGATATGGATTATTTGTCGTATGCAGGTTAACACGCAGTCAACAATGCGATGAAATGCTTAGGATAAGAAGAACCTTTCAAATCACGATAAAAACAAAAACACTAATGGCGTACAAAAAAAAAAGTACACATCATGCAGCAGTAATAAGGAAATAAAGTGTCACAGATGTGGTTTCGTGCAGCATTATTGTCCAGAGTTCAGGAGTTTGACAGCTTGTGGATAAAAATTGTCTTTTAGTCTGATTGAAGATCATTTTATTTAAGGCTGATTTCAAAATAAAACTCAATAAATCTCAAAACGGGTGTAGTGTTTGTTTCATTTTTGCAGTTATCTGGTTTGGAAACTATCCCACAACGTATTGCAAAATAACGCAAAGACTATTGTGTGGGGACACAAAAGAGAAAAAACCCCCCCATGTCCCCTCGCGGACTCCGTATAGAAAGGCTTCATCATGGGAAGATATTAAATAAATATGTTGTGAAATAGAAAAAAATTGAATGTACCATTAAATGTACAATTTATTTAATACATCATTAAATATTAAGTGTACCACTAATTACGTCATGTCGTCTTTAAAATTATACTTAATTATTCAGTGGCACATTTAATTGCATTATAGTCCATTTCATGATATAATGGTACATTTATTGTTTCTAATGATGTATTAAATAAATAAATGGTACCTTTAATTTAAAGGCACATTTAATGTTACATTTCTTTCATGTTACATTTACTTCACTTATGGGACATTCACAACATTTATTTATTTAATGATGATTTTATTGTATTAATTTTGTCCAGTTTGACCCTCCATTCTTGATGCCTGTATAGGAGGTCATGTCAGAATTTGAATCAGGTGTTCTGGAGCAGACACACATCTAAAACTTGCAGGGAAGGGGTCCCTGAGGACCAGGGCTGTGAACCATTGAGGTACAGTTTCTAAATTATGAAGGTAATGCCTTTTTGGCCTTTTGTTCAACAAGTACAGTTCTCTTGCTAGGTGCATTTTTCTTTCGTTTCAGCAACTTGAAACATAAAAGTGATGTCATTGTTCAAAGGAAACAGTCACTTAATAAATAAGTAAAATACAACTATGTACATTTTGTTTATTCAGCTAATATAGGCATGGTCTGTTTCCTTGTTTGATATTTTATTATTTCTTCATTATTATTCTTTTTACTTTAACTGGCCTTTACTACAGCTAAAAACAGGGACCTAACTGGTCCTTCCTTCAAAGAAAGAAATTGCCAAAAGACTAAATGAAGAAAACAAAAATGGGAGTGGCACAGGAGTGGGAGTCGTTCTGAATGGGAGCGGGATTGGAGTGGGAGTCAATTTACCAGGAGTGGGACGGGACAGGATTTTTTTGTTATGCTGGCCTGGGATTGGGATGGGACAAGACATTTTTCTGTAGGAGCGGGATGGGACAGGAGAGAAAATCCACTCCCGTGTCACCCTCTAGTGTAGAGCACCATTTTGTCTCCAATTTTCTGACATTGTGCTTTAAAGTACGCAGCTCTGAATTAAACTAGGGAGCTAGCCTCCAATGAATAATTACCTTCTTTTTCAAGGGGGCTGTATTGTCTAATGCACCACACAATGATGAAGTAACACTATGAACAAGAGAATCAATTTGTGAAGGGGAAGAAAGATAATTATTACCCTCCACTGTGTTTTTCTATGATACTGAGGAAATTAAAAGTGGAACAAATTCTTTAAAGGTTGTCACAGCATTGTCTGATAAAGATCTATTATAATATAAACAAAAAAAAACCCACACAGGGTGGGCAGAGGGGGCCTTGGCAGGAGGACCAGAAACAAAAACAGAGTTCAGGCGGGCGACCAGGAGGTCGTCCCCAGCAGGCACAGAGTTCAGGCGGGCGACCAGGAGGTCGTCCCCAGCAGGCACAGAGTTCCGGCGGGTGACCAAATCTGCACCACAGAGTTCCTTGCGGTCGACGGCAAAGCCGTGGCGGCCTGCGACGGGAACCTGCAGGTAGGTCAGGAGGCCGACAGAGGAGAGTAGAGGACCCCCCCAAAAAACACTGTGGAACCCCAGAGGCGTGGAGCCTGGCGAACCCTCAGAGGCTGAAGCAGAGCCTGGCGAACCCTCAGAGGCTGAAGCAGAGCCTGGTGAACCCTCAGAGGCTGAAGCAGAGCCTGGCGGACCCTCAGTGGCGTGAGCAGAGGCTGAGGCGTCGGCTCAGTGACGTGAGCAAGAGCTGAGGCGTCGGCCGGACCCTCACTGACGTGAGCAGGAGCTGAGGCGTCGGCCGGACCCTCAGTAATGTGAGCAGGAGCTGAGGCGTCGGCCGGACCCTCAATGACTTGAGCAGGAGCTGAGGTGTCGCTGAGACCCTCAGTGACGTGAGCAGGAGCTGAGGCGTCGGCCGGACCCTCTGTGACGTGAGCAGGAGCTGAGGCGTCGGCCAGACCCTCAGTGGCGTGCGCAGAGGCTGAGGCTGAGGCCGGACCCTCAGTGGCGTGAGCAGACGCTGAGGCGTCGGCCGGACCCTCAGTGGCGTGAGCAGAGGCTGAGGCATCGCCGAGACCCTCAGTGACGTGAGCAGGAGCTGAGGCGTCGGCCTGACCCTCAGTGACGTGAGCAGGAGCTGAGGCGTCGGCGAGACCCTCAGTGACGTGAGCAGGAGTTGAGGCGTCGGCCGGACCCTCAGTGACGTGAGGAGGAGCTGAGGCGTTGCCGAGACCCTCAGTGATGTGAGCAGGCGCTGAGGCGTCGGCCGGACCCTCAGTGACGTGAGCAGGAGCTGAGGCGTCGGCCGGACCCTCAGTGACGTGAGCAGGAGCTGAGGCGTCGGCCGGACCCTCAGTGACGTG
This sequence comes from Girardinichthys multiradiatus, assembly GCF_021462225.1. Taxonomy (NCBI): domain Eukaryota; kingdom Metazoa; phylum Chordata; class Actinopteri; order Cyprinodontiformes; family Goodeidae; genus Girardinichthys; species Girardinichthys multiradiatus. The sequence goes on from NC_061818.1 coordinate 28,953,588, forward strand.
AGCAGGAGCTGAGGCGTCGGCCAGACCCTCAGTGGCGTGCGCAGAGGCTGAGGCGTCGGCCGGACCCTTAGTGGCGTGAGCAGAGGCTGAGGCTTCGCCGAGACCCTCAGTGACGTGAGCAGGAGCTGAGGCGTCGGCCGGACCCTCAGTGACGTGAGCAGGAGCTGAGGCGTCGGCCTGACCCTCAGTGACGTGAGCAAGAGCTGAGGCGTCGGCCGGACCCTCAGTGACGTGAGCAGGAGCTGAGGCGTCGGCCGGACCCTCAGTGGCGTGCGCAGGAGCTGAGGCGTTGGCCGGACCCTCAGTGGCGTGAGCAGAGGCTAACTTAGGGTCAGGCGTCATGTCAGGCTGTGGTGTGTCTAGCCTGGAGTCAGGCTGCTCTACAGCACCGCTCTGGAGACCTGACGTGGGCTGCTCTGCAGCAGCAGCTCCCTGGAGTCCTGGCGTGGACAAAGGTGGGCGGCAGTAAACCAGCCTTACTGCAGTCTCATAGTCCCTTTCGACCTGCCTGATTCTCTCCATCAACTCCGGAGAGGAATACATGAGGCTGGTCTTTCTTAAGCTCTTTATATGGTGTGCATAGAACTTCAAGCGCTGCTCCAGCTTGTCAGGTGTTACCTCAGAACACCGGGCTGGAGCGAGCGCAGACGCCATGGGCGGAGATGCAAAAACCAAACAACCCCAAATCATAACAGAGAATAATTAAAAAAACTGCTTGAAATGCTCAATTAAACTTTTTCTTAACAACACAGGCTATCAGAGATATGTTTGAAAGTCAGGCTTTGCTAGAGAATTTAATGGCTTAATCAATGTAAGAGGACATTTTAAGAACAAAAATAAAGGAGCTATTTAGACTCTGCTTCCATCAAGATTGCCGAGCTCAGAATTATGCTGCTTTGCCAAATGTCATATGACAACTTGAACAAAACTTGCATTATCACCACTGTCTCACTGTGATGATAATCCCACTAATTTCCAACAGAGTTTTGACCCTCAGGCTCAAAGTACACCACTATCCCCATCATGTTTCCTGTCTTGTAAATCTCTTTGTACTTAAGTCATAGAATATTTCACACAGTGCTATGCGCCACCACGTTTGTCTCGCCCATGGCCATTCAGGCTTTTTTCTGTTGCCATGACAACTTTTTTTGCACTGCTCTCCATCTTGATTGTGTGCAAAATGAATAAAAAGACAAGGGGAAAAATGTCAGGAGCTTAGAGGGAGAGACGGGTGAATAGTCCCACAATGAATGGCCACAGGTTATTTAACAAGGTTCAGATTGGGCTGTTTGAGATATTGCATATCTAACAGGGTTCAGTCTGTGTAGAAATACCTAAGAGTGGTTGAAATGTGTTGCTTGGTTCTTTAGCCCCATAGCAGAGGCATCACCATGGCATTTGATGAAGGTTGATGTGGAGATCCCGAAAACCCTTGAAAGCCTATTGTCAGCTGTACTTCATTGTGCGACCTTTAAATTTCAGACAAGTTATTAGCCTCCTGTTGTTTCCACATTTACTAAGTAGAGATATAATTAAAAACAGCAAGGAAAGATTAAAACAATTTCTGGATGTTAAAAAAAAAATGTCACGGACAGATAAAAAAATACCTTGATTTATAATGGTAAAACCTTAACACCAACACTGTAGCTTGAAATCAGAATGCAGAGAAACCAGTAACAATAAGTGGTTCAGCCAGTTTCAAGAGCATGTGAGGATGAAAAGAAACCACATGGCGGAGAAAGTTAAAGCAGGAGTTCATGTGCGTTTTGTTTGAGTGTCTCTCTCTGAAGTGGATTGTTTTATCCCACACACACACACACACACACACACACACACACAAAAAGACACATACAGCTGTGAGTGGAGGCCATGACACTGAGATCACATGACCCCTGTTGTTATTGGTGGTGTTTTATTTTTTTAATAGTCAAAACCTTTTTTTTAAATAAGCTCTGTTTACCTTTTCTGTTGTGATAGCGTTTGTGATGCAGCAATGAATTCCAGCATACCTCTTTTTTTAAATATTTTTTTGCAGTGCTAGTGGCCTTTACTTTTACGGTATTTTTTTTTTCAAAGTAGGCAGGCGGGAAATGGGGGCAGTTCCCCTTTTGCAAAATTGGAAAGGTGTGGGCTGCAAAGATAATGCATGTTAAAATGCTCATTATTTACTTTTATTTATAGACTGCTTTTGGTATCTCACTGAGGCTGACAGTTGTTTTTACTAAAAATGACTACTTCCCCTTTCACAAAACCCCAAAATGTTTGTGTCTGTTCTCCATACTGTAAGAAGAAAGACGTTTAGGCGTTTTGTCATTAAATCAGTCCCGTTTCCCTCAGTTTTTTTTTCCCGTTTTCCCTCTTTTTCCATACTTTCAGCAGTTAAGGCGGGAAAAAAAGAATGAAGATAGCTGTTCAGCAATGAAGTTGGTGTGTCAAAATCATGTTTAAAATAGTGTCCATTTGTCCGTTTCTCATAAAGGAAAAGTAACAAAAACCCTGGTTAATTTACCTGCCATGCAACTTACCTCCATCCGGTAAGGCTGTAAGATTAAGAGTTAGCACAAAGGGATCTGGGACCAAAGATCCTGAAATAGTATAAGGATCAGTTCTGATAGGACATGACTCAAATTTATGTCTGTTGATTAAAGCACATAAAACACATATAATAGCTTTGCAACCTACTGTCTTCCCAAGGAAATAAGGCCTACTTTCCTCCTGTGTAATACAAATATCTGGATCTTTAATCGGATTTCTATTACCCCAAATTCTATAAAAAGTTCCTGTAGAAGCACATGTTAAATTAGTCTCACCAGAAAATCTACTAACATTTCTGCTTTCCCTAACAGTATAATTCCTCACCCAAGGAAAATGACCTCCACCAGCTGGTTATGTTGCCTATCTGGAAAGAAAGTAGCATCAATAGGAACAGGTACTAAAAATGGTTGATCATTAATAACACGTGGAATCAAACAACAAACATAGCAACTGTCATTTCTAATTTTCCTCACAGTTTGATGCATCAGTTGCCACCAGACATTATCAGTATGATCACGGTAGTCAGAAAAGTGATGAATCTCTCTTCAAATCCGCTGATGAGTATTATTAGCATAATTCCTCAGATCAGCCTTACATTATCTTTGCTGTACCTTTTCCCAAATGAACACAAGAGTTATAAAAAGACTTGCAATACCAATCATTAGCATCAGAACAGACCATCTTCCATAGCTGGATTGTGACCTTGAAGTGGAATGTCCTTTCTTCTGGTACTGAAAGCAAACAGTTTTTTCCAAAGAAAACAAATTATAAACACACTTAAAAAACAAAAAAAACATAAATCCTGCTGTCTCTCCTGAGTGGCTTCAAGCTGCCCTGTTACCAGTCTGATACAGGTGGGCGGTCGTAGGAAGCTCCTCTAGAAATATATTTAGAAACAGGAACTCTAACCTGCTGGAAGTTAGGCTTCCATAGTCCAACTAAACAACGGTGGAAATGAACACATTCAAATTTGTAATAATACCATAATGATAGATATCAAGCAATAACCATGAAAGTTAGATAAAAGCATCCGAGATTTCCTCCTCAGAGTCAGTTTCGCTGTCAAAGTGGGAGAAAGAATTTGGCTGACCCTCGCTGTTCAGGCAAAGGAGCCTAGTAGCCACCAAATGTTAAGAAATTAAGGAGAATAAGCATCATGGCGCATGTTTGACTGTCTCTCTGTTGCAGACGTCGCCAGTCCATCATTCCAGAGAAAGGTTATGTGCAATGTGCAGAGGTCTTCCCTGTATGTTTCCTATATGTCTCTCACTGTGGTGTGTGTGCAGTGAGGCAAATGACCTTATGATTTCTAACTTTCAGGCAATGCGATGGCCTTAAGTAGATTCTGAAATAACGTTGCACTGCCCAAGGGATTATTGTGCCCTTGTAAGAACAGTGTTCTTCAACCACCTCTTCAATCACTCGCCAGTGATCAGCTTACAGTTCTTTGTCTTGTGGTGGTCCGCTGTCCTCACACCTTTCAGGCCGTGGATGATCCAGTTGGAAGATGACTTGTGTCCTGGAAGCCAGATGAAGCAGGAGGAGCTGGAGCTTTCCTGCAGCTTTCCTGGGTGTCTAGTAGGATCTGATATGGGCCATTCCAGCCCTGGACTTCCTGTGTTTTCTCCTAAATTCTCTGAGCAGAATCCAGTCGCCAGGAATAAAGGACTGGAGGGTGGAAGTGGCTGTTTCTGGTAATGCAGCCTTCACCGTCTGTGAAACTTGAGAAAACACAGTGGACAGGTTTTGACAGTAAAACAACATCCTATCTTCACACAAAGATGTGGAAGAAAATTATCTTGGCAATATCCCCATGTCCAAATTAGGAGACCTGCCACACAGCACTTCAAAAGGACTGAGATTTGCCTGTGTCCTTTGTCTCAATCTTATATAAGTGAGAACAGGGCCTTCACAACACTTGGCTAATTTGCAATTCAAAGTCCCATTCTCAAACCTAAGTGCTTAACTACATGAACTTCATCAAAACATCCAACAAAATCAAAAGAATTGATCTTCTGACTTCACCTGATATACTAGCAGTGACCATCAGCTAAATATTCTGAATATCAAAAATGTGACATGATGTTTGAGGAAGGTCTGATTACAGGTCAACATTTCATAGTTTCAGAAAACCCAAAAAGAATTTCAAAAATAGTCTAATCTGTAGAGATGTAAATTTTCACAAAAGAATCAACACCATAATTTCAGAGAGGTTTTCAGAATGTGGTCTTAGGGAGCTATGCACCATTTATATAAACAAAGTACAATGTCTCTCTCGCATTGTCACTAAGTCCTCACTGGAGGTATGAGCTACCCTTTTTCCCATGAGTGCTAAAACTTTTGGAACCCCATGTTACTTTATTCTGACATTCCCCTCTCCTGGCGCAGGGTCCAACCCATGCGACAATCCTGCAAAAAGTTTGTACAAAAATGTTCTAGTAACCAAGATCACATTACCTAGCACCAAAGAAATGAATTCTGACATAACTATGTGTCACTATGAATTTAACGAAAGCAACATAAAGAAAATCCAGATGTTTTTAACTGCAATTCATTTCCATTAACAACAAAACACAAACTTTAATTATTCAGTTCATCAATGTCTCACTTAGAAATAAGTCACATATCATCCTGATTTGTCTTGTATGAAGATGAGTATTAGATTAATGGACATCTAATGTAATTCAGATGCATAAACCCTACAAATTTGAATCTAATAAATAATTCCCACCAAGTATAAAGTCATGACTCAGATTCTTTATCAAAAATATATTCCTTACTTTTGGCATATCTTGAACTGTCAGGCAGAACTAACCTCTGATTGGCAGTCTATGGGCGGACCCACAGTTTCTTCATTCCAACCCATCTTAATGATCCTTAAACTGCAAAACTGTTAACATGCACCTACCTCAGAAACAAGCTGCTTCTTAACTCTCCTGAAAACTCAAAGTTTAATCAATCTGGGATTTAGAAACATTATTCTAAACATAGATTATTGTGTCATGCAACATATAAACAAACATTAATTCCATCAAAACAAAGACAAAACATCAAAGACAAACTAATAGCCAAATTTGAAGCTTCAAGAATTTAAAGAAATTTTGATCGCAGCTGCATTCAAGAATTTCTCTGCTCAGCTTAAATGCAAAGAAGTATTTTAATTCAATTCAAATTCAAAGATATTTTATTGATCCCCGAGGGGAAATTAGAAAAGTCGGCATTGACATTTTTATGGTATACCCAAACTAAACAAAAACTGCAGTGTTTGACTTAATCAGAAATTAAGATAAGAAGCTTGACTCCAAACTGGACTTTTTCCCACATAGTGTTTCAAAAAGAACAAACATCATTTTCTTTAATTTGGGCTATTTAAATTTTGAGAGTTGGGGAAAACTTATTACTAGAACCCCTCTTTTACAATCCAAATGCTGATAAATGTTCCAATATTTTATCTCT